>NW_027468663.1:27430070-28170070 GCF_046254945.1 Alosa pseudoharengus
GTAGAGTGGCCTGATTCACAGTGAGGCTCTGCACGTCCTGGATCGCTCGTCTCACTGCAGAGTCTGGGAATGAAACCGCTCCGTTCAGACTGAGAAAGTGATCAACTGAATTCCCTGGACTCTGGCCTTCCATATTCCATTTGACTTGTGTTATCTCTCTGATGTAGAAATCAAGCTGCAGCTGTGTTCTTGGTTCATCAGCAGTAAAAACTATTTGTATAAAATATACTTACTGCATTGGAGCAAAACCATATAAAAGATTTAAGGGTACTGGACAAATAAAAAGGACAGCCTTGTGTGGAGGGCATCTTACCGCAGCACTCTTTCCTGGGAAACTGAAGAAGGAGTCGGGGCCATTTCTGTGAGCCATGGACTTCAGCACAGACAGCAGCTTCACAGCATGGGGGGGCTGGCAGACAGGGAGATGGGGACACATCAGCAGAACAGAAATATCACCACCATGCTGATGCTATGCTGAACACACTGAAACACTCTCCATGCTGATGCTATGCTGAACACACTGAAAGACTCTCCATGCTGATGCTATGCTGAACACACTGAAACACTCTTCTTGCTGATGCTATGCTGATTCTATGCTGAACACACTGAAACACTCTTCTTGCTGATGCTATGCTGATTCTATGCTGAACACACTGAAACACTCTCCATGCTGATGCTATGCTGAACACACTGAAACACTCTCCATGCTGATGCTATGCTGAACACACTGATGCTATGCTGAACACACTTAAACATCCTCTTGGCCACTTCAATGACCAAATATTCTAACATCAACATTCTGTCTTTCACATAACAAAATCTTTTTATTATTATTTCAAAAGACGAATCTGCTCATGTTTTGGTTGTCATGTCAATTTATTTTGATTGGCTTTTCTGAAACAGCCCCACATAACTTAATGACTTTTGAAAACAATTAACCTTAATTCTTTTGGTAACATTAAAAAATGTAAACATGAAATGGAAGCGATGGAAAGAAGTTTCTCTGTGCTAATGCTAATGCTGTGCCAATGCAGGGGTGTGAGGCACACAGGGGTGGTGTGACACCGTCCCTCACATGATTACATACTGATTACACACACTGATCAATATGAGGCTGCTGCTATCTGCTGCTGGGTTTTGTATCGTTTACATACACCGCCTGAGACATCCAACCGGGATCACAGAGAGCAGTGAATTAGCCGCACAGGGCATACACAACCTTGGTGTACACTAAGAGGTCAACTGCTGAAACCCAACATTGTCCATTAGCAAATACAGGCATTTTTATTTAGTCTTCAGATGCTGCTTATTAGATTTAGTCACATTTTAGTCATTTTTATCTTTCCTAGTTTTAGTCTACTGCCAACAACAATTGAAAAATTCAGTGACAAAAATAAAGGTTTTATTTTCAAACTATTTTTGTATCGTTTGTACATCTCTTGTATCGTTAACAATATTGCATGCTGATATTGTTACAGTTTGTGTTTTAAAATGCCTGAGTCGTCTCGTCTTTGTCAAGGTCGACAAACATATTTTCTCTTAGTATTGTCTGCCGAAAATAACACTAGAACTCAATTGATAGAGCCAGCCAATTGAATTATTGACACAATTTTACAGAAAACTAAATATTAATTTAAATTCAATTAATTTCAATTCTACACCCTGATTGTAATCGCTTGTGACTTTCTTTGACCCCACCTCAAATGCTTCTGAGTAACAGTAAATGCACTGTAGTTGTAATGGCAGGCCTACAGTACCTCTCAAAAGAAAAATGCTACATCAGCTTGATATGTAGTCTATTCCCAATACTGTATATTGAAACAGCTGTAAACTAGTAAGCTGTCAACTCTTAGTACCCCTGACAGGTTTGATAATATTGTACTCCTGAAATCCTTTCTGGTTAGAATACATGCATTTGAGCAGTTTGAAGAGACAACCAAAACATCCACCTGATTGGAGTTTGTATCTGCAGCAATATGGCCCGCCACAAAATCATAATTTTGAACGTATTCAAACTGGTCGAAAGTAACAGCCATTAAAAGTTTAGAGAGTTCAGTAACCTGGTCAGTAGCCTGGTCTGAACTGCATTTAAGGAACACAACAACTAGGGAAGAATAAATAGGAATGGAAAATGGACAGCAAGACTGAAGGCTAAAGTTGTTCTAGAACATTCCTCATAGAGATCATAAACAAACATTAGATAATCGAGGGCAAGAGTGTGCCCACTTAGCTTTCCTCTGTGTGTGTGTGTGTGTGTGTGTGTGTGTGTGTGTGTGTACCCATTGGCCTTTTGCTCCTTGCAGTTTGCTGAAGAACAGTTTGAGCTCCTTCACTGTAATGCTGTAGCTGGCCAGCACACCCAACATATCCACCATCAGATCTGTGAGAGAAAACAAATCACACTAATCACATAGTCTGGCCACCTAATCATCATGAGGCTCGAAGCTATTCATTCAAGCCTCTACAACACAGGTCATTCTGAATCATTTAGGGTCCATGATGTCAAGTTCATCACCTCACTGGGTAGAGAAAAGAGAGTGAGTGGGATTAGCAGATTATTTTATCCAAAGGGACAGGACAACGTTTGGCTGCATGATCCAGAGGCCCATCAGAACCCTTGTGTGTTCCTCAGACTATAGCCCTCCCTCGTCTAATTCTCTCTATTGGTCATCCCCATCCACTCCACAAGCTGGCAAAACTACAGGCAAGCTAATGACTGCACAATTTTCAGCTCAGACCTAATTATGCCTTTTAGGAAGCGGCCATTGGGCAGTCTGCCTCCGCCAACAATACTTGTTCCCTTTCTACATCTTGGTCTTTGTTTGTCTCTCTGCCAGGATTTCTCTGGGTCTGACTCCAGCATTGCTTACAATCTTGAGTATTTGTCACTAATTAAGCACATGATGATATCGTACATGCCTAAGGATGCACTGAAGAGATGACAGACATGGATGCACATTGAGGGAAAGACTGCATTAAAAGAAAATGCTCCCTAGACACTGGGCATCTGGCTTTGCACCATGTGGTAATTGAGGCTGGGTGAGCGATCCTATTGCTCATTTATCCGAATGTAAGAGAGATGAGTCATGGGTACTCAGCCTGTAGCACAATGTAGCATTAGGATTATTACTCTGATGACACTTCACTATGTAAAGCCCTGATAGGATGTTTACCTCAGAACCATGTAATGACCCTCCAAAAAAACAAAGCACCATGTTTGTGTAACAATATTCACTAGGGTCACTACATTTACTACTGCCGAGCAAATGAATGGAGAACAGTACTTTAAATATTAACAAGATCTATTTGTACGGTGTCTGTCTGTATATTGTATGTCTATAGATCAGATGCTTGCTGTCCAATCAGGAGAAGAGTTTATTTCATCATTGGGGATAACTGTATGGTTTTGCCAGAGGGTATGTTAGGATAATAAAGAAAAGACAAAGTTGCCACTGCAGCAACAGTGAGCCTGGGGAGTGTCCTCTGGGGAGTGTCCTCTGGGCTTACCTGCAATCATGCTGTCGGTTGTGTCCACGCGGGCCAGCACCTGCTGGATGAGGCTCACGTCAGTGCAGGCCTGCAGGTTGCGCACACTCTTCTTCAGAATGGCCGTGAAGATGCTCCACACCTCTGCCTGGCACGTGGGGTCACACTTGTCCAGTAGCTCCACCATGCAGCCAATGCTCTGGGCCTCCTGGATAATGAAGTTCATCTCCAGGTCAAAGGGACCCCCCACCAGCTGGAGAGAGAGACAGACAGACAGACAGACAGACAAAGATACAGAGAAAGAAATGAGAAGAACAGGCCAAAAGGTTGATTGCAGCACTCTATGGACTGGACCCTTTTACAGGAAAATCTAAGATGATAGAATCATGATGATTGCATGGTGACAATGGTACAGGCAGTGCCATCAGTGACCAGAGGCACCACTGGTTGTCTTCTCACAGCAAAGCCTGGCTTGTGAAATCAGCTCGGATAGCACTGATAGCTTCAGCTGGATTTAAAACCATCTGTGTCTTTATGCTGGAGACCAATGCTTTACTGCAAACACTGGATTACCATCTAACGGAGCCCAGTGAACTTTACCCAACCTGCCAACAACACAGAGCCATGATTTCATCCTCTCATAGGCCCAGACAGTGCGGATCAGTCTGATCACAGGCACCTATTTAAGGCCACAGTAATCTCCCGATACCATGGCAACACCCACCACTGACAGTTCTGACCCATTAGCCTGGATTCCCCTTTAACATTGATAGGAGAAAGATCACAACTGAAAGATGCCACAGACCACACACCAGACATTTTAGACACCCCATCCACAAATCAAACACATGCCACAGAAAGGCCAATCGCTCAATCGCTTCAGAGGTACAATTCTGAGAGGCAAAATCTAGCCATTTGATGTGAGTCTTTTGAATACTGTTCTGGTAACAAAAATTAAAACGCTTAAATTCATATCGCAGATGTGCAGTCTGTTTTTGGGCCCCAAGCAGTCACCCTTGTGGAAATCTGCTCATCTGCAGGGGGGAGACGAAATAATGTCCTTTGTGCTGTCAAATCAATTGAACAAGCAGTGAAATGTCACATTTTTTCACAATTTAATAGTTTTTATGACATTTTTATTATTGAACCCTGCCTTATAGCAAGAGATAAAGGCACTAACCACACTCATATCAGAATATTTTGTCAGACACAGGAGCTAAATCAACCTCTAGTAGAAACACTATAAAAGGTCTAGAGAAAAACAGCTGTCATCCAACAAGCAAAAACAGTCCAAACAATTTCTCACAACCTCAACACAGAATAAATCCTTTGACTATTTAATGGAAACGTCCCCAATACCAATGAGTGAAAGAGCATTATGACAATAGCATAAAGAAAAAAAAACAATTGGTTGCAGACACCCCAGTCTAACAATCCAGAAGATAAAAGCTGTGATCACACACAGGCAGACAGCATCTCTGATACATGATCCCACTAATGCTCTGGAGAGCTGCCTCCTTTGCCTTTAGGTGGGGGAGAAGGCCTGATGGAAAAATAAATAAACTGACTGAAGTGATTTGGAGGAGCTTGAGAGGCAGAAAATCGAGAGAGTGAAAGGAGTGATTTCTTTCTAAGTATCTACCCCTCATCTTCCCCAACCATCCTGAGTTCCACTAAAGCACTGGCTCGTCACACCCTCCTTGCCAAAGAGCATAATAAATCACCTTTGCCCGCCAACACCCATATGCATTCGGGGGTGGGGGTTGCGTGGGTGGTTGTGCAGTAGTGCTAACGGATGTGGGCACATTCAACACATGATTAATGGCCACTACACTGTCCCAGTCACAGATCCGTCACTGTCCAGCTTTCACACAGGAGGATGAGCAGGAGGAGGAGGAGGGAGTCCACGGCCCCAGCGAAGGTCATGTCTAGTAATGCACGTTTAAAACTGGCAAATAATGAAGAGAGACATTGCTGCTGATTCATCTACATCTGCAGATACGCTTGATTGGCTGCACTACTGGTAACAATCACTCAAACCCATTTCTCCATAAACCCCAATCTGACCTTCAATTAGAATTTCCAAATATTCCTCTTTGAAAATGTGTATGCAATAAAGATGCAACAATATTGCAAGGTCCCCAAAAGGCAGTGTTGTTCCTAAAGGTGTAGGTTTTTGAACATTCTTACATAAGATTCCGTTCCGCAACAATTGAAGGTTCTAAAATTCTATGTTGAATTCAATGAACCCAGATATTCTTTAGAATGTTCATTTCCCAACATTCCCGTGTGACGGTACTCCTTTAAGGGTTAACATACTTCACGAGAGGCCAATCAGAGACCATAGACCTTCTCTACTCATTTACAGTTTGATCTACTGAATTAGTGGGTTTTGGAACTCAAGGAAAGGAGTCTTTGTCAGCCACGCCTGGGACTAAATGTCTCTGGGCCAGCAGAGAAGTGCTCAGATGCCAGCACTCCCACTGAATGGAGACTTGTTGGTATGTGCAGGGCATGCACAGGGAGCATGGCTGAAGTGATCCAAATTCCTCCCAAACTGACTTCTGATGAAAACTTGACTGTGACATTAATTAAACCAAATTACCAGGGAGTTTATCTGCAGCAGGGCAAACCATGTCACACTTTTTGAAAAAGCTCACCTTTTCTGTCTTCAGAGAAAGAACTGTTTAATGACCAGGCATATCAAAGACACCTCCATATTTCTGAAGATAACACTGTTATCAGCATAAAAGGAGAGAAGTAGTGCGCCACTGATATCTCTGCATGCAAATGAGTTCAAATGACTACTGAATTTTCATTAAGGGCTCAATGTGTCATTTAGAATACTTCCCTATGCCATCTACAATGAACACTTCAATTCTATAAATCTAAATCCATCAACAGGACAATGTGCAAAAGCCAAAGAAGAAAAATAATATTGGATATGTTTTACAGACCCACATTCCAATCAATACATTTACCATAGTTCAACAACAAAGATGGAAACAAACTGTTTGTTTCCATGACTAAAATCTTAACAGCTTGGCTGTTACCAACTGTGATGAGTCACTGAAGCGCTGGAAACCGATTCTCACCATCTTTCCAATTATCTCCACCCATACTATACCATTCAGAGGCTAATGAGAGCTGACAAAAGCCCAAAAGGGGAAACCCCCTGGGAGGCAGACAAATGTCACACCTCTCACTACTCTCATTCTGAGCGTATGATGTACAGTCAGGTAGCTTATGAGCCATTTGCAAACTCAGTGCAGAATACTGCCAGTCTGCCACTAACCATGTCCCTGCCACACAATTAGCTTTCAGCTTTGCATGACGAAGCACCTAGGAAGAGAGTAGTGCTAATGAAAAGAAACTCAATGTGAAGCATTTTAATGCCTCTGCCCACTTCAACCTCCTGTGCCCTGGAGCAAACTAGACCTTAACCTCTGATGCCATCCACATGTGAACTTGATCTCTGACCCCCGCAAGCCATAGTATCTTATTGATCCATCAAGGCTTTGTAGTGAGTAACTCTACAAGCAAATTGTGAGATCACCCAAAGACTAACACAAAGGACACCACCTGACCTTGACCCCAACAATCTTGAGCAGCAAACCAGTCCATGCAGCATTAGTAGTGATTAAAAGAACTCGCCACCATTTTATGAAATTGGGTTATTCGGCGTCTCCCCATCTCAGATTAACACAAGGCGATTTCCTAGGCAGATACTGACTTGAGACTACATTGCGGCGAAGCACTGGCGAAGCACTGCTACTTGGGCGTAGAGATATCACACCTGAAAACCGACAACTTCCGTCAACATACCAGCGTGATTAGTACTAGCTGGCTAATTTTCCTACAGTAGGCATAGTGAATGGCGATGAACATGGCAGATTTTGAGAGAGACCAAGTGGATAACTTCTCTGACAATCAAGATCCAGAACCATACCTCTACAAACCAGAGTTTTCAGAAGAGGAGCTGCGTGTTTTGGAAATAGAAAGCCAAGAGGAGGAGGTTGCAAACAGCCTGACGTGAGGATGAGAGCCAACACAAACTGGTAGTGTGAGTGTGGGGGAATATGCCAACCTATGCCTGAAATAGAGAGTCTGTGCTGTGGCAAGTGAGACAAGGTACTCAGGTGTTGCCTGATATCTCTGCGCCCAAGTAGCAGTGCTTCGCCCCAATATAGTCCCAAGTCAATACCTGCCTAGAAAATCATCTTGTGTTAATCTCGATTGCCATTTGGACTTGTTTTGAATACACAGGCCACAAGAAGTAATTTGGGATCTGTTTTTGTTGGCTCACTTTTACTCAGGACATGCTATCCGGCAGCGAAGGATTCCATTCACTATGCTAAGATAAGCTAGCGGTGGCGTTGCCGGACTAAGACAATGCATGCACTGAGACAAAAATGCTTTTACCCACTTATCTAACTCTAGGGGAGACGGTGAATAACCCAATTTCATAAAATGGCGGCGTGTTTCTCTAACTGTGCAACGTTTTATTAACATTATACAACCCCCTTGAGAGATCACGTAAAACACTGTATGACAAATTGTATGACCTCACGTGACCCCAAGTGTAGGAGGGATGCCCAAGTTCCAGAGCACTCACTGATGGTTCTGTGAATGCATCATACAGCATGTTGAGATAGTGAAATCATTACAGTCTCTTATCAGACTCCCATCAAAGCTTGACTGAGTTCATCATCTATGATGACAGAGAGCCATGGCAAATGTGCACTAAACACAAATGAGCTCAGCAGCCTCTTAGTGGGGGGCCTTCGCGCAAATTCATCTAAAAGCGCCAAATTTTGAATAGATGTAGCTTAGGTCATACTGAAATGATTTAGCTAGGGCGCCGGAGACAGCGACCCTTGGGGCCAAGATGGCGGCAAAATCCAATATGGCCGCTGCGCGAAAAGGGTTCCGGCTATAACTTTTGAACTACATGAGTTACAAATACAAACTTGATATCTTTTTCAGCTTAATTGATCATGGGGAATACATAGGAATGTTAATATTTATGACCCGGTGCATCTGGACCACTTATTCCTCCAATTCTAATATGGCCGCTGTCCAAAAAAGCAGTTTCGGCTGTAGTATGGGGCCTTACACCCCATTGTTTGTGCAAATTAATCTACAAGCAACAAATTTGACACGGATGAGGCTGAGGGAATAATGAAATGATTTAGCCAGGCCGCCCGAGCCAGTGGTCGCTAAGACCAACATGGCAGCCAAATCCAAAATGGTTGTCGCCTGAAAGGGATTCGGCTATAGCTTTGGAGCCAGATGCGATACAAATACAAACTTGATGTCTATTTTACCTTTTTTGATGATGGGAAACCCATAGGAATACTTACATTTATGATTGGGTTTATCAGAACCCCCCAAATTCCCTAAATTCAATATGGCTGCTGTCCGAAAAAGGGTTTTGGCTTCAAATTTTGAACCAAATGCGCTACAAATGAGGATGTTGTGTCTATTTTTAGTTTATTGACCACAGGAAGTCCATTGGCATATTTATATGTATGCTTGTGTAAGTCTGGAACCTGTATTCTTTTCAAGACTTTGGTTGAAAATCTTTTTTTACCACAACTTTGAAGGTTATTCTCAATGTGGATTAATTTCCTTATAAAAGTGAAATGCTTTCAATGTACCACAGGTGAATACATTTTCAAATGTAATCATATAAGAAAGAATAAGACACAATTATTATTGCAAGGCAATATTTATAATATGTCAAATTGTTAAAAGAATAATATAGTCAATTTGTCCAAAACTCTTCAAAGGTTTGCTTAGCATATCAAAAAAACAGCAATAACATAAAAACAACAACAGTGTATTCTCATGGTCTCTCTCATGAATTTTTGCCTGAAGAAGACCCAGCAGGGTCGAAACGTTGCCTGTTGTGCATTAAATATATGGGAGTCAAAAGCAGTGTTGCGGACATTATATTTTTTCAATTGAGTAAGTTTTAATTTGTCCTGCACCTGCCAGAAGGTGGGATGTGCACACAATAACTGTTTGCTCTCTCATGAATTCTCATTCTTATGGTCTCTCTCACAATTGTAGTCATAAGAACAAAACACTTATGGAAAAAAGTACACCTGGTTAGGAAGGAAGTTGGTAGGAAAGGAAGTAGTTGGCTAAACACTGTTGTTGGTCATCTTCTGAGACCACAGGTGACCACTACATGGACCCATTACAATTTGCATACCGTCCAGAGGTGGGTGTGGAGGATGCCTTAATCTACCTGCTTCATAGAACACACTCTCACCTGGACAGGGGCTGGTAGTATTGTGAGGATCATGTTCTTTGATTTCTCAAGTGCTTTTAACACCATACAGCCTATGCTGCCACGTGACAAGCTTTGAAGGATGCAAGTAGACACCTCCACAACTTCATGGATTACTGATTACCTGACTGACAGACCACAGGTTGTGAGAATGAAAGGGTGTGTGTCTGAACAGGTAGTCAGTCGCATAGGAGCACCACAAGGGACTGTGTTGTCTCCTTTTCTTTTCACACTGTACACCTCAGACTTCCAGTACAACTCTGAGTCATGTCACCTGCAGAAGTTCTCAGACAGTTCACAGACTGCAGTTGTGGGGTGCGTCAGTGATGGTGAGGAGACGGAGTAAAGGCAACTGGTGGACCACTTTGTGACATGGTGCAGAAACAACCACCTTGTCTTGAATGTGGCTAAGACAAGGGAAATGGTGGTGGACTTTCGTAGGGCCAGGCCTGAGCTAAATACCATTTCAATACTGGGTGAGGAAGTTGTTGAGAACTACAAATATGTGCGTGTTCTTATAGACAATAAACTGGATTGGAGGTACAACACTGAGGCTGTATACATACTCTAAGTACTACTAAGTATATATACTCTTTTGATCCCGTGAGGGAAATTTGACTCTGCATTTAACCCAATCCGTGAATTAGTAAAACACACTCAGCACAAAGTGAACACACAGTGAGGTGAAGCACACATTTATCCCGACGCAGTGAGCTGCCTGCTACAGCGGCGCTCGGGGAGCAGTGAGGGGTTAGGTGCTCAAGGGCACTTCAGTTGTTCCTACTGGTCGGTGTTTGAACCGGCAACCCTCCGGTTACAAGTCCGAAGCGCTAACCAGTAGGCCACGGCTGCCCCAAAGAAGGGTCAGAGCAGACTCTTATTTTTTGAGAAAGCTTAGGTCATTTAATGTGTGGTCATGGTAAAAAAAATTGTTTTCATCTGTAGCTTATTAGGTTCAAAAGTTGTAGTCAAAACCCTTTTTCGGACAGTCACCAGATTGCATTTGGGGACTTTGAGGGTCCACATATACCCAATCATAAATATATATTTCCCATAGCCAGAAAAGGTGAAATATTTATTCATTTTACATTTGTATCTCATCTGGGTCAAAATATGCAGCCTACAGTAATCCCTTTTCAGGTGGTGGCCATATTGGATTTGGCAGCCATCTTGGTCCCAGGGGCTACTGACTCCGGCATCCTCGATAAATCATTTCAGTATGCCCTCAGCTGCATCCATGCCAAATTTTGTGCTTGTAGATAAATTGGCGAAAACAATGGGGTGTAAGGCCATATTGGAATTGGAGGATTAAGGGGTCCAGATATACTGGGTCATAAATATAAACATTTATATGTGTTTCCCATGATCAATTAAGCTGAAAAAGACATCAAGTTTGTACTTGCAGCTCATGTGGTTCAAAAGTTATAGTCGGAACCCTTTTCGGGCAGCGGCCATATTGGATTTGGCTGCCATCTTGGCCCCAAGGGTCGCTGGCTGCGGCGCCCTAGCTCAATCATTTCAGTATGACCTGAGCTACATCTGTGCCAAATTTGGTGCTTGTAGATAAATTGGCGCAAACAATGGGGTATAACTACAGTCAAAACTGCTTTTTTGGACAGGGGCCATATTGGAATTGGAGGATTAAGCTGTCCAGATATACTGGGTGATAAATATAAACATTCCTATGTGTTTCCCATGATCAATTAAGTTGAAAAAGACATCAAGTTTGTATTTGTAGCTCATGTGGTTAAAAGCTAGTCGGAACCCTTTTCGGGCAGCGGCCATATTGGATTGGCTGCCATCTTGGCCCCAAGGGTCTGGCTCCGGCACCCTAGCTAAATCATTTCAGTATAACTTGAGCTACATCTGTGCCAAATTTGGCGCTTTTAGAAGAAATTGCGCGAAACGACCTATTTATGTGCTTAAGGCCCCCCACTATCTAGCTTCAGATTTGCAAGGCTGCAGTTTTTAGTTTAATTTTTTCAGCCGACATACCACAAGTACTAACATCTTCAATTTAGTGTTATTGTTTAGGATATACACAGTATGCTCTTTTGGTAAAGTGACTCAAAATGTTGACTTAGATGTTACATCTAGGGCTGCTCGATTATGGCAAAACTCATAATCAGGATTATTTAGTTTAATATTGAAATTGCAATTATTTAACATGGTTACTCAATAATTACGGAAACTATCTATTTCCTGGATTATTAAAACATTAAACTGAAAAACAAATGAAAAAAAAAAAAAAAAAAAAAGGTTTAATACAACAGCTTTCACTGTAAAGCAAAGAGGTGTGCAGGATTTTTTTACCTCAAGACTAAACGAGAGCATTATTACAAATTATTAACAGATTATGGCAAAATAACTGTTGTTGTCATAATCATTGAAGTCATAATTGTAACAAAAAATGTGATTAATTGTACAGCCCTAGTAATAACATGTTACATTAATATAGAGCTTTATCTAGATACCCAAACACTTTACAATTGGGGTGAGCCTCACTTCAACTACTAACAACGTGTAGCCCCCAACCAGCTTGCAATAGCAAACACCACCAAAACAAACAGAGCATTCAGTCACTTATTTTGTGTACATCTTTCAATTACTGTATTTAAGTTTAAGTTACTTTTAATGAGTCCATTAGATGTTTCAAGTTATTTTGCTTAGCCTATGTTTCCATCTAAAAAAACATGACCATGTAGGTAATTGGTCTGACCTGGGAACAGCCAACTTAATAACAGCTGACAGACATGTAAAAGCATCCTAAATGATAACCGAAATGCTGATTCTTCAATCTGCATCAGTGGAGTGCCCCAATAATGAGTCCTGCTGCTGCATAATCTGCTCCCTGTTGCAATCAAGCAACAGCCAACCCTGCTCCATCAAAACATACCAGCACCACTTCCATTAGTGCAACACAAAAAAACACTGGTTCAAAACAAAGTCTTTCCTTTAAACATCCGGTAAGCAATGCACGCTCATGGAAAACAGTGGACGAAAGACTCCTCAAGCTCTCTCCAGCTATGGAGGGCAGGAGGGGCCACACTACAAGGTCACGGAGGCTGCTCCTCCTTCTTGTGAGGGGTATCTGTGGATCTGGCTGGCTGTCTGGGCCATGTGGGCTGGGCTGGGCTGCAGCCTGTGGCTTTGTCCAGGCAGACACCAGATCCTGGAGAGGAAACCTGAGCCTTGCACATCACCTGGAGCAGCCTCTACATTAATGATGAGACTGAGGGCCCTGAGTGTAAAATCCAATAGTCATATCTCTCTCTATGTGTGTGTGTGTGTGTGTTGCACAAGTTCACACAACCCACACTGGCATAAGAAGATAAAGAACACTCATGGCCCACAGTGATTTACTGCAGCTTCACCTCACCACTAATCGAGGACCTACAGCACAAGCCAAAAACACCAGACACCACTAGGACTAGGACTACTTTCCAGCGCCTGTCTTCATTGGCCTGAATGGGGAAATAGAACCTGTAATTTCACTAGGTTCTTAACAGAGACATTAGCCACGTGCCCAACTGTTACATTTGAGTCTGGAAGTTAAAAACAAGACACTAGACACGGCAACACAAATGTTGGCCTGATTCAGAATGCCTTTTCAGATTCCCTCCAAAGAGGGAAAAGTTCTCTTTTTTTAGAAAAATGTCCTGGGCTTCCTTCACATATTGAGAGGGAAGAGTTCTTTTTTTTTTTAGAAAAATGTCCTGGGCTTCCTTCACATATTGCTGTTTCATCATGCAAATCTTTGTGGGTGTGGGTTTCGCAGGAGTTTGCAGGAGTTGAGATGCAAAACAAATGCATCGTGTAAAGATGTTCTGTGGCCGTTACACACAGCCAGATGACTTGATCTACAATACTCTCTCAATACCACGTCCCTGTCCAATGCTCTGTTGTGGCTGTGGTGCAGCATGACCTCATCTGGCTTTGGAGGCTGCTCTGTTTGTTTGGGGTGTGCATTTCCTCCCACACACATAAACAGTACTGTATGTATTGAATGTATTGCTTTGAAAGCTCCACCCTCAACTCCAAAAGCCATCCCCAACGGCCCATCATGACAGGCAATTAAAACCACAGCTTATGTTGGCGGACTTTCCAATCAAACACTTTGTTAGAGTAATACTAGAAACAAAGTGGAGTGACGCTGCCGACGGTAATCCCCTGCTTTGGTAAATGAGGGCTGCTCATTCCACTACGGAGTATGTGTGTGAATGAGAGTGTGGGGGAGGAGTATAATGATTATGGGGAGAGCGTCAGTTTTTACATTTCTGTATTAAGGAAATAGAAAGGTTCATACAGTTTGATGCACAAAAATGGCTGCCTGCTCTGCCTGTCCTGTCCCTCTACGATGTTAACCACTAAACATTCAAATTTAACAATGTATCTGGTGGGGTGGGGTCATTAATGTTGAGTAAACAAACAGTGGCTACTGCAGGAAGAGCTGTGAAACTGGATTCTGCTATCAACTGTAACAGGTTTGTTGTGCATAAAAACTGGCTTAGAATAGTCCTCATGCCCTTTCTGATGCAAAACTGCTGGATGACACTGAACACACACAGAATCAAGACAGGACAAATAAAAGAAATGTAAAAACAATTTAACTACATTGAAACATTAGCATTACTTCATCATACACACACACACAGACATTAAATGATCAATGTAATGGCCGTAGTGAGTGAATATGACTGAAAGGGACTATGAGCATGAGGCTGGCGAGGGCTACTCTCAGGCTCTGATGTCCGCGGATTACAAGAGCCAGCAGCCAACAGCCATTAACCATTAACTACAGCGCTCATTAACAAAGCTCATTCAAGCCCCTCTTACAGCCCATCAATCGGGATGATGTCCACACCAAACACACGGGGTCAGGGCATCATCATCTAAAGTGAAAATAACAGCCACATCTTCAGATGGCTCTTTAAAATGTCCTGCTGCAGTGAACCATGATGTGCTGCACCAGTTTCAGAGCCCACTGTCTGGAGCGTTCCAGGCTGCCCGCGCATCACGGCCAAATAGGAAATGTGCCCCATGTAACACATCCCGTTTCACACAGCAACGCTCATTTAACTGGATACTGTTAGAAAGTATCCAGGATAATACAGATCTAGCCTGGCTGGTGCGGAGAGCCCCTGCTGCTGCTTAAGGTGAGGTTTGACATTCTAATCCCATACCCTTTCTGTCAAATTCAGTAAAGTGCACATCAAGGTCCTCTGGCCGTTCAGCACACTAAACACACTCTAGCCTAGTGTTGGTACACAGTCCTGGAACTGTTCATGGAAACAAACACAGTGAGCGAGCCACAGACATAATAAATCCCAGCCTGTACTACTAGTTAATGGTTTATCATCACCCATAGTGGCTGACAGTGCACTTCTTCGGTCAGCCTGAATGTGGAACGTATCAGCTGGTCCTCTGCCTTCATGGGTGTGACACACATTCCTGATAGAGGGAGTGGAGAGATATTTCACTAGTCGATTTTTTCTCATTGACTCCATAATCAGATAATGCTAAAAAGTGGCTGGGGTCAAACTGATGTCAATACAACTAGCCTGAAGTCGGAGCAGCTGTGATTCTTCATCATGGAAATTGATGTATTTTGAAAGCTGAACGTAAAAGCTGTCACAGTGTCCAATCAGCTCTCTTACTTAACATATCAATTTAGTCCAACACTAAGCATCAACTCTGACTAATTAGCCTTCACTCAGAGCCAAAGAGGGTAAATAGTCTGGTTGGTCACAGCAAATCAGATTGTACTCTGCACTCTTCCAACAGGCATGGCTCTGATACTGATCAGAATGCCCCTGTCCTAATTGTGTCTCTACTCTTGCACTTGAAGGCAAATGACATAAGGAATCTAAATTCAATTCTCCTACACACAGCTTAATCACAGCTTTGGGAAACAGCCCATGTGATGTAATAGAATATCTAAACTACCTTCCATTAAGGCTCTTTCTTGGTTTACACCAGAACTCCTGGGATCTGTGGAAATGGAACAATCAGAGATCTCGGCACAGATGCTAAATAGGCCACACTACAGGAAGTGGGGAGTACCGGACAGGAAATGGCCTTCATTACTGTGGAAGATTGGGCTGCAGGGAAACGGAAGAGGTAGCCATAGTGGTCACGCCTCAGACAGGACAACAGCTCTACAGCAGAATCCAGAGAGACGCAACAGATAGTTTTCCACTGATGGATGAGAAATGGATCCAGAGACAGATGGACTCACAGACAAACATCAAATCAGTCGCACCATGCCTACATAATTAAGAATGGGCAACCATGTGTTAAGCATTTCATTGAAAACATGGAGGATGTTCAGTTCATTTCTGACTAAAAATAACAGTGAAGTCACACACACACACACACACACACA
Organism: Alosa pseudoharengus; assembly: GCF_046254945.1. Taxonomy (NCBI): domain Eukaryota; kingdom Metazoa; phylum Chordata; class Actinopteri; order Clupeiformes; family Clupeidae; genus Alosa; species Alosa pseudoharengus. The sequence goes on from NW_027468663.1 coordinate 27,446,240, forward strand.
CACACGCACACACACGCACGCACACACACGCACGCACACACACACACACACAGCCCCATCTGCTAATTAACCATGTATCCTTACTATCCCTGGGAGCTACAGTATGCTTAGTAACCTTTCAAGCTCCACATCATCCAACCGTACAACTCCTATGGACAACTGTGCATTGTGATACTATTTAAAATGTTGTGTATTATTGACTGTGCCTACATTAAAATACAATTGAGAACACAATGGTTTAAATAAAACATGCATTGCTCAACAGACAACTGATAAGTAATATTGCTATTTTCAAGTTCCAATAAGTCCAGACTACTAGCTTACAACATGCGTAATAGGATGTTAAATAGAGAACATTAAATATGCAAGGCTCAGTGGTCACAACAGGATCAGGAAGACACAAATGTGTGCTGTGTAAACCTCTCTCCCTGCTTCCTAAGACCAGACCGAGCAAGCTGAGAAGTGTCGCCAAGGCTTCCTGCTCCCCCCCAGAGTCTCACGTAAACAAGGGACTTGGCTAAGCGAAGCTCACAACCCTGTTGTTGTTTTCATCACCCTGCAGTCACCTCTGAATCCTGACAAGGCTTCAAGAGCCCTGCTCCCACAACACTGTCTTGAGTTTTAAACAACACAGTCATAGGGGGAAAGGACAGAGGAGGAGCGACCTTCATTTATTGCAAAAGTACTAATTTCCGCCCCATTTCGTTGGAAATTAAAAAAAAAAATAATACAAAATAATATTTAATTGATTAACCTTACATTTTTCCATAGCGAGAAGTGTGTAGAATAGATGTGGACAAAAACTGGTTTGGCTCTTAACGGGAGCATTTACTGACTAAAATACCTGTTTTGTTTACCATGCTCGGAGTTTGGTACTGGGCTGGTGGGTGCCCTAATTCTGTCCACTCACTCGGTCCATCAAGGTGCTATGATGGACATTAAAATAGAGCTGAATTGAAAGCCACATTCAGACTCATTATTATCCTCCCGAGACCCCTACCTCACTAGGGAGAAACTCAAGAGGGAAACAAATTAACGTTTGACCAAGAATTTTCGTTGCAAAATCAAAATTCCACTCGAGCTCCAAACTTCGAGCTAACTTGCATTTCTTTAGGAATTCGCCATCCTGTTTTATTTAGAAATGAATATTAAGTGACACATACAAGTAAAAGGACGAAAATAGGAAATAGGTGACCATCTGATACTTAAGTGCTAGTACAATGACCTGCTGGACAGCAGTGCAACAAACAACAGTTTACAATGTCACTTGTCCAGCAGGTCTTTTGAAACCAGGACACACACCAATTTCACTGACATACCATAGACCAGTGTTTTTCAACCACTGTGCCGGGGCACACTAGTGTGCCGTGAGAGATCATCAGGTGTGCCGCAGAAAATTACCCAAATGTCACTCACTGGTCCAGAAAAGCAACTGTTCAAAGAATGTATAACCACATACTGTCATTGATTGTATGATTGCACTATTTGTGGTATGCAGGCATTGTACAACGGGGGCCCCATATCTAGTATTCACAGAATCATCACATATCCAGTTCATAACAACAATTAAATTAGATATAGTCACCTACAAATAAAAAAGAGGGCGCTTGTTTTATTGAGCAGGTCTTGCATAGAAGCCATAATAAGGCCATATCTGTGTATTTTTTTTAGGCTATGGTATGTTTATTTTTTCTTCACACAGGATGTTAGTGTGCCGTGGGACATTTTAAGTGTCAAAAGTGTGCCGTGGCACAAAAAAAGTTGAAAAACACTGCCATAGACAACATGACTATGTCCCTTAGGACTACAGACTGATTGGCATGGCTCAGCCATGCTATTTCCCAAAGCTTCTCTAGAGGTAGGAGTGTGAACCTGGCTGCCACACATATGCAGGTGATTCCAGAGGCGTGAAAGGCATCCAAGGTCAGTGGAGCACAAACGTCAGACTACAACGTAAGACGATACAACCTTAACAACACAGCTGCAACACACACTGTTGCAAACAGTTCAGCAAGGTCAGGAAGTCGGTCAGAAGATGCTCACAATGGTCCAAAAGTGCTTCTGTATCATCATGGCTCTTGCTAGCACAAACAGAATTGATTCCTAAAAAAAGACAGTGGTCTGGACACTGCACGTGTGAGAAAGAGCCGGAGCAGATGAGCGCACGGGAGTGGTCGTGGTCGTGAGGGCATAGCAGGCTCAGTGCTAACTATTTCTATGTTTACTATTGAGACTCACCATCTGAGCTGTGGTGTTTCACGGCCACAGGAAGAAGGGACACAACATAGCTAAACACTCACGGCAGTAAGTAGTATAATTTTATATACTCTTTTGATCCTGTGAGGGACATTTGGTCTCTGCATTTATCCCAATCCGTGAATTAGTGAAACACACTCAGCACACAGTGAACACAGAGTGAGGTGAAGCACACACTAATCCCGGCGCAGTGAGCTGCCTGCAATAACAGCGGCGCTCGGGGAGCAGTGAGGGGTTAGGTGCCTTGCTCAAGGGCACTTCAGCCGCTTCCTACTGGTCGGGGTTCGAACCGGCAACCCTCTGGTTACAAGTCCGAAGCGCTAACCAGTAGGCTACGGCTGCCCCAATAATACGTCCACTACAAATCAACTCAACTGCATATGTCAACAACAAGAATAGGGACACAGCCATCGTCTCTTTCACTGTGTGCTTGACATTCCCACTCCATTTGTAGAAGGGAGGCTGTGTGACTCTTTGTGACATGCTTGTACTTATACTCATGAGGGTCTCCCTTAGTTTACTGACAGTTGCATATGAATATGGAGTAGGCTATCTTTCCAGTTCTAGGTCATGTGCAGACTAAAGCTCCCGTGTGACAGAGGAGGGTATCAACACGAGAGAAAGAAGAACAAAAGAACACACAGAGACAGAACGCAAGAGAAAAACAGGTCAAGGGTACAGCTCAGCTCCTGGTCAACAGCCTTATGCTGGCTGCAGCAGAGACAGCAGCCTCTTGATTAAAGATTACCTTCCAGTCTAAGGATCTGGGAAACAGAACAGGAGGACGTCCTTTTTGCAATTCAACAGAAAATGGAGATCAATTAATTACCTATGAATTCTATAATTACAAAATCTAGGTCTACCTCTTCAGAAGGAGAATAGACCATGTATGTTCCACAGCTGTCTAAAATAGAAGTTAACGCGGCATCAGTTGCATGTGTGCCCCGTGTGACATTTAAAAGCAAGCATGGGCACGCACTCTCACACACACACACACACACACACACACTGACCCATCAAGTTTGCTTGATGTGGCTTGAAAAACTGGCTTTTATAGTGGCATTGTGCAAATTTAGTAGGACAAAGACACTGTCTCGGCTAACCAAACAGACAAACAGTGTTTCAATGGGCTAATTTGCCTGCAGATTCTATATTAACAGAATTTTTCATATCACAATATCGAAGGTGATGTTTTTATTTATTTATTTTTTGCATTTTGTATTTTTTGTCTTGCATTGCAGGTAGCAACTAGCAAATATCATGGCCTGATTAAAGAACATCAATGCATAAAAGTATTATGGTGAATGTATTTTGGAACTGCATAGGGTGAATAACTAATTCTCAAATCATGTCCAAGCCTTGTGATCGCAATATGATGATAGACAGTGACAAACGGCTCCATCACCAAGTCCTCCTCAGATCGTGGCCTCTAATATTTAAGAGTGATTTTTTAAAATGGGCCCAGAAATGCCCATGGTCTCCATCAAAATGCATGAATGTCAGAATGTTGAGATTAATACTTCACCTGCCAAGTAGGCCATACTCAAAGTTTTAAATATTCTGGCAAAAATGAAACAAAATCTAAAAGCTAAATCTTAATAAGATGCCATCCCATGCCCATCTGCTATAATAACAATTCCAGTTAAATCTGTCATCCTGGTAACTGACTAGAAGACACTGTCGTTCTTCAGTCAATATATTTGTTTGTAACCTGGATTATCATTGAAAAGTGGCTGTGAAGTTATACATTCTTTCTGGACTGGTGTAGTGTGTGTGTGTGTGTGTGTGTGTGGTGTCAGAACTGTAGTGTGTGGCAGGCAGTCAGAGGGCATCTGGGTGACTACAGGACATTCTATGCCAACCGGTCAGCACAAGAGCACAGCCTGGAGCTGGAGTAGCATTATCTGATCCCCCACACTGGACACAGAATGGCACCGTCACAGCATTCAAGTAATCAGAAAAGATGCGCACAAAACACACAACCACACATACAGTACACCTGTGTGATGGAACATCCTAAGCATTCCCAGTCATTAAGCTGTGCTGCATCACTAATCTGAAGGCACACGCCATTTCTACCAAAAGCACAAATTTAGCTGTTGTATGGAAAACCACAGACTGACCAGAATGCCATGCAGCAAGACTGTAGTCTAATAAATACTGGCAATCATCATATGTGTCATGACTTATGTTGGGGCTATATGGCAGGTGTGCATTTTCCCATTTTAGCCACTGTTTTTGGCTAATACATTTCAACAAAAAGATTTCATTTGCATGTGTCACAGAAAGGGACAAGAGAGCAAGAGAGAGACAGAAGTTTAGAGATGTAAGCAGACGGATCTGATAAAGCTATTTAAAGCAGTTAGCAATGCTCTACTTAAGAACACCTCATTTTTCTCCTGAGAAACCTGCCTCAAAGGAAGACCCGTGCCATCCATATAAACTGTCAACTAAGAGCAAAGAAAAACACAGTGCCTACATCAAAGATGTATATTCCAATTTGAGTGAAAAACATGGTGCCTGAAGACAAAAGATCATTTCTGCCAGAGTCCAAGAGAGGGCCGATATTTAGGCTTTAGGTGAATGGTATCACATTTCGGGCAGCTATTGGTATCCCTTACGAGAGCAGCAGAATGGTGAGGTAGAAGCATCAAATATTTACTAAACCTCAGGAGAGAATTTAGTTTTTAAATTATCATCTGATAATTTAGTGGCAGTCTTATATCCTAGTAAAAAGTATGAAGGTGAAAAGTCTGCTGAAACTACTTTTCTAGCATATCCGCAAAGCACAGTGCACATCACTGCTTTAATAGAAGTTTTGAAAGAGACTGACAAGAAATCTTATGTACCCCTGAGCTCATCAGTTACCCTTAGGCATGACCTTACATGGTTTCCATGACAACTCACAAAGGTAAATTAATCATTTTGTTGTACCACCACCCCCAAAGCCCACCCCACTCCCGACACACAGACACACACACATTCCGTCCACCCCAACTTCATATTCCAGAATGCAGTTAAGGGGATGAGAGAAATAGATCACACTTTTCACAGATATTCACAAACGGCTGTAATCATGCAGCCATTAGATCATTTTGCCAACAATATCTTATTTGTGTGATTATACCATCAGATTATGTGACTGGAAGCATCCTCTGCTTCAGGGCAATGTTTGTGTGTCAACTGAAGGTCAGACAATGTGTTAGCTTGGTTTACTTCCTCAAAGCGAGACACATTTGCTCTTTTGCAAACTCATACAATCATTATGATTCATTAAAAGCAATTTTCAATTCATATATTTGTCCATTGACCAATGGTGAATCATCCGTTAATACTCTCTTCAGAGGAGGAAGTTTCAGAACTCTGTGAGGAATTAGATTAGCGTTGAACTATAAATAAACAGCAAAGGACTAAGAGGAAGAGAGAAAGAGAGGAATAAAACAGAGCACAGTGAGAGTGGCATGGAAAACCAGACACTGAAATAGAGAAGTGCATCTAAAAGTGGGAAGATGTGTGAATACACTAGGATACTGTGTGCCCACTAAGCTCTAAACCCCACTGGCACCACGTGTCTACAATGTCCCATCAAAACAGCTGAGGCCATGTTCTCAGAATTATTTTTGTGTCTTGGACAATCACAGCTAACATACTAAGTTCTTTCTCTATGACACAATAGATCTGACGAGTTCAAATAAATATAGTGCTACTAGTATAGGCTACTTTTGCCTTGTTGTTCCAAGAGAATCTTTGGGCCTAGCAGAAAAGGCCTTGTTTTGCTTCACTGGAGCAAGATTCTTGCGGTCAGATCCTTTGATAGTGTCATCTCTGAGCCCAGGTTGGGAAAAAACAGAGCACAGCATGGTCCTCTCTACTCAGCAACCTGGCCATAGGGAGACCAACAGTGGTTGGGATGCACACTGTAAACGTGTGTTGTGTTGCCACAGTGACAAAGCAGTTTTGTAGGTTGTATGTCCTCCTGCTGCTGCTGCTGCTGCTGCTGCTCTCTGCCCACCCCCAATCCCACACCCATTGTGTCAGCTCAGCTACTCTCATCTTACTTCCTTATTGGTTTTCATTCATTCTGGTACCAATGCTCTACAGTGTCCATGTGTAGGCCTAACACTTCATTTGTGGGCTTTCCTTATCAATTAAAAAAGAAATATGTTTAGGCTACTTAACTACTGTATAGAGTGGAAAAAAATAATGTTTTTCTTTCAATGTAAAAACAATTAGCTTACATTACTGTTATGGCTGAGCTTTCTCTTCCAGGAAATTCCCAAACAAGTAAAAGATTATGATTTTACCTTAACAAAGACATTCTACACAAATTGTTCACTGAGAGGGAAATATCTACTGCAGTGTAGGCTAGGCCATAGGTTACATTTGATTAACAATAAACAATATTAGCATAGCCAACCGCTATAGTCTACGTTATATTACAACAAGCATAGCTTAATACCTCTCTCATGATGACTGGACCACCAAATAGGCTGATACCTGGTTAGATTATGCTACCTTGCATCAATTAGGCCTAATCTTTTCAAATAATCAAAACGCAACTTAACTACAGCAAAGTACCCTAGGCCTACTATGGGAATAGATAGCCTAGCGGTGTTGAAATGTGTAGGCCTATTGCCCTACTGTTTTATTACCCAAAGATTTCTTTTGAGAAATGGCATTTCCTTGTTCGCAGAATAGGCTGCACTGAGATCTCTTAAGCCAAATTTCCAATAGATGAGGCAAGTGTCGTGGAATTCGGGATAGCTGAGTAGAAGAAATGAACGACTATTTAAAGTAACCAACTCGTAATCAGCTTACCAGATTGAAGACGGTCTCCACAATGTCCCGGTTCGAAACTTCCCCAACATCTACTAGGCCCGCAAGGACAGCAAATTTCATTCGTATTCCTCGTATAGGAATTGCAGGATTGAGCGACATTGTGGCCAGTCTCTCGTCCTTGCCACTGTCACCAGTTTGTGAAGTAGACGGTGTCTCCTCGCTAGCCATTGCTAAAGAGGGGCAGGTGGTAGTAACAGGTAAGGCACCTGTTCGACCTGTAGGCGGTCACCGGAGAGTCGATGGAAAAACACTTGGATATGCTCCTTCTCCCTTGTCAAGTAAGCACCCTTGAAACAAAACAAAATGTTTTCCTCTCCATCCAAAACAGCCCTGGATGTCACAAAAAGCCTATCGCAGTGTGCAAGGTTGCTATGAAAGCTTCAAGGCAGGAATTGAAGTCAGAGACACTGCAACATTGGAGTTGTCACAGCGATTCCGCCGAAGTCCAGTCTCTACTGTCTAGTTGAAACTTGATAACAGCCTGTGTCGAAAAACTGAACCGGCAGTCGCAGCATACAAATTGTCGTTTCCGAACACCGGCAGTCGGCACAACTAAGCTATAAGATTAACATCCATTCAGGCGCTCTGTCAAAATTACGTGAACAGGAAACCGCGACTCACATTTCGGCGACAGGCTGCAAGAGAACTTACTGCTAGATGACAGTGCCTCAGACAGGTAAAAGGAGCGTGGCTGTAGCGAAACTCCCAAATCTAAGGCAAGTCTGAGGACAACCCTGTCCACAGCGGTCAGAGGACAAGAGTCCACTTCGTTTCCCCGGAAAAAACTACTATGTTTGAGACAGGTCTCAGCAATAACCCAGTTACAGCGTCATCTCTTCCTCATTCACCTCCTGCAACAGCCCGTCTCCGCCATGACAGTGTTCTCTCTCGATCTAGCTGAGCATGCGCAGTTGGTGTCAAAATGTTAAAGTAGACTGGCTCAGGTGTGTCCCAGGTAAGAGTTGCTGGTTAGTTATTCGGGGTCTAGTGACATCCAGACTGTGAGAAAAATATTTACTTGCATTATTCTCATTGGGGTGAAAGGAGAAATTAGAAATCACGCTCTATTAGATTATAGCGTAGGCGTGATTATATTAGAAATTAGATATTAGAATTAAGTTAGTGTAGCACTAACATTTTATTGAATATGCTGCCTATTCCAAATTCGGCTAGTTAAAATATATTTTAAAAATCATATATGTACATAAGGAATCCACTGCGCTATTAATGAACTGAACGCAGGGATGATGAGATAACCAGGCTGAGAGAATATGCTATGATGTGCAACAATATATCCTTAAATGTAGAGACATACGATTTGCATGTGCCTAATTTTCCCTCCTAATGGGGTAATTAGATAAAAAAAATAGATTCATTAATTAATTAAATTAATTCATTAATTAATTCATTAATAACTGCAATATTCCAGTGTGGAATTGGTTGGGATGTTATATCTGTAAGTTGCATCAAAGTTGAAACCTTCGATGCGTTATGTTATATTACCAACCACGCGATGGTAGCAGTGTTCAAAAACAGCAGCATGTATTTATATCGCGAGACTTTCCAACTCTCAATCCCCGCTTAAGTCTCGCGGTACTTCCGTCCTTCCTCCTCTTTCACTCCCTGTGTTCAACATGGCAGTCGGCAAGAATAAGAGACTGACCAAAGGTGGCAAGAAAGGTGCCAAGAAGAAGATGTAAGTTATTTAATATACATCCTAAATGAGCAAATACAGTCTTTTAAGAATACTTGTGAAAATTGTGGTTTGAAAATGCGATGGATGAAGCCGATATTGAGAGGATTATCTTGGGTGACGTACCCAGCAAGTCTGCTAGCGTAGGATCCGGAGCAAGGGTTTCCCTGGTCGTTTCTCTTCGGCAATTTATTATAATGGTATACAACGTTGGAGGCATTTTATTTAGTCGAGTTACTTTGGAAGCTTTACTGGCATTCTGGCATTCTTTTGGTCGACATATTAACTAGCTGAAGAAGTTTATCAACAATGTTACTCTGCCATTAAGCATGTTGGCAGCTCTGCGCCAATGTTAATGTTAGCTCTTGCATGGCTAATTTGCCGGCTTTCATAGAGTAAAATGGCTGATAAGTCATTGCTCCTTTCCATGTGCAATCGTGTAACGGTAGCATAGTTGGCTGCGTCAGAATGAAATGTACTTTTGTATAAACGTTAAAGCGGCTAATAACTTAACTCTGGTGTCCTACGTGTGAAGTCCTCTGCTTAGCCAACTGGCTAGCTTGTGGCGGTCATTATACCAGGAGGAAGGTTTTATGGGAATTGTCAATAGATGAAGCAATAACAGTGCATTGTTTTAGACTTAAACTATGCAATGTCTTTCCCCTTACAGCGTTGATCCTTTTTCCAAGAAGGACTGGTATGATGTCAAGGCACCAGCCATGTTCAACATCCGCAACCTGGGCAAGACTTTGGTCACCAGGACTCAGGGAACCAGTAAGTACTTCTTGAAGTTTGTGTGTTGAATGACTGTTCACTGCATTTTAGGTGGTCATTTCACTTTGGGAACAAGTGATGACAGCAGTTTCGGTCCCATATGAATGCCATTGATTACTTTTCAATGAGATCATCTGATGTTCCCTAGTTATGTGTTGTAACCCATCTCCTTTAGTGTAGATGTGTTCTAGTAACCTTTTTTCTTAATATAGGAATTGCCTCTGATGGGCTGAAGGGTCGTGTTTTCGAGGTGAGTCTCGCTGACCTGCAGAACGACGAGGTCGCTTTCCGCAAGTTTAAGCTCATAACTGAGGACGTGCAAGGCAAGAACTGCCTCACCAACTTCCATGGCATGGACCTGACCCGTGACAAGATGTGCTCTATGGTCAAGAAGTGGCAGGTAAATCCACCTTGTGTTAGTCATGTTGTATTTGAGCAGACTGGGGTCCAATCTCAGTTTGGGTGGGTTTGAAATGTGCAAGTAGATGTGGTAGTTTGTTTTTATCCATATCTAAACAACCTAAATTAAGGGATTCTTTTGGGTGGGTTAAGGGTATCCATTAACCTTTTTAGACATTTTTTATGCAGTGGCTGAATCATGCTAGAAGTTGTGTTTGTTACTAACCCTGAAATGCTTGAATATATTTAAGGTTGCTCTACATCTGAAACTGTATTCTACTTGTACTTTGACAGACCATGATTGAGGCGCATGTGGATGTGAAGACCACCGATGGGTATCTTCTGCGCCTATTTTGCGTGGGCTTCACCAAGAAGCGTACCAACCAGATCAGGAAGACCTCTTATGCTCAGCACCAGCAGGTTCGCCAGATCCGCAAGAAGATGATGGAGATTATGACCCGTGAGGTGCAGACCAACGACCTGAAGGAGGTGGTAAACAAATTGTAAGTAATGAAAACGGCAAATCTTTGGGCAGACTGAAATGCAATAATATATAAGGCACATCTTGGTAATATCTGCTATGTATTGTCAAACTATACTGATTGATATGGCATGAATCTTAAATTGCTGTTGGATTTAGGATTTCATGTCTGTTGGTTTTGGATGTAGAAGGTTGCCCTTATCAAATGTATGGTTGCTGTTTGGTCTCAGGATCCCTGACAGTGTTGGCAAGGACATCGAGAAGGCATGCCAGTCCATCTACCCCCTCCATGATGTATTTGTCAGGAAGGTGAAGATGCTGAAGAAACCTAAGTTTGAATGTAAGTGACCTCAATGATTTCAGTTGATCACATTCATTATATAGTACTTTGTGCAGCAATGTGGCACTCTGTGAACTTGAAATATTCTGCTGCATCTTAATTTTGAGCCTGTAACTCCTCTACTCCTTTTATCTCCACCTATGTTAAACTTTGAGTACTTGTTTTACACTTAGTACTGCAACAAGACAAGACACCCCACCCCTTGGTGTGCTGCATCATTAACTATTATGTTTACCAACCAGTCTGTTATATCTTTAATGGCCCAGACAGGGTACTCCGCTATAGTAGATAATGGTCGTCTGGGAACAAGCAGTTCCAGTCCCTTAGTAACCAGTCCCCTTTAGTCAGGATGTTTTCCGGTGTTCCCTTGTGTGTTCTAACGGGTCCCGTGTGAATATCCCACTTTGTCAGGGTTGATATGTGATGTGGTCTGGTCTCTGGTAGTTGTGATGGGAGGAGAGGCTCTGATGTGGCTGTCGTCCTGATATCTGTTCTGTTTGTAGTGGGCAAACTGATGGAGCTGCATGGGGAAGGCGGTACCAGCAGTGCAGCAGCCAAGCCCGCTGGCGAGGGAGGAGACACTGGAGTCAAGACGGAGCGTGCCGACGGCTATGAGCCCCCAGTTCAGGAGTCTGTCTGAGCTCAGATGTTGAATAAAAAAATGTAAATTTAAGTTGTCTAGGTTTTCCTTTTTTCAGTGTTGGGGATCTTGAATTGGAAGTTGTTTCAGTATTTCAATTTCAATGGTAAGGCTCATTTGCTTCACTGTTAATGTGGGACCCAGATGTGATGGACCTTAACTTAACAGCATTGGTTAAAGACTACTGCTTATGAGATCTGAAATTATGCCCTTTCTAAATAAGACCCCGGTGGAGTTATGTGGAGTCAATTATGTGATTCAGCACAGTATGTCGATACTAATCTGTTAAACTTTTCTGCTAGGCATCCCAGGGCCATGGCCGGCTGCTAAGCTCAATATACTTAGCTTTCTACATGGTGTCCTGATTGGTTAACCACTGAATGTTCAAATGTTCTGAATTGGAGTCCTTTTGGATCTGATGATAAATACAGGGTTCCCACGGGTCATGGAATTTCAGAAAGTCTATTCCAGACATGGAAAGTCAGGGAATTGTATCGTTTTGTGGGCAAAGTCATGGAATATCAGGGAATTTTGAATTCAGAATTGGTGTATATCTGGTTATTAGCTTTACTGCTTGCTTGAGTACTGTAGTTGTGGTTAGCCCAACTTTGTTCATTCAATACCCATTTATTCATCTCTCGCTCTAAAAAAAGTAAACAATTCTTGAATGCTACATGACTGTTCTGAAATCGTATTCCCTTTATTATAAAGTAGGTTATGGAAATAAAAAAAAATTTGTCTGGAAAAGTCATGGAATTTTACATTTCACTGAGAGTGGGAACCCTGTAAATAAACTACAGCTTTGCAATGGTATGGAGCACAATGGAATGTGCACAATCCTCAATGTGATGTACAGCAGCAGCCATGTGAAAGCAGGAGTAGTGAATGTGTGTGTGGTGCGTCATTGTCCGTATGGGAAATTCAGAAGTACAGCAAAATCTTGACTGCTACAGTCTACACTGCCTCCATGTCAAGAGGTTGAAGGTGTATCATCTTCACATGATTTCAAACCTGAACGTATCAGTGAGAAGTAGAGCAGAAGTCACATCAGGGCAGTTAAGGTGGTTGACATGTCAATATTGCAGCCTTGCTGTCAAGAATAAAGTAGGCCTACTTGTAGCTGGATATAAGAACCAGTAACATTTATTCAAAGCTAGAATCAGAATCAGAATTCAAATTGCCAAACTCACTATGGTTTACTTCTATGATACCAAAAATATGTTCCAATAATGAATGAATTGCTAATCTGATTATTAGAAAACATCTTTGTTCTGGAGTGTAGGCTTACAATTCATTTTGTATGTGAACCTGTTTTAGTTCTCGCTCTTCCACTGCTGTTTGATGTTTGTCAGGCTCTTGCTGTACACATAACACGTAGTGAGACACCTGGCTCTGAGCAGATATAAGGCAGGCGGTCTTATTGGTACCGTTGATTCATACTGATCCAAGATGTTTTTGTCAAATTCAGCAAATCGTTCCTCACAGCATGGAAGGGAGGGATGTAATTTCAGTGACTGCTGAGCTAAAATATAACCATCCTTTCTAGAATTGCAGACTCCACTTCACAATGTCAGTTGTCTGCCCCCAAAGAGGTAGCCTACTAGAGTAATTGGTAGTCACAGTATAGTTGGAACATAGGGAAACCTTTGATTCAATTCAAATCACTTCATGATGTGTCTCCTAATAGAACAATTTAAAAGGGCACGTGGAGTAACAGCAGCCATTCACATATGACAATAAGACAGAATAAATTACACACATAAAATACTAGATGCAATACTGTTAAGAAATCCTTATATTGTACTATACTATGTTCTAAAATGCATTGGAGAGTTGATTTTTAAAATAAAAGACCCATTAAAGTTCTCTAGAGCAGCGGAGTGGCCTGTTGCAGGATCAGGGATGTTGGGAGTTGAGGAGTTGGACAGCCCTGGGGACAAGGGCCCTCTTTACTGTGTCCTGCAATCTGGGCAGCAAAGCTTGCGTCATGACTCCTGAAGGGTGCCGCTCAAACATGGGGAGCGAGCGGGATATGATGTAAAATCCTGCCAGTTTTTTTCAGAGTCTGTTATTCACATAGGGTGGAGAAAGCTCCTACAAGGCAGCCAAAGATTTTTTTAATAGATTTGAACAAAGTTCAAAGAAGATTGTTCCTGTTTTGCAGGCTGATAGAGTGAAACCAGGTGAAGAAGAATGTCATGACACTTTCAATAAAAGAGTAACAATGTTGGGTTACACTTTACTTGACAGTATCGACATGAGTGACATGACACTGTCATGAACGTGTCATAAACAAGTCATAAACGTTTGACATAACGCACATAGTGACATTCAGTTTTTGTCATAAATTAGGATTAGGGTTAGAGTTAGGGTAGGATTAAGATTAGGGTTAGGGTTAATGTGCCATGATCTTATGTCGATACTGTCATATAAAGTGTTGTGAGAATGTTCTTACTAACCTCAAACGGCCTTAACTTTCTGAGCAGATTTAGTTGCTGCTGACATTTTCTGAGGATCTCCTCTGTGTCTGAGGAAAACCTCAGCAGGTTGTCAAATATAGTGTCCAAGTATTCCTTGGCAATCTCCACAGGCTTCCCCTGGGTGGTGATGGTAACTGCCTCAGTTTTACTTCTAAACTCAGCAACCCTCACTGCTGATTTTCGTTCTGTGCACCTGCTTAGTTAGGGGCTGAAAGACTGCATTCTGATTGGCTGACAGAATCCTGCAATCTGGCTGAAAATAAAATCCTGCATTTGTTCTGACTAGTATAATAACATTTGATTTACATAATAAAGTTGTATATTTATTGAAATACAATTTATACTAGTTCAAATGTCATTGCAGACATCTCTAACTACCAATATAACTCGTAGTGGGACAAATGTCATTCATCTAAATGCATTACAGATAGGAGTGTGGTTTGGTTAAATGTTGAAAGGGCTTGCCCTGCCGTGTCTGTTCCTGTCCTATAACCAACTTCTTACAGCTTGCAGAAAACAAGCTTGATAGAGCAGCATACAATCAAATAGTGTGCTTCCATAATGGCTATCCAGCTCATGCAAAAGCCAAGACGTGTCCACACCTTTGACCATTTAAAATGAATCCTGAGGAAAACAGGTTCTGACAGGCAACACCAAAGTGGTCTGCTATTCATTTACTGTTGTCATGGAGAGAAAAATCCCTGGGAATTCACAAGGAAAATCACAACTAACCACTCCATAATGTTCAATCTGTTGCCACAAGGTGGAGCAAGTCTAAACTTATATTTCGGTGTTGTCTGAAAGTGAAAATGCTTGGTCTATTTACAGTATGTTGACACATTCACGCCCCTGGTAACCAAAAAATAGGTTTATTCAGGTTTATTCAACACTTACTACAGAAACTAATCATGACAGATTCATGTGCTGTAATATGACATCAGTATCCCATTATAATGACTTTACATGCATATAAATACATTATTTGTAAACAAAATACAGAAAAGAACATACGTTAAAACATTATAGACAGATTCATCCGCCGCTTGAAGTGAGAAATACTGTATGTGGAGGGAGATACAGCACAGCAGAAAGCAAAATAAGCCTTTCATACCCACACCAACTGACTTCTTTCATTGCCATCAGGTCGGGCCAAGTTGTTTCTCAAGGAGGACTCCTAGTTTGAATTATTTATTATTGTTCCAGTAAATAAAGTAGACTAGGACTGCCATCCGTGCTGAAGCCTTTATCCCTTTCTATTCACCCAGGTAATGGGTCCATAGCGGAGTTTATTCCTTCCTTATAGACCAGGGGCATCAAGTTGAGGAAAAAGTGGCTAAAGTGACTGGGAAATGTGCTAACAGCACGGGTTGGCCAAGACCATGCTGAAGCTGATGTCACTGACACAGGCACAAGGTGTTGGCTCTCCACCTGCCCCAGAGTGAGAGGGGATGGGGGAGAGGGAGGAGTCAAACAAAAATTGTTCTGGTCACTGGTATGAGTTGGCTTGTTGTTTGTATAGACCATGATGACCGACACTTCAATGCATGATGGGGCACGTAAGAGAGCACTTAGTGCAGCACATCATCTGACCAGCTGTTTTCTGTCCATATGTGTGTTTACCTAAGCTACTGACTCAGCTGAATTGGACAAACGATTTAGGGAAGACGCCCTCTCTGCCGTGGACACGTCCACTGCACCATTCCTCATCCATATGTGCCGTTACCAGGATACGATCTCCCTGCTGGAAGGGAAGATCATCATCTGTCTCAGCGGTGAAGTCATATAAAGCCTCCGCCCACTCAGCCTGTGGAGACACACAGACACACCAGGGCATGAACAGACAGACAGGCACATCATGACATAGGCATGAACAGACAGACAGGCACATCAAGACGTAGACACAAAAGGACACCGGGAGAGAGTTTATCCAAGTGCAAACTAATCTTCTTACCAGTTCTCAGGGTCATCAGTACTCATGATATACAGGGTTCCCACTCTAACTCAAATGTAAAATTCCATGACTTTTCCCCTGACTTTCCCTGACAAAAAACCCGAATTTCCACGACTAGATAATATTAATTGTACAGTATACCGACCAATGATTTTAGAGCAGACGTGCAGTATTCAAGAATCTTTTGCTTCTTTAGAGCGGTAAATTAAATGAAATAAATGGGCATTGAATAAATCAATTGGGCTACTCAAGCAAGCAGTAAAGCTAATAACCAGACATAATCCAATTCGGCATGGAAATATTTGAATTAATGTATTATATTTGGCAAGTACATTTTAAACTGCTACAACAAAATTTCCTGATATTCCATGACTGCCCCAAAAATGATCAAATTCCCTGACTTTCCATGTCTGGAATAGACTTTCCAAAATGCCATGATTTCCAGAAATTCCATAACCCGTGGGAACCCTGGATATGCCCATGAACATTTTCAGAGTTTCAGTTTCAGTCTTTTTTAGAAAATGTCAACATAACAATGAGAGAGGGGGTTACCTGATTTGGGTTTGAGGACATGCTAGGAGAGGACACCATACCTGTAAGATGAACCAGCAAAATCAGAGTGAGCTGCTTTAGAGTACTTTCTCAAATGTCCATACTGATGTACATTATGTCTGGATAAGAGTGTACTGGCTTTAGGGAAGCAGCTAATTAAAAAGCCTATTAAAATTCCTATTCACATGTATAAAAATCATTATCCATATGCTCAGCTGGACTAGAGTTGACTGGACTAATTGTACTTATCCACTCATTTGACTGAGCTGCAGCGGGGCCGAGCCCTGGTGCATTAGAAATCAGTGCTGCTGCATGGGGCAGCTGGAGGCACACACCAACAGACTCATACATTCCTCTCATTCCACACAAAGGGAGAGGTTCCAGTGCTACTTGACTCATTTACCAATGATCACGGCTAGTTCAACACTGCACAAAAATATGAATGTGTGTGTGTGTTTGAATCCAACACAGTTCCAAATCCAACACTGCACAAAAATATGAGTGTGAGTGTGTGTGTGTGTGTGTGTGTGTGAGTGAGAACAGCTTTACCAGGCAGGGCTATCTTGGTCTGGCCAGCATCTGATGCCGTTTGAGCTGGTAGGTCTTCTATGATCTCCACGTAGTTCAGAGGGAAGATGCCCACACAGGTGCCCAGTTTACCCCGTGCCCAATCCTGCCCAATGTACTCATGCAGCTGGATCACATCTCCTTCACAAAACATTAGCTCGTCACTGTGCTCTGCTTCAAAGGCAAATCGTGCCACGCCTCGGGGTCCACTACAAATACAACCACAACAATTACATACATACTGCGCATATTACTGCGCATATTCCCTTAATACAATATGGACCAGATGTAGCCTGAGAATACTCATATGAACCTTTGGCAAATTAGGGATTTGCTCTGCAGGCCTGTCTGGCCAGAGGCCATTGAAGCCCATTTCCAATGTCCCTAAAACATGGCCACGCAAATACAATCGCTAATCCGGCATTGACGTGTATTTTTTTGGAATTGAGTAAACAACTGCATTTAAATCTTTTGTTTAAAAAATTGCTGCACTTCTGAAACAATTTGGTACAAGTTTAATGCACAATTTAAGTTTAATTTCACTGCTAGTTTCACCCCTGCTGGGAGTCGTAAGTCAATTAACCTTGTCCAGACCCACTCTCAATTCCAATTGAGAAGGTCTGCGTGCTTACTAGGCTAGACCAAATGCAGAGTTATTTTGATTGTGGAGCCCCTGTGGTAAGACACCAAAATTAATGACAGATCACATTTTACCATTCAAGAAAAAGACTCACCTGCTAGGTGCTTCTGGCAAGGTCTTGGCATGGGTTGACGGTACAGCAGACTGAGAGATGGGCTGAGAGAGAGAGAGAGAGAGAGAGAGAGAGAGAGAGACCTTGACAACTATATCACTGAGGATTGGATTCATCAGTAAAAAAACTGAATACACATTTATTAGATAATATTTACTTTTGATGATCTCACCATCAGTTTAACATAGCTGATAGGGAAGAAGCCTGTGACTCCTCTGAGAGTTCCCAGATACCATTCATCGTCCAGCTGCTCTACTTGACCCACCACATCACCTGCCCTCAGGTGCAGCTCTCCTGGGCCCTCTACCAAACACAGAGGAAACCAGAAAGCTTTAGGTAACATGAAAAAGCCACTGAATCAAAGCCACTGAATGAAAGTCAACAAAGCATGAACAGCTGATGAGTAGAACTGGTGTCATTCAGGTTCACCTGGGATAAAGTCATGGAGAGCCTGGACCTGCATTCCACCATTTCCTGAGGGTTCTGGCTGGGTATTCTGAAACGAACCAGAAACAGATGCAGATCTTAAAGAGATATTCCACCATTTGGGGAAATACACTCGTTTTCCACCTCCCCTTGAGTTAACAATTGAGTTTTACCTTTTCCCAGTTCATCCAGCCATTCTCTGAGTCTGACAGTAGCACTTTTACCTCCAAATCATCTCTCCTATAAGCTAACGGTCTAATCTGATTCAATGAGCTGGAGCTAAAAGTGTTACTGTCAGACTCAGAAAATGGCTGGATGAACTGGGGAAAGGTAAAACTCAATTGGTTAACTCAAGGGGAGGTGGAAAACGAGTATTTCCCCAAATGGTGGAATATCCCTTTAACCACTTTTTGCAAGATCACAGAGTTGCTGAGAGAAATCTGCCGCTGCCATTTAGATCTTAGAGATGTACTTTATTGTCTTACTTAATATGCAAATTGACATGGTGCAACATAAATAAATAAATATCGAAAAAGAATGCACACCCTCCGAGGTGCTGGCAAGGGAAAATAAACGAAGAAAAATTAGTCGCCGCACACTCTCTCTTAATTCTTTTATTTAATTCCAACGTTTCGGCCTGTCAGCCGAACACCAGTGTGCGACGACTAGGGTTGCAAAGGGGCGGAACATTTCCGGTAAATTTCCGGAAACTTACCATGGGAAGTTAAACTGGGGAATTTTGGAAATATTCCAAATTGAAAAACTTTCATGGAATTAAAGGAAATTATGGAAATTAATTATGGAAATTAACATGAAATTTTGGGTAATTCATACAAACTGTTTCATATACAAACATTAACATTTTGTTTCGTAATAAGCAATATGATTTGTATGCTAGCGGGAATCCCATTCTCTGCCTATGGTTTACTAGTGTGCTAAACTAGCAACACTGAACTGCCCAAGATACACTACACCACTCAACAACAAAATCCGATTGGTTGGAACATTTTTTTCCCCATGCATATGAACGCACCATAGATGTCTAGCAGCCTATGCCAATTGCTGTGTGCATGTGATTGACATATGTGCAGGGTAGAAATTTGACTGAAATTGCATTAAATCAGGTTGTTTTAACTAATATTATGCTGCAAGATGGGGTTTTGTCCACTACATTTAAGTTCCCTGTTATAGACTAACTTCCCATATTAAAAATTCCCTGTTTATTCCCATTAATTCCCGTTTATTCCTGTTAATTCCCCATATATTCCCGTTAATTCCCACGGAATTTTGCAACCCTAGCGGCGACCAAGTTTTTCTTCGCAACATAAATGTAAAACACAGACATGACAGGATGCAGAAGGGAGTGGGAGAGATCATTGGGAATTCCCACCTGTGGAGCTTCTTCCAGGGAGTGAGCAGAGAGCGGAGTGATGATCTTCATGTAGGATTTCTCCACTCGCCCACTAACAGCTCCAGCCTGACACTCAAAGGTTTTGCTGTCTATCTGATCCAGCAACACCAGGACTTCATTTTTCTACAACACACAGGAAATATGCATTTGGTTGAACATATCCATACAAGATAACACAGGGAGTGTTGTTCATCACAACATGTACAGTACCTGAAAGGAGAGCTCTCCTGGTTTAGTTCCGTTGCAGTCAAACTCGGCAATGGCATGAGGGATCTCAAGCTGAATAAGAGAAAGACAAAAATAGAATGAATCAAAACCATAAGCAACTATGTTCCAAAAGATGGTGATGGCACAAAAATCATTATAGATGTTTTAATAGTAAGTAAGTACAGTACAATGTACTAGTAAGTACATTGAATAAGATTATATGGCTATAGGATTGTATGCATATCTTCACAGGGCACTACACAATGAAAGATATATTTACCAGTGCGAACAGCTGGACATTTGTCCAAAAAAATGTTTTTTTTGTGGAAAGTATACTTGATTTACTTAAAGGAACCATATGTAAGATTGTGGCCAAAACTGGTACTGCAATCACTTTCAAAATACTGAAGAGCGGTGTATCCCCTCCCCCTCCCCCCTGACTCGAGGTTGCCAACGCGGATGGTGAAACACTACTGACTTTGTGATTATTAGATAGGTGGAGGGTGGCGCATCAGGCCAAAACACAACATGACCTGACAAAACACAACATCAACAACACTTGAGGGCTGCAACTTCACTTTTTAAATGGCAATATCCTGGCTGGACTACTGTTGTCAGTGATATAAGTATTTGGAATGAACATGATTTCTTAATGTCTAGTGACATATCAGGGCCATTTTATGATTAATTGAAATATTTTTCTTACATACGGTTCCTTTAAGCCTCCCCCTCATCGGTAGCCTGGAAGCCTGAATTTAACCCAGTCCACAAAATTTGAGGTCGGGAAATTCGGTCTGGACTTGCCCATATTAATGCCCTTATGACTATGCACATATGAACACTGTGCACACCAATCAAATCGTCTGGGCGGGCTTTATACAATGATGGACAGATGAGCAACAGTCATTCGTCACCTGAGCGTGCTTCGGTTGATTTTGTTTACAATAAAAAGGCTGTCGCTAGAGAAGCTAGACACTTAGATTTCACAATCACGTCTGTTGATTTCCCTACAGGATTCACATATTTTGTTGCTCTGATTGGTTAGGTCTATCCAACTGTGTGCAGAAGCATTTTGTTCCTGTTTGGTTTGAAACACACCCCATAATCACGTCCCAAAGCTGCAGTACCAGACTCACATTCTCAAGTTTGTCAGGGTACTTTATGAACACAAAATACTTACTGTATAATTATTATAGAGTGGGTGTCCTGGCTTAGGTCTTGGGGGTAGAACAGGTCCTCTTTTAGGTGTTTTGGATGACCTACGCTCTTGATATTGACCTTGGTTGGCAGACGCCCCTTTGGCCACTGAGGAGACTGAGGCAGGAGGCTGAAAAGCCTCTTTTCTGGGAGGAGGGGGTCTGTCTGGGCTAGCTTTAGCTGGAGGGGGACGAGGTGGCAGTACCTTGACACTAGCTGGCCTAAGAGGTACATATGAGGAAGATGTCAAATTCATAAAAAAATGTCACAAGGAACTAACACACATTTTACTAATTGAAATACTAAAGACACACCTTGGAGGGAGTAAGGGCTCAGGAGATGACCCACTGCCAAAATCCTGCAATAAAAAGCAAGACAACTAATTGCACATAACTATACACAGGTTATGAAAGAACTACACATTTTTTCTTTTTCCTGCACATAAAGGCTTAACAATTATTTTTAGTACATAAATATTTGAAAACTCTTTCATATGCAGTAACAGCCCATGCAGGCCATGAAAGAGAATTACATAATACAGCCTGAGTGTTCAGGAATGTGCATTCACAACCATCAAGCCACTGGGCCTTACATGGCCGCCCGAGGTCACACAGCGACTCCATACTCAGCAGATATGCAACCATGACAACCAATCCTGTGACAGTTCCCCACAGTCAGCCATCAGCTGGCCAGAGTCATTGTTTACATGGAGACACAAAGCTGCCTTTGTGAGATTCCGGCAGTGGGCAGGTGAAAGACAGGCCTGTTAGTCTGTTAGCAGGATTTCTTATGGCAACAGTCTTTAGCTCAACATGAGGTCAGCATGACAACAACATTCCTGGAGGGACAGCACTTACAGTGAAACATTCACTCAAGTTCAGACTAGCTACCTGCAGACATGGCTAATTTACTGTGGTGATTCATAGGCAGTGAAACACAGTGCAAGACATTCAACACTTCTTGCTCTGAACTAAACAATAACGTAGACAACATTTCAGTAAATTACTACATTTAATACACTTCTACAACACTACACTACTTTTTATGCGCAGTCTTTTAGCTGCTGCATAGACAAATAGAGTTTGAGTTTCCGGGTGACAGATAAAGTTTGAGGAAGAGATTGGATTTCAGAGGGGGAATTCCAACTTGGCCTTTCCGTTCTTTACCTCATGGAGGGTGCGGTTGAGTGGCTTCATTAACAAAAGGAAAAAGGATAGTGTCTAAATGACCTTTGACAAAGAAGAAAAACAGTTTCTTCATGCAGTATATGTTTGGCTCACTTCTGTTGCCTGGGAATTGGGTTTAAGTGTACTGTAGGCTTTTTGGTGATCATCAAAACTACACTGTTGGAGTTTATTGGAGCACCTATTCAGAGTGAATCAGCAGAGACAGAATACCATGTCCACAGAAAAACAGTGATTCAACTTAATTCTAACTATACTCATATTGTGCTCATAATCTAAAAATGTCCAAGAACTGTGCAAACATTTTTTACACATATGGAAAGGCTTGTGTGCAATTTGACCTGTGGATAGCTGAGTATTGAGAATGTGAGTATGTGAGTTACCTGTGATCTGTATTGAGTATTGAAAAAGTGAGTTACCTGTGATCTGTATTGAGTATTGAAACAGTGAGTTACCTGTGATCTGAAGCTATTTTTTTGGCTGGGTGGTGGAGGTCCTCCTATAGGCATCTGAACAGGAAGGGGTGGGGGGGCATCCTGGGAATCGTCCGCCACTGACGAACATAAAATAATATTAAATACAGCCCATGTTTGTCTATTACCACAACATATAGTGGCAATTAATTACCACATCACATTACCACCAATTAATAAACACAGATAGACATCCACAGGAAAAAGGCAATGCATGTTCCCAGACCAAAAAAAGAAATACAGAACTACAGTATTTTAACAGTACTCACACACACACAAGGAACTCACACTTGCCAGATGTACTTGGAACCCGAATCATGGTGGGCTTGCGCATGACCCCTCCACGGTTAAAGGAGCCCTCTACTCCTCTGACTGGTTTGGGGGGAGTTGGAGCTGTAGGAATAATGGAGTTACCAATGACTGTGTCCATACACTAGCTAGATAGTAAGAGCAGAAACAGTATGAGAGAGACACATTTCAGCTTTTAGCACATTTGAGTGGAAGACTTAATGTTGAGTGGGACACACATAATGTTCAGTGTGCTAGTGTTCAGTCAGCACTAGTTTTGCCAGCACTATTGCTTAAAAGCTGACTAACCTGGTGCAGGAGAATCCGCAATTTCATTCTCCTGTTTGCTCTGACCCGAGTAAACCCTTGAGGACCAAAGGTTGGGCCATTCTGTGGCACCACTGGGTGCTGACGAGAGGCTGGTGGAGTTATGGTTGTTGTGGTTCAGCAGCTCTCGGGAGGGCTTTCTCAGAACAGGTGGGGGAGCTTTAGTCATGGGTGTCTCCTTAGGCGGAAAGCTGTTAGGTTTATTCTGCAGAGGAGGGCGTGGTGGGGGCAGGAGGGCAGCCTTTGGTGTGACCACCGTGGGGTCGTCCCTCTGGTCAATAGAGGGCTTCTTAGGAGGCACAGGGCGTGGGACTGGGGCAGGAACCAATTTGGAGGCAAGATTGGCCACCTCATTTCCACTTTCATTGTGGTTCTCATCTATCTGTCTCTTAACTGAGGGTCGTGGAACTAATGCTGGTTTAGGTGCCAGCATAGGGGGCTTGGATTGTTGGTTGCGGGGCTTTGGAACAGGCACAGGAGTACCGACATGGTCATTTGTGCCGACCTGGCCCTCAAAGGCCTGGATTTTAGTGCGAATACTCATGTCGGAAGAGTCGTCTCCACTCTCGTCACTTAGTTCACGGTTGGAGCCTCCAGAGTCACTGAGGTCAGCGACGGCGTCCGAATTGAAGACCTCCAACAGCTCTTTGAGATAGGGGTTAGGAGGAGAGTCTCTGCTACTGTCGGAGATCACCTGAAGGGCATCTCCATTGTCCTTTATGCGGACTAGAGTTTGAACCTTGACCTCTGTGCGGACAGGTTTGCTGGGTCTTGTGCGAGGGCGTGGAACGGGCCGAGGTGCCTGTATCCGGGACGAGTCAGAGGGTGATGAGGGGTCAGGATTGGACACGTCAGGGACAATGTTGTCAGAAATGCTACGAAGCTCAGAGGGCTCCAATTCCAAACCAGATGCCGTGCATGCTGCTGGAGAGCGATTTGGGTAGTCAGTGGTGTTTAGGTAAATAGCATTGATTAGCAGAGCATTAGCACTAGCAATATCCTCTGTGTGTGTGCTCTTTGTTTCTCTCTGATTGAGAGCAGGTTCAGCTATTAGGAGTGGGCTCTCCCTTGGCGCTGGATTTGGCTTCACAGAAAACGATGGTCGTGGAGGTTTGGGAGGCCTTTTCACTGAAACAACAATATAAGACAATTGTTCACCTCAGAACTGAAATGTCTGCCACTGCATTAAAAAAATAACTCTCTAGGGCCTTACATTTAGGTGCTTCACAACTGCTGGACTGTGAAGGGGTTGTGCACTCTGGGTCAGGTGAATTCGCAGTGTCGACAGTGTCTGTCTGTGTGGCAATTGTTGTGGTGTGGGATCGACGAGGGGGTGGTGTTGGTGTGACGTCCTGCTCCTGGGTTTTCTCCTTGATGACCTGATCATAGGATGGTGGGGGCTAAGGCATGAGAGAGGGGGAGTTCACTCACACGCAAGCACATATGCAAGCCAAGTTAACACACTCTGATCTATATGTCAATCAACCAGCTCATCTCTTTTTGTCATGTATAAACACAAAATAAGTATAGCTACAACCTTTTCTACTCCGTCAAAAAGGAAGTAAGCATAGGGAGAGTTTCACAAACACTCTAAAGGTCTAGGCTACTCTGCCCAGGAACCAGCCATGGGGACGGTGACTCATGAATTGGCCAGCTTAGCAATGACCTCATATGCTATGCTGAGAAAAAGGCCACAGAAACAGTGCTGAATCAACAAGACTAGGCTTGCATTCAAACTCAAATTGTGGAATAAAGTGAAAAGGCTCTAATCTGTATGACACGCTATGCACTATGCAATGCAAACAAACTAATTTTAATTTAATCAATGGGCAAAAACATCTTGCTAATTCAATGCCACGCTACACGCAAACTCCAGCGATTCAGACGAGTAAGACTTACATTTCTTTACAGTCACACCATTTCCAAGAAACTTCTAAACAACAAAGTCTAATTTAAAGTAAACCAAGTCCTACATTGTTTTTCTACATTAAAAAGACAAGCACTCGTGCCCCTATCTCTAAAGTGACTGCAAATTCCTCCTGTATCTTAGGTGCTCTGCCTATTGTCATTGCTGAACTCTGCTGAACAGTTTGAAATATTTCCCAAGGTCAGTTTACTGCGAGTTAGTAGGCCATACTGTGGCATGGCAGCACATAAAAAAGGCACTTCAGCAACACTGCACCACACATAAGCTGGGTTCACACACACTGCTATTAAGGAGGAGAAACAAACACAGGCCGACGATACGGAATGTTACAAGCAAACACACACCCTTTCCAGCAGTGTTCAAGTTTATGTAATAAGTACACTCCAACCTTGGCAGCCACTGGGATACTGGCCCCCCAGACAGGCTGTGGGGAGGGCAGGGCAGAGGCCCCTGGGAACCAGGAAGTAGAGGCCAGAGGCTCCGCTGACACAATGGTTATCTCTGGCCGCCTGCAACCAAGCACAGAGCCTTACAAGTCTAATCAAGATTATGACAGCCTGCACTTTAATCAGTTTACAGGACACAGCTTATTCTTACACGTGAAGGAGAGAATTCCTATCTTTATCAGTTTTCAATTATCAGTTATTTCAAGTGGTCTATCTTTTTTATTGAGCAGATCAACTACTTCTGGAATGGACCCCATGCATCAATTGCATCTGAAATGAAAGCAGCATAACGGTAGCAAACTATGAATAACAAGACACAGTGTTAGCACCACCATATTGGGACAACTTTATTGGCACCACGTTGGGTCCATTCTAGTTTTATTTAGTGTAAGGACACCACCACCTTTGTGGACAAATGGATGTGATGTGTTGCTTGACAAGCCCAGAATGGTATTCTATTTATTAGCTACTTTACTCAATCGGTATAGCACATAATACCAACACTCACAACCATCTATTGTCGGTGGTTTGTGTCCAACAAATCTATTTCTTGGTTTGTGTCCACATACTATAAAGGTTGATTCAACAGATGCATTTGTGTGGCAAATCATCAGACAAAGGAGATAATATCATAGCAAATGCTGTAGCTGTAATCAGAGGTTATATGGGGGATAGTGCTTCTTGTTGCCTTATGTGGATGTTTAGCTGCTGTACAACAAACCTTCTGTCTCTCGTGTGGTCACTCTGGGAAGGTGTTCTCCCCGAAGCTTCAACAACAAAAGAAATGATTTTAATTGACTTGGGAAAAGACTGAAGGTGTTGCCTAAAACACACACTATGTGCATACAGCATAGGTATGGCATGAAGTCAAACATTCTCATTATACTTGCAGCCAAACAGTCTGGACAGACAATTCATGTTTTTAAAGTACTGTACTTACTCCTTTTGAAGGCAGCTCGTATGGAAGCCAGTGGTCTTGAGCTGGAGGAGCACAATGTTAGAAGATGCTTTAACTGATAAAAAAAAAAGCAGGGGCTACTGCCCATCTTCTGAATTTGTGGTGTGGTGTTGTCTTCTGCTCCAGGGACAGCCCAGTTGAGGAAGCTACACTATGCTGAGCAGATGGCACTAATTACCCAAAGACTGTGAAAGTCACAAATGGAATTTTCTCTGCACAAACAAATCCATCCAAAACAGACAAAATGCATAGCAGTACTGCTACCTTGGCCAAACATGATATAAATCACTGCAGAGAAATGTGATTCCCCGGGCTGTCATTTACTACTTCTGCCTGATCAATACAGCTGAGTAGCTGTTCCATATCCGCTGCAGACAGAACCAATCTAGAGGCTGCACTCACCTACCTGAGGCAAGCACTGACATTAGCGTTGAGCCTTTGCCAATTGCAGTTGCCCATACAGCAAATTCCAGCTTTCAGGTCCCATCTTACAGGAAAAGTTGCAGTTGAAAGATGCAGTTTCAATTCATGTGATCAAGCATCCCACTTTCATTAGGAAACTCATGTAGCTCTATGGGAGGGCCCCTTGGCAGAGCCTGTAATATGGGAATGCTAATGTAGCATCCATGCCAGTCAAACTAGACACACCAGCTTTGCTCTCATCACAGACTCCTGCTCTGCTGTCCTCTAATCTTTGGAAGTCAATGTGATAACTAGAATTACTAGCTGACAGGCTGATACATTATCATTATAGACCCCAGGAAGAATAGCTGCTGCTATGCAAGAGAGAAAGATAATAACTATGAGGGTCTGCCACTGATCAAGAGAGAGAGAGTCCACAGCTCTATGTATGACGGCAAGCTGGAGGACAAATGTATCAATTTCTTTGTGAGAGGCTAATTACCCTCAGAAGGCTCCTTAAGGGAGCCACACATAAGTATTGTCCTGAGAGGGTTTCAATGCTTTGGATGGATTGGTTGCATGGATATAAACATGCTGCTTCTCTTGTCACAAACACAACAAATATTCATTATAATTATATGATTACATAATCATCTCATATTGTGCAATCTAAACATTCCTGGGGAATCAAAATCCCAACGTATATTCCAATATAAATTCACTCTTTTAAGTAATCCTCTTGTAATCTAGGTTTTATTCATGGACATTGCTTGAGAAATATAATATAGGATGAGGGTGTGGCTTTGGGCAGCCAAAATGCCATAACAACACCACAATGAGAGTAAGACCTCTTGACTGGGAATAAGTTTAAAGCAAAAATAAATTTGCCCATCTATGTCAGCAACAAATATGTATACAATGGATTGCAATGGGCTAAGAATAATACTATTAAGAACATATTCTCATAATGGGGAGTAATTTCCAGACTTTCAAGATCTTCATTTACCCAAATACAAATTGATATATTTATCTTCTAGCATTTCCCATAGATATTGTCATAGGCTGTGTTGCCAGAAAGCTGTAATTTACTATGGCCTTTGCAACAGTATCAGTAAAATAACATAATCTATCATCAATCGATGATAGAAGTTGGTTTTACAACAGCAAAAGCAGCATTGCTAGCCCTCTACCATTCCTACCTTGGCTGAATTTGGTCCGGCTTATTCCTTTCTGATCGATCTGTGGAGAAAAAGGAAGACTGAAGTCAGTGACTCAGCACAAGGTATTTTGGCAACAAACACCTCTAGTGACATTCTATTTATTGTGTTGGAGCAGAAAAAGAACAGAACCTGCTGGGGCAGTTCCATTCTGCTTTCAGACACCAAAGTATTCTCACATCAGACTTCACAGTATATCTGCCATAGACATCATGTACTGTGTAGGTATCCCCATACATGTTCTGACATGCGAGGATATGAAGCAGCAGACTTATTGCCAGTGCCTCCAAAAAGGTACTACATACACCATTCAAGAAAAATATGTTGACCACTTGTCAATGTCATGAGTCACTGGTATGGAGCTTGAAGAACTAAAGGTCTGTTATGATGTGCAGTAAAACATGCAGAGAAACCAGTTCTATTAAGACGGAAGAGAATGATGCCTTCTACAATAACACAGTAGGACCAATTACCTAAACTAAATCAGATGCTCAAAACAAACTGGCTTCTCTCTTTGCCACCTGATTCCAATTTGACTTTTAATTCTATTTTGACACAACAGTTAACAGTAGAGAATGTGAGGTGATGAATATTGGCATTGTTGTTGTCAGACCACTTCTTTCAAATATTCTTCCAAAAAATAGTCTAGTGCTGCTCTATCATTAATCAAAACAACATGTGATCATAAAAGTTGGTCATAGAAAGCATGTGCTGCTCACAGCGTGTCCATGAATGAAGGCCCACTACAACACACTCAGGATTGCAGCTGCAGGGTCCACCTGTTACAGCCCTCCACCACACCTGCTGTATCAATTACCTCAGCAGTCTCTGGGCCCAACTCCACTCCACTCAGACACAACAGAGACTTTTCTATCTACACTATTCAGCTCACCAAGTTTCAATATACTGCCATTTCCAGGTTTTGACAGAAAACATAAAAATGAATGATCTCCATGTATGTAGTTGATTCACAACAATCATCCAACATCTGACTTAAGCTCATTAACTGAATTGTGTAGGCAATTGATACCAAATCAGAGATCTGTGGGTATTCATGACCAATTAGTAAAACACCTGACTCCAGCTATCTAATCAGCTGAGCTTGTTTATAGATTAGCTACATCATGGTTCTTACTTCAAAAGACATATACACAAACTACTTTACAGATAAATAAAGATACTCCTACCTGACTAAAATGTGGCTGGCAAATAGCAAGACTTCCCGCACCCTTTATGTCCTTTGTTGGAGATTTGTGTTGTGTTCGTATTTCTCTGCATGCGAGAGAAGTGTGTGAACCAGCAGGGGGACAAAGGTAAGCAACTGGCAACAGTGACGCTACCTATAAGGGAGGGGCTTCCGAGCTGCCAGTGTGCGACAAGAGCAATTTGATTTACATCAACAAGAATGTAGCTTATCAGGATGAGTGTAGGCTACATTGCACTGACAGTTTCATTTTGCCATAGGTTGATGCCATAAGTGGACAATATAATATGTGGCTATACCCTTTTGCCATAGGTATCTCACATGATATGTGGCTATATACTACTTTAAACGATTTTATACATTCCACCTCATGTCTTACAGAAATACTCCAGAGTCCCTGCATTCCATTTCAAGTATGACTCTCCTCTCTATTCTCTTGCCACACCCCGGAAACCTGCACACCATGATCATTAACAAGGTACCAGGAAGAGAAAAAGAAAAGCTCATTTGCTTATCTTTACCAGGTATGTTCTAGTTTCAGTTCATACATGAATGAAATTCACACAGAATTTCTGTGTGAGCTAAAGATTACACAAACTATTGTACAAGAGGTTAGCAATAAAGAAAACACAGGCTTAATGATTGTTTAAATCTGGAAACAATACTGACAGAATACTGTCGTCCTCATGGAGACTACAGCCACCAACTGTTGGCTATTCACACTTCATTTTGCCTTATAATTTTGATTTGATATGTGCCAAGATTATGTCTTCTCAGTATAGCACTGGGAAACCATTACATAGCATATCTGGCCATTAATATATTTTGCTGTCTTCACCAAAACAATGATTGGTCCAAATAAAACTATTTTGAGGAAAGCCACTGATAAGGTGTGTGATAGAGAGCATGAAATGAAGCTGGCCCTACAGTACTGCAAAAGGTAATGTAATGTTGTGTGATCAATTGATTATTATTATTCATGCCATCAAAAAGTAGGTCAAAAGTAGGTCAACAATGGTTGTACTCACTCTATTTGTTGTTTGTTTTACTTACATCAATTGAAAGGACTTGGAAGGTCTAGAGTGGCAGTTTGCAAAACACCAATGGGTATTGCACCCAAATGTATCAGTACCTTGGTTTCCATTCAACTCATTTGAAAGGGAAAATTCAGTATTTTTAAACCTGGGCCCTTGGCATAGCCTACAAAATATCATCAGGGACCAAGATGAAAATCAGTGCATCAAACCAGCATGCCACTTGTGTTCTACAGTTTCTTTACTGAAGTAGTGTGCATCTCCATTGTTAGCCGACACTTGTAATAACATGTTGAACCTAATCAGTATACTTTGACGTGGCTCAATTTCCCCACTCCCCCTCACACACACACACTTTTGCTATATTCACTTAATGCCCGCTCATCAACATATCTGATATAAATATGTTAAACTGCGATAAATCCCTTTTGTGATCTATAAACTGCTTTTTTGTGTAAAGTTGTGTTTTTGTGTTTGTGTAAAGTTTCCAAGGTAAAGGTGGTGGCTCAACTTGCCCCCCTGACCCCTGAATATCAAACTGCTCACATGACTTCACCTTTTCGATCCAACATTAAAATTCACTTCTTTTCATACCTTCTTTGAATACCTGCATATTTCCAATCAACTTTCTGTTTTTTTCCACATGTTCCATGTGTGTGAGTGAAGGCACACTTGATGCCATGAGGTCATTATGACACATATCTAATTATAGAGTGTTTGTTATCTCTGTGTGGGTCTACTATGTCATTAACTTCTGAAAACAACACTATTTGCTGACTGAACAACATCGGAACAGGATTTGAAATGCTGACATAGGTATGCACCAGCTGCACACGATAACTGCATGGTGCATACAACTTTCACTAGCTCTTTCAGTCCCAGCCTGAGTCCCACCTGCTGGCAGACACACCAACCAGGCTTGGCTTTTAAAGCAGCTGTGGACAGGCCATAGCTGAACAAACAACCTGGGCGAGTCAGACCCCATGGCCTGGGCGGGGGGGAATGTTCAACAACTGTGCCGGAAAAACAGGTGTGAATATAAGGGCACAAACAGTGTGTGGTGAGAACATTTGAACTACTAGCCTATAATATGCTACTTTCAGGAGTAGTATCCAAGGGTATAATAACAAACAAAGCTTCATTCTTATTTAATATGGTAGTTACACCGTTTTCATATAAATTCATACCCTGCATGTGTAACAGTAGATTAGTTATAATGTGTATAAAGCTTCCAACTTATTCTATTTTGACGAACACATGACAGGATCAGAGGTATGGCCATATTCAAATGTTTCATAGGTTTGTCATGGAATATAAAACTGCTCATTGATGTGCTTGGAATACATGTAGGGAGTACTGTAAAAGGTACTCAAAGTCCTGTAAAACCCAGTCAAGTGGCTTTGAGACAAAATGAAACCCACACTTTGAAAAAGTTGCAACAGTGTCTGGACATTCCTGTTTGGTTTCCATGAACCCCATCTGAGTATCCTATATGGCATCAACTTGATTTCCTGTTTGTAGTCCTGCATGGGTCTTTTCACAGCAGCAGGACCACATGGCAAAGGTTTTTGACTAAAAGTTAGTAGGCTTTGAAAAATGTAGTCATGACAGCCAAGCAGACAAAGCCAAAAGGCTCTCTCCTTTCTGCCCTGCTTCAAGAAGGACTACAGGAATTTAACCTTTCTCGGTTGTTATTGAGTAAGAATTGTACAAAGTAGCCTATTAGAGAGGCCAATCACTTCCATCAAATTATAAGTGTGGTCAATAGAATGAATAGAATTTATAAAAATGCTGCAACAGGATAGCCTATACTTGCTTCTTAATAACATTGTGATTTCAGACAGGATTCAGTAGGCCTTGCTTTAATGGAAAAGTAGCCTATGATACCAAATGAGAATCATTTGTGTCTCAAAACATTGTTGGCTATTAGCCTAACGTGGGAGAGGGTGTCTCGGGTAGGTCTCACAAAAACCGAGGTCTATAATAGGCTAATAGGTAGATAATGACTTTAGTGATTTATAGTTAATCTTAAGACAATTCTCCAAATCCTCCCACAAGGTGTTTGTATATCCAGCAACAACAATAGCAATATTTTTTTTTACCTGTTGCTTGATTTCGATTGCATAGAACACTGGCATCTTTCAATTCTTCTTCCTCCTCACATCTAGCTTCGGCCATCAGGTAGATTGCGCTCCTTTCCTCGTACGCTAAACACCTTTAGGTGCTGCTGATGGTAGGCTACGGAGTGAAAGACTTCAAAGCTCTCTCCCCTGTCTGTTTCATAAGCTTAACCGGATCGAGATTCTCTTCACCAGGGTATGTCCGCGTTAAAGTCCTCTTGGTTAAAAATGACTTAGGCTAACATAAAGCAGCCTTCGATGAAGCTCAGCTGTTTGTTCCAACCTCTAAAAAGTTGACCAGCGACGGGTCGGTAGGGTACAGGCTACGAGTAGAGTGTGTGTGTGTGTGTGTGTGTGTGTGTGTGTGTGTGTGTGGAGGGGGGGGGGGGGGGGGGGGCAGCCCTCCGAGACCGGAAATTTTCGTCTTGCGCTCATCGTTTGTAGAAAAGACAACGGTTTTTCAGAATGAAGCGTCTCAACTTTGGAAATAAATTAAACTAGACCCTGACCTGCCAAGTCCTCACACACGTTTGTTGTTGTGGTGGTGGTGTGTGTGTGTGCGTGCGTGCGTGTAGGGCCTATCTGTCAGATGTCTGCAGACATGGATAAATTATCTTATAGCCTATAGGTTTAATAAATAAGGAAAACGTGTGAAATGAATCAGAATCATTTTATTGCCAAGTCCACACGAAAAAGAAAAGACAAGGAATTTGACTTGGTGGGTGCAAGACACATAAGAAATTATATGTCTAATTTATTGTTTATTTCACAAAGCCTGGTTCTGGGTAGGCCAATGGGGTGTGACTCCCCTTGTCAAAGGCTTGCCATCTCAATGCTAAATTGTAAACCAATAGACTAATTGATCAGTGATGGGTACTTCTTTCTCTGTCCAAAAATGTAGGCTAACCATGGTCCAAACATTTAACCAATTAAAATGCATGGGTTGCTTGACCCCCACCCTCAATTTCAAAGATGGACACAGAAGACCAAAGGGCACTGTAGAATCTTTCTACACACATTGCTGCATATCCATTTATTACTGACACATGGTCAAATTAATGGATGTGTGTACATCATGTCATAAGTGTAGCCCATGTTGGAGCCTTTAGGCTAGTCACATCAAAGCACATCTGGTGCGAAACATACTGTGCAGTGTTAGAAAGCTCTGTCTCAGGCACAGGTAATAGGTCTTCCAACAGGATAATGAACCCAAAACACACTGCAAGCAACCAAGAATGGCTAAGGGGGAAAAAACTGGACTATTCTGAAGAGGCCTAGAGTATTATCAAACATTAGTGATTGCATGCAGTGTGTGATGGGATGATGCATGCATGCAGTAAGGCACCCATCAACCCTGTGAGAGAGTGGGTCATGTTGATGCAGAAGTCTCAGAGCTACTTAGCTACAGAAATTGCTTGTTGGTAATTATTGCCTTTATAAAGTGTGCTACACAACACAAGGTTAATAAGCCAACCATTGAGGTTACCATAATTTTTGTCCGTGGGATTTTCATTTGTGTTACTCAAAACCAAAGTTTGATTTGGTGATTGAATGCTGTGGCGCAGTTAGCCTACTTTTTATTTACTGCGCTATTTCAGAGAAATAGTAAAATCTAGGTCTATCTGTCTGTCTGTCTGCCTGTCCGTCGGTCCCTCCCGTATTCTTTAGTGTGAATGTAGCCTACACAAAATGGGCTATATTCAGTGATCTGTGATTTACTAGCTGTGGATAGGCTACTGCTAGACTAGAAATCTAGACGCGCCCCTAGCGGCAGCAAGGGCTAGTCTAGCAACTCTCCGTTGGCTTGTGAGCTCCAGAAATCGAAACTTAATCAGGCATTGAAATCGTGTATAGAGTCGTTTGGTGGGCTTAACATAATGATTGATGGCAGAGTTGCAACGGTTTGGCTTGAATTCCCTGCTACTTGAAAACAAATATCCTATTGCGTTCTATTGCGTGCAGAGGGAATTTGAAAGACAACAGATTATCCCTTCCCTCAGACTGAGCACTGCGAACGGTGAGTGTCCAGACCCTACATTTTAATGTGGGTCTGGCTCGCCAGGCTAGGCTACTGCGTCATCTTCTGGTGAAAGTTGGTAGTGAAGTGGTATCAGGGAACTACGTTTTTTGAGTAGCTTAGAATTAAAGGGAATGGGTGCCTATATGCTTTCACACATTTACAGCACAAATAGTTAATATTAGCCTAAGATAAAGTGTATTAAAAGTATATTTTAAACGAGTAGCCTAGTCTATCGCTGGGTGTGGATGGATGCATTGTAAGCTATGTGGACCTTAATGAGGACATAAGGCTGCTGAGCTCATGTCTGTAGTTTAGCCTGAATGTAGCATGTGATGCAGCATTATCCAGATTTCCCATGCGTTGGGAAGTGGTAACTTCTAGAAACTACTGACAGTGTTGCAGTCAACCGCAGGCTACATTAAGTCCAGCCTAATAGGCTAGGCATTTTCAAGGGCATGAGAAAAATCCGGCAAACGTAGCCTGTTTCTTAGAGCAACCAGTCAGTAGTCAACCGAGGTGAAGTTAGTTTGATATTTGATATTCGGATATTCGACAGATTTTCAAAAAAAAAATGTATGCGGCCGGTTTCACCCCGTGTTTGCAGACAATGTACAAACAGATGACCTGTCTACTTGCTCCCAGCCGACCTTAGGGACCGTCTAAAAAGTACCTTCTGAATTACCTTCATAGTCTTTTTTGTCAATAGCTTTGACATCATGTGACCTAGTGACTCCAAACCAATGCAGAATATTTATCCTATATGGGACTCATCGGGCACACCTATTTTTATAGTCACTGTATGCACACTGTATTTTATATGAATATTTTGTAAAAAAAATACATTATATCCTATATGAATGGTCCTCTTTTTTCAATACCTCCCAAGTCATGTGAACTAGTGACTCCAAACCAATGCAGAATAGTTATCCTATATAGGACTCACCGGGCACACCTCTTTTTATAGTCACTGTATGCACACTGTATTTTATATTAATATTTTAAAGAAAATACATTATTTACCATAAGAAACAGTCTCCTTTTTTCAATACCTCCCAAGCCATGCGACCTAGTGACTCCAAACCAATGCAGAATAGTTATCCTATATGGGACTCATCGGGCACACCTCTTTTTATGGTCACTGTATGCACACTGTATTTTACATTAATATTTTAAAGAAAATACATTATTTCATATAAGAAACAGTCTCCTTTTTTTCAATACCTCCCAAGCCATGTGATCTAGTGACTCCAAACCAATGCAGAATAGTTATCCTATATGGGACTCATAAGACACACCTCTTTTTATGGTCACTGTATGCACACTGTATTTTATATGAATATTTTGTAAAAAAATACATTATTTCCTATATGAATGGTCCTCTTTTTTCAATACCTCCCAAGTCATGTGACCTAGTGACTCCAAACCAATGCAGAATAGTTATCCTATATAGGACTCATCGGGCACACCTCTTTTTATAGTCACTGTATGCACACTGTATTTTATATGAATATTTTAAAGAAAATACATTATTTACCATAAGAAACAGTCTCCTTTTTTTCAATACCTCCCAAGCCATGCGACCTAGTGACTCCAAACCAATGCAGAATAGTTATCCTATATGGGACTCATCGGGCACACCTCTTTTTATGGTCACTGTATGCACACTGTATTTTACATTAATATTTTAAAGAAAATACATTATTTCATATAAGAAACAGTCTCCTTTTTTTCAATACCTCCCAAGCCATGTGATCTAGTGACTCCAAACCAATGCAGAATAGTTATCCTATATGGGACTCATCAGACACACCTCTTTTTATGGTCACTGTATGCACACTGTATTTTATATGAATATTTTGTAAAAAAATACATTATTTCCTATATGAATGGTCCTCTTTTTTCAATACCTCCCAAGTCATGTGACCTAGTGACTCCAAACCAATGCAGAATAGTTATCCTATATGGAACTCATCGGGCACACCTCTTTTTATGGTCACCGTATGCCCACTGTATTTTATATGAATATTTTGTAAAAAAAAATACATTATTTCCTATATGAATGGTCCTCTTTTTTCAATACCTCCCAAGTCATGTGACCTAGTGACTCCAAACCAATGCAACATAGTTATCCTATATGGGACTCATCGGGCACACCTCTTTTTATGGTCACTGTATGCACACTGTATTTTATATTAATATTTTAAAGAAAATACATTATTTCATATAAGAAACAGTCTCCTTTTTTTCAATACCTCCCAGGTAATGTGACCTAGGGACTCCAAACCAATGCAGAATAGTTATCCTATATAGGACTCATCGGGCACACCTCTTTTTATAGTCACTGTATGCACACTGTATTTTATATGAATATTTTAAAGAAAATACATTATTTACCATAAGAAACAGTCTCCTTTTTTTCAATACCTCCCAAGCCATGCGATCTAGTGACTCCAAACCAATGCAGAATAGTTATCCTATATGGGACTCATCGGGCACACCTCTTTTTATGGTCACTGTATGCACACTGTATTTTACATTAATATTTTAAAGAAAATACATTATTTCATATAAGAAACAGTCTCCTTTTTTTCAATACCTCCCAAGCCATGTGATCTAGTGACTCCAAACCAATGCAGAATAGTTATCCTATATGGGACTCATCAGACACACCTCTTTTTTATGGTCACTGTATGCACACTGTATTTTATATGAATATTTTGTAAAAAAAATACATTATTTCCTATATGAATGGTCCTCTTTTTTCAATACCTCCCAAGTCATGTGACCTAGTGACTCCAAACCAATGCAGAATAGTTATCCTATATAGGACTCATCGGGCACACCTCTTTTTATAGTCACTGTATGCACACTGTATTTTATATGAATATTTTAAAGAAAATACATTATTTCATATAAGAAACAGTCTCTTTTTTTTCAATACCTCCTAAGTCATGTGACCTAGGGACTCCAAACCAATGCAGAATAGTTATCCTATGTGGGACTAATAAGACACACCTCTTCTTATAGTCACTGTATGCACACTATATTTTATATGAATATTTTTAAGAAAATACATTATTTGCCATCATGAATGGTCTCCATTTTTCAATACCTTGCAAGCTTTTTTCTCGCTAGACATCACAGATCAACATAGAACTGTTCTGCTATGTGATAATAATCAGACACATGTCAATGTGAAATAATATTTTGCATAAACTATTATATTTAATTTTTTTAAAGAATCATATTTATTTCCTATGGAAAACAGCTTTTTGCTCAATAGCTGCCATATAAGGGGTCCTAGACAACACAGATCAATACAGAACTGTTCTGCTATGGGGTACTTATCAGACACACCTCAATATGAAAAATGATTTGGCATCTACTGTTATATGGAAGGTATTGAGAAAACACAGTTTCCATAGTCTACATCACTTCCCTTGCGGGGGGGGGGGGGGGGGGTATTGAAAAAGGAGACCATTCCTTATAGGAAACGATGTATTTTCTTTAAAATATTAATATAAAATAGTGTGCTTTCAATGGTTATAGGAAGAGGTGTGTCTGATTAGTCCCATATAGGGTAACTATTCTGCATTGGTTTGGAGCCACTAGGTCACATGGCTTGGGAGGTATTGAAAAAAAGGAGACTGTTTCTTATATGAAATAATGTATTTTCTTTAAAATATTCATATAAAATACAGTGTGCATACAGTGACCATAAAAAGAGGTGTGCCCGATGAGTCCCATATAGGATAACTATGTTGCATTGGTTTGGAGTCACTAGGTCACATGACTTGGGAGGTATTGAAAAAAGAGGACCATTCATATAGGAAATAATGTATTTTTTTTTACAAAAT
Source organism: Alosa pseudoharengus (assembly GCF_046254945.1). Classification (NCBI taxonomy): domain Eukaryota; kingdom Metazoa; phylum Chordata; class Actinopteri; order Clupeiformes; family Clupeidae; genus Alosa; species Alosa pseudoharengus. The sequence continues at coordinate 27,484,662 of NW_027468663.1, forward strand.
ATTCATATAAAATACAGTGGGCATACAGTGACCATAAAAAGAGGTGTGCCCGATGAGTTCCATATAGGATAACTATTCTGCATTGGTTTGGAGTCACTAGGTCACATGACTTGGGAGGTATTGAAAAAAGAGGACCATTCATATAGGAAATAATGTATTTTTTTACAAAATATTCATATAAAATACAGTGTGCATACAGTGACCATAAAAAGAGGTGTGTCTGATGAGTCCTATATAGGATAATTATTCTGCATTGGTTTGGAGTCACTAGGTCACATGACCTGGGAGGTATTGAAAAAAAGGAGACTGTTTCTTATATGAAATAATGTATTTTCTTTAAAATATTCATATAAAATACAGTGTGCATACAGTGACTATAAAAAGAGGTGTGCCCGATGAGTCCTATATAGGATAACTATTCTGCATTGGTTTGGAGTCACTAGGTCACATGACTTGGGAGGTATTGAAAAAAGACGACCATTCATATAGGAAATAATGTGTTTTTTTTTACAAAATATTCATATAGAATACAGTGTGCATACAATGACTATAAAAAGAGGTGTGTCTGATGAGTCCCATATAGGATAACTATTCTGCATTGGTTTGGAGTCACTAGGTCACATGACTTGGGAGGTATTGAAAAAAGAGGACCATTCATATAAAAAATAATGTATTTTTTTACAAAATATTCATATAAAATACAGTGTGCATACAGTGACTATAAAAAGAGGTGTGTCTGATGAGTCCCATATAGGATAACTATTCTGCATTGGTTTGGAGCCACTAGGTCACATGGCTTGGGAGGTATTGAAAAAAAGGAGACTGTTTCTTATATGAAATAATGTATTTTCTTTAAAATATTAATGTAAAAAACAGTGTGCATACAGTGATCATAAAAAGAGGTGTGCCCAATGAGTCCCATATAGGATAACAATTCTGCATTGGTTTGGAGTCACTAGGTCACATGACCTGGGAGGTATTGAAAAAAAGGAGACTGTTTCTTATATGAAATAATGTATTTTCTTTAAAATATTCATATAAAATACAGTGTGCATACAGTGACTATAAAAAGAGGTGTGTCTGATGAGTCCTATATAGGATAATTATTCTGCATTGGTTTGGAGTCACTAGGTCACATGACCTGGGAGGTATTGAAAAAAAGGAGACTGTTTCTTATATGAAATAATGTATTTTCTTTAAAATATTAATATAAAATACAGTGTGCATACAGTGACCATAAAAAGAGGTGTGCCCGATGAGTCCCATATAGGATAACTATGTTGCATTGGTTTGGAGTCACTAGGTCACATGACTTGGGAGGTATTGAAAAAAGAGGACCATTCATATAGGAAATAATGTGTTTTTTTTTACAAAATATTCATATAGAATACAGTGTGTATACAATGACTATAAAAAGAGGTGTGTCTGATGAGTCCCATATAGGATAACTATTCTGCATTGGTTTGGAGTCACTAGGTCACATGACTTGGGAGGTATTGAAAAAAGAGGACCATTCATATAAAAAATAATGTATTTTTTTACAAAATATTCATATAAAATACAGTGTGCATACAGTGACTATAAAAAGAGGTGTGTCTGATGAGTCCCATATAGGATAACTATTCTGCATTGGTTTGGAGCAACTAGGTCACATGGCTTGGGAGGTATTGAAAAAAAGGAGACTGTTTCTTATATGAAATAATGTATTTTCTTTAAAATATTAATGTAAAAAACAGTGTGCATACAGTGATCATAAAAAGAGGTGTGCCCGATGAGTCCCATATAGGATAACAATTCTGCATTGGTTTGGAGTCACTAGGTCACATGACCTGGGAGGTATTGAAAAAAAGGAGACTGTTTCTTATATGAAATAATGTATTTTCTTTAAAATATTCATATAAAATACAGTGTGCATACAGTGACTATAAAAAGAGGTGTGTCTGATGAGTCCTATATCGGATAATTATTCTGCATTGGTTTGGAGTCACTAGGTCACATGACCTGGGAGGTATTGAAAAAAAGGAGACTGTTTCTTATATGAAATAATGTATTTTCTTTAAAATATTCATATAAAATACAGTGTGCATACAGTGACTATAAAAAGAGGTGTGTCTGATGAGTCCCATATAGGATAACAATTCTGCATTGGTTTGGAGTCACTAGGTCACATGACCTGGGAGGTATTGAAAAAAGGAGACTGTTTCTTATATGAAATAATGTATTTTCTTTAAAATATTCATATAAAATACAGTGTGCATACAGTGACTATAAAAAGAGGTGTGTCTGATGAGTCCCATATAGGATAACTATTTTGAATTGGTTTGGAGTCACTAGGTCACATGATGTCAAAGCTATTGACAAAAAAGACTATGAAGGTAATTCAGAATGTACTTTTTAGACGGTCCCTATGGTCGGCTGGGAGCAAGTAGACAGGTCATCTGTTTGTACATTGTCTGCAAACACGGGGTGAAACCGGCCGCATATTTTTTTTTTTGAATATCTGTCGAATATCCGAATATCAAATATCAAACTAACTTCACCTCGGTCAGTAGTCAATCCTACTAAATAAAACTAAACCATTATTTGGCACTTATGCTAGCCTACTTTCTCAATTCAATATTTGTTGACGAATTAGCAAGCCGTCGCAGTAGCCCACTTCTTGTTGACGTTGTCGTTGGTAGCCTATTAGACTTTCTTTCTTCACTCCTAATAACATGAATTCAGTGATGCTAAGGCCACCCTCCCACCCATGCACCATCACTAATGAGGTAATCGCAAATAACTGCAGCCGAAGCTGCTTAGGTCAGACATCCCGTATAGGTGCAGCAACATTCCACTGTGCGCAACGGGACAAAGCAACCTCGCTCTGTTCCTCGTGTAGAGAGGTGTAAAAGAAGCGCATTACGACATTGAAATGTTACCAGGCATCATTATCCGTAAATCCCTGTGGATAACTTTTACGTTGCTCAGTTTATCTCAGCCGTCACTTTTTAAAAGGGTTTTCAAATGTCCTTCCGGATGCACCTGCTCCAAAGACTCCATTATTTGCGTCGGGTCGTCTATCATTCCGCGTACGATTCCTAATGACATTAATTCGCTGTAAGTACATGCTGATATTGTCCTGAATGAACTAGGCTACTAAACGTTTAATTTATCAATTTCCTACTGTTATTATTATGACCTTTCATGTAGCCTAACCTTTGTGAGCCTATTTTTATGGTACCCTAATATGTGTACATAGCCTATATGCCTTCATTTTTATATATCTTAGCTTACTTGAATTAGTAAAAATAATGTAATTATTATAATTATTATTAGGCTATTATTATTTCTGCCTTTTACAGGAGTATTGTAAATGGAAGCTTTCCAGAAATCAAGGAGGCAATGTTTGCCCTCATGCCATCACTGCAGTTACTGTAAGAGACTGCCATGCAGTTTTCTCTTCATTCATGCATTAGACTCTGTGTTACATTTTTTACCATTCTAATATCCACAATTCAATGTATAGGTTGCTTGCATAGTTTATGTAAACAATGTGTTCCAACATAAAGCAGATCATTATAGATTTTTCTCACAATATGGAATTGTGTGTATGGCATGAAGTTATTTGTGCGTGTCAGTGTCTTCCAAATCATGACACATAAAATATATACAACCTGTTAACACATTATACATTTATCCTTCCCAATAAGGCTACTCAATTCTAATTCACTCTCAGCCATTAAAGATGATGCTTTTTCTGGGCTTCCACATCTGGAGTATTTGTGAGTCTTTTTTTTTCTTCCACACATGCTACCAAATGGAACACAGAGAGAACAAAGCAAAATATACACATAATATTTCATATAGTTCATATTTTTTCCAGATTTATTGAAGGCAACCAAATCGAGACAATTACCAAAAATGCCCTAAGGGGTCTTCGTGATGTTACCCACCTGTGAGTTATTACTTTTACTAATACACACACACACACACACATGTACACACTCACACTCAGAAACACATCAGTGCACACAGATGTCAACATCCACTGTGAATCTCACTTTTCATTCTGCTTTTATTGGTGGCTCTAATAGGTCACTTGCCAGCAACAACATGAAATCACTCCCAAAGAACCTATTCTTTGGTCTGGACTCTCTCTTAGAGTTGTGAGTATTTTGTTTTTTTGATGATTTTGTCATAAACACAACTGGTTTTGCTAAACACAACTGGAGTTATTTCTCAATTCACAATTATTAACAGCCTCATGCTTCTGCACCCTGATTGTTTTGGCAGGGATCTGCGTGGTAACGTGTTTGAGTGTGACTGTCGGGCCAAGTGGCTAATAGACTGGTTGAAGCAATCCAATGCCACAGTGTCTGATGTCTATTGTGCGGGGCCAGGAGATAGGAAAGGCATGCGTCTCAAAGATGTACCTGACCAGCAGAAGGAGTGTCTTTCCACTGGTAATCAGAATGTCAGCAGATTATATAGTCACACTGCGATTAGTATTCTGTGATGGGTATTTAACAGATTATTTATTTATTTATTTATTTATTTTCATTTCAGTTGATTTTTCATTTCAGTTCAATTTGACATAACGGTATTCAAAACAAAAATTAGGACTTGGCTGAAGTTGTATTTTGGAATGTTTTGTCATTTTTTTTCTGTTTGTCTCCATTATGCATATCAGACTTTGTCCTTCATCAGACCCTGGCAACACCATCCATGTCAGCTGACATCTTCTCCTATAAAGAAGACATATATGTGGCAATGGCTGTGCCAAACTCAGACAGCTGTGTCATTATGGAGTGGGATCACATTGAAATAAATTTCAGGCCTTTTGACACTATTACAGGTTTGTTTTGGACTATGCTATATACTTTGTAAAAGCTTTCACACTAAAATTGTGTAACTGTAATGAATGAGTGAACCTTTTATAAATAACAATACTAACTTTCCTTCTGTATTCTGGTGGCTACAGGGCGTTCCATTGTTGGGTGCAGATCGGTTGTGATTGACGACCAGGCCTTTGTTATTGTCTCTCAGCTTTTTGATGGTTCCCACATCCACAAATTTGAACCACAGCAGAATAAGTTCACAAAATTTCAAGTTGTTGAAGCATCCAACATCTCTAAACCCAATGACCTTGAAGTCTTTCAAATTGGTGATGAGTGGTTCTTTTTGGTTGTTGATAGTTCTAAAGCTGGCTTATCAACACTCTACAAATGGAATGACACTGGATTCTACCCTTACCAGTTTCTTCATGAGTGGTTCCGTGACACTGATGCAGAGTTTATTGATATAGATGGCAAGGGACACCTCATCCTGGCAAGCCGATCACAAGCTCCAGTTATCTACCAATGGAACAAGAGTACCCAGAAATTTGCTTTACTTACTGATATCCCCAATATGGATGATATTGTTACAGTGAAGTCGTTTCATATAAATGGGGACTTGTATCTGGCCATGGCCTGTTATATTGGGGACTCAAAGGTCCTCCAGTGGACTGGCAAACAGTTTGTTGAAGTCCAAGCATTCCCATCTCGAGGAGCCATGGTTCTGCAGCCCTTCAAGTTTAGGGACCAACACTTCCTTGTTCTAGGAAGTGACTATTCTTTCTCATTGGTGTACAGGTGGGATGAGAAGAACAAACACTTTATCAAGTTTCGGGAGGTATATGTGCAATGGCCACGTTCTTTCACCAGTCTTTCAACTGATCAAAGGGATTTTCTTTTGGCCACCAGCTTTAAAGGCAAAACCAAAGTGTTTGAGCATGTCACAGTTGACAATAGCTTATAAGTCCAAAAATGCTTCTAATAATACAAGCTTATGAACCAATATGGTTCATAAGATCATTGTTTATATTATGTACAATGCATTTGTCTGACATAAGCATTTCTTTTTAAAGGTGTAATAGTTTTTTTTATGTTAGGAAGGAGGATTGTAGATATATATATATATATATATATATATATATATATATATATATATATATATATATATATATATATATACTACCGGTCAAAAGTTTGGGGTCCCTTTTCTACTTTCTATTCTACTCTATTATAGACAGAATACCAGCTGAGATCAGTTGCATGTTTTTATTTAATCAGCGCAGCAGTTTTCAGATTACATTATGTGCTTAAATAATTGCAAAATGGTTCTCGACTGTTGTAGAAAGAAATGGCTATATATTATCAGCAACCATTCATCCAATGTTCCAGAACATAATGTAATCTGAAAAATGCTGCCCTGAAAACAATGCAACTGATCTCCGCTGGTATTCTGTCTATAATGGAGTGGAATGAAAAATGTTAAGTGACCCCAAACCTTTGACCGGCATAGTGTATATATATGAATTACTTTTAAAAGTTCAGGTTATATTAATTTCAAATGTTCTGGGAAGTTGTGAATAAGTGCATTCAAAAGCCTGAATGGGATGATTGGATGATATGCATGTACTGTAATGATGAAGGGCAGAGTAAAGAGAGGAGAGGATGGCTAATCCTGTCTGTAGGCCACATCATAAATGGCTTTACTTTCAGGCTAAATCTAAAATAGTCTTCATATTTGATTACAAAAATGGCCACCTAATGTACCTTTTGCTTATTTTGAAGAGTTGAACTTCACAAATTACTTAATTGAGTAATGTCAACAAGCAATACTTCCCTAAACCTTAAAATGGCTTTACTCAGACCAGCTATACTGATGCTTTTTGATTATCAGAGCTTCCATACCCATTTAGAGCATGCATGGACAGCATGCTGTATGTAATGATAACAGAGCTTATTCATGGGATATAACCGCTAGAATGTCAGATGATACTATCACATATATGCTAAACTCCAATTACAGATTATGTTACATTACATAAAAACATATCACACTTTGGGCCCTATCATGACATTCTAAAGTGCATCGTCACTCGTCAAAAGTCTATTCAAATTTAGTAGGATGTCCAGTTCACATTGGGAGGGGTTTCGTTCTCAAAAGTGGAGCGCATGGCGTAACAAGGTGTTCCTAGGTCTTTTAATCAGTCATATGGGTGTGTTTGGGGCGTAACATCATTTTAAACCAATGAGAATGACATCTGTCATTCCCTTTAACGGCGCAACGCGCGATATGTCAAATAAATGCATCGGTATTTTGGCATTCAACGGCGCATTTGAAGGAGGCTGCTTGCGAGACCGTATGGAATAATTCTTAAACCATGCTTTACTAAAACCTAGCATAGCCTTCACGCATTTGCACTAGTCTATTATTTGAACTCATTGGCAAAGTGAAACTAACTTCACCAAGGAGTCAGTCAACGACAAGACAGTTATATGCAGTTACTTTCACTATTGACTGACAATGGGTTACCATCGAAAACATAGGCTGGAAAAAGCAACACTTACCCTAATGTTGCTCAAATGACTGAATAAAACAACATTTATCCTGCAGAGGAGTTGCTTATATCTCGTGACAGTGCGTCTTCAGCTGTGCTCCATACGTGTCTCTCGCCTCTCCCCTAATCACTTTTAACCGTCATTACCAATTTGCAAATGATGGTGAATAACATCATGAGATGTACAGTATTTCGTAATATCTTTATTCTAATTATGTTTCCCATTGTAATCATGCAATTTAATGCTTTGCATGGACGTGCGCTGGTGTGCGTTCATGAATGATAGAAGGATGGTGCGTGCACCTGCCAATATGACTGTTGACATGCGCTCTTAAAATAGCATATGAACAACTCGCCATTGACTTCTGACCAGGTTTAGGTGGTGTATGATAGCGATTTTTAGACAATGCGCGAGTCCCCTCCCTAGGTTGTTAATTGCCACACCCCTGGGCGCAATGCTTAAAAAATAAACGTGCAAAATACCGAATTCAACTTTCCGCGGGTGAATAACGAGTATTACGCCATGCGCTGGTGACCCAAAATACAGCCCTTTATGTTTATGTGTGGGTGATGCTGTGATATACATGACAAAAATCTAAAATGTTGAATTGGTAGAAAATAGCCACCACTATTTTGGTTAATATGTATGCCTAAATAGTCCCTACTTAATATTTACTGCTAAAATCTCAGGAAAAGAAAACCAGACATCCTGGTTTCATTTTGTTTTATTGAACCGATGAAAATGTCCTCCTATAACATATATTAATGCTGTGATGTGAGAATGATATATTTGTTGTCATATTGTAAGGAATGATCAGCATTTAAAATAGCATTGATGTTGCAGTGAGCATATAGCCCTTTAATTCTGAGTTATTGTCTTTGCTGATATCATGCAGTTAAGCAATAGAATGAGATTGCTCTTGATGCACAGATGTTAAAATGCATAAAGAGTCAAGCTGAATTATTATACACAGTGGCAAACCATATATAACCACATAATAAAAGTTGCAATCTGTACTACAAATCTTTTGCACTCTCTGCTTGAAAAGTCACATTGATTTCATACTGTATTTTGTGAAAGTAAAGCTGTAGGTAATCCTCATCTGTGTATTATTTTGCTATATCTATAGAATGTTTACATGTGTACTATACCTTATAGGGCCTGTGAGAAATATTTTCCTTAATAATTAATGTTTCAATTAATGTTAATGTTTCTTTTATGTTTCAGAAAGAATTCTTTACACAAAGTAGGCCTGCATTAGCATGGACGGATTATGAACTTTCGGGCCCCTGGGCCCAGATGTATTAAGGGCCCCCCCACTAATTGTCGCATATGTGTGTGTGTGGGGGGGGGGGTTGGGGGTCCTTTCCCAGACATTTTTTAATTTGTTTGATTTGATTTCCTGTATTCTGGTGCATTTTGGGGATGGCCAATACTAATCAATCAGATTCATAGCCTACATCCTGATTTGTTGATATTGAGGCAATGATTCCATGCAAAGGCTTGGGCTTCAGGGCCCCCTGACCTCTTGGGCCCCTGGGCCTGGGCCCGATAGGCCCGTGCAGTAATCCATCCCAGTGCATTAGTGTGTGAGGGAGAGAACACTTTAAACACTAATGCAGCATGGGAAGCTCTTAAGGTTGATGTACGTCTATACCTAACTACTCAAAGGGGAAGTGCTCTACACTGATGGATTTAAAGAGGATTCATCAGCATGATGTTTCCCCTGCAACAGCACTTTCAATAGGCCTAGTTAGGTAGATGCAGGTATTCCACTTGTGTTGCTTTGGGAATAGAATGTTTTGCTTTTCTGCAACCATATTGCACAAAACTGTCCACAGAAGTGTACCTGGGCCTTTGACGTTCCATCTGACCCGCTCAATGGCCAATCAAATTATATAATGCCTGTGGCAATTTCTCATTATAGGTTCAAACTTATAATGTAAAGATTCTTTAATTGACAAAGTATGATTGTACAATATATGCAATCAATGTGGCGCAAATGAGGCTAGAGGCGGTGGATTCATTCATCAAAAGTGCAGCAACCAGACTATGGGCTAAGCCCCGAATGTTTTCAACTGCTATAGGCGACACCCCTGTCTATTGCGTTTCAAGACAGCCTTGCTGCATTGGATTTCATAAGGATGAATTGTTAAATTGTTACAATGTAATTATATGTATCTTTATTTAGCATGTTTGTTTTCTCCATATATGCTCATGCTGTGTTCCCCAAGTGGTAGGCCAGGTCTCAGCTGCTACAATTAGTTTGTTTTTTTTGTCTGCCCCGCCTGGCTCGAATGTCAGACTCCGCCTATGCTGGCACGGTCTTCGTGACATGAAGCCAGCAACATTCACTTCTCTAACATTTAACTTTATAACTTTAAGATAGGCCTAATATGACGTGTAGGCTAGTGTGAGATGTATACTTCCCCATCGATAATGTGTGAATTGCCATGAACAAATCATCCACGATGCACTAACAAGGCTGGTTATAATGAATCAAACTTTCCGAGAACCAAGACACGATAAACTAAGATAAACTAACTATACTTTTCCATCGATAAAATTTCCATGAACATAATCATCTAGTTTATGCACTAGAAAGGCTTATGTGATTGGTTGATTACTAGAACTTGCCGAGAACCTAGCGAACGGTTTGACTCGTGTGGTGTGGCAGCCACGGTTATGAGGCCCGGAGAACCTAGCGAACTGTTTGACTCATTTGGCAGCCACGGTTATGAGGCCCAGAGCCATACAGGCTTATCATAGTTTGACTACCACTAGAGGCGCTAATACGCGATAAGATGAAAGAGTAGCGACGAGAACACTCGAGCACAGCCAATCAAGCTAGTGTTGCTGTATGTGAAAACGAATGATGTTAGGAACACTGAGTCGGTTTACTGACGTTTGGCACTCGATTCTCCCGGCTCAGTGACACGAACCGGGTTAATTAACCGACACATCGGTCAGTTCGTCAACACTAGCTGGTGGTGGAAACCCGGCCGCTGTGGTCGTGTTCCAAGGTCGTCAGAGAGTTCGCGCTCTCTAGGGATGACATCCTCGAAAGACGGCAGCATCGACATCGGCGTCGAGCTGGGAACTTCTTGCCAGCCGCGGACACGCACGACATCAACCGGGGCCACTTCCGCCAGCGTTGTCAGCTCTCGTCGGCTATGCAGGGCTGGCCCCGCTGGTCACCTGCCGGAAGGTCCTCCACTTTCCACAGTGGCGAGCTCAGCGAGCTGGCTAGTCCTTAAAAGGACAATTGCATTTGCTGAGTTTTGCCGCCATCTTACTGGTCTGGTCTTCAGCCTTCTTCTCCATCTTGATCTGGCGTGGATCTTTGCGCCCCTGGAGGGGCCCATCCCACTTCTGACACCAATGTAGCGATCTCACCCACAGACAAGAATCACCTTTGGCCAAGACGGCCATTTATTAGAACAAGTATCAATGCAAACACAGACAGAGTCAGATAACTACATAGGGCAACACAGGGGTAGTCTCAGCCGCACGTAACACACAATAAGGGTTTACCACACACATCAACACGGGGATAACAAATGAGGTACAACCAAAGAGACTAACACGCTAACAAATACACAACATGGTGAACGCTGATGGTAATTTTGATACCATAGATTTAATAGAGACCCAGTCAGACCAATAGTATGAAAAATCAGGAACAGAGTTTATTTACAATGATGCGCATCAAGGGAGAGACAGCATGACTTCACCTAAAGATCCATCAGCTGCTCTAACTAGACAAGGAAATAGTTAGGGTTTAAGTATCATCCCATCCCACGTGGACTACACTGAATCAGACTCTGATTAGTGGCAACCTGGCAATCCGGAGCAGATAGCTACTGACACAGCTAAATACAGTCACACAGAGATATACACAGGGACAATACAGATATCATACAGTCATAACCCTAACATAATTTCCTAACCCTAGGAAATACATAGAATCATACTTTTAGTATCAAAGTGACCTACTAATGAGAAATGCAGAACATTAAACCACATATTGGAATATTGGACATAATGCAGAACATTAAACCACACATTGGAATATTGGACATAATGTTCTATTCCACTTTCTCTCAGTCCCCCTTTTTCAGCCTTTATGGCTGGAACATTTCATCAAATATTGCCACTATATAAAATATAAACGATTATACAATTGTATCATTAAAGTTAGTCAGATCAAAATAAGCAGGTACATGACTAGATTCATGATTTAACTGATTTATTCATAATTCATGAAAAATAGCTACACATGATTGGTGTACAATAACAACCACAGTAAATCAAAAACAAACCATCATGACAATCCGAACAAGAGCTAGTAAACAAAAAAGAATTTATATATATTTAATATATTTGGTCAATCCCCCTAAACTATCCAAACTCGTCTATATCATTTTTATATCAGGTTGGGTTAATCCCATTGGTGTACCACCTTTTCAGATTATCAACCGATTTAGAGGCATCAGGACCTAAATCGCATATATATAAAAATAATAAGTTCTGAATCCAATACTCTCAAGTCCCCCTTTAAAAGACTTGAAGCTTTTGAAACAATAGCACACATCTGATTGAATCAGAATGAGCCTACTAATTAACTGAAAGTAATGCAGTAAGTCTCTTTACCATGTGTACCATGTTTACCATGTGTCTAGGCAAAGCTGAATATAAAACCAAAACACATAAGAAATGTCTCTCAACAATTCTCAAATAGAACCCAGTAAAGGAAATGAATGAAATGAAACATGGTTACATGTATAAAAGTGGCCCTGACTGTCTTGCTTTCTCACAGGGTGTGAAGAAAAGTTTACATACCACAGAGTACCAGTGATAAAAACAATAACCAAACAGTTCAAGGGGGAAAAAGAAACAGTAGACAAAAGAAAAAAGAGTAGTGTCTGTAAGGCTCCCCCTTTTGACCATTGATTGCACCTGAAACAAAACACAGAGATACACATATCTGGGCCCAAGGCCCCAGTAGTGCTTCCTAAGTTTCAGCTAACATTATTTAAAAAGATTTCAATTGCAATACTGCTATGGTCAGTCACCAAATTAGTAAATAGCAATGAAATATAAATTCACATGATCATGATCTTCATGGATACTCTTTTTGTGTGCCTCATATCAAGAATTGTTTATCATACAGCAAAGCTAATTATCTGAACCTTTTTCCACATTGTTTAAAGCAGGCTTAAAGGAATGTTTTAAAGAACTTGGTTAGAACCTTATTCTGAACATATTCTGAATATCTGAAACAAATGAAAAGTTGTGTTTTATTTTATTTTATTTTATTTTATTGCTGTATCCAAAATAATTGTAAATGATATGGTCTAGTATGTATGTCATCATACCATATTATCATCTTGACACTGGTTTGCATAGCTGTAAAACAGTTGTAAAACCTTTTCAATGTCAATGATGAGGGGAAAAAAATAATACCAATATAACAACTGCAGTGGGTGTGTTGTTAATAAACATATGAACCTATTAGTTCAATATTAGTTCAGTGTAGTGAATTCAACATCAACAACCTCTCATCTTCCATGAAAGAAAAAGCTATCTTTAATCATAACTTGATACACTGCAAGAGCTAGCTGTCTATTATCAGACTACTCTTAATCAGACTCCCCCTTATGATCTGCAGCAAGGCTGCAAGATTATCCCCTTAGCTAAAATGTTGTCGCCTATAACACTGTGTCCTATTAAGAGATATGTGCGTCATAGCATCAACAATTTGATAAATTCACTGCTGTTGGAAGAAGATCATGCAAGACTCCTCTCACCCCAACTCCAGTCTCTTTTCCCTGCTTAAATCGGGCAGGCGGCTGCGTTGTCTCAACACAAGGACTGAGAGACTGAGATTGAGTTTTTATCCACAGGCAGTGAGACTGCTCAACTCAGCGCATTTTAAATAAGTTTTTCTTCTCCCAAAGACAGATGTTTTTAACTTGCATTATTTATTTATTTATTTATTTATTTATTTATATATTGCTTTTATTTACTGTATATATATATATATATATATATATATATATATATATATATATATATATTAATTCGATTAATTTTTTTAATCGATTGACAGCCCTATATTAGGGCTGTCAATTGATTAAAAAAATTAATCTAATTAATTACATACTCTGTGATTAATTAATTAATCACATATATAATTTTTGCTGTGAAAGTATTTTAAATATTTAAATTCAAATGAATCATTGAATAATCAGCATTAGTGACATTAAAGTTCAACTCTTTTATTATTATTTTCACTGTTCAAATAATGGCCATAATAATCTATGATATGACCTAATATGCTGAGGAAATAAATTCAAAAGTGCTTCGGGAAGAAGTTTTTTTTTTTTTCACATACAAGGCATTTCATGCCACAGATATAACCTAGGCGACACAATTGCATTGATGTGCGACTATAGAGTTGATGAACTCCGGTGATATGCAAATTCCTTGCTGCAGACATTGCAAAGGACTTTATTTTCAACACTTTATTTTTATCAACACCATCAGGCCATTTTTTAAAAGTAAATAATCCAATCAATGATCCAGATAGCACGTTTTCTTCTCTCTCCTTCATTTTACAGTCTAATTTTTACTGACTAGAGCGGCTCGGGGTCAAAGGTCATACGGAATCGATTAATCTGCACTAATTTTTTTAATCAGTTATTTTTTCTCAAATTAATTAATCGAAATTAATCAGTTATTTTGACAGCCCTAATATATATATATATATATATATATATATATATATTTGCGTTATGTTCTTTTATTCAAATGCAGAGCAAAGGACCCTTTTACATTTCACTACATGTAAAATGTATGTGACAAATAAAAGCACTTGACTTGACTTGGTAAGATTACAACTTTGCTAAACTGGCCCCCAAGTATGTATTTAACCGATATGCTTCAGCTCTTGTCAGTGTTGTCACTGCCAGAAGCACGAGATTGTGGAGCAATGCTTAATACATATGTCCAAGCTAAATGTTCTACCACTTGTGCCCCTCCCCCCCTTTTATCCAGAACCTTCTCTGCCCCCTAGAACCTGTATGTCTTCCACTGTCGCCCATTCAGCCAGTCGCTCACCATAGTGTATGGTGGCCTCAAAGCAGGACCTGGTAGGGCTCAAGGCCTACACACCTAGCCAATCAACAGTCAAAACACATCTGTGTCTACCTTGAAAACCGGCCGCATTAAAAAAAAAATTGAAAATCTGTCAAATATCTGAATATCGAGTATCAAACTAACTTCACCTCGGTAGTGTAGCCTATGTTTGTAGGCTATTATTGACAATTACTTGTACAAATAATTATCACAGCTACAAATAATTTCTAATTTCAAATCATGATAGGCTGCATACAAAACTTTGAGTCTTATTTGATAATGATTACATTTTATGGTAGCCTATTTGCATTGTGTGCAGACATATTGCATATTTTCTTCTAATTGAGACAGTTCAATGATTAAATAAAATTGTACGAAATAATAGTAAAAGTAGGCTATATTTGTATTTGATCCAGAGACCTTTATTTTGAAAAACATGGGCGTGTAGGCTACATGTGACCTGCCAAAGATGATCCCGGAAGTATGAGCCGACTTGCATTTTAGTGTGTCTGCAGAGCCCGTTCTCCCCTTATTAGACATTCTCTGGTGTCTGTGAGGGGAGTGTGTGTAACTGCAAGAAGCCTTCAGTCATTTTTTCCCCATATAGGCTAGACGTTAAAGTGTTGTAGGCCTACTAGTTTTTACTGCAAGATCTTCACTATGCCTATTAAATTCGAGATTTGCCCAGGAAGAATGATCGGGGGTAACAATCCCTGTTTCATCATAGCAGAAATCGGACAAAATCATCAAGGAGATATTGAAATCGCAAAGAAAATGATCAAACTGTCTAAGGTAGGCTATAACAACACGAATTTCCCTATAATGTTTGTGAACATATCTGACAAACTTCACAGTGTATTTTTTTGGGTGTAACGTAGCCTAAATCTGTATGGATTATTACATTTCCGTGTAGCCAACTGGCCGGCCGTGGTCGTTTCACAGCCCCAGGGTAGGCTATGTGGAGGCTCATGAAATTGAAGGATAGGCAAGATTCATTTGTTGATTTTTTGTATTATATAGTAGCCTAGGCCTAGCCTAACTAACAGTGTAGGCCAGGGGTCGGCAACCTATGGCACGGCCGCGGAATAAACACTGACACGCTGGCACCTCAGTACGATACTCACTTTATCTGTCCCGTTTTAAAAAATAAAAGCATCTGCCTGTATCTGTGAGCGTTTGACTGCCGACCCGGAGGACACCACTGCGTGGATTTGCGTCAGTTAAGTTGCAGGCGCGCGAATTTCAGATCAAAGTGTGTGACGTGACGTGACCTATAGTAGAGGTCCTGGGAAAGATTTATATGCACTTCATTTAGCGGAGAATATCTCAACTGTTATAGACTAATATGACCCCATTGAACAACGTGGGATGTGTGCCAAAATCGCTACCCGGGACGAAAGTCCTGAAAATGACCACAATAGGTGACACTATTATCACATTATAGGTGAATGGGACTTTTTTTTTTCCTTAATAGATATTCGCATAAACTTCTACCAGTTTAATCTTCATATTAAGAGAAATACTTTTTGTATTACACTTTGTCTTAAAAACAAAAATAAAATATGCAAATTAGCCAATATCTCATTAAATATGCGTACATAAACCCTTGAAGCTATAGATTTTTTGAGGTAATCACAATGTTCACAATGACAATGATTGTAAGGTCATAGAAGAGTGTAAGCATTCTGATTTGATATAGACCCTTTCAAGAGAGTTCCATTATCAGCATCATAGTTGGCCCCACAAGACTTCCTTTTTAACATTCCATAGAGGAAGTAGATTGGGGCCCCAAATAGAACGTTCAAGCATTGTTTTTGTTTTTATTGGTGAAAGGGTCAATAAAGAAAATGGCTAAAAAACAGTCAACCACATAGCCTACAACTAGCAACAAACAAGAATTGCCAGTTATTTATTAACCTAAACTTTAAAAGCTTTCATTTCCTATCTGTTCTAAATATTGCTGTCATCACCACAACTCTTTTTTTCAACAAAAGTTTACTTGGCAGCCATAGTGACCTGAGATCATAGCAGAGCACATGGCTGTCAAGCAAGATGACTTGTGAGATCAAGAAAAGTAAGGCAATCTACTCTTTATTCTTTGTGTTGCTGTGTACACTTATTATGTGTCATTATCATATGAGTTGTAATTTTGTGTATTTAAATAATTATAATGAATTTGTATCAGTTTTATATTTAATTTGGTGTGTATTGTGGCTAGCTAACTAGTTTGTTAGCTAACTAGCTGCTAGTGTTTTCTTTTATTTTGCAAAATGGGGAAAATGTCATCACAACTTGTGATCACATAGTCTCAGACAAATTGATGAAGTTACAGTTTATTCATGTCATGAAGTTATTCCTCCCAAATAATAGATAAGTTGGTACATACCAATTACTCATATTTGAAACCTTATTTTACAAAATATGAAATGACCTGGAGAGAGTGAGAGAACGACTTATCCATCCAGTGTCACATAGCTAATACTTCATTGACTGGGCTACAGCAGGAAACATGGTAAGATAGGCTTTGATTAATTCATTTCAATTTACAGTATCTGTGGATTATGGGGGTTAAAAATAGAAAGTGCATGTCATGTTTAAGGCAACTTTTGTTTGAAGTAGGAAATGTTTTATGGTAAAAAAAATAAAAATAATCTAGCTTTTTTGAGCAACCTAACAGTAGTATATCAATCTTGACGAGTGCATCCTATGCCAGAAGAAGAAGCAATCTGAGTACCTCTCTAGTGGTGAAATTAGCAGGGGTGTTATTGTTTCGCTTGCCAAACAAACAAAGATTAATGACACTCGAACTGCTAGGGTTCTTCAACTGACAGTGTAAGAGCAAGATATCATAAAATACCACACCAAATCCTGCTACAGAACATTACAAAGCAGGGCTTTGAACCGATTTTTTTCCCCAATCGGTTCATTCCGAACAGAAACGGAATTATAACGTTTCCGGTTATGAGTTCCACCAATAAATTGACGTTCCCGAACCGGTTAGAACAAAAAAATACTGTTCCCGGAACGGTTAATTTCGTTCCTGTCAGCTGTTTAATGCTATAGAATTATGTCACATCTTTCTCATCCAGCTTAAACCAAATGTAATAATATTACAACCATTATTAAATAATAATAATAATAATTATATTATTATTAATAATAATAATTAAATAGGCCTACAATTATTTCAAATGTGTAGTTTATTGTTAAAAGAGAAAATTTCCACACAAACATAACGACATTATTAAGACACGTGGTTATGCCACTCGGGCAACAACAAATTCCAACTGTCGGGGGGGAAAGGCCATCCAGTAGGCCTACTCATACCGTAACAAGTCTTTTGTTTTGTCTTGCATTAGGCAAACAGAGGTGTTGGCGCCATTTAGCCAAATGTTCGCTAGTCCATCATTAACGTGGAGTCGACAAATATAGCTATTGATATTGTGTTTGGAATGAGCGTTTTAATTAACAATGGATCATAATTTACCTCTTATTTAAGATGTGGAGTGGAGACTTTGTAATCCACCGCTCTCTCTCCATTCAGTCAGCGAATGTCTGATGTGATGTCACACAGGAAGTGAACCTCAGCCGTCATGGTAACGTGCGCAGGAAAAGAATTACTTTTTTTTTTTAGTTAATTAGGCAACGAAAACTTTGAGGAACGAAATAAAACTGGTATTAACCGGTTACCATTATTTTTAAATAAGTGTTCCTGTTCCAGAACATAAAAAATAATAACGTTTCCGGTTTCGTTTCTGTTCCCTGTAAAATACAAAAAGTTCCCGGTTTTCGTTTTCGTTCCTTGAACCGGTTCAAAGCGCTGTTACAAAGGGATATGGCTAAGGCTGATTGCACAACCCAACCATTAGAACAATCTGACCCATCTCAGCAGAGACCTATTAATGATCCAACTGAGCGACAAAGCGAGAGATTTAAGACCAGTGCAACTGACACTGTCATCAGGTGATACAGATGTCTTTGTGTGCCTATTATACCACACAACAGTCAATTGGAGAAATCTTGGCCTCCAAGAGCTCTGGCTCATCCGCAACTCAGGAGTGAACAGATCAATATTACCACTTCATGATATCTGCATAGCGCTGGGAGACGAGCTCATACAGTGTCTCCCAGCACTACATGCGCTGACTGGGTGCGATACAACCAGCAAAATATCAACCAAACTTGCAGCTCTGAACACTGTCCGCAAACCAGACAACTCGTCTCTGATCCTCAACTTCAACTGTCCACATCTAACAGAGAGTGTAATACAAATGGCGGAAACATTCTTGGTTAAATGTCTCAAACCATCAACAGACAAGGAGACATTTGATGACCTGCGAATTGCTGCGTTTGATAGTCATGCCCTTAACTCATTGAATGCCAGGCTGTTTTCGGGAGCTTTGTCCTAGAGTGCCAGCAATCTAGACCATTGTTGATGATTTTTGTACAGCCACAGCATATTCTGTGTTATAGCTATGAACACATACAATAGCTCGATTAATAGGTGAGACTTTAAGCTCTTGGTGGGTGCAAACCGTGTATTTCTACACGCCTCTGTTCCTGAGAAATCCCAAGCTAAACAGTGACTAGTTTTCATCAAAATCGCTGTTTTTTTCTAGAAATGGAGATATAACGTCTTTCATGAAATATGAAGTGTTGCCTGTTACTTACTTGTGTAAACTTTCCGGGAAGTGATCAGCGAGACCTGGCGAGACTGCCACCTTGTGATAGACCCAAGAAAATGGCCTGGTTTTGACCTGACGTGCATGCGTCACTGATTCGACCCAAAGCGGCAACCGAGTTATGATAAAATGTCCAGATTGTGCGTTTTCATGAGTTTCACGATCGTTATATATTTAATTTCCATTCATCACAGAGTTCCAAAATCACATATAAGGTGTGTTAGTGTCTAGTTTCGTAATTTAAAAAAAAAAACTAAAAACTTAATATTACGTTACGTTTTTGGCACTCAATGAGTTAAGATGGACTTTAAGAGGACCGCTTGCACCTCAACTAATGCAAGAAAACATACTGTATACAAAGAGCTAACAGCAGCTTTGGGTCCAAGCACCATTTACAGATGCCACCTCGATCTTAAATGCAGATGCTTATGGTTTTGTAAGAAAGGGGAGTTTATTAGTCCCTGAGATTGTAATCTCAAAACCTGAAGGTTTGCCAGATCCCTGCTCGTGTGGCAAGTGTACACACAAGAATGGCTGTCCCTGTCGGGTAGCTGGTATCCATTGCTGCAAGTACTGCAAATGTAAGGGAGGCAATAGTTGTCCCATTCACCTATAATGTGATAATAGTGTCACCTATTGTGGTCATTTTCAGGACTTTCGTCCCGGGTAGCGATTTTGGCACACATCCCACGTTGTTCAATGGGGTCATATTAGTCTATAACAGTTGAGATATTCTCCGCTAAATGAAGTGCATACAAATCTTTCCCAGGACCTACACTACTAAGCGCACTGTCCGCTGTCTTCGTGCTGCCATATGAATGAATGACAGAGCATGATATTGTGAACAATGGCAACGCCGGCTGCTGAAAAGGCTAAAACTAGGCCATTCCAGTCCTGCTGGACGAGTTTGTATTTGTATTTGTGAAGGTCCGTGTGTGCACTTTATGCTGTGAGAATGTTGTGTGCAGAACGTCAAGTGTTAAGCGTCATTCTGAGACTAAACACGAGAAGACCTTCAAAGACCAAGCAGACAGAGTCAATTAAACGTGCTGTGTCCAGATATGGAAAACAAGCTAGCTCCTTCAAGTTTTTTACCACTGCTAAAAATCACGGGACAGAAGCAAGCTATTGCATTGCAAAGCATAAGCCGTTTACGGATGGCGAATTTATTTAGGAACCGAGGTGAAGTTAGTTTGATATTTTATATTCGGATATTCGACAGATATTAAAATAGCCAAAAAAACCAATTCAAAATAGCTATCCTATATGGGACTCATCAGACACACCTCTTTTTATAGTCACTATATGCACACAGTATTTTATATGAATATTTTAAAGAAAATACCTTATTTCCCATAAGAAATGGTCTCCTTTTTTTCAATACCTCCCAAGCCATGTGACCTAGTGACTCCAAACCAATGCAGAATAGTTATCCTATATGGGACTCAGACACACAAGACCTCTCTCTTCAACTGTCAGTCAGAGAGGAACTATGCTGCGTCGTGAAGCCAATGCCTGACACTACTTGGTGACATTAAGGCGAAGACGCGTAGCCAAGGCATTAATTGAACATTTTGAAGAACGAGGGATCAGAAAAGTGTTTGCAGTGACCACAGACGGCGCCCCCGCTATGGTTGGGAGACACAAGGGAGCTGTCAAACTGATTGAAGAAAAAGTCGGCCACCCAATCATGAAACTCCACTGCATAATACATCAGGAAAATATGTGCGCAAAAATGTCAAATTCGGATCTCAATGAAGTTATGGCCACGGTGACAAAGATTATTAACTTCATAGTGAAGCGATCTGCACTGACGCACCGGCAGTTTCAGTCCCTGCTCGAGGAGCTGGACAGCGAATACAGATCTGCCTCTCCACTCAGCAGTGATGGCTGAGTTGCGGAAAAGTTCTGGAGCGATTTGTCAGCTGCTTTGATGCTATCAAGGCCTTTCTGAATGAAAAGGGCCAAAAATATCCAGAACTGGAGGAGGAGAAGTGGATTGTGAAACTTATGTTTCTGGCGGACATTACAGGACATCTGAACGTGCTCAATCTCAGACTGCAAGGTGCAGGACAAATAGTCCATGAGCCACAGGCCCAAAAAGGGGCGTGTCACTAACACTTGGGGGGGCAAATTCTCACTATATTTTTCTGAAAGCTACATATCTCTGGAGTATAAAATGGTATGATAGCAAGTTGGATCTTGTAGCTTTGTAGCTATACAGGCCTTCAAAGTTGACCACTGATTTGAAAAAAGGAAATTCCGCCTATTGGCTTTTTTTTGTTAAACCACTCATAAGAGCCCAGAAAATAATCCAAAACTTCATTATTACTGATGCATATGTGGTGTTTGATGTTGGCATACATATTTTGAATCATTATGTGATTTTGCCCTTCATTTTGGTTGATAAAATTTGGTTGATAAAAAGATTTATGTGTAATAATGAGCAAATCTACGTTTTCAGAGACACGTGTTGCAGCACTAATTGAAAGGCCCACTACCTCATTAATCAATTCGGAAACACCCCAAAATTCAGTAAAATAGTATTTTATTGAAACTACCCATAAGAGATATTCCAAGAGATCAAAACATCATGATTACCAATCACATATTACCTTTACATTCAAGGAATACCATATGAAAATTGTTCACATCACCACATGTACCCAGCTTAACATAAATATTATAATTTTATAATGTCCAGGGCAAATGAAATACATACAGTACTTTCCTGTGTATTAGCCGTATTGTGTATAAGCCACAGGACAGTGTTTTATGTAAGTTAAAAGAAACAAAACCATATACCATATTAATAATATTACCATATTATACCGTATTAACCTCATAGCTGAAGAAATTTTGCAAAATCAATGTAGGCCTATAAGCTGCAGCTAATAGTTGGGAAATGATGGTAAATGCATCACAAGTGCTAAAATGATCTACATTATACATTTCAGTTGTACTTTTGACTAGTAAGAATGTGGGAATGAGATGTAGATGAACTGGTTGGTGAAAATATTCATACTTTACACATTGTTATCATTATGTACAATTATTATTATTATTATTATCATACTTAAAATTGTCTTTCATCTGATGTTAAAATCATTTCCATTGACAAGAAATAATAACTATTTTCCAAGACTTGATCTACAAGTACATATATTTACAACAGTTTCAAAAATTATACACATTTAGATCTGATAAGACAAACTGAAATTGGATCAATCCATTTTCAGAGGAACATGAGTTCATTTGCATATCTACAGCAGGTAAAGCAGGGTTAAGGTTAAGGGTGATCTGATTCAGGCTCATACTATAGGCAAAGATCATGACATAGAGGCTGGAGTCAGATACACCTAAGCACAAATTCCATGATACATTGACAAAGCAAAAATTAAAGACATTTACGAGCATGAGTCAAAAAAGAAAACACAGGCACATGGCAAGACCATCATGTTAAAGACTGGACATGAGAGAAGTTTTTTCTCACCCTCTTGGACCTTAACCATGGTCATTGGCGACACCTGAGGGGACCCCAAGGAAAACCTCTAAAGCAGCACAAAGCATTTGCAGAATCTTGCATCACTATCAGATAATCTTCCAGATGAATATAATACAGCAACAATCATTGATGGAGTGTCTCTGGTCCAGAAGGTCAATAACAATGTCTCAACTTATGCAGACATTGCTGCTGCTATTCATAGCATGATCCGTAAAGAGGCAAAGCAGAGGCAGATAATTTTTTAGATTAAATTAGATTAGATTTAACTTTATTGTCATTGTGCAGAGAACAAGTACAGAGACAACGAAATGCAGTTTGCGTCTAACCAGAAGTGCAAAAAAGCAGAAAAGTGCAATGTGATATACACAGTATAGCAGGTGGTGCATAGACAGGACAAGAAATATAGTGCAGTGTAGACAGTAGTATACAGTTGTTTTGCAGAAGGTGGTTTAGAGTAGCATAAATTAAATATAAATATGTGCAGTGTATTAGCAGTTACCTTATAAGAGCAGAATAAATATGGCTATGTACTGTAATATGAACAATGTATGAACAACATGTACAGGTATGTGCAATGTAGTGGTGGTACCATTATAGTTGTAGTAAGAACAATATAAATATATGCAGTGTATTAACAGAATATATTACAGAAAAACGGAATAAATATGGATATTTAGTATGAACCATATAGACAGATATGTACAGTATGTACAACTGTGCAGTGTGGTAACAGTACCATTGTAGTGCAGAAACAGTAACATTACAATAGTATTAATAATAAGTGTATGTGCAGGATGAAAAGCAGTAGAATATGGCTATGTACAGTATAAGTGTAATTACAGTATGTAAAACTGTCCGCCTCCTTGTTGTCCCTGTCAAGGTTGCCATGGTCGTGGACACCTCAACAGGCACAGGCAAGGAGGCATCAGGCGGGGCAGGGGGTGATGGGGGCTTAGTTTGTTGGATGTCACCGGGATGCAGAGCTAGAGTTCAGTAGGGTGACCGCTGCAGGAAAGAAGCTTTCTCTGAACCTGCTGGTTCGGATGCGGAGAGACCTGTAACGCCTCCCGGAGGGGAGTGGGGTGAGTTGGGGTGAGATGATGGGTCTGTGGTTGGGGTGAGAACAGTCTTTGATGATGCGCGCCTTACGCAAGCATCGCTTGCCCTGGATGGCCTCGAAGGAGGGAAGTGAGGAACCGGTGATGTGTTGGGCAGTTTTCACAACCCTCTGCAGTGCTTTCCGGTCGTGGGCAGAACAGTTGCCATACCAGTTGGTGAGGATGCTCTCTATGTTGCAGCGGTAGACGTTCACCAGGATCTGAGGAGACAGATGGACCTCAGAAAGAAGAGACGCTGGTGAGCCTTTTTGATCAGGGTAGAGGTGTTGAGGGTCCAAGAGAGGTCCTCAGAGATGTGGACACACAGAAACTTGAAGCTGGTGACATGCTCCACCTCAGTCCTGTTGATGAGAATGGGTGTGTGTGTGCTAGCTTTAGACTTCCTGAAGTCCACAATGAGCTTCTTGGTCTTCTTTTTTTTTTTTTATACTTTATTGTGTTCATTTCATTTCATAATTTGAACGTAATTAGAGCAATCATTTCCATGACATTTGAAACACTTTTTTATACACATGTACAGCCCCCAAATAAATAAATAAATAAATCTGAAATAACAAGTCACATATATATGTGAATCGTGGTATCTATGAACATATGCACATGCACACACACACACAGAAAAGATAACACTGCCCTTTTTCCCCAGATTGGGGTTGTATACCCAGAAGTATATTATGACACTCTATAGACACCTCTTTTCTTAAAATTGGTTTCATCTTATTCAATACTTCTTTCCAATAATTTTGTATTTTTTTACATGTAAAGAATATATGAATTAAGTCAGCGTTGGTTGTCCCACATTCCCTCCAGCAACTGGAGCTAGTTTGAGTGAACTTATGTGTTGTAGAAGATGTTCTAAAGTATCTTGTATGCATCTTCCAAGAAAATTCCTGCCAAAAGGGGGATCCTGTATATTTGGTACTATTGGAACACTGTTCCCAGTCATTGTCAAGTATAGTTGTTTTCTAATCCTTTTCCCATTTATCTTTCAAGCAGTTTAGGTCTTTGGTTTCATTCTCTTGCAGTAATTGGTAAATTTGACCAGTTAAATTTTTTATTTTTCCACTTTGGTAAGTCTTTATCATGTATTCCAGCAAAGGATGGAGGTTGTTGAGCGTTGTTAACTGGACTTCTTCACTTAAATAGCTTCTGACTTGTAAGTATCGGTAGAAGTGGTTTCTTGGTAGTTTATATACATCTGCTATATTGTCAAAAGACTCCATTCCATCCACTCCAAACATTTGGTGAAATCTCCGGAGTCCTTTATTTCCCCAGATCCTAAAAGCACTGTCTAATTTGTTTGGGGTGAAATATGGGTCCCTTTGTATTTCTCTTAAACAAATCAGGTCATTGTCTTTAATTTTAGTTATTTTGCATAGTCTTCTCCATATCTTAGCCATGTTGTTCGCTATATAATTGTTAGTTTTTGTCTGACTCGTAAAGATCAATGTATTAAGTGGATCCACCAACTTCGTCTCCATCATCTTCCATTTCGGACCTTGCTCTTTGTTCAACATGATTAAAATTGGTTTTACTTGTGCTGCATAATAATAGTTACATAGATTGGGTAAGGCAAGTCCCCCTTTGCTTTTCTTTCATTGCAGGCTTTTGAGTTTAACTCTCGGTTTCTTTTCATCCCATATAAACTTTCGCAGTAGATTGTCCCAAGCTTTAAAACATATAGGAGGAACATATACTAATGTCTTGTTTTATTGAGTTCTCCAATTTTTCGTAGTTACAATGATATAGGTGGTCTAGAATATTTGGTATCATCACACCCAAGTATCTCACTTTGTTTTGATCCCATTTAAAATGAAACTGTTTTTGAAAAGTTTTCCAAGTTGGCCTCCTATTTCCATAGCTTCTGTTTTATCTGTGTTTAACTTATAACCTGATAGCACACTAAAATTAGCAATTTCATCCAATAGTGCCGGAAGGGAGTTATAAGCATCTGTGAGATATAAAATAATGTCATCCGCGTATAGTGCTATTTTGTGTTCTTCTCCCATTATGGGGAGACCTCTTATAACCATATGTTTTCTAATACTCTCTGCTAATGGTTCGATATATAAAGCAAATAATTGGGGTGATAAGGGGTCTCCTTGTTTTGTCCCTCTTCTCAGTTTAATTATTTCCGATAGTGTCCCATTCACTCTCACTCTTGCATTTGGTTCTTTATACATTCCTTCTATTAAGTTAATAAAGGTTTGGTGGAGTCCAAATTTCTTAGCTGTTTCTATAAGGAAAGGCCATGCGACTCGATCGAAAGCTTTTTCTGCGTCTAATAATAATGTCAGCATTTGCCTCTCTGTTCTTAATGCATAATCTATAATATCCAAAGTACGCCGAACATTATCACCCAGTAAGCGATCCTTGACAAAACCTGTCTGGTCTAAATTAATTATCTTTGGTAGTATATGTGAGAGTCTGTTAGCTATGATTGTTGTAAAAATCTTCTGATCCACGTTTAAAAGTGATATTGGTCTATATGATGAGCAAATTTCCGGGTCCTTCCCTTCTTTGTGTATAACGGCGATAATTGCTGAGTTCCATGTACTCGGCCAGGTTCCTGTTTCTAGTACCTCATTAAAGACTCTGCATAAGATGGGTGACAGTAGATTCCTAAATTCTTTGTAAAAATCATTGGTGAAACCATCACTTCCCGGGCTTTTTCCAGCTTTACTTTTACCAATGACATCTAAGATTTCTGTCTCAGCTATCGGGTGGATTAGGCCTTTGTTTTGTTCATCAGTTACTAGGGGGAGATTTAAGGGTTCCAAAAAGCTTTTCATTTCCAGTACATTTACATCCGCTTCTGGTGTGTACAAATTTTGGTAGTAATCTTTGAAACATGCAGCTATTTTTGATTTGCCTCTATTATATATAAGATGTCCTTAATGGTAACTATTGTGGATTTTTCTTGCTGTTTCTTTAGCTTAAATGCCAATTTCTTCAATGCTTTAGGACTGTCATCATAATGGCTTTGTCTAAGTAGCATAAGCATTTTCTCAATTTCAGTTGTTTCTATTGTTTCAAGTGCTTTTTTGGCCACATTTAGTTGTATCTGCACCTCTTTAGTCCTACTAATTTCATATTCTTTTTGCAACTCCTTAATCTTGTTTTCCAACCCCTTCCTTTCACTTTCCTTTTTCTTCTTTTTCCAGGATGAGTAGCTATTATTTGTCCCCGTATGGTTGCGTTTGCAGCTTCCCATAATATTATGTGTCTTATCTCCCCATTATCATTAATGTCAAAAAAATACTTAATATTTCTCCTCATCTTCTCATTGAAAACCGAGTCTCCAAGTAGTGAGTTATTCATTCTCCAAATTTGATCTCCTCTGTCTCTGTACATATTTATATCAATTACCACTGGTGCATGATCTGATACTAATATGGGTAATAATTCGCATTTGGAGACTTTTGCTATATCATTTTTAAACATAAAAACATAATCCAGTCTAGAAAAAACCTTATGTGCATCTGAGTAGAAAGTAAAAGCTCTCTCTTGTGGGTGTAAACAACGCCAAACATCTAATAGTCCAATCTCGATATGAGCCTTCCTCAATAGAGTTGCCGCTTGCTCTGATTTGTGTTTTATTCTACTTTGAGTATCTTCTCTCTGATTCATTACCAAATTGAAATCTCCCGCCATTATCATTAAACCCTTTGCCTCCATCATTATCAGTGACAATAATCTATTTATCAGAGCTACTTCTTTTCCTGGTGGATTATAAACATTGATCAAAGTTAGAACTTGGTCTTCTACTTCCCCAGTTACTACCACATATCTCCCTTCCTTATCTCTAATACATTTTTCTTTTTGGAACATAAGATTATTTTTAATGAGTATTGCTACCCCCCTTTTAGCTGTTGTATGAGAAGAGTAGTACACTTGAGCTCCAGCTAACTTCTCCAATTTGACATGCTCTACTGTACTCAAGTGAGTTTCCTGGAGGAAAAGAATTTCTCCTCCTTCTTTCTTGAGATTTTGAAGTACCCGTTTCCTTTTTATCGGATTATTTAGTCCATTTGTATTGAGAGAGATTACTCTAACCTTCCCCATGGTATTCCATTTAAGAAACTGTTCCCCCTCCCTCTGTAGTTATGTTCAAAGCCACTAGACATATACTTAATAGTAACATAATACATACAAAAATAAACAAAGAATAAATCCCAAAGCCCCAAATGTGGACTTCCAGTTACCACAACCTCTTCATGGTTGCAAAAAGCCTTCCACCTTATGTTGTGGAAGAAAGGGGTCTTACTGGATAACCCCTGCCGCAACACTATTCCTGCGATTACAGGGCTAAGACCGGCCCCTATTTGTGTGGCAAACAGCATATGAAATGTCACATGATCTCCCCCAAATGTGTCTTTTTTTCTTTTAATCATTTTTACCCTTCCATTGTTTTAATATATGGTACACTCGTTGTTAACCCCCCCCCCGCCCCCCCCACCCACACACACACACATACACACCCACCCATATAGCATGTAGACATAGACATAGACCTACAAATCTTCACCCTCTATAAACTCATGTCATTCAAAAAAGAAAAGAAAAAGGGAAAAATAAGAGAAAACATAATATATGATTGGATAAGGAAGAGAAAGGGAAGTTTTCAATATTCCCATATCCAGTTCTACAAAGATCATTCCTACTCACTCCCTTCTGATATCCATTTCTTGGTCTTCTTGGGGTTGACAGCCAGGTTGTTATCAGTGCACCACGATGTTAGGTGCTGGACCTCCTCCCTGTAGGCCGTCTCATCGTTTTTGCTGATGAGCCCAATCACACGGTGGAGTAGTGTGACGCGTTTTTATCAGCTGATGTTGTTACGGAGGTGTGATCCACTTTTTTCAGTTCAGTTTTCAGTCAGTTTTTTGACAGGTGGACCACACCTCCTGCATGCCAGAGTCATTAAGCAGGAGAACAACCGATACCACCGCTGGATAAAGAAGGCGATTGAAATAGGAAAGCGGAGCCCAAAGACGATGAACAGAGATGAGGGAGCATATATGCTCTCCTATACCTGGAGTGCCGTCCTGGGGGGCGGCTGACTGACAGCAGGAGGTGTGGTCCACCTGTCAAAAAACTGACCTCTGTAGGTTTAGACACCTCTGTAACAACATCAGCTGATAAAAACGCATCACACTACTCTGTCAAGGTAAAGAAAAAACATCTACCAATATATGTGTATGTGAAAAACCAAACTTATTTATCTCAAGTGTAGACACAATGAATGCAATACAAGTAGTCCAGAATCCAGTTACAGAGGGAGGTATTGATGCCCAGTTCACTGAGTTTGGTGATCAGTTTGGAGGGGATGATGGTGTTGAACGCTGAGCTGAAGTCAATAAACAGCATTCTTACTTAGGTGTTGCTATTGTCAAGGTGGGACAGGGCAGAGTGAAGTGCCATAGAGATGGCATCCTCTGTGCTCCTGTTCTGACGATGAATTCAATGAATAGATTAAAGATCCTTTGTACTCGTTTCAGCTACAATTTAAAAAACATTTGTACTGCAGACCTATGTATGTCATCATTTAACATTAATTTCAACTCACAATTGAAAGTAAGGAAGGTAGAATAGTAATGATCAATAAGGTCTGCATTCAGGTATTGCCATAACATGTTGCTCTGAAAACTCAAATTAGCTTTTTTTTTGCACATAAATCTTGAATTTTATCAACCAAAATGAAGAGCAAAATCACATAATGAGTCAAAATATGCATGCCAAAATCAAACACCACATATGCATCAGTAACAATAAGATTTGGATTATTTTCTGGGCTCTTATGAGTGTTTTAATAAAAAAAAGCCAATAGGCGGAATTTCCTTTTTTTTTCAAATCAGACCTGTACAGCCACAAAGCTACAAGATCCAACTTGCTATCATAGCATTTTATACTCCAGAGATATGTAGCTTTCAGAAAAATATAGTGAGAATTTGCCCCCCCAAGTGGTAGTGACGACCCCCTGTGGCTCATGGACTAAAACTGTTTTGGACATGTTTGAGACATGGACGGCTTTTGTCGGTAAGCTGGCAGTATTCTCAGATGACATTTCCACCTCCACGTTCCTCTACTTCTGACACCTGAGAGAGCTGTCCTCCCTGCGCAACATCAGCACTGAAATAACCACTTCATGCGTGTGCTGGAGGTGGAGTTCACAACGCGATTTGTGGATTTTAAAAGGTACAGACCAATGTTCTCTATCTTGATCAAGCCCGACAGCTTTGATGGACATGATTTGGATGCTACTCTGATCGACTGGATGGATACAGAGGACATGGAAATGCAGCTGATTGAGCTGAAGAGCTCAACACTGTGGGTGACCAAGTTTGCAGAGCTCAGAAAACAGTTGGAAGCCACACCAGTGAAAGATCACGGAGCCCACATCCTCACCTGCTGGGCATCTACACCTGAGAAATTCAGCTGTCTCAGGGGCATTGCACTGGCGCTGCTGTCAGTCTTTGGGTCAACATATCTCTGTGAGCAGGTGTTCTCACACATGAAACATGTGCTCAGCCCCACCCGCAGTCGGTTAACAACGGAGCCCTCTGAGGCATGTTTGCAACTCAAAGTAACTAACTACAAGCCCCAGATCACAGAGCTCAGTCAAGCAAAGCAGGGCCAGGGATCACACTGACTGTCTGTTAGGCATCTGATAATTTGATGTTGCCTCAGCCTACACTAGTTTTAGTTTAAATGTGTAGGCTAGCTGTTTTTCAGTCTTTGAAATGTTGATGTGGCTATTTTGTTAAGAATACAGATACTGTTATTGTTATGAATAAAATTCCAGGTATATTGGAAATGTTTTTGTATTTTGTGTCATAATTTAACTTTGCGTTACTGTTGATAATGGCACACTAGATGAGAAGAAAATTTCAAACGGACACTCCATGTCACAAAGGTTGCCGACCCCTGATCTAGGCTATTATATAATGCTTCTTTAATATTCTGTGTCTGTAATAGGCCTACCTTTAATAGGCCTATGTCCTAAAATACTGATTCCTATAATATATAGGCTAGGCATATTCCTATATAAGATTAGGCCTGCTATAATATTCTGGGAAATCACTGTTTATTTGTTTGAATAATTGTGTTTAACTTTTAAAGTGTACATGATAATCAAAATCAAAATGCACTTATTTTGTCATTTTGTAGGAAGCTGGGGCTGACTGTGCCAAGTTTCAAAAGAGTGAACTTGAATTTAAGTTCAATAAACGTGCCCTGGAGCGCCCTTACACCTCTAAACACTCTTGGGGAAAGACATATGGGGAACACAAGCGTCATCTGGAGTT
This sequence comes from Alosa pseudoharengus, assembly GCF_046254945.1. Taxonomy (NCBI): domain Eukaryota; kingdom Metazoa; phylum Chordata; class Actinopteri; order Clupeiformes; family Clupeidae; genus Alosa; species Alosa pseudoharengus. The sequence goes on from NW_027468663.1 coordinate 27,515,784, forward strand.
TAGTCATGAACAATACAGAGAGCTGCAGAAGTATGCTAAGGAAGTTGGCATCTTCTTCACCGCATCAGGCATGGATGAGGTAAAGTGTGTCTTTATCTGTGGGCATGGCACAGTTGGCATGGATTCTTTGTGTTGACATTGCTGGTCCCTCATGTCTGTTTTAGGTCTAAAGTATTGTATACGTTTCTTCAAACGCTGAAATTAAATATATTCTTCTACATGAATACCTTGAAGAAATACTAATGAAGAAATGTTGCTGTCTTTTCCCATTCAGATGGCTGTAGAATTCCTCCATGAGTTGAATGTTCCGTTTTTCAAAGTTGGATCTGGAGATACCAATAACTTTCCCTACCTTGAAAAGACAGCAAAAAAAGGTGAGGATCTGGTTAGATTTATCTAAAGCAGTCAAAAGCAGAGTCCCAATTAGACGCAGGCCTCTTTTACTGGCCTGATGCGGCTACACGTTTGGACAAGTAAAACCCAGCACACAAGTCAATCATTACATTCATTTTACTGTGGCCATGAGTGCCAAAGCCAGCTAAGGTCAAATTTATTCAGATTTACTATCATGGTAAAGTGAGGCGAAAGAAAGCGGTGACTCCCTGCCTTTGGTGGATACAAAGTCTGAATATGTGTCCTTTCCTCAATTTCATCCTTTCATAATACTACTGGTGTTTTGATACAGATCTCTCTGTTTTTGTGAAGCTTAGATCAAATGAATGATTCGTAATTTATATGTTATTGGTTAGCCTATTCTTTATACAAGAAGGCAAATGTTCATACCGTTCCAAAAAAAATGAATTTGGTAGTATTTCCTATCTTTGCTGAGGAAGTTTTATGTGAACGGAATTAAAGGCCTGACCTATTTCAAATATTTTAAAAGCAGTTTGAGTTCCGCGATTGAAGCAAATAAAAGCAAGGTCTATTAAGGTCTTACGGTAAACACCAAATTTCATTACATTTTACAGGACCTGTAATATCTACATAATAAACATATGCTATCACAGCAATTCAGTAATTTTAAAATGGACGCTTACAACACACAGAGAGCCTTCTCTGGAGAGTTAATTTCCATTAACTTGATGCAGTCTTTTTGCTTTTTGCTGTTAATATCATGTTAATTTTTTGCTGATCCTTCTCATAACAGGCAGGCCTATGGTGGTGTCCAGCGGAATGCAGTCCATGGAGACCATGCGGCGTGTCTACCAAACAGTGAAGAAGCACAACCAAAACTTTTGCATTCTGCAGTGCACCAGTGCCTATCCTCTCGTGGCTGAAGATGTTAACCTCCGTGTCATCACTGTGAGACATTCTTCATGAAGTAGTTTTACATGTTTAACATGAAGTGATGTAGACTAAGCACTCACTAATAATGCATTGTGTCCTTCAGACTGTGATATACATGACCATTGATATGCAGATACAGCTATACAAAAATGCTGCAGAATAATCTGTGTATGTACAGTTGTACATTTAACAAATATTCTGTTGCAAACACAGGAGTACCAGAAGGAGTTCCCGGACATTCCCATCGGATACTCGGGTCATGAGTCAGGAATCTGCATTAGTGTGGGGGCAGTAGCACTTGGTGCAAAGGTGGTAGAACGCCATGTGACCCTTGACAAAACCTGGAAAGGTAGTGACCATGAAGCCTCTCTGGACTTCAGTGAGCTGGCAGAGCTTGTGCGCTCCATCCGCACCGTGGAGCGGGCTCTGGGCACGGGCACTAAACAGATGCTACCCTGTGAGGTGCCATGCCACGATAAGGTGGGTGTTTATGTGTTAGGGTAGCAGGTAAGGAAATGTATGACCAGGACTAACTGGTTGGACAACCTTAGGCTTCATTTTCTTGAAGACACCCCCTAAACGGGTTGAATGAGCATGACTCTAGGAGTGGCTGAGCTGAAATTCTTACCACGAGGCCAGTGGGTTTATCAGTGGGCTGAAGTTATCTGCTGGTGTATTGACTGCTCTTGCCGAGATCACACACATGCTGCAGTTTGCAACATTAACTACTTTAACAGAAAATGAATCAACCATCCATTTTTCAATGATCAAAAACGGATTAGTCTTCTTGCATGGCTGTTAGTCATGCTGTTAGTGTGCGTACCCACCATTGATGCTTCTGCCCATTGGTCTTTGTAAGTGGGTAAAGATTGCATTGCAAAAGATTATCCCAGTCTCTTATAGTGCTGGGGAATGAAATCAGCACAACCATTATCACTAAAAATCTGAAAAGTGGTTGAATAATTGGAGTTTGAATATTAGAAAGCTCTGTGCATTTCATTTGTGTATTTAATTCAGTATGCTACATGGTAAAGTATGTAAAACACCAACACTCACTCTGTTGCAGCTGGGTAAGTCTGTTGTGGCAAAGACTGCCATTCCAAAGGACACTATCCTGACCCTAGACATGATGACGGTGAAAGTGGGGGAGCCAAAAGGGGTGCCACCAGAAGACATCTTCCAGCTGGTGGGCAAGAAGGTGACCGCTGATGTTGAAGAGGATGACAGCATCACTGAGGATATTGTTGACAACTATGGCAAAAAGGCCAAATGCTAAGAGAGAGGCATTACTGAACACCCTAGCTATTGATGTCCTCTGGGCAGTGTACGCCATAAGTTATGTGTTAACATATTTTCATCTGTTTCTGTTCTAGCCTTCTCATTTCTGTGAGCTGGGCCAGAATCCTATTGTTGTCCAGAAACAATTTTTATACAACATTATCTTTGTAGCAATAACAGTGTGTATCACTTTGATTTTGATGAAACAAGAAGTTATTCTTTAAACAAGAAATGCCATTGCTTGATGGGAGTCCATTAAAATATTTTCAGCACAAAGGATTCAGAAAGTCAGTTTATTCCAACACTTGTTAATTTGCACAATTATTTAATACAGTGGATTCCAAAAGTATTCAATCCAAGGCCATAGACAGGTGGACACAAATACATCAAAAACTATTTTGTTACAAACTACAAATACTGGCTCATGAAATGTAACAAAATAAAATACAATAAATTACTGATGTGAAAAATGTATTTAATTAAAATACAAGTAATTAGTCATTTGAAAATACAAAAATACCCACACAATAATCATGGTATACTTTTAAAAGAAACTACAAGGCATATTAATAGAAATGTATCCCCAAGAGACAAGAAATACTATTTTCTGATTGGCTGGCAGGGGGCTATTGATTCTGTACATTGGGGCTCCTATGAAGTAGGTCTGGTTAAAAAAAAAAAATCCCATATCAATGTAAACGATGGTTGAACTGACAACAAGCAGGCTTCACAACAGTGGAATCAACTGTAACAATGCAGACTACCCACCATCATTTTCCGTATACAATGAAAGTACAACAATTTGAACAAGTCGGCCTCTTGAACTGAACTGCATTTCCCTTTTTGTGCCTATTGCCTACATGACTGGCAATATGGGGTATAAACAGAATAACATCCTGTAAGGTGTCCCGATATAATGAATTAATTTGGTGGAAAAAACTCCACTCTCAGCGGATGTTATTCCTTACATCAATCCTCATGTCAAATCCATTAAGTGGTTTCAATACTGTCCTAGTGAGAATGAACATCAGCTATCAGGTACTCAAGGTCATGGGGTCCATGTCCTAATGTTCTCCCTCAGTATTTTATCTGTATCGTTTTCAATTTTTAGTTTTGTAGCACTTGACACACCTGACAATTCAAGCTCTTGAAGTTAGTTACTTTTAAAAAAAAAAACGTTATCTAAGAAGATGATGAAACTGAAAAGACAGATCTAATGCTTTTAAGTTGTGAATCTAAAAACAGATTGGTTAAAAAAACTGAATATTATTGGTCAAGCCAATATTGGTTGTTATAACCAATATGTTGGTCAAAGTGCAACCAATCCACTGGTTATTCATCAGAAAATATTGGTTGAATAGTCTAATCTGGATTAGTTGATAGCCAACTAACTTGATAGCCTAACTGTGGTAAAATAGGTTTTGTTCCAGGGACTCAGATAGGATGTACACATTTACAGTTGGCCTTGGGTGTTGGCAATTCTGTAGAAAAAACAACACAAAATCTGATAGCCTAACCTAGACATAGGAATTAACCTATGTCAGTTAATGTTTTCATGCAGTCAGAAATCCGCTTAGAATAGGGGAGAGTCGGGAGGAAGGAATTTAATTTAACATAGGTCTAATTTACAGAGAGATCATACAAGACTGACAGCAACCATTGCATGTATCAGTGTTGCATTAATTCCATGCATATTGTTTTGCCATTGTGTTCAACTTACATCTCTATATAATCATCTCTATCCACCTCATTCACGTGGTGACCATTGTAAACCAAAACTAGGCTATGGGGTAAGCAAACCATTTACATTGTTGTGCTCTATGCATCTGCCAGTAAGGCTGAGAATGCGTTAATGATGGTAAGTGTGTGCACCCCATAGCCTCCTTTTGGTTTACACATGGCCACTCTGTGTGAATAAGGCAAATAAATAGGCTGAAGATGTCTGCATGCGGCTGTTAGGCTATTGGCTAATCTGCATGGACAGGGCTTAGCAATAGCTAAGCGATAGGTCTTTTGTTTTTTTCTTATGATGATGGTCTTGGCTCTGTATCCAAATTAATGATCCAAATATCTTCAGGCAGTCCAACTAAAATGTCAAATGAAACTAATTATTGGGCCTAGCCCAAATAAGATTGTTGCGGTAATGTCTTGATGCCGAAATCTCAACAGAGAAATGAAACTGCTCAAACTGGTCTCATATATGTGGGAATTTGGATACAGTAGGCCAGTGTTTCTCAAAGTGTGGTCCGGGGACCACTGGTGGTCCGCAAGCTAGCCCAAGTGGTCCGTGAGCAGACGTGGTAAAATATAATATAGATATTGAACCAAGTTGTATGTAAATCCAAACGTTTCTGCAACACTGCCTATGTAAGGCATGCCAGTTTAAATCATATAAATTCTCTGACACAATAAGCAAGGTGCAAAGACAATCAGTGAGTAGGCCTATTGTGTAATTTACTGTTGTAAAAAAGTAGGTCTACTTTTTTTTTTTAGCTAGGTGGTCCGTGAGGTTATTTTTATTGATTAAGTGGTCCTTGGTCTGAAAAAGTTTGAGAAACACTGCAGTAGGCTATCTTTATGTTTATGTGAAAACCCGTTGAGTTGCTAATGTTCACCGTTTGTTATTCCATTGTTGGTATCATGTGCTTCATGCAATACTACAATAGAGGTCTGTTTGTATAATTGCTGGGTAAATTATTGTCATGGAACCGAGTGGAAGTTACCATTAACCAATGTGGGTGTGGCCAAAGAAGCAGAGGCAGTAGTTAAAGATGGACCGTAATTTATTATTCGGCTTGGATCGAACGACCAAGCAGATGAGTCCATAGAAAAATGCACAAAGAAAAGGTTAACAATAATAATCTTCCTAAATTGCGATATTGAACCAGTATGAAAAATCTGCTTTAGCTTCCAATCAAAATACAGCAGGGTTGTAACAGAGTCATAGTACTCACGGTAGCCTACACATCACATAGGCCAGACAAGACAGAGGGGAACATATACATGGCGGCCAGCACCATTTAACATAGACAGGTAAACACTAAACAATCAATTAACACACAATAGACAAGACAGACCCTGGGCCACAAGCATAGATATATATCATATGTCACTAGCAGAATTAGCAAAATACATTGTTAAATAACAGACTCGGTTACATGTGGGAAGACTGAACATCGATCGGCTTGATCAGGACCGTCTCGAAATCCCCCACAACAAATGAACATAATGGAACGGTCCAATACCGCCCGGAAACAATAAACAGTCCATGGCATCCGTCGGCCCTCCTTTGCCACCGGACTTTCAGAAGCCGGAACAAGAGAATGATTCCAAGAACACAAATCGGTAGCTATCGGTTGACAAACATTCAAGCTTATGCGTCTAATTCAGACAAACAATAAACGTGCCACCATAGCCTCGTCTTGTGTCGTTTCTTACATATCTTAAAAGTGCTAGCCACATAGCAATGGCCCATGTATGAGTGTATGTGTTGTTGCATATGGCTCTCCTAACAAAGCACCTAATGTTACTGGGTTTCAGAATAAATTGGGAGAAAAGTGTTCCGTCAGATCACCACCTTTATAGGGCTGTCTCTAAACTCTGTCTCATTCAAAGCGTGCCTGTCAGTGGAACGAGTCACAGCATTTTGCGCATGTCTCGCGTTCTTCCGCAGTGGAGCCGCTGTGAAATTCAGGGTCTGCCTCAGACTCCTGGTTCTCATGGCGTCAGCCTTGGTAGTCATACCAATCGGCCACTTATACATGAGAGCATCGCTGGGATTGAACCCCTCGCGTCATGACCATCGCTGCGTGGCGATCTCAGCAGCCTGCTGCGCTGCCCTGCGGACCTGGAGGCCCACTTTTCCTCACAGAGGGAACCCCGACGGACGCTGTCTTACACAGGAAAGTGGTGACAATGTTAAGTGGCTGGGAAGCTACTCACGAGAGCAGGTCGATAAACGGACTGTGAGGTGCACACATGCGATCTTTGCACATAAACAGTTTAGAACTTATGACGGTGTGGCTCACACTCAGACGTTTTCTGCCTGTCCTGAGAGGGCATCATGTCCTGGTCAGAACAGACAACACCACGGTGGTGGCTTATGTCAACAAGCAAAGGGGACTGAGGTCTCTTCATATGCATATGTTGGTACACAAACTGATTTTATGGAGCAGCACACGGCTCCTGTTGCTGAAAGCCAATCATGTCCCCGGTGCCCCGGTGTGTTGAATTAGGGTGCGGATTTATTATCCAGGGGCAATCCACGCTATGGAGACTGGAAACTCCACAGCGATGTGGTGGCTCAAATCTGACTGTGAACTGGTCAGGCAGTAGTGGGCTATCTGGGACTATCCAGGGAGAATGCGCAATATCCGATGTTTTTCTCCCTGCGCGATCAGACGTTAGGGATAGATGCATTGGCACACCAGTGGACACACGTCCTGCTCTATGCCTTCCCTCTGTTGGAACTGATCACTCTAACACTCACCAGGGTGCAGGAACGGGGCTTTTCTCTCATCCTCATAGCCCTGGGCTGGCCAGGGAAACCCTGGCTTGCGGAAATCATCCCGTTACTCCACTCCCCACCTTGGCCGCTGCCTCTCCGCAGGGACCTGCTGTCCCAAGCGAACGGGGAGATATTTAACCCTCATTCAGAGGGCCTGGCCCTCTGGGTTTGGCCCATGAAAGGCTGAATCTGAGGTCTGCCCTGCAATATATAGCGACCATTCAGAGCGCTAGGGCATCATCAATTACAATGTTGTATGATAACAAATGGTGTGTACGCCTATTTAATGATTGGTGTATGTGCTCTGTGGGCGTTAATCCTTAAGTTTCTGCAAGACTTACTGGATAAAAACAAGTCCTTCTCCATGGTCAAAGTGCCATTTCAGCCTGCCATGTAGACTTTGGGGACAAAACAGCGGGCCAGCACCCTCTCATACGTCAATTTATGAAAGGGGCGCAACACCTCCATCCGTTTTTTAAACCACTGGTCCCTTCATGGGATCTACCTATGGTTTTGGATGTTCTGTCTCGCCCTCCCTTCGAGCCATTATGTTGGATCTTAAACTGTCTTAAAACTCTCACTTAAAACGCCATTGTTGGTGGCCTTATCTACGGCTAAACGTGTAAGCGATATTCACGCCTTATCCGTGAATCCAGCCTGTAGGCCTATGCAATTTTCCCGGGTGACACAAGGGTTGTAATTAAAACCCAACACTTCATTCCGAAGGTTTTCAAACTTTTGCCAACTTAAAAAAAAGCTTAACACGAGTCGCAATTCAAAGACCCCTGTTCGCCAGCAGCAGCATCCTCTTTGTTTTCAAGTAGCAGGGAATTCACGCAGAACCGTTGCAACTCTGCTGTCATGTTAAGCCCGTCCACCGACTCTATACACAATGTGATTGGCCTGACCGAAGTTTGGTTTTTCCAGCTCGCAAGCCAACGGAGAGTTGCTAGACTACCCTGGCTGCAAATTACATTTGCTGCCGCTAGGGTGTGTCTAGATTTCTAGGTCCCTACCGTTTTTGGCTATTCACTCAAGAAGTAAGTGATATATTGCCAAATAAGCATGCTAGTGATAGGAGGTCTCATACTGGTCAGTTTGATACCCTGTTGGAGCATAATTAAGTGTATACAGAATGACAATGACTGACAGAATGATTTTAAAATGTCCCGAAAATGCCTGTTCAGACAAAAGCACTAAAAATGTCAAAACTATATGACCACACCATTTCCCAAAGTGCCTCCATGCTTTTTATGAACCAGCAGGGTCCCCTTGAAACATCTAGCATGGTGTCTTGCTTTCATACCAAAATTCCCACGGGACTCATGATACTTCTCGACTAATGGTCCAGACTTTCTGCCAACTCTCTTTCAAAAGACAGTAAGCTATTTAACTGCCATGTGTGCATAGAGGACCTAATGGATGTCTTCACACAAACAAACACTTAACCATGTAGCCTAAGGAGTGTCCAAGGTAAGCTGTTCATGTTTGGCTTGTTATGATTGGGCTATTATGGTTGGGGTGTTTTTGACACTACAGCAGGTTAGAATAGACCTCTGAAGTTCGCCTACAAAAAAGAACCAAAACAGCCATCTTTGCCCATATAAGGAGATCCGGTTGTTAATTGAAGCTAACTACCTATGGCAAGTTGTATTGCAAGTTAGCTCTGGGGTAGCAAAAATCTAAGTGTGCCGCCTTCACGTAACGGAGATCACAGTATCCACTCGAAGGTAGAGGACAAAAGTGTGTTCAGGAAAACGTCTGCATTTTAGACTTTTTCATCCCTGCGAGAGTTTAAAAGATGCGATAATTCAAAATCCCCATGTTATTTTCCCATAGGAAAAATCGCCAGAAACCGGATGTCAAACATGGCTGCTTTTTTGTAGGCGAACTTCAGAGGTCTATGACAAGAACAGACAAGTAGTGAAAGCTTAACTTAAAAAATATTTTGTGCCAAAGTGACAGTGTACCATTTATAAGGTAAACAGCATCAAACTACTACTTTTATTGTCTGCTTAGGGCACCCAAATGGCCAGCAACGGCCCTGAGGACATATTCTAAGTGATATTCCTATGTCCAATTCAGCAGCTCTGGACCTACACAAAAAAGTGGAACTTGCACACACCACCCATAAAAAAAGGTTGACCCTCAAACCAAGTGTCAGAGGAAGATGGTGACTATGGAGAGGCCACCACAGTCTAGCCATTGTCCCAACAAATCTACAGCGTTCAATGATCATAAAAGCCATCCATAAAATGGACTCTATTGCAGGGTGGCAAAGAAGCCATTGGTTTAGAAGATCCACATTGATGTGTTTATGGATGTCGCTTAAGATATGGAGAGAGGTTTTTATGGTCACATCACGCTGAAATAGAGCTTTTGGCCAATCCTTCAATCCACAGAGCTACCTGTGCAAATCTAACTAAATCCAGCCAAAGACTCAAGAAACACTATTCCATTTGTGAAATATGGATCTGGTAACATCTTTCTGTGAGAATATTTCTCATGTGGGAACTGAGAACTTGTATAATTGAAGGGATAATGACTAGAAATTGATTACACAATATCACAAAAAAAACTGTTGTAGTCAGTGGTCAAATTAAGACTTTAGGGTTTGAAAGGGTTTGAACACCAGCAGGCACAAGGCCAAAACAACACTGGAGGGCTCAAAAACAGTAACAGGAATATTCTAGAATGGCTCATTCGAAATCCCAATAACAATATGGTATTACAGTGCTGGACCAATCTCCATCAACCTAGATGTTCCATATCAATTCAAGCAGGAGGGGGCGGGGATAGGTTCACCTCTGGACCTCATCTCTCCTAACTGAAGCAGGAGAGCAGGGGAATTGTGCACAACCAACACATCATCAGCTTTAAAGTTGCTTTATTAGACAGTTGGAACATAGTATTGCCAGTCAGTAAACTCATCAAAACCAGTATTCACACTTATTTTTCCTCTAGAGAACAAACAATACACAGTTTGTCTTTGGGCTTGTGATTATAAGTGTTCAATATGTAAAACATAATAGGCTATATATTGATACAAATGATATACTGTATTGAAGCATCAATTGCATATTAATATGGTGTTGCATAAATGCAACAGTCACTTGTTTAGGACTTGGACTTGATTTGGCTTTGGTAATACTTGGACTTGGGACTTGACTCAGACTTTAGCATTAGGACTTGAGACTTGTTACTTGCCAACAGTGCCTTTGTCCCACCTCTGTTATAAGTGTAGGTGGGTTGAATGCAGGATATTTGGTTTTTAATTAATTTATTTCTCATTTTGGCAAACTTATTTATCCTTCAGGTACTACAAACATGTGTGCTATGAAAACACTGGGAAAATATGTATACATATATTTTTTAAACAAGAAAATGAATTATTTTGCAATCGACTGTATATAGTTTTATTTAAGCCTGTTGGATCAGTTTAGATCTTACAGCATCTGTAGCATCTACCTAATTATCTTAGTTTAGATAACCACACCTCCTCACCCTGAAAACCGGTGTACCACAGGGATGTGTGCTGAGCCCTCTCCTCTAGTCCCTCTTCACCTTCGACAGGGCTCCAGAGTGCGACTAATTTTTCAAAAGTGCGACTAAAAAAAATCGGAGGTCGCACCGGTGCGACCAGCTATTCGAGAGAGGAAAAAGTGTCCGCATTGAAACTCTACCTTTAGTTCAATAACAGACACATATTTGGCCAATATCATGGTTTAAACAAATCACAGATAGTTAAGGGCGGGACCTCCCCTCTGATTGGCCGTGGCCCAGTGCCTGTGTGTAAATTTGAAAATGCGTGTGCTGCAGAGAGAGAGAGAGGGAGGGAGGTCAGAGACCCATCAGATAAACAGAGTGGATGTAGTTGCATTACAGTGTGGTCACATAGGCCGAGATAAATGTCCCCTCTCCCCACTGCCTTTCAGCCCATACAGAAAAATAATATATTCACATATATGCAGCATGAACATATTCCAGTATAAGCACATCTATGTTAAATAAATATATTTACATCTATGTTAAATACATATATTTCCATGTATGTATCAATATATTTCAAAGTCACAGACACAGATATCGCCGAAAAGGTGCGTCATTGACCGCAGTTACATGCAGGGAGTAACCCGGTTTTCAACAGCAATATTCGAGTTGTGTACACTCATTCTGATGGCATCAATCAATTTAATCCGGTATTTGGCGCAAACCGAATATCGCTTTAAAGCCCGAATATTCCCTGCATGTAGGCTATACAGTGGTCATTGTGTACGGTGAATTGAATGGACACATTTAGATCGAGCATGGCAAGTCATTGCAATAGCCTATAATAATAGGCCTACCATTTCGTTACTGCATTAACCATGTTCTTATTGAAAATTTAATAATACCAAAATTAAAAAGTAAATTGCATTGTGGGGCTGTCAACTGATTATTGCAATCATCATTGCAAAATCACATAAAAATCCCCCAGGCTACTTGGAACATCTCTTTAAATTGTGCTCAAATACATTTCTATGGAAGATGCTAGCATGGCGAGCTGGTTTAGCCAAGGCCTAAGATCATGAAGGATAGTATGTAAAACATTGAGCACTGTTAATTTACTCACTGCTATTTTTATTTAATACATCTTGAGAAGTTTTAAGTTTAAATTTCAGCTCAGTGAAGAACTTAAAGCACCAACACTTCATTAAGTTACTTTTCTTGTAGAATTGTAAATCATAAGTCATATGACAACCTATATAGGACAGTAATTAAGGAAAAAAAGTGAACCTGCTGCGGTGTTAAATGCAATGTGGTTGAAAATTTGGGTGCACCTAACTTTTGTGCTGGTGCACCTAAGAAAAAAAGTTAGGCGCACCAGTGCAAAAAGTTAGTCTGGAGCCCTGTGACTCCACACCTATACATGGCTCTAACACCATTGTCAATTTTGCAGATGACACTACAGTGATTGGTCTCATCAGCAACAATGATGAGACGGCCTACAGGGGGGAGGTCCAGCACCTAACATCGTGGTGCACTGACAACCTGGCTCTCAACACCAAGAAGACCAAAAAGCTCCTTGTGGACTTCAGGAAGTCTAAAGCTAGCACACACACCCATTCTAATCAACGAGACTGAGGTGGAACGTGTCACCAGCTTCAAGTTTCTGGGTGTCCACATCTCTGAGGACCTCTCTTGGACCCTCAACACCTCTACCCTGATCAAAAAGGCTCACCAGCGTCTCTTCTTTCTGAGGAGACTACAAAAGGTCCATCTGTCTCCTCAGATCCTGGTGAACTTCTACCGCTGAACCAGTGAGAGCATCCTCACCAACTGTGTCACATTGGTATGGCAACTGCTCTGCCCATATCTGTACATGCTGTTCATACATTGTTCATACTACATAGTCATATTTAATCTGCTCGTATATATGTAGCCAGTTCACCTTGTTTCTCTGTCTTTTCCCCATGTCTGTCTGTTTTCCCTACATGTCCCACACTGGCCTGCTCCCGCTAACTAGGGGGGCGTGGTGATTAGTTACACACCGGAGTTTGTTCGCACTGATTACTGGCCGGACAGTATAAAACCACCCAGGTATGAAGAAGCGTTGCAAGCTCTGCCTGTTTAACCCCCTAGCGTGTCGGATTCAGTCATCAGCTTCGCGGTCACTGGCTAGTCTACTCCTGCTGCCCATGTTTTAGACACCATCCCTTACTCATTCTACAGCTGAACGTGGGTGAGTGCTCTCCATACGGCGCTTTGTGCACTAATCGTAGTTACGAACATAGGTAGCGTGGCCTTTTCCATCTACGTGGGGTGCATAGCGTGGGTCGTGCTGCTGTCTTGTCTGTAGTTAGTTTATTTTGGTGTAGCCTAATTGTGTGCCGTTTTCAAGTAAGGTCCGTGTCTGTTTTGTTTCTTTTTGTGGGCATTAACTTAGTGTCTACGTCTGCTTGTCTGTATAATTTTGTTTCTTTGTCTGCCTGTATTCTTTGGGTTTATTTGGCGTTTATGTCAGCCTACATGTTGCTTGCCGCATTAGTAGAGGAGCGGGGCATAAGTGGCATATGCTTCAACCTGGTAACTGCTTAGTGTCGGTCTGGTGCTGGCTGTCATTTGTGTGTGTTTGTATTTCTTTTGTCCTGGTGTGCCTGCATTATCTACCATAACATCTGTACAGGCTTACTGTATTTTTGCCCCCTTGTGGTGCTGTTTTATTTGTTTGTTTAGCAGATGTGGGGCCCTCTTTGAGGAAGGCTAGTCACCTGGTGGTGGGACCCTGTAGCTGCACATTTGTGGTGTCATTGTTGCTTGCAGTGGGCTGCTGTGTCACTGGTAAGTCACTTTCTTGCAGTGTGTATGCACGTGTGATGGCTGGAACTTAGAACACACCTCCAGTTAGCCTGTCTCCCTCAGGTAAGCCCCCATCTGCTGTATCTTTTTAGCTCTAGTGGAGCCTTGGCCCCACTTAGAAATCACCTGTTCATATTGTATCATAATAAAAGATAACAATAATAAATATTTTTGTACTTTCATAACCTCTGACTCATTTCAGGTATTATTGCAGGACGCTCCTCCCTTCCCCCCTTTGGTTATTTAATAAACTTTTATGATTTGACTGGAATTCACATTGTCTGCTTGGTGCTTTCGGACCTGTGTCAAACCTTCCTTAGCAAATTCTCTTAAAGAAGTCCCTGGGTACTAAGCCCAGGGTGGCGTAGTCAGGCTACTGGGAGTGGCTTATAGCCTCTCTCTCTCTCCCTCCTTACTGCTCTGGTCACATATAGTAACTGCTAATACACTGCACATATTTATATTTAATTTATACTACTCTAAACCACCTTCTGTAACCAGCTGTATACTACCGTCTACACTGCACTATTTCTTATCCTGTCTATGCACCACCTGTTTACACTTTGTATATCACATTGCACTTTTCTGCTTTTTTGCAGTTCTGGTTAGACACAAACTGCATTTCGTTGTCTTTGCACTTGTACTCTAGCCTAGAAATCTAGACGCGCCCCTAGCGGCAAATTACATTTGCTGCCAGGGCTAGTCTATAGCAACTCTCCGTTGGCTTGTGAGCTCCAGAAATCGAAACTTAATCAGGACATTGAAATCGTGCAGAGTCGTTTGGTGGGCTTAACATAATGATTGAGTTGCAACGGTTTGGCTTGAATTCCCTGCTACTTGAAAACAAATATCCTATTGCGTCCTATTGCGTGCAGAGGGAATTTGAAAGACAACTGATTATCCCGCCCCTCGGACTGAGCACTGCGAACGGTGAGTGCCCAGACCCTACATTTTAATGTGGGTCTGGCTCGCCAGGCTACTTGTACTCTGCACAATGACAATAAAGTTGAATCTAATCTAATCTAATCTAAAACAAATATTTGAAATGTGGCTCCGACGGTAACTGTGCTAACAAGCCTGAGGTCATGGGTCTGACACATACAGCAGATGTAAATGACGTCACTTTTCAGGACCAATGAGGGAACTGAGAGTGGTCGAAGGAAATCGGGAAGCTGTCCGCGCGCTGTTGGAAATATACATGGGTTTCCCGTTTACCAACAAAACTAGATGCGCGCGCAGCCTTGGGGCAGAAGGCGCTTGGTGGCCGTCCACAATGTTATAAAAGCAGCGGCAGCTGTAAGCTACAATCGGAATTTTTGTATACCCCTGTTGTCTCAATGATAATAACATCTCATTTCAGACTATATTTCAGAGTTTGCCGTTCATTTGCATTATTAATATAACATCGTATTTAGTCATTTTTGGCGAAGACATGCATTCCGTTAGGGATATTGAACATATTGAACATTCTCTAACCATCAGGATTTCGAATTGGTGCAGTTTTCAGCACAAAAACTCATTTTATTCTTTTCATGGACAGCACTGCTCTATGCTGTTCTATGGTGCTTTCTGCCTCTTAGTTGCGCATGCAAGTTTTCGTGACGTTGCATAGAAATCCATGTATAACAATTATAAAGTGATTATAAACCCCTGTTAAACCTAATAAATCTGACTCCGCTCAGTATTAGAAAAGTTTCGGTTCAATGTAACATTGCTATCCATAGTGGGTTGATAAACTGTTAATGAGAATGCCTGACTTGTTTTCTTATGACACGGGCTCTAATCTAGGAATAATGCTGACTCCTCCACCTGCCGATTAATTCGGGCGGTTCCTCAACATAACACATAAATGTTAAAATGGCTTGCCATACACCAGCATGTTAAACAGTCAAGCAAATTCCTATGCTACAGAGGTCAGGCTGTGCTAGGTTTTCGCGACCAATCTAGACCATCGCTGGCAAACTGCCCACCGCTGTGTAATGCTTGGTCAGTTCATAATAACTTGCCATCTCCCAGGTGATTTAGTTTCTACGGCGGCGATAACTAATCCTACAGTAGAAAGGCTATGAGGATCAGAGCATAACAATTTTTTTTTTCAGGTATAAGTTACTCATCCAATACATTTTAGAAAGTGCATGTAAATAAATAATGTGAAAGTTACGAAAACAGGTTAAAGGAACATTTAGGAAACGATATGAAACAATAAGAGAATGAACATACCAGCTCAAAGGATGATGGCTACACACCAGAGTGGTGTGGGAGATTCTGACTATAGAATGGCTCCTAGAATGATCTGTGAACTTCACTTAAATAGGCGACTTAGTTTGTGGTTGTTTACATTGATATGGATCATATGATTGGAGGTGCTGATTTGGGATCACATGAGGAGGTCAGCTGACTTGAGACCATTGTTGTAAGAGTGAATCAATCAAGACATGACAAAGTATACATTTGATTACATTTCCTGTCCCCATTGGCGGAGTGAGGGGGTGGCTTCAAAAGCCTCAAATCTATTTTTTGTAGGCCTATGTGTTTTCAATTTCCAACGATTCTAATTTCTAATTTAAAGGAACCGTATGTAAGGTTATGGCCAAAACTGGTACTGCAATCACAGTATCTAATTACTGTAGATCCCCTCCCCCTCCCCCCTGACTGGCAGAGCTGGCAACCCAGATGCCGAAACACTACTGAATTTGTGATAGTAGCTAGGTGGAGGGTGGCGCATCAGGCCAAAACACAACATGACAACATCAACATCAGTTGAGGGCTGCAACTTCACTTTTTAAATAACATTATCCTGGCCGGAATGATATACGTATTGGAAATGAACATGATTTCTTAATGTCTAGTATAAGTATACTGGAAATTTGGTCTCTGCATTCATCCCAGTCCATGAATTAGTGAAACACACTCAGCACACAGCGAACACACAGTGAGGTGAAGCACACACTAATCCCGGCACAGTGAGCTGCCTGCAACAACAGCGGCGCTTGGGGAGCAGTGAGGTTAGGTGCCTTGCTCAAGGGCAATTCTACTGGTCGGGGTTCGAACCGGCAACCTTCCGGTTACAAGTCCGAAGCGCTAACCAGTAGGCCACGGCTGCCCCATAGTGACATATAAGGGCCATTTTATGATTAATTGAAATACATTTCTTACATACGGTTCCTTTAACTTCCCCTCGGTTTCTCTATAAATGTTACAAAATGTAGGCTACTATTACTGAGCAAATATCCCTTATTTTCAAAACCCACTATTGACAGATAATCTGATTTCCCACACGATGAGTTTAGGCAATGCCAGAGCCGTTTACGTCATAAACCTGGCAGGAAAGTTCAGAGCGGCGCAGTCAGAAACAGCAAGCCGGTTAAGACATTAGGCAATTAGGCAACTGTACCCCGGAATACAAAAATAAACTTCAGAAAGACAGAAAGTTTGTTGTACTGTATTCATAGACTCTCAATGACCGAGTCAGTAGATTTACCTGTTGTCAGTTGAGTTCGTTCAATTCATTTATTGTAGGCTAGTAGCCTAGCCTAGGCAAATATGAAACGGAGCCTATAGCCTAGCAAATAACGGAGATTTGAACTTGCATGTTTCATGCATTTTAGGGCAAAAAATACCATGAGATTGACGTGTTCTCCATTTGAGGAACGTAATCAATTGCGGACGTGCACAGACAGCTCAGACACAGAGCGCATAGGCCTAGGTTAGGCTACTTTCACTTTCTAGAGTGCGCATTCATTACGTAAATGATGCTTCATACCAAAACAACGATATAGTAGGCCGACATAGTAGGCCTAGGTTAGGCTATGCCTACTTTCACTTTCTAGAGTGCGCATTCATTACGTAGGCTTAAAAAATGCTTCATACCAAAACAACGATCAAACATTATCAAATGTATCATGACGTGTTGTCACAAAGACTTACTCCAATTAGAAAATATAATATAGGCCTATTATATTATATTTATATATATACTATACTAATATAGCTAATATACAAACCATAACTCATAAAAAACGCTGCAAAAAGTGCATGCTGATCAGATAGGCTATGCCAATAGACCCCTCTTGAAAGACCCAAAGTGTCAGATAGCCTATACCTTGAGTCTCACATTTTTAAAGTCTCAATGTGTCCATTAGTTTACACAGAATTCACTAGAAGTCATTTTTTAAGGGGTTATTTTCCAAAAATGTCTGCCGGGGGGGGGGCATGCCCCCGGACCCCCCTAGCCTTCCTGTGTGTGACACTGAGCTAAGCCCCCAATGTTTCAAATGTCTGGCTCCGCCCCTGCCTGTCCCTGTGGACATGTGACAGTAGGCCCACACTAAGTAGTTGATCAAGAGTCCATATATGATTGAAAGGATTATCAGCCTGGTAATTAGGATCCTTACACAGAGGAAAGCATATGTACTTCTGTACCATTGAACAAGTTACTTTGCATAGCATTTAGCATCTCCTTAATTAAATAAATATTAAACAGTTCCACCAAACAAAAGGATAACTGGAAAGAGGATGTACTTCTAGCTTATTTGCTTTGGTGCAATATTTAACAATAAGGAGGAAGAGGATGTTAGCTGCTTGGCAGGAAAATACACAAAGATTCATTGTTTGTCTTGGCAGAAAATACACAAAGGCTGGTCTGAAGTTCCATATACTTTTAATGATATTCAAATAGAGGATGATACGTGATGCAATAAGACAGGTTAGCTCTGCTTTTAAGACAATTACCTTTTAACTATTTCTGTCCTCTTACTTATGTATACATGGGAGTCAGTATTTTTTTATGTACAAAGATACCCACACTGATACACACTGTATGTATACAGACAAACACACAGGTCATGTTTATTAACCGATTCCTGGAGAGGTCGAGGAGAAATGCATAGATTCATATGTCACAATACAAACACGCCAGCTCTATGGGAATGAAAAAAATAAAATAAACAAAAAACAAAACTCACACATGATGACGTTTGGTCCTTTGAAGACTAAACAAACACATTCAGAAAATAACTCAACACTTTCTTCTTTGAAACAACGGGACTTGAAATAGGGTTGAAATGTATTAAACAACAGCCACAAGGAGGTTTTACATGGTGCACTGTGGAATGGTAGTGTTGTCCTCGTGGCTGCTGAAGTTCAGGATCAGTAGCTCTTTCTTCATCTTTCCCCCTCCCTCTCTCTATCTCTCTCTTCCCCATACCAGTAGGCCTAACGGACAAGGGGTGACTGCTTGAGAGAGATGAGAACAGAGCGCATGCGAGATACATCTTTGGCCTGCTTGCTTGACTTGGGGTTGAAGTCACAGAGGCGTGCCACGCGCTCCCACTCTGTTCCTGGGTTGTTCTCGTCTAGGTCAGACACCATGGCCTCCTCCGCCGCCCTGGTAAGAGGAAGAGCAATGAGTAACTTGCAATGCCACAGGCCTCAGACCACCACCCAAATATACTCCTAAAGTTCAAGCCTGCAGCGTCTACAGCCCTTGAGGCCCAGAATTTGGCCCCATAGATTTCCAATGACTGAGTTACTGTGTTAGTATGCGGACTTTCCTCTCAAATTGTTATATGTGCTGAGACACAGGAACATTAACAGTGCAGACTGAGAGGATCTCCGGTTATGTTTATTAACCAATTAGGAATGAGAAGACTGAGATGATCAGATTGATTTTGTATCACAGCTTCCTTTGTTCACAGAGCGTCCGCATTAATATATTAATAAATTAATAGTCAATATGAAGTGAATGCGTTCTATAGCTGCAGGAAGGATACAAAGGGGTGTATGGAACTTGGGTGGTAGTTCTCGGAGGCAAACATACCAAGAATCCAAAACGACTATAGAAAAACATTCTCAAAGTGACCACATCAAAAAGCAGATGATATTTTAACTTCATTTAGATTTGAATATAAAGCATGCCCCATTTCCAATCAGTCGCACATTTTAGCTCAGGTTTCCCCCACAAATTGGAGGTTATTGTCAAAAGGACAGAACTGGCTAAAGACTTGTGCCACATAAGAAAAAAGCTACATTTAATGCTTTTCCCTTCCCCTTAGAATATTCTTTTGACCTCAGAGAGCTGAGATGGACTATACATACTCTGTCATTTACGCTTGTCCTGCGGAGTATCCTACTACATGGCATGTTTGTAAGACTAATCAAGCAGCTTACAGAAGCCAGATTTGCCATGCAGAAAAGCCGGGCATTTCACAGTAGCCAGGGCCTTATGTAACTTTGCAAACACGGAAAAGGTTTATTTTTGAATATAACCATCTCTAATGAAAATGCTGAAGTAGCTCCAAAAGGAAAAAGAAGAACAAGGGGGGACCTTGTCCTAAAAGGTCAGGCAAGAGCTTATGGCCTTGTGCAAGCCAAACAGGGCATTGGCATGGCAAACCAAACCCAACCCACCCAACCAGGACAAGACACCTTTCCACTGCCATGGACTCCAGTTTCTGGGGAGGAGGAGACCCCTCTATACTAGTACACAATACACACAGCAAAATGGGAATGAGAAGCCAATGAAGATCACCGTCACAACGAACTACAAAGAAAGCACAGGACTGGTGGACCAACACATCACCACAGAGGGACATTCATTTCCTGATTTGGCAGTGGATTAGAATTATGTATATATAAAGAAAATATATATAAATATACGTATATATATATATAAATGGAAAATATAGCATCTTAGATTAAGTTTATTTTTGGCATACTACTTCTCCTGAAAGTATTTCTTTTCTGTTTTGTTTGTTTTTGTTGTATTTTTACTTAACTGGTCTAGGCGGTAGCAAGGATGGTTAATGTGTGTGCTTAAAGGTGCGAAGAGAAAGAAAAAGGAGAAACAGATCAGAAGTCAGATATATAGAAATGAAAATAAATGAGTTTTATGCAGATGACCAAAGCCAGCATGCATTTTCTTTTTCTTTTGTTTTTGAAACCAGGTTATCTTTTAAATGCCTTTCTCTAATTGTGATCTTAGCTTGCAGCCTTCATGATATATGCCAATTCTAAGTCTTCAAGTAACTAAAACTAATAGTAACTATTATGTTCTGTGTGGCCATAAAGACTGGCTTTATAACATTCAACTTGACCTCTAGGTTGTCCATGGCAGATATGAGGGCTGCAATGCCAAGAGGCCAACATAAGCTTTTCTCCATCTATGATAAACAGCAGTTTTTCCAAACATGGCCTACAGCCTACGTTTTATGTTAGAAGCAACTAGGTGTCCAACAATCCACTGTTGTAGCAAACAGCAAAGGAGCTATGAGAAGGAACGGGAAAACCACTACCACTCTCTGAAAGAAAGAATGCCATCTTTAGGGCTCTGCGTCCTCAAAGAATCTGAGACAGCAGACCAATCCATGGCTACCACTGTTTCAGCAGTGCAAAGAGCCCTGCTAACAGTCTCAATGTTAAATAAAGCAGAAGTATTAATGTGTAATCTTTTATAGGTCACAAATATTCTGTTGCAGAGTGAATGACACTGACTTTACAGCAGAGGGTGACAGGTTTTCCCGCCTGATCAACTGTGACTAAGCAAATTAAAAAAGACAGCATAGCACAGTGTCACTAGCTCTATGGTAGCAAACGCAGGAATAGCAGTTTAAATTTGCATCATTTGGACAAAGCTGGAAACACAGTTGCTTGGAACAAAATAACTAATCTAAGTCTACTAGCTAATTATCTGAACTATAAAAAAACACTGTTTTGCCAGTAACATAATGTTTCATCATACTGTTTCATCAAAACAACTGCTTGACATGTTCAAATCACTATTGAAGGCTAATGACTTTCTTTCATCTATGCTAAAACAAACATCTATTGACAAATGGTTTATAGCACACAAGTAAAGTGACTTCAAATAACCACATGGCACTGATATTGTGATAATGAGGAATGAAATGCAATGATGAATGAATGTAAGAGTTTATAGCGCACAAGTAATATGAAAACTAGCATGAAAAATGGTCTTATTTTCTTCAGAAGAACAACTCCTGTCCTTACTGGTCATGCACTGTCACGTAAACAGAAAAATGTTGTTCTGATAAAAGGTTCATTCAGACTCATCTGAACCTTTTCAATATAAAAGGGCAACTGGACTGGAGGTAAAAATAAATGAAACAAAGATGTGCATTTCTTTACATTTCAATAGGAAATAAAACAAACATTCTCGATAGCTACAAGCTATGTCATCAAGTAGGTGTTCGGTGGAAACTTAAACTGCGGGGTTTGGAAGATAATCAACTAAATGTACAGACAAAGAACTGAAAAGGGGGAGGAGGTGAAATAAAGCGTGTTAATGCGAGATGTATGTGAAAAGAAAGGATGTTAGTTTAGCAACATACACATAACCAATGAGCTCAGAGAAGGGCTGTTTGTAGAAATCTTCATCCAACACCCTGGATCGAGAGAGGTGTTCCAGAGGACAGCAGCAAAGCGGGAGAAAAGAGAGAGAGCGGTAAAAAGGAGAAGAAACACGCTCACTCAACTCACACTCTCACAGATCAATCTGGACAAGCACACAGAGTTCACACAGTCAGATCTCTCACACACACACACACACACACACACACACACACACACACACACACACACACACACAATCTTATCATGTCAACATTGACATGATAACCCACACCAGACACACACATGCACACCATTTGCAATATTCATGCTGGAAGGACATCTTACACTACAACCCCAGAACCTAATACTAGCCATGCCGGTCATGGGTTTTGTGGGTGTCTTACTCATGAATCATGACAGACACATGATTCTGTATGGGAGGGAAATGAATAGCTTGCATCTGCAGTTTGGACTCATGAACCCATAGTTGAAAGCTGAAATTGACATCATATTGTAATTTCCACAACATAAAGTCTAAAATGGGGCTGAAGGTAGAGCATATAATAGCTCTTATGAATTTTACTGCCCAAGTGTCTAATGTACAAGCAGTTTTGGAATCACACAAAGCATGGCAAGCAACAACTTCCTGTAACCAAAGGTACAGGACACTTGCAAATGGCAAGCAGATGAAGAGATTACTCAGTAATAAAATCTGCAAACTTTTAGAAATGTGTAAATTACCTGAAATTGCTCTATTTCTTTTATACAACAGTCCTTTGGCAATATTTTTTACTTAAAGTTAAGAGTTAACAAGAAAACATCTATTATGATTAGAAAGGTTTAATAACACCATAGAATATTTTACTTCTAAGTGAAATCTGGTCTGATGAAAGGGGAACTGATAAGACAGCTCAGTAGTCTACTGAAGCACTCCTAAAAAGAGATACAGCAGCTGCTTCCATTTCTCTCTATTGAAAAATCTACAATCCAGAGGCAATCACTGCTTTATTTGGTCTGTCTTAAATATCCTATAAATAAACAAGGTATGGTTCTCATCAATATCAGGGAATTATGAAATCTGACAGCTAAATTGATGGGAGTTCTGGGGTGTGCTTAACTCCGGTAGATATTTTCTGTTACAGCTGCTGTCAAGCCTGATAAATGATAGCCACTGGGACTAAGTGTCTGGACTGGTGAGGGATGCCGGATGGCGCTTGCAGCCTTACAGCGGTGCTCTTTGGTGGGTGGGTGGGGAGGGCGACATGTTACCTGTTGTTGACTTTGGTCTTTGCCAGCTGCTCCTCCTGCCGTGTGTGCCAGTCCTCTAGCTCCACCTTGGCCTTCTCCTTCCACTCAGTCTCCTGTTTACGAGAGTTGGCATCTGGGGCAGAAAAGGGAATGTGAAGAGGTCTGATGGCGGTGTGGATATAGCTGTGAGTGACATGTGAGTTATGAATATTGAGATTTTATATATTCAAATACTATGAAACCAATGTGGGTGGATTCATCATTCACCCAAAAGCTCCAGACGGTCTCTCTGCTCCTCCCTCCACTTGCGCAGACTCTCTGGCTCAGCCTGCAAGCGGTCAGCGCTGGAAATGGCTGCATAAGCATCAGATGGACCATTACTCTCCTGGAAGAGATTCAGAATTTAGAGTTTTTCAGAATTTACAAATGACATTGGTTAAATTAGACATATTATACCACTGCTTGGTT
Source organism: Alosa pseudoharengus (assembly GCF_046254945.1). Lineage (NCBI taxonomy): Eukaryota > Metazoa > Chordata > Actinopteri > Clupeiformes > Clupeidae > Alosa > Alosa pseudoharengus. Next base: position 27,539,260 of record NW_027468663.1, read on the forward strand.
GAATTTCCTATCATGATGTGGTGTTTAGAACATCAATTATTTTTTGTTAATTACACAGGTATGAAGTAGCTCCAGTTTTTTGTCCACATCACACTTTTTGCCAAACTCGTTGTGAAGTTATAAAATAGCGATCTGGGGCCGTATTCACAAAGCCTTTTATCTTACCACTAGGAGTACTCCTAAATCGCACTAAAAGATTTTAGCTAGGAGTTTTCTCTTAAAAGTTATTCACAAAGCCTTTCAGACCTACTCTTAGTAAGGGAAAATGACAACTCCTAAACTAAGAGTGAGTCTTCGTTGCTATGGATGACGTCATTACTCATGCACGAGCTTGACTGAAGTGACCACCTTGATTGGCTGATGATTGTAACGCGGGAATGATTCCAAACACCCCCCTTACGATGATGAGTGACAGGTGACAGGTCTGAGAATGCGTGCGCTACAAGTAGTGCGAAGGACAGAAGATGATGCCTAAAGAGTAAGGCAAAACAAATAGCCTAGTAGCCTAATGAAACATAGCCTAGCTGCATCAATCCGTAGGCCTATCTTTGCAACATTATTAAATTAATCTGTCACCATATGCCTACGTTTGCAAAGAGAACATTTTAATTTGATTCACAATGAAACGTTACATTAAATTTACATGTTGACAATGAGTAGTTTTGGTTGTTGTTGGTGGCGTTATAGCATCCCTTTTATGCCTACAATGCAATTGTTCCCTCGCGATTGGAAGCTCCTGCTGCCGCATACCCATTTCAAAACATCGCAACGTGAAATGCCACAAAAAGCTGTTTGTGAATAGGTCAGTGAGTTAGGAGTCCTCTCGACTTCTTTTAAGCTGCCCCAGACTTAGGTGCTACTTTTAGGTCTAAAATGCTTCGTGAATTACTTTTAGTGAAAAAAATTAGGAGTCCTAAAGTTAGGAGTGACACGCCCATTATTTTTAGGAGTTGCTCCTAAATTCGCCACTTAGAAGCTACTTTTAGCCTTAAAATTCTTTGTGAATACGGCCCCTGACAGACGTTCAGCATAGCTACATTGTAGCATATAACTGGTGGCTTTTAGCTCAGTTACATGACAGTAGTAAAATAGCGATTTTATAAAGCTAAGGTTCATCAGAATCCTGGGATATGCCCACTTAACAATGAGAGAGGTGGAACTAACGACTGGCCTTTGGCCATAGCAACCATCTATTTAGAACTAGTAACGGCAATTTGCCTGCAAATTGAGAAATTAGTTGATAAGTGGCGGAAAGAAGTAGTTCTACAAATAAGACAGTTTGAGCGATTAAAACGTTTAAATTATAACAGCAAATAAACACAATGCAAGTGGCAACAATGGTATAAGCGGGATAATGGATTCCACTGTGTTCGGTTAACAACAGACATTAATGAACTTACGAGGTGCATTACCACCTAGAACATGCATTCATTTCTGTTAACCAAACGCTGTGTCGTCCATTATCCCTGACTTAACCATGTCAAGTTTCAAGCTTTGCCCAAATGTTACACCATATTGATAGCAATGTTCACAAATTGTAGGCCTATGTTCACCTTACCTCATGTACATCTCCATTCACTGCTCCACCTGAAATAGAGGTGAGAAGACCATTATTTTGAGGACACAGCTCCACAAGAGATAGACTAAGGCCAACAGAGTTGATTTCAGAATACACCAAACTTTACCAAGGAGTGCAGCAGTCACTTGTGCTGCATGCACCAACTGTTGCTGTGTTTAGGCTCAATATGACTTCAATACCTACAGACAACGAATCAATATGTTGGTACTTAACTACAGAGCTAACACAATAAGGCTGGTTTGCATCCTAAGACCATTTTTGATTTTATGTTTGTACCTAAATAATTTAGCAGAATACCTCCATTGTTTGTTACTGTGTTGTCTGTTCATTTTCCAGTGAGGTTTGTTTGCTATGACATCAGTCATGTCATGGTGTGCATTATTTTAGGGATGGACTATGTTTTGGCTTTCTGCCACATTTCAAATTATTTAAATTGTTTCATCCATGTGACCAATGTAGATGTGTTGGGTTTTAATAGTGATTTCAGAGAGAAGACTGTACTACTGTGAATTACTGCACTGAAAAAGAAGGACAGGACATCAACATCTTCTGGAGCGGGTTGCACCAACAGGACTTAGGATCAGTCTTAACAAAGACTAACTTAGCACTTATGACAGGCATACCAAAGACTAGTTGGTGCAACCCGCTCCTGAATCATAATACCAAGCATTCTAACAGACTTTAACCCTTGACCCTAAACTTTACTTCCTCTCACTTATTGTTGACAATGACACAATATTTTTTTTTAAACAAGGTTGAATACAAACATGATGTGGACATCATTCAATTATGAACTATTATTAATTATATGTTTCACAGAATGTCGGGAAAGGAACATTTACCTTATGCTACGGTCTCTCACAACTGCCGTGAATATTCCAGGTGGCTTTGTAATGACATCCACCTTATCAATTATTTATCTACTCCAGCCAGAATAACACTGAAGTCAGTGAGGGATAAGAAACGGTGGCTGGGGCAGGAGAATGATGTTGCATTGTGGTAAGCTAAATGACAAGGTCATTTGTCGACACTGCCAGGTAAACAATTACAGTGTGGTAGAAATCAACCTTGACATAGCATAAACAACACCGGTGGTCTTCAAACACCTATCATTTTCAAATCTCGACAAATAGTGCATGATACGTTATCTTCCAAAATCTCCAGACCAAACCATACTGCATCCTCCCTCACGATTCCCCACATCAGTCGCATTCACAATATCCACCATGATCAGCTAACGTTAGTGGTACACCGGGAAATCCTCACTGAAAAGTGCATATAGCCGAAAGCCTCAACAGTGACAGGAAAACCTAGAGCTGTGTCAGCCCACGGTGAGGAAATAGAAAACGCTGATGGTTTCCACTGGTACAAAGGTCGTGGTGCAAGATAACGCATTGGGCTTGGAGAATGTTTGCTACAGACTGATCTGACGGGTTAGCCACAGCTGAGACAAGTAGCATCTAGTTAGCATGGCAAGCTAGCTAGCCAATGGTATCAACCATATTGGAGTTTCATGAAACAAATTAAGCCACAAACATAACTAAGCGGCTGAGTCAGAAATCAAGCGAGACAGCATTTAATACAATCTGATAGACAACCGCGTTGACATTTGTCAACAGTTGTCTGTTAACGTTAACCTTCCAGACCGATTTCGTGACAATAAACCAACGTTAGCGTTAACGTTAACCTTTACCGGCTAATCAAGTAACGTAACGTTTAAAACAATGTGATATTAAACCAGATGTGCCTGTTATCTTAGTTCAAGATAAAATATTAACATTCAAGTAATTCAATCTCTAAATGTAATCGACAGTGCTATCGTCAAAGCATTTTTTTGCTGTTAACGTTAACGTTAGTGACTGCGTCCTTTCATTCAGTAACGTTAACGTTGCTATGCTATCAATACAAAACCTAGCAGCTAGTTCTAGCTGATTTGGCCAAGATGCTAATGTTAGCGGAGACAGCTGAAGTGCCATGTTACAGGTGTAACGTTAACGTTATTCACCGTCTAACGTTAACATTAGCAATCGAGATCCTAAGCTAACGGTTGCCTTTTACGTATTGATTAAGGACTAACGATAACGTTAACGTCGATGGTAGTGGAATGAAATGTAGCTAACGTTAACACCATGTAGAATAACGCAAATCTGTTGAAAGATTACCAGAGTGGATTACAGTTAAGCAGACAAGAATTAATGTTGTTTAATTTTGAAGCTGGTATCACACATAACAAAACTAAGTTAAACCACAATTTACCAGTGGCATCCTGATCTCCTGTCAGATTATTGCTGAGAGAAGAGGGGACATCTCCGCTGTCCAGGATGCTGAACCCTTCATCGTTCTCAATCCCCGCGATCTCACTTTCTTGCTGGGCCAAGAAAGCGGCAGCGGGATCTTCTTCAGTCCCAACACCATTACCAGCATTCGACTGTGGTGCGCTGAGCATATCAAAGTCGTCCATGTCTACCTATACGTTACTATAGACCTAATATTTTAAAATTATGTTTGTAAAATGGCCAGTGGTCAATTCTCTTCTCGACGAGACCAACGCTAGAGGAGAGGTGCAAACGGAAACAAAGAGGAGACCAATAAGGTACAGGATATTTTGAAGGATCGGGCAACTATCCAACCATAGAAAGAGACATCCTCAACAGACCAATAGAATGATTGAACTTCTTACGTACACGTCCCGTGACCCTCGGGTTGTATAGACCTCTCCAGAATATATCCCGCCTCCTAACTTCCGTATCCATCCAACTTCCGGGCGTGGATTGTCTATGGGAAATAACATGGCGTTTTGAAAGATCGTACCTGTCAAACTCTGTAGGTGACAAAGTAGAAAAAGCTGCTGGGCAGATTGGCCTACACACTTCTGCCATCTAGTTTCCACTGGATTTTTTGATTTTCGGTGCCGTTTGAGTAGTATAGTCTATAGTATACTACTTAAACGGCACCGACAATCAAAAAATCCAGTGGAAACTATATGGCAGAAGTGTGTAGGCCAATCTGCCCACCAGCTTTTTCAACTTCGCTACCTACAGATGTTTTACCGGTATGATATTTCGAAACGCCATGTTATTCCCCATAGACAATCCACGCCCGGAAATTGGATGGATACGGAAGTTACGGAGGCGGGACTTATTCTGGAGAGGTCTATAACGATGATTGGATAGTTGCAAAGAAATTGCATCGAATTAAAACACGGTTAGTGAGTTGTCCACATTGCCAACATTTCTTTGCTAAGAGTAGTTTTTTTTTAAACTATGGTTGCTTTTGTGTCTGTAACAGTGATAACATTAATGTAAGTTTTCATAGAATGTTTGGGTACAAATATTGCTAGGGTTTTTATGGTTATTGTAGCCTTCAGTGCAAAACTTGCAGAAGTTGGATATTTCCCCTTTTTTTGCTTTAATAAATGGAATCTTTGTCCATTTAATTGGGTTTTTTTGTACAATAATTTACAAAAAATCCTTCTTTAATGGCAAAGTGAACGCAAATTTCTACAAAGTAATGTTAATCAATTAAAAATTCATTCACCCCTTCAAGTAAGCATTTAGTAGATGCAGTAGATGTCGCAATTAAAGCATGGAGTCTGCGTGGATATGGTCTCAATAAGGCTTAGCCTCAATTAGGCTTGCACATCTGGATACGGCAATTTTACATTTTTCTTTGCAAAACTGCTTAATCTTTGTCAAGTTTGATAGTCTAGTCGTGATTTCATGAACCCAGAATTGTTGAGTACCCTAAAGTTTTATTGCAGAAATGTCATCTATAGGCCTAGTGGGTGGAATTCAACTTGGTTGCCTAAAGTTGCACTTTGGGCAATTTGCATAATTAGCATAAATAGGCAATTAAGGCGAGGCAGTACAGGTGAATAGGGTAAAACATTGAAAATAATAGATATCACCATGAAACTTTCTGAGTTGATTACTTATGTTAAGATGAGAAAAAAAATTATTGCATGTTTTTTATATTTTAATGTTTACATATGCAAATGAGGCCCTATCTCTATGTTCCCTATGCTCTAATTTGCATACACACAAAAGCAGATAGTGTGATAAAGCCAGGCTCAAAATTTTTTTCCAAGGTAAACACGTATACTTGGGGGGGGGGGGGGGGGGGGGTGAGTTGGTGAAAACCTTTAAGAAACTTGGTAAGGAGGCAGTGTTGACCTATGGATAGACAGATTAAGAAATTAAGTATGCCATGCAAAACTAGAAAAGCACTCCGAGAGTGCAGACCTCCGCCAAGCGAAAACATAACCGCCTCCTGGACACAGACGATGATCCAGATCACTCCCAAACTTTTTGAGTTATCTTGCGAACAAACAGATGAACAGACACACAGACAAACAAACAAACAAACAGACAAACAAACCCCGATGAAAACAGGTGCGCACACACACACTGTAAACTATATAACTATATACAGTATGCACACACGCGCACACACACACACACACACACACACATATTTAACAACAACCACACAATCCCACTCAATAGCCTTCACCATCTTCATAATTTCTTTCCTCATTCCCTTCAGTCTCATCATCTTCTTGATCTTTATCTGAATGTATTGTGAATGGGTTGCAGCAGCGGACCTCACCTCACCCCCTTCACACTTGCAATAGTCAGTGCAACTGAGACTTGCAGCATGGCAGCTGCAGTTTCCTTTGCTGCAGGCTTTCAATGTGCTGCAGCTACAGCTGGTGACATCAAGCAAATTTACTGGAGCCACTGCCTGAATGGCAAGAGCGGGCATGACAGCCCCTTCACTAGCAACCTTCCACCCAAACTGTGTGATGTCTCTGGCCTCTGCAGGAGGCTCTCTCTGACCTGCAGACATTTAGCCTGTAGCCTGTGGATGTCTGCCAAACATAGCACAGTCTTATGGCCAAAAGGTCAACTTGGTCTCATTAGACCAAAGAACCTTCTTCCATTTGACCTTGGAGTTGTGTAGTTTCTCCCATCTCAGCTGCTGAAACTTTTAACTTATTCAGAGTTATCATCGATTGGTGGCCTCCACCACCATTATTTTTATTCAACGGTCACTGGTGACAGCCTGCTCTAGGCAGATTTGCACATTTGCCATATTCCTTAATGATGGATTTTTTTGTATCCATCCCCTCACTTATGCTTGTCAATAACCTTTTCTCTGAGTTGTTTGGAGAGTGCTTTTGTCTTCATGGTGGAATTCTAGCCAGGTATACTGATTGACAAGTGAATGGACCTTACAGACGCAGGTGTCTTTATATTTCTATACTATACACATTCACTGCACTCAGGCAATCCCCATTTCACTTAAAGCCATGCCAAAGAACTTTCCCTCTGTCGCACGCACGCTATTCGTTTATCCAGCACCGGCTTTGCAAATAACAATGTCCACAGACAAGGTAGAATATTTTGCATGACCTATAAAAGTACGATATATTGCAACATCATATGCAAGTCAAATTTGTAGTTTCTTATGTCTCATTCCATCAAACTACAGATCCGCTACCCGATCTGGCAAACTTACATAGTGCGGTTATAGCCGATAGAGGGCCGCGAAGCGAATGCAGAATTGCCGTTCACCCTGTTACAAGTTGATGAACCACTGAAACGATTTTGGAAACATTTTAAGGTACAAAAAACTCTTTGGTGTTGCTTTAATGTGAGACTATTAGGACTGCTGTTGATTTAAGTCAGTCGTTTTAAGGGTGGTGATATGCAATCACTTATTTTGCATTATTTTAATTAATTAACATTAGAAATATGCTTTCACTTTGACATTAAAGGAACACACCACCATTTTTATGAAATTGGGTTATTCACCGTTCCCCTAGAGTTAGATTAGTAGTAGGGGGGCCTATGTGACTAGTTTGGGGGCTTCGCATGATCATTTTTGGAGAGTATTATATCTTGGTTCTAGGGGTTCTTAAGAGTAAAACAAAACATGTCTCCATTTTTTCTTGAAGGTTTTAGTGACCCTAATCAAAGGTCAAATTCAGAAAACATCAAATTTGGTGTTTTGTCCATAAACCTTACATTTCTGGTATTGTAGCATAGATAAAAAGCAGATATAATCTACAAAGTAGTGTGCCAAAATGGTCCACATACACAATATAACATTATAAAACAATTCTTAGGGTGATGAGTGTATCTCTTTAGCAAGAAATTATGCCTAAAAAAATAATATTCATCATGCTTATTAGTGTGCTTGTGTGTAGCCTGCTATACCAGCTGCTCTAGACTACACCCATTTGAAAAGAATTTCAGAGCACAAAGTGCAGAGATCTCTGTTAAATCAGGTTTAATAGACTTTTGCATAGCCAGCATAGCATCAGCTGAAGTCTGTAGGCCTTTCATATGTGAGTAAGAAAATAAAGGGTAAAAGGATTAGAAAGACAGACAGGTGTGTGTGTGTGTGTGTCTCTCTCTCTCTCTCTCTCTCTCTCTCTCTCTCTCTCTCTCTCTCTCTCTCTCTCTCTCTCTCTCTCTCTCTCTGTGTGTGTGTGTGGGTGTGTGTGAGAGAGAGAGAGAGAGAGAGAGAGAAGAGAGACTAGTTGACTGTTGATACCTGGCAGTAATAGAATGTACAGTATATAATAAGCTGGAGAGTAAGAGACTAGTAGTGACAGCTGGCCATTGAAAACTGGCAGTTAGACATAGAATAACTGATCTTCTAGCCTATTTGAGTAAGCACACTTTCATAGTTTATGTTGGCATCTAGTTAGGTTATATGCTGAGGTGTGTCTTTGTGTTAGTCATAGGTAATGACACACATATTCTCTACAGCAATAAATAGATCAGCAAATAAACAGATGTTGGGCTATGTATCCAGTGCCAGAAGGCAGATATGTGTAATGACCCACTAGAGACATATATGCCAAATTTCTTGTTTTTGTCCATGAGAGAGGAGAGTATGGAGATGGTGCCCACAGATCAGCCAACGATGATGTTATAGTGCAGATGATTATAGTGCAGTTTGGCATAGGAACGGCAACAAATCCACCTGTAACAGTGAGCATCTGCTAAGATTCACTACCAGAAAGCATGTGAAGCAGGCAGGACTCATTGTCTTCAGATAAGACGTGGTAGACCATCTTATGAACCTGTACCAACACCTGCAACTGTGTCAAGTCCATTTAGTGAGACTAGTTTCAGCAGCAAATGCTGTCAGCACAGATAAGTGCTTCTTCTGTCAGAAGCAGACAAAAGAGCGTCTTCATGAGGCGTCTTTCAACGTGAACGTTCAACATGGTAAAAAGAGATATGATGAGGGTAAGGAATTTGAAAAGCAAGAACATAATGTTGGCATAGTTACATCAGATATTGAGTTTGTCAGCCTAGTTTGCTTCAGCCTGAAGGAATCCACAACATGACTGACCTTAAGTCAGTCTACTTCAGTATCTTTGAACGTAACAATGCACAATGAACAGCCAACTACAAAAGCCATTGAGAGCACAATCACGTTCATAATCATAATCAAAGCAACGTTATGACCCAGATCTAGCATAGTTTGTCCAGTGTGTGTGATGCTGCCATAGACAAAGTGATGTCAAAGAAAACTGATGATCCAAAAGTTATTTAAGAAGTGCTTCTAGATGCCATTGCTGCTCCGATGAAAAAAAAAAACATGGAAATTTGAATTGAACACCGATGACGCTGAACGCCATGTCCACAAAGCGCTGTATGCCTTTATGCATTGGGTAGGGAAGACCAACATCATGCATTAGACCCGAGACGGTGAGCTAAGTATTATAAGTATATATAATCTTTTGATCCCGTGAGGGAAATTTGGTCTCTGCATTTATCCCAATCCGTGAATTAGTGAAACACACTCAGCACACAGTGAACACACAGTGAGGTGAAGCACACACTAATCCCGGTGCAGTGAGCTGCCTGCAACAACAGCGGTGCTCGGGGAGCAGTGAGGGGTTAGGTGCTTTGCTCAAGGGCACTTCAGCCGTGCCTACTGGTCAGGGTTCGAACCGGTAACAAGTCTGAAGCGCTAACCAGTAGGCCACGGCTGCCCACCACAACTTGTCCACAGAGATGTTCTTGCTTTGAGCCAGAACTTAATAAAGCCTATAGTTTCAGTCAAAGCAACAAGTCCTATACACACAAATACATCATTCCGGCATTAGAATGTTTGTGGAAATGTCAGCCAGGGAAATCTGGAGGGGATTGATGATGAAGATGATGGAGATGGAGGCATCAACACTAACGTTTTCCTGATAATTGTGTTTGTTGTTATTGTTGCTGCTGCTCTAAGTTGATACGTGGATATTGTTGATGCAAAAAAGGTACATGTCAAAATACATTTTAAAAAGGATATTCTGTATTTTGAAACATCTGTATAATAATAGTGAATTCACTAGTTCGCCCGTCAGCATGATTGCTATACTGAGTGTATAAGCTAAGCGCGTGTTTGGCATGGTAGCTGGCCATGATCATGGAATGCCTGAAGCGGAGATCGCAATAGAGCGATGGCCACTTGCACCCCAAAAGAGCAGAAAGGAAGGCCACTACCGAAATTACATTAGCGCTTGCTTAGCAAGTCATAGATCCACTAGATGGAGTGGATGTACAGTAGGACTGATAGGCATCTGTGGACCAACGGCTCAGTATTTGATTGCTGCTCTGATAGGCCAATGCATGCAGCTGTAGTAGCAGCTCCTATCCTGAATGCACAGAGTAGCGGTCTGCGGGAACCAGATTTGACAAGGATATATATTAGAAGAGTCTGGAACATGTGACGAGTGATGGGTACCCTTCGTCTGAGATGAAGAGCGGGCTAGGCGATGCTTGAGCTGACCGATATGAGATGTAGTGTGATGCGTATGAAAAGCTGAGGATCTGAGGCAGAGTTGGATATGAATATGGTGTGTCCTTTTCGGAACTGATCGATTTACTCTGTTTCAGGGCTGTAGTACTCGAGTCCGGTCTTGGACTCGAGTCTGGACTCGATCAAGACCGTTTTTCTATGGTCTCGGACTTGTCTCGGACTCGCTAGTATTTGGACCAAATATGGCTTTTGGTCTCGACCGAGTCCAGGTGTCTATCAAAATTAACGTGTTAATCGCCGCGATTAATTTTGAAATACATAATGCTTTACAAAATATTAACGCAATAGTGTTTACCTTTGTGGGGGGCTGATGTCACGTAACGGAAGCCGCAAAACCTAAAACCGCAAGGCTGAGAGTTTATTTTACTGTCTGTGGAGTTGGAAGAGGAACCAACATTTAGCCAATAGTAGCTTTACTGCAAACTGCTTTTCACTCTTGTTAGATAACGTTTACAATGTCAAAATGCACCAACAGCAACAGTTACATAAAGATGATACTTTTCGGGTCCTCTCCATTAAGATCCAACTTAAACTTATGCTACTCCATTTAATTGAGAGCGCGTCTGAGCGCACACAAGAGGGAGAGAAAACGATTGGCAGGCTCCAGCTGGCTTGTCGTTGTTGATGATAATTGATATCTCCTTTTTAATATAAGAAACGTATAAAAGGGAGGCAACAAAGACGAGGTTAGAGGAGATTGCGGATTTATCTGATTTCCACTACTGACCAGTTAAGAGCCAGGCACTTTGACATGTAGGCTGCACTCACTGTGATTTGAAAAATGGACAAAAATATGAACAGTTGCCTTGTGTAATGGAACTGGTCAGTCTTGAAGTCTTCAATAATTTGTTTACATGAAGCACATATGCCGATTGAAACACATTCCACTCAGCAAGCTAGGTGACTGGCTCAGGCTCATCATTCACTTTTAATTGCAAACAGAAAATGTCTAGCTAGCATCATCATTACATGCTTCTATTTCCAAAGAAATGAAAGCTGTTTATACCAACTTAATATCATGCTTATCGTTGTTAATATTGTGCAATACATGTGGTACAAACAATATTAGAGCTTGTAGACTAGCTATAGGCTATATTTCAATGGAGCTGGATTTCTATGGAACGTCACGAAAAAATTGCGTGCGCAACCAAGAGGCAGAAAGCACCACAGAACAGCATAGAGCAATGCAAAACAGCAAAAGAATAAAATGAGTTTTTGTGCTGAAAACTGCACCAATTCGAAATCACGATGGCTAGAGAATGTTAAATATGTTCAATATCCCTAATGGAATGCATGTCTTTGCCAAAAATGACAAAATACGATGTTATATTAATAATCCAAATGAACGTCAAACTTTGAAATATAGTCTGAAATGAGATGTTATTATGACCGCCGCGCAGCGAAGCGGCGGTCATATAGGTTTAGTCAGATTTTTTTTTTTTTTTTTTTTTTTTTTTTTCTTTTTCGCTTGTCCAAATTTCTGTCAATGATTCCCGGGACACTGAAAGACCGGGGTAGACGAAACTTGGTGGGCATGTAACCCCATATGGATAGCATGGAACCATCGTTTTTCGTTTTGATCTGTAGCCCCCCCGCTGGACTGCACCCCCCGAAAGGAGGGTAGGGCAGACACAGTTTTCTGTGAATATCTCGAGAACCGTAAGGTTTAGGAGGACCATTTTTTTTTTGTATGTTGATCTCAAGGAGCCATGTCAACCCATTCCATAACCACTCATTTCATGTATAGCGCCACCTAGTTAAACACAAAAAAGTAAAAATGAGGTGTTGTAATCGCAGGTATCTGTGACCTAACATAGTCAAAACTGCACGAAATTGGAAGTGTAGGATCATTATGACACCCTCTGAATGCACGCCAAGTTTCGTGGAATTCCGTTCATGGGGGGCCACACAATAAATTCATTTATGTTACTATACACCAACTGGCCTGTAGGTGGCCGGAGACAGTTTTCTGTGAATATCTCGAGAACCGTAGGGCCTAGGAGGTCCACCTTTTTTTTGTATGTTGATCTCAAGGGGCCATGTCAACCCATCCCATTACCACTTATTTCATGTATAGCGCCACCTAGTTAAAAATTAAAAAGCAAAAAATTAGGTGTTTTCATCACAATATCTCTGGCTGACATGGTCAAAACTGCACGAAATTGAAAGTGTAGGATCATTATGACACCCTCCGAATGCATGCCAAGTTTTGTGTACTTTCGTTCATGGGGGGCCTTACAATAAAATAATTTATGTGTACATTTAGTGACGTACACCAACAAGGATTCCCGGGACACTGAAAGACCGGGGTACACAAAACTTGGTGGGCATGTACCCCCACATGGATAGCATGGAACTGTCATTTTTCGTTTTGATCTGTAGCCCCCCCGCTGGACTGGACCCCCCGAAAGGAGGGTAGGCCAGACACAGTTCTCTGTGAATATCTTGAGAACTGTAGGGCCTAGGATGACCATTTTTTCCGTATATTTGCCTCCAGGGGTCATGTTAGCCCAGTTCATGTGCACACATGTGCACAAACAGATACACACACACACACACATTCACAGTAATCATGACACATACTCACACAGTAGACATATGTACGCTTCCATGCACAGGCACATACGCAGGCACGCGCACACACACACACACACACACACACACACACACACACACACACACACACACTCTCACACACACACACACACCCACACACATAACATAAACATAACACAAACAATCAAGAATTTCTCATAATTATGAACAGGCAAGATGGAGGTGGGGTTGTATAAAATTAATTTTACATGTGAAATCTATGAACTAATCATGTTTTGGTACTTGTTGTCTAGCAGATACCAGTGAGAATTGAGTGTGGATAATGCAATTTAGTGAGACAGTTAGAATCATATAGGCCTTTCAGCGTGATTTCTTTTTGTGGAAAAAATGTGCTGGACTGGGCGGCGGTCATATTTTGTACCACTCTGCGGTACATCTAGTTATCATTGAGACAACAGGGGTATACAAAAAAATCCGATTGTAGCTTACAGCAGCCGACTATTTAGGTTAAGTTTATAACGTTGTGGACGGCCACCAAGCATCTTCTGCCTCACGGCTGCGCGCGCATCTAGTTTTGTTGGTAAACGGGAAACCCGTGTATGAGAACGGCCACAATGGGCTTAAAGTGACAGTGCACCATTTACAAATGAGTTAACCCATTTACTCCTGAAATGCCTGCTAAAAACGCCTATAGAATCCTACGGCATTCTAGACTAAATAACCTTATCACTTCACTTGATCAGTTCTTGGCGAACAATATGTCACACGAAGTTAGCTAAACTGCTAGAATGAGCAACAAAAAACAAGCATCTTTAGCAGGTCACTGGCCAGAGTGTTTGAGTTAAGAGAGCCGCTGCAGAGATTTCTTACAGAAAAAAAGTCACCGTTAGCTGCACATTTTAGTGATGAGGACTGGGTGTCAAAACTCGCTTACCTGTGTGACATATTCGGGTTGCTTAATGACCTCAACCTGTCACTCCAGGGGAGAATGACGACTGTCTTTAAACTGGCAGATAAAGTCGCTGCATTTAAAGCCAAGCTTGATTTGTGGGGACGACGAGTGGACCGGGGTGTATTTGATATGTTCCAAACAGTAGTGGGGGTTTTGGGAGAGACTTTGGCAGGGCCCTTTCTCTCGCAGCTGGTGCGCGATCACCTTGTTGCGCTTTCAAATGAGTTTGAGCGTTACTTCCCATCCTCCAAAGATCCACGGCAAACCAATGAGTGGGTCCGAGGAAGAGCAGTTGATCGAAATTGCAAATGACGGTGGTCTTAAGAGTGTCTATAAGGAAACCTCTCTGGCGGGTTTTTGGATCAAAAACAAAGCAGAATATCCCGAGATAGCCGTAAAAGTGCTGAAAACGTTGCTACCATTTCCCACCACCTATATGCGAGGCCGGGTTTTCGGCAATGACTGCAACTAAGACCAAATTGCGCAATCGATATTTCAAACACACACAGGGTGTCACTGTCTTCCATCATTCCATAAGCAGGACTCCCACTGATTATATTCGTAATGCACTTTTAGTTCCCATGTTTTGTTCCCATATTTTGTTAAGCATGTTCACACTTATATAGATGTAGCTTCAAGTTGTTCAATATTCAGATCATATTGTTCAATTTTTACTTCTTCAAGTTCACGTTTTTCACATGTTTAAGAGATCGTTACCTTCACTGTTCATACATAACTGGAGCTAGTTCTTTTCAAGTAATGCATGCACAACACATATGGAACATGGAACATTGGGGCTCGGTGGAGCTGTCGTTGCCTGGGTCCTGGGGCTCGGTGGAGCCGTCGTTGCCTGGGTCCTGGGGCTTGGTGGAGCCGACGTTGCATGGGTCCTGGAGCTCGGCGTAGTTGTTGCTGCATGGTTCTTGGGGCTGAGCAAAGCAGTCGTTGCATGGGTCTTGGGGCTCAGCGTAGCTGCTGTTGCATGGGTCCTGGAGCTCGACGTAGCCTAGTTGTTGCTGCGTGGTTCTTGGGGCTTCAGCGAAGCAGTCGTTGCATGGGTCTTGGCGCTCGGCGTAGTTGTTGCTGCATGGTTTTGGGGCTCAGCAAAGCAGTCATTGCATGGGTCTTGGGGCTCAGCATAGCTGTTGCTGCATGGTTCTTTGGGCTGAGCGAAGCCGACGTTGCATGGGTCCTGGAGCTCAGCGGAGCCATTGTAGCAAGGTTGCAGGAGCTCAGCGGAGCAGTTGCTGCATGGGTCTCCCTGAAGCTGTTGTTGCATTGGATCCAAGCTCATTCCGTACTATCTGTGGCAGCCTTAAATAATTCAACCTGGGCTGAAAGAAAACTTTTAGAATACCATTACCTGATAAAACAAAACATATTCAGCATGATACAACATACAATACATCAGTGGTTCTTAACTGGTCTGGCTTTGGGACCCACAATTTCCCATGTTCATGAAGTCACGACCCATATATATTTTATAGCGTTCAAGACAACAGATTTGGTGAGCTACATGCTAAGAAAGGCGAAGTGCCTGTAGGCCTATTTGTTTGGAACATGCTGTTTGGCATTACATTTGTGAAGTCTCCAACTCCTGATGTCACCTTAAAGTACTTGACAGGTCTGTCCTTGACAGGTTGTTTACCGCTGACGTGTCTGAAGCGGCGGAGTGATACGCTCTGGAGCGTGTGGTGCAGGAAAGTGCTGTCGACGTGCCCAGTTTGCGAGGTGACTGGTGTGGCGATGCCTTGTGCTTTGCCCGGCTGAATGGCCTGCGGAAGATCCGCGCCAGAATGCCAGAAAGAGCAGCCTGCTTTCTGGTTCGGAGAAGAGAACGAATAGAGGGAGACATTTTTTTTGAATGTTGATTTCAGATTTAGCTAATATCCGAAGTTGTGCCGCTTCTGACTGATGAGCATGTCTAGTGCCGCGTCGTGTTTCTCTAACTGTCACACAATGTCACGCATAGTCTGTCTGCCTCTTCACCACCTCCATGTCTTGAACTGTCTGTCCACTAGCCACTTTACCATTGTCTTCTGCCTCACTGTTTGCGTGCTTTATTATTAGCACATATGCACAACCCCTCCCTCCATGCCACAGCCGAACTGTGACCACACTTATACCTTTCTTAATATAGTTATTTATACATAGATATATAGACTTTATTCTTGCACTGTTTGACTTACTCATTTGCACCATCACCATGACACTCATTCACAAAGAGCACCTTACCTTACCTTATGCACAGAGGACCATAGGCTCAGTCCCTGCTTCAGTCATTGCAAGCGCACCCGATTGATTAATCACCCACTATGTGGATACTGTTTTTTAGAATTGATTTAGATTAAGTTTTATTTAGTATAATTTGTATTTTAGTATATTTAGTATATTTAGTATATTCTTTATCTTCTACAGTCCTTATTGCTTAATTGTGTTTTTTTTATATTATATACTTTTAATTACTTTTTCTGCTGTTAGTGAATGTGTGTGTGTATGTCTGTATGCTACTGTGACCTTGAATTTCCCCTAGGGATCAATAAAGTATCTATCTATCTATCTATCTACAAGAGGACGACATAAATAATTGCAGCTTGCAATTAGATAATGTATTGCGATGCGATAACAACAATTGTATGCGATGCGATAATATCAAACATTTTAATAAGCTGTCATAGGGAGGGGGGGTGGCGATCGCTCCCTCCTGTCAGTGTTGGCATGGAATGAAAATATAAACCAGTGTTCAAGGAGTGTCATTAATATATTTTGGCTGTAGACTGGGGTTTGAGGGCATGCTGAGAGCGAACTTAGCACAACTGCCCTGAAGTGCTAATTTTAAAACATAGATACGGATAACCAGTCATTGTAACCAAATATGACTTGAGTTTATTTGCAAAGCTTATATCAGTTAACTAGCTTACCCCGCAGTAGCTGCTTGAAACTCCAGCCATCACACAGGACGAGTTGACCAATCACGGTCCTTGCTGTCTGCGTCGCCTGACGCGAATTACAAATGTGTACTGTCGCTTTAATAATTGCTGACGTCTGCGGTGCAGCGCCATCGTTTGAACAGCCTGCTGAACAAGCCAGCGGAAATACTGGGCACTTAGGGCTGTATTTTGCACACTGGCGCATGGCGTAAAACTCGTTTTCCACCCGCGCAAAGTTTAATTTGGTATTTTGCACGTTTATTTTTTAAACAATGCGCCCATGTGGCAATTAACAACCTAGGGAGGGGCCTGGCGCATTGTCTAAAAATCGCTATTGTACACCTGGTCAGAAGTCTATGGCGAATTGTTTATATGTTATTTTAAGAGCGCATTGTCAACAGTCATATTAGCAGGTGCACGCACCATCCTTCTATCATTCATGAACGCACACCAGCGCACGTCACGAGATATAAGCAACTCCTCTGCAGGATAAATGTTGTTTTGTTCAGTCATTTGAGCAATATTTGGGTAAGTGTTGCTTTTTTCAGCCTTGCGACAAGACGAGCGACAAGAGTGGCAGCCTACTCAGTAGCTCCGTGTCTTAGTGTTTGTTTCTACGTCTTTTGTTTACTTTTTACTTCGCAACTTTTTGGATTACACACTTTGAGGAGTGTTTTTATTCTATCCTATAGATACGGACATATTACAGCGCTCCAGCGACAGCAAACTTGTGTACACAAGGAACCAGCTGATCGCACTACGACGGAATGCTGGCTGTGTTCGCGACAACATCCCAGAGGAACTGTGGTGCTTTCGGGGTTGCAGAGCGGGAGTAAAAGTGAAGACGAGGCGTCGGGAGAAGAAGTGGAGATATAAGCCCTCAGTTCCATCGATTGTGATGGGAAACGTGAACTCACTGGCTAATAAGACTGACGAACTGGATGCCCTGGTAAGAAACCAGAAGTTGTACAGGGAATGTAGTTTGTTATGCTTTACGGAGACGTGGCTAACAAGCCATATCCCCACTTCTAACGTTGAGCTGCCCGGCTTCAGTGTAGCTCGTTTGGACAGAGACTGTAAACTTTCTGGCAAAAAGAAGGGAGGTGGACTGGTGCTGTACATTAATAATAGATGGTGCAATCCCGGACATGTTACAGTAAAGGAGACTGTATGCTGTAAGGATGTGGAGTTATTAGCGGTTAGTCTCCGTCCGTACTACATGCCGAGGGAGTTCTCGCACGCAATTGCTGTCTGTGTTTACGTTCCACCTCAAGCTCTCCCGGATACAGCGTGTGACGTCATCCACTCCACAATCGCAAGGCTTCAAACCCAACACACTGACACCTTTTTTGTGATCACTGGCGACTTCAATCACATAACACTGGATTCCACACTCACGAATTTCTACCAGTATGTTGACTGCCCTACAAGGAAAAACAGGACAATAGACCTCATGTATGCAAACGTGAGGGATGCATACAGCGCAAACCCCCTCCCCCCACTGGGAAAGTCAGACCACAACCTCATTCATCTCCAGCCAATGTACAAGCCCAAAGTACGCACCTTCAGCAAGTGGACACCTGAAGCGGATGAGGCTCTGAGAGACTGCTTCGAGTGCACTGACTGGAGTGTGTTACAGAATGGAGAGGACTTAGAGGAGGTCACACAGTGCACAACTGACTACCTGAACTTCTGCATGGACATTGTTGTTCCCACCAGAACTGTACACTGCTTTCCCAACAACAAGCCTTGGATAACCAGCAATGTCAAGACTCTTCTTAAAGGGACACCAGGCAAGCTTGATGCTTTTTCTCTACGAAACTCCCCCTCGCTCGGTCTGAAGCTCTTTTCCTTTTCTTTGCATCTTCCGTCAAGGGTTTTCGCTGCTTCTTCACTGGTTCTGCCATTATACACACGTTTGCAACAAACGCTAGAGTTTCGTTAGCCTGCCTCTGTGCTGTATGCAGGATGTAAACTGATCCTGCTTCGGTCGGCAGGTAGGATACACCGAACTTGCAAGTGGGATATTCTTCTTACAGGCAGTAGGGGCGGGCGAGAGAGTCTTCATTCGCCCTGTAATAAGTCATTTAACCATATACCAACTTACGAAGATGATTAATTAACACGAAAACGTTGCCTGGTGTCCCTTTAACAGGAAAAAGATGACGTTCAGAGAGGGGGACATGGCAGAGCTGAGGCGCGTGCAAGGGGAACTCAAATTCAAGCTGAAGGAGGCTAAGGAGGACTACAGAAGGAAGGTGGAACAGAAGTTGCAGGAAAACAACTTGAAGGAGACATGGGACTGCATGAAGGTTATCACTGGCCTGAAGAAGAACAGCAGCTCTGTGGAAGGGGACCTGGACAGGGTGAACCAGTTGAACCACTTCTACAACAGGTTTGACTGCCCTGCTCCAGCTCCAATGGCGGTGGTCTGTCCACCATCCCCCAGCCCCCACCCCCACACCCCCTCAATACCAGTGCAACACTCACCTCCATCATCACAGGCTATTATCGTACCCCCACCATCACTGGATTTTGCACCCCTCCCCACATGGCGATCACGAACAATGAGGTGACGACCTCAGTCAACAGCCATCAGACACACAGATCCCAGATGCACCCCTCCCCCTCCCCTCCCCTTACACCCCTCACCATTACAACAGATCAAGTGACAGCCCAACTAAAGAAATTGCGCAGCAATAAAGTAAATAAAATAAAATAGACCCGTTACAGTTTGCATACCAGGAGAAAGTCTAAAGTGGACGATGCCATCACTTATCTTCTACACAGGACACATTCCCACCTAGACAAGGGGAAATTTCTCAAGTGCTTGGAACACCATCCAACCCCTCAGATTGGGAGACAAGCTCTTGCAGATGGGTGTGGACGCTCACCTGGTAACCTGGATTACAGATTACCTGACCGAGCGACCACAGTTCGACAGACTGAAGAACTGTCTCTCTGACACTGTGATCAGCAGCACCGGAGCGCCACAGGGAACTGTGCTCTCTCCAGTCCTGTTCACCCTCTACACATCTGACTTCTGCTACAACACCGAGTCATGCCACATGCAGAAGTTTTCTGATGATACTGCAATTGTGGGGTGTATCAGGAACGGGCAGGAGGAGGAGTACAGGAGCCTGGAGGAGGACTTTGTGCAATGGTGCAAACTCAATCATCTTCAACTCAACACTTCAAAGACCAAGGAGATGGTGGTGGATTTCCGCAGGTCTAACCACACTCTGCTACCAGTCTCCATTGATGGGGTCAATGTGGAGGTGATAAGCACCTACAAGTATCTGGGTCTCCACCTGGACAATAAACTGGACTGGTCAGCCAACACTGATGCACTCTTCAAGAAAGGGCAGAGCAGGCTGTACTTCCTGAGGAGGCTGCGGTCCTTCAATGTGTGCAGCAAGCTCCTGAGGATGTTCTACCAGTCTGTTGTTGCCAGCGTCCTCTTCTATGCAGTAGTATGCTGGGGAGGAAGCACAAGGAAGAAGGATGCGGGGCGAATTGACAGGCTGGTAAGGAAAGCTGGCTCTGTAGTGGGAGCTGAACTGGAGTGCATCACTTCACTATCTGACAAAAGGACCCTGAACAAACTGATCAACATCTTGGACAATGAGTGTCACCCACTCCACAGCACTATTGTTAAGCAGAAGAGCCTGATCAGCTGGAGACTTCGCTCACTGCCTTGCACAACAGACAGACTGAGAAAGTAATTTGTCCCCAGGGCCATTGAACTGTTCAATGCTTCACTTAAGGGAAAAGGAGAGATAGACTTCTCTGCATAGTCTGTCTGCCTCTTCACCCCCTCCATGTTTGGATACTGTCTGTCCACTAGCCACTTTTACCACTGTCTTTCTGCCTCACTGTTTGCGTGCTATATTAGCACATTAGCACATATGCATAACCCCTCCCTCCATGCCACAGCCGAACTGTGGCCACACTTATACCTTTTCTTAAAATAGTTAAATATATAGATATATAGACTTTATTTCTGCATTGTTTCCCTGTTGGACTTACTCATTTGCACTATCACCATGACCACTATCACCATGACACTCATTCACACAGAGCACCTTACCTTACCTTACTATGCACAGAGAATCACAGGCTCAGTCCCTGCCTCAGTCATTGCAAGCGCCTCTGATTGATTAATCACCACTATGTGGATACTGTTTTTAGAATTGATTTAGATTAAGTGTTAGTTAGTATAATTTGTATTTTAATATATTTAGTATATTCTTTATCTTCTACTGTCCTTATTGCTTAGTTGTGTTTTTATATTATATACTTTAATTACTTTTCCTGCTGTTAAAGAATGTGTATGTGTTGTCTCTATGCTGCTGAGACCTTGAATTTCCCCTGGGGATCAATAAAGTATCTATCTCTCTCTCTCTGTTTTCGATGGTAACCCATTATTGTCAGTCAATAGTGAAAGTAACTGCATATAACTGTCTTGTCGTTGACTGACACCTTGGTGAAGTTAGTTTCACTTTGCCAATGAGTTCAAATAATAGACGAGTGCAAATGCGTGAAGGCTATGCTAGGTTTTAGTAAAGCATGGTTTAGTGGAATGACTATTCCATACGGTCTCGCAAGCAGCCTCCTCCAAATGCGCCGTTGAATGCCAAAATACCGATGCATTTATTTGACATATCGGGCTTTGCGCCGTTAAAGGGAATGACAGATGTCATTCTCATTGGTTTCATATGATGTTACGCCCCAAACACACCCATATGACTGATTAAAAAACCTAGAAACACCTTTTTGCGCCATGCGCTCGATGTTTGATAACAAAACCCCTCCCAATGTGGACTGGACATCCTACTCAATTTGAATAAGCTTTTGACGAGTGACGATGCGCTTTAGAATGTCATGATAGGGCCCTTAATGTTGGGGCTCATTAGTTCGTTATAAGTAGCCTAAATATCCAACAACGCTATAGTATCAGTTTATGAGAAGTCAATGGGCAACTATAGGAAGTGAATGAGTAAAACCTGTTCGTTTTCAGATACCAACGGATTACGGATTGAGTGATCTTCGGAAGATTGGCCACCGCTGGATACAAACTTCAGACGCTTGGCGTGGCGAGCCATGTTAGAATTTAGAGCATTGGAGTTACCTGGATCATCTTGCGACGTGAAAACGCGGGCTTGGAGCAGCATGATGTTAGAGCCTTGAAGTAGGCTGGGGTGTGTAGGCTATAGCATAATCGATAGTTGTATCTTACCCTTGCTCTGTGCAGTGACCTGATAAACGCTGATGAATCAGGTGGCTGTAGCCCATGGACTGAATGTAGCTTTTGAATTGTTAGTCAGTGAAAAGACCCATTAGGCGGGTCAATATAGGGTTCAACATCCAAAAAATTGATACAAAAGGTTTTTTGGATTCTGGTACTGTTGGACATGCTAAATAACATACTAAAAATCTAGTGAAATCTGACCTTGGGAAAGGGGTCATTTTCAAAATGGCTCTCAAGAGGTTAAAATGGCTATATATAATTACTATTTAGCCTACAGGGGTGAAATTGATGTCAAATTGTGGTCATATTAAACAAGAATATGATTTTAAATGGTAATGCGTTTTAATACAGAGCAAATGCAATACAGGATTATGAACCATCTTCATGGCATGGAGGAAGATAATAAATGTCTTAACTGGTGTTATATCTCATCTAGAGGTTATATGCTTTTAGAAAATATATAGTTTTGGGTGTTTGATATGTTTTGCCTGAACAATATAGGCTAAAATGTATCCCCTTTACACTAGATTCACCTATACAGAATAGAGGGCAATGCATTGTTCATGGCATGGAGGAAGATGGGACATGTCTTAATTGGTGTTATATCTCATCTGCAGGTTATATGCTTTCAGAAAATATATAGTTTAGGATGTTTAATATGTTTTCCCTGGACAGTATAGGCCAACATGTATTCGCTTTACACTAGATTTGCCTCAGAATAGAGGGCAATGTATTGTTCATGGCATGGAAGAAGATGGGACATGTCTTAACTGGTGTTTTATCTCATCTACAGGTTATATGCTTTCAGAAAATATATAGTTTAGGGTGTTTAATCTGTTTTCCCTGGACAATATAGGCCAACATGTATCCACTTTACACTAGATTTGCCTATACAGAATAGAGGGCAATGTATTGTTCATGGCATGGAGGAAGATGGGGCATGTCTTAACTGGTGTTTTATCTCATCTACAGGTTATATGCTTTCAGAAAATATATAGTTTAGGGTGTTTAATCTGATTTCCCTTGACAATATAGGCCGACATGTATCCACTTTACACTAGATTCGCAATTACAGAATAGAGGGCAATGTATTGTTCATGGCATGGAGGAAGATGGGACATGTCTTATCTGGTGTTATATCTCATCTGCAGGTTATATGCTTTCAGAAAATCATTGTTTAGGGTGTTTAATTTGTTTCCCCTGGACTGGACATGCCCAAATGTATCCACTTTACACTGGATTCGCCTATACAGAATAGAGGGCAATGTATTGTGCATTCATGGAGGAAGATGGGACATGTCTTAAATGGTGTTATGTCTCATCTGCAGGTTATATGCTTTCAGAAAATCATTGTTTAGGGTGTTTAATTTGTTTCCCCTGGACTGGACATGCCCAAATGTATCCACTTTACACTGGATTCGCCTATACAGAATAGAGGGCAATGTATTGTGCATTCATGGAGGAAGATGGGACATGTCTTAAATGGTGTTATGTCTCATCTACAGGTTATATGCTTTCAGAAAATATATAGTTTAGGATGTTTAATTTGTTTCCCCTGGATTGTACATACAAAAATGTATCAGCTGCACACTAGATCCGCCTATACAGAATAGATTATGTATTATGCAAAGTGTGGTGGAAGATGGGAACATAAGTTGATTGATGTTATATTTCAGGTACAGGGTTTATGCTTTTATAATATATATAGTTCGATCCGATCTGACAAACTATGGCGCCTCGATATTAAAGAAACGCAGACTCCATTCATTCCGAAAGTCCACCGCACAACAGTGCAACGTGCATGTTCACATTTTTTAGTAACAACCACCAAACTTGCTTGCTTGCCTTACACATCTAAGTTTTCCGACTATTTTTCTTACCTTCTTTTTTCATTGAGCTTGTAGAAGTTTTAGCTCTTATGTTCTGAACATCTCGCACCGCCATCGCCCGATGTCATTTCTGAGTCATATCACTCCATAATCTGTCTCTCTTTTAAATGCCTATTCCCTGAATGGTAGGCTACAATTACTATGTGTTTTATATATAATATCGAAACAAAATAACCCAGGCAGTCGCATCTATAAGATGTTTACACACACACATTCACCTCCGTAAAAAGAACCAACTTGACGTTGACTTCAACCTGTGCTATATCCTAGATGAGACAGCCTGGGGGTGCACATCAGTGAAGACCTCTCCTGGACCACCAACACTGCATCACTGGCGAAGAAAGCTTAGTGCCGCCTCTACTTCCTGCGGAAACTCAGGCGAGCAAGTGCTCCACCATCCATCATGACCACATTCTACTGAGGCACCATTGAGAGCATCCTCTCCAGCTGTATCGCTGTGTGGGGCGGAAGCTGCACTGAATACAACAGGAAAGCCCTGCAGTGCATAGTGAACAAAGCTGGAAGGATAATTGGTGCTTCACTCCCCTCCCTGAAGGACATTTACACCACCCACCTCACCCGCAAGGCGACCACAATTGTGAGTAATGCAAGTCACCTCGCTCACAATTTGTTTGATCTACTGCCCTCTGGGAAGAGGTACAGAAGCCTGCGCTCCCGCACCACCAGACTCACCAACAGCTTCATACACCAGGCTGTTAGGATGCTGAACTCTCTCCCCCCTCCACCCTCAGCTACATAACATCCTGGACTTTGGACCCACAATGGCTGCCTTGCACTACTCCACTTGTACACTTGCACACTTTGCACACTTTGCAACTTGTTGTTGTTGTCCTGTTGTCCTGAAAACACAACACTTCTGCTGCTCTACATAACTTGCACCACTATGCCACTTGCTTACTTAGGTCAAACAGAACTACCTCAGCCATTTATTGGCCTGACTTTGCACTATTATATTGACTGTCTATGCACAATTTCAACCCAATTTTGCTGCTCTTATTTATTTATTGTATGTGCCTTCTTATTTACTCATTTATTGTTTACTTGAATGTTATGTTTGTCTGTGGACTTAATTGGTAAAATATGTCTTGTCTTCACCGTGGGATAGTGAGAAACGTAATTTCAATCTCTTTGTATGTCTGGGCATGTGAAGAAATTGACAATAAAACTTTAATAGCCCATCCGTGCATCTCTAGTGTGTGTGCCTCTCTCTCGCTCAGAGGGGAGGGGGAGGCTGAGGGGTCGATCAAGCATGGATTCTAAACTGTGGTGGATAGGATCTACAATTAGGTGTTAATTATATTACTACGCTAGGTTGAAGTACTCCCAAGTGCTATTGCGCCACACATTGTAGTTCTCCTGTTTATTCGCTTGGAAAATCACCACGTTTCATGTTGTGTGACCTTACACATTTTTATCAAGTACTCGTGCAACTGTATTTAAGTAGGGAAAACGTGGATGTTTTTGATTACTGCTATCTTACTCCCTCTATGGCTACGTCTGAGCCCGCTAGCATAACAACATGCTAACACTTTCGCGCCGCGCACCAGAGTGTTTGAGTGCACGTACCAACATGGGAGAGGTATGACTCAACTAGTGAAAGTTAAGGTAAGAACATATATTACTACTGACATTGGGTGGCGTGTTCCTTTAAATAAGAACACATAAAATGGCCTACAGCACACAACACATGAAAAAGACAACTATTGCTACCAGTGGCAACTGGTGGTATTTTTTTTCTAGTGAAGCAGTTATAAAATTATGACACACACACCCCCCCCCCCCCCCTCCCCTATAAAAAAATCCTACGTAGGCCTACCTTACAAAATTAATGTAAAACTATGTGAATGAGTTACACAATTTATAATGAAACTCTAGTAAGGTTACTGAAGGCAACTGAAAAGTTATGGCAAGCAAGCTCACTAATGGAGACAGTGATTGGCCAGAGTGTTGCGTCAATCACATTCAACGGCAGGAAGTGTGAAATTCTGCCCAATCGGTCACTGCTTCTCGGGTGGGACTTATCTGCCATAAGGATCAATTGAAACGGAAAAAATCCACGAGCCGCCTGGGGTTTCACTCGATTTACATTGAAGTCAATGGGGAAAGATATCTATGTTAGTGAAGCAAAACGAAAAGTTGGTGAAGCCAGAGCCCGTTTACGGAGAGCCGGATCACTCCCTATTAACTCCATTGTAGGCCTACCTGCAATCTGTTGCAGTTCCGCTAGGGGCGATAACGAAGAAGTGCAAAAACAATGGGGGTTTATGGAGCTAGACGGCTAAATTAGTCTCTTTCACCTGGTTGTCGTTGAGAAATCGAAGATTTGATTGTGGTTTCTGCAAGCTCTATATGGATTATAGGTCAAAAGTTGAATGAACAAGTAGTCACGTCCTTTCGATTTCTTACAGGTTGGGTCGTTGTTGCCCACAACACTTTCTGCTAATGAATGACGTCATTGACACATTTGAAAGGCTTTTTAGAACAAATAATTGACTCAAAAAATATAATACTCAGCGGTTTGTATTTTCTCTGCCCCCTCTTTCGACTGCAACATTCAAATTTCTACACAAAAAATTATATCCCGAGAAAAGTGGATTTTGAGGGTACAGCTCCATAGACCTCCATTCATTCTGCACTTATTTGTGAGCGCCCTCACATGGAACCAGAACAGGAACTACAACCAGTTCAGAAACCGGAAGTTTCCTGAGAGTGGCGGTTCTCCCTATGGGTTCTCCCCCTATTAGACATTAAGCAGTCTGATTCACTGTAATTCTCTGTTCCACCGCGGGTGCGATGGCGCTGTTGTCACTCACAGAATTGATTTCAGGGAAACAGCTCGTGTTAGTGACTGTATTTCTGTTTCAAAGGAGTAAAATTGGGATTATTGTAAGATTTTTTTTGTGTTTTTTTTCTTCTTTTTTTTTTTGGTAAGGCACTGCTTCACCTGTAGTCTTATAGAAGCAGCCTCCTCTGAAATATTCTACAGCTTTGCAACAACTTTTTTTCGTGTGTTGCAAATTCACACAACAAATGCAGTCCCACACAGCAGAAGCATTCACAACACGAAAGAGGTTCAATCTTACCGTCAGACAACTGTGACAATCCTAACTGATCAATCACTGCTGGTTAAATATAACTATTGCTTAGGGTAAACTAATTTAAACAAGTCAATAAATAATTATACATCTTTAATTGAAATTAAGTTCAACTTACCAAAAAAGACTGGAAACATAAAATGGTCTCAATTAAGTTCTCCGATTGGAAATCTCTGTTGGTGTAGTGAATTCTTTTGTTGTGCTGTGTTCATTTGTGTATGTTCTGTGGATTTGTATGTCATGTGCTGTCAAATTGATGCAAGTGTTCTTTTCATTTGGAAGTATTGTGACCTTTTCAAGCTACCGTATAATATATATTATGATCTGTTAATTTAATTGCAAAGCTTGTACAAGGGGTCTCAATTTTGCATTTTAACTATTGATGATAACACAAAATGGTGAGATACAAGCTACTGCAGACTGGTTCATGCATACACTGGGTGTAAAATAGATGTACTGCAAAGTGGTACAAAAAATTACCGTCGCTCAGTCTTTTCTCTCCGCAAAAATAAATCACGCTTGTCAATTTGTCTCCATCTCCTACTCCAGTGTTTTTCAACCTTTTTTGTGCCACGGCACACTTTTGACACTTAAAATGTCCCACGGCACACTAACATTCTGTGTGAAGAAAAAATAAACATACCATAGCCTAAAATTTCAAATAATACACAGATATGGCCTTATTATGGCTTCTATGCAAGACCTGCTCAATAAAACAAGTGCCCTCTGTTTCATTTGTTGGTGACTATATCTAATTTAATTGTTGTTATGAACTGGATGTGATGATTCTGTGAATACTGGATATGGGCCCCCCGTTGTACAATGCCTGCATACCACAAATAGTGCAATCATACAATCAATGAGAGCATGTGGTTATAAATTCTTTGATGCAACAGTTGCTTTTCTGAACCAGTGAGTGACATTTGGGTAATTTTCTGCGGCACACCTGATGATCTCTCATGGCACACTAGTGTGCCCCGGCACAGTGGTTGAAAAACACTGTCCTACTCCATCCTCTACTCTTGCAACTTTTGTGCATGCGTGTTTGTGTGTGTGTGCGCGTGTGTGTATGTGTGTGCGTGCGCGTTTATTTGTGTGTGTGTGCGCGTGTGTCTGCATGTGTGCATGTATCTTTATGTGTGTGTTTGCGTGTGTTCATGAGTGCGTGTGTGTGTGTGAGTGTGTGCATGTGTACAGTAACTAAATGTAGCTACACATATATTCATTTATCATCCGGAGAGAAAAAATACTCTTTTCTGATAGGCTGGCGGGGTGGCTTTTAATTCTGAATAACGGGACAATGAAGTAGATCTGAAGTTCAATACAAATTTAGGTTGTTATTGTTCATATTGATATATTAAACATGGGAAATTAACATAACTTCTAGAAATAAATGAGAATTTACAACTGTCCCCAAGTTTTCATCATGCCCTGTCACATTTACATAAAACACTGTGTGCAAAATGTGCACTGTGCTTTTAAAGTTATGAAAAAAGTATTTTAGCCCAGTAAGCCATTTGACATGGAACTATACTCTCATTCAGGCATAAAAACTGAGTCACTAACCAATTCGTCTGCTGTAGCTCAACCTCGTTGCTAGAAGTTAGCCTACAGGGACATTTTTCAGGTGCTGCTGCGCCCATGGTGTTCCTTGATTATTACGCTAGAAGGAGAGTAGTTCCATGTCAAATCAGCCTAGAAAATTGCTACGTTTCATTTTTCGTTGGTCTTATTACACTTTCTAACTTATAAGAGATAAGTTTTAAATAGGAAAATTATCGGAAATCTTAGTCACTTTTAAACGTGATGCTAGCAGGCGAGAAGCTATTGGGCTAATCAGATTCAATAATCTATGCTAGGCTGGAGCTAAAACTGGTATCACCAGATTCAGAGAACGGCTGGATGAACTGGAGAAAGGTAGGGAAGGGGAGGTGGAAAATTAGTGTATTTCCCCAAATGAAATATCCCTTTAATGTGGGCCCTTGCAGTCTAGTGGGGTTACATAACCACCAAGTTTCATGTGCCCCACTGTTTAGGTGTCCCAGGAATCGTTGACCAAAAATTCAGAAAGTTGTTGATAGAAAAAAATCATAATACAAAAAAAATTGACAATATGACCGTTACGCTATGCTATGTCATAATTAGTGAGGCTTATTCTTAAGCTTCCAACTTACACACACATGTAAGCCACTTTGCTGTCTGGAAAACTTATAAGCCTGCATTTAATATGCAGGAAATCATAATAATATGCTCACATTCATGATAGACCTTTGAATACAGAGCTCACACCACTCTACAGAAGTTTCTTGTTACGTCACAGATGCCACTTGGCTGTTGGTGCATAGAATTATAAAAAATGATGTACCCAAATATTACTGGGGTTACCAGCAGTCAACTGGCCCAAAGTCAAAGTCATCCCTAAAGAGCTGGCTGAGCAGAAGACAATAATTGTGTCTTATACACTGTAGATGCACTGTATGAACTGTACTTTCTACTCTTGTTTTATGTTTATATTCCCCATACACTCATATGCACATTATTTATACACCTTATGACACATGTCTACACCCGCAAACAATGTTTTGCACACCAAGTCCACCAAGCCTTTTGACCAATAACGTACACAGACATTTTATTTATTTACATACATTCTTTGTACAATAACATCAATAAAGAATTTTAATCAATCAATCATTCCTAGAGATGAACTTACCACAAAAATGTGTTTGCTGGAACAGCTGAGTTATTTAGCCTACCCAGCTTCTAGGGAGACAAGCGCAAAGGGCCATAACCAGTATGTATGCTGGAATGTCCCAGGAATCAATAAAAAAAATCAATGAAAAAAAAACATTTTGACAAAAAAATATCAGCATACTATACTAAGATTCTTGATTTATATGTGGAAATAATTTCCATATTGTTTAACAAAATGTATCCCATACAGGACAACGTTTTTGGTAGGTCTCCATCGAAAATTTCCCATTTGTTAATGCATGATTTTAAATATCATCTTCAATGAATTAACATGACGGGATATCCTCATATGAAGGACAGATAATGTTTGGTGCTTGACAAAAGTCTTAAGTTGAGTTGTTTGCAGGGGCACAGGACATATTTTCGAAGTGAGGGGGACCAAATTGTGAGGAAAAACACAGATAGTGAAATCAGTTAAAAAAAACATACATCATATTATAACTAAGGACCAAACGAAGCACACAAGAGAGGTAGCTTACCCCCACCTTTAGTATTCCTAAAGAAAGTCCAAGCAAGGTTTGGTTTTTGTTTGGGGGCCGGCTGCACCCCACTTTATTTGTTTCCAGTTTTCAGAGCCTGCTGCCTACAGAGACCAGTTTTTTTTTTTTACAGTGTAATAATAATACGAAGCCAACGCGTAAAAGCTGATTTCACTTGAACTTGAAAACAATATAAAACCAATAATAAAATGTTAAATTGTGTAATCCTGAATAAGAGACAAACATCACTGATGGCTGTGGGAAATACCTCAGACATCGATATATATATTTTCTACAACCTCGGTTCTATATTTAGAAAAGGATGCTGTGTCAATCACATATGCTGTCATGTGTGGAACAGATGAACAAACGTGTAGACACCCAAATACGTAACATTATGTTCCATACAGGCTTTTGTTTTGGATACACATAAACAGGATAGTTTGCTCTAATAAACAAATGTGTGTTTGGTAAAGATTTCCTACATTTGTTCTGTCGTTTACTTAAAATTTGTCCTGACAGCAACTTGGAGGCTGTCACTCTGGCGCAGTAAAATGAATTACAGCTTCCTCTGAAGACAAGCCGGCATATTAACAATGCCTGGCAGGAAAACCCCAGGCTTTCATAATGCTCCCATTTCCCTGTGCATGTACGCCAGGCAGACTACCTCCAACGTCACTGATCGGAGCATTCCAACATCAAAGATGAAAGTCCATCACTAATCACCTTATGTTGACGTCCTTAAGTGCTTGGTCTCAAAATAAATTCACCAAAATAATGAGCATTGTTTGTCAGTAAGAACTTCAAATTAATTTAGATGTGATTATTCACCACGTGGCTGATTGTAGCTATTGTTAAAAAAATTAAAAATAATATATATATATATATATATATATATATATATATATATTTCATATAAAATATTTCACATACAAAACTCATATTTTATAATTTTTTAGATTTAAAATATAAAAGATGTCTTAATGCATGAAAGTTTAAAGTTGGAAACACGTATGAAGGTTATAGTTGAAACAAAAAATAAACCCATAAAGAATAAGCCATGTATTCTCTCACTGTCTGGACTTATGCATTTGGGACATGCATGTCCCAAAACTACCAGATCACATGTGGTGCCATGTTGTCAAACAATAGGAAGTCTGCTGGAGGTGAACATGAAAACAATGTGGCAGGACAGTGCAGACCACCCATCTCTGTGGTCCAAAAGGTTATTCAATCGTCCAGCAGCAGGGTGGATCAGGAAGATCTCCTGCCGTGGGAGGGGTATGTTGGCATTCATAAACCTTGACACCACAAGATCTGGACTCTACTTTTCAAAGAAGATAGCAAGTCCTAGAAAGCAGCAGTATATGAATTATATCCGATCTGAAAGCACTTTGGCTTTTATTTTACTCATCATAAGATAGAGGTCCATCTGGACCTTAGCCCAGCTTGCAGAGATGTACAACAACAGCTACTCTCAATCTAAGTTTGGCGCGAGTGCCAAGAAAATCCACAAGGCCAGGGGCAAGAGCTGTGGCTACTACATGAAAATTGTCTTCTTTTTCTCCTCCTTGATCCAGACTCTGATCATTGTCAGCCTGGTTCTCTTCCTGGTCTATGGACAGCCAGAGGAATCTGCAGCTGAGAAGAGATTACAAGTGCTTGACCCGATGCACAATGAGCTCATTACGAAATACGGATACCTTCAGGAGGAGACCAGAAATCTTACCCGAAAAATTAACATGACAAATCGGGAAATGGAATACATGCAGAGGAATATCACCATGCTACGAAAATTAGGCAATGACTCTGTTTCCTTCATCAACAGTCTTCGAAATAAATTGGTGAGTAATATCTGATGCTCTTTTATTTATTGCCTGTTTTATTTACTGACATTTAACATTATCCACAACAAACATTAAAGAACCTGCTGATGATATTTTGTTCTGAAGATTTGACAAATTCAATAATTTGAAGGACAAATTTCAAAGCCACTGCACTGTAAAGCTGTTGCACTGACAACACTGTCAATACATCAATACCACTAAAACAACAACTGTAAAGCTGTGCAGAAAAAAATATACTGAGGAAAAGGTTGTCTATAAAGTCTTTGTTAGCACATCACAGTGGTGTGTTAATATGGTCTGAATTTCATATCTTAAATGTTGTAACCTCATGCAGCCCCTGTTTACTTTTTAACCTGCTTTGAATCTCTTTGAACACTCCATTCAGATATGAATGTAAGAAAGTGCATTCTTCAAACATTGTTGCCTACATTATAGAGGGATACGTCATATAAGGTTCTACTGAATCTGTTTTGATGCCAAAGAATCCAAACCCTTGACTGAGTACAGCTCAGAGATGTTGCTTAATACTTTGCTTTGTTTTATGCAATATCAAAAACATGTCAGATCTTGCTGATTCTGTTCTCATATAATTCAATTTAGAAGAATACATATGGAACATTTAAGTGATATACTTTTTTACTGCCAGGTCTGTAACACTTGTATATTCTTTGTTATTTGCTGCAGTTTTGTATTTTGTTTTGTAATATACATCTGCACTGTCATTAATTGTGTTGTAACTATATTTGTATTTGTAATGTTAATTTACCATACAGTTACAATGTCAAATGAGTTCATCGCCACCATGTAACTGCCCAAGAGTGGTACAACAACCTTCATGCCAATCAAATGGTAAGTACACAAACAAACAACCTTTTAACATCCAATAATATTTTATGTTCATGCTGACCAACACTAATGCTATTTATTTTACTTTTTTTGAAATATCAGGTCAACTACATGGTCTACAATATGAAAATTCACAGCTGAAAAAATGGCTGGAAATTGTGCAAGGGAATTTTTCAGGGACTTTTCATGTTTTGAAAGATGAACTGGACAGTGCAAACAGGGACAGGGAATCCCTTAGGCTAGAGACAATCACACTGCGCCAAGAGAAGGCCACTGCTGAGAGGGAGATTGAACATTTTAAGACAAAGTGTAAGGAGGACTTTATCAAGTCCTTGGACGGAATCCCAGAGATCACCAAGGCATTCCGACAGAAGATTGGCGCCTTGTTTCCACAACTGATCCCTTTCCACATAACCTGTCCCAAACAGCGTGAGCAGCTGGAGCAGATTCAGTATAACTGTAGCAGCCTATCAGCAGAGGTGGAGAACAAGTTTCAGCCCTACTTGAACAATGTTGGATTAAAAGTTTCTGAAACACTTCACAGAGTGAGTCATCTTGAAGCAAAAAAAATATATCTGGACAGGAACCTGTTTGAATGTAAGCAAAATCTAAGTTCCCTTGCGGAAACAAATTACAAGAATCTTAGAGACACCCGGGAAAGACATGACAAGGCTATGGAACAGGTTCTGCTGGAGCAAAGGAAACTCCGAGGAGCAAAGGAGCTGTTGGACGGAACCTTGAGTCTAAAGGAATCCGAAATCAACATGCTGAAAGAAAAGATAAACGCCTCTCTGGCTAACTGTGGACACAGGGTAGGAGTTATATGACTAGTATTTCACACATATGGATATGTTGAGAAAATGTATATTGATAATAACACATCAAAAAATGTTTTCTTTACAGGCACCACCACCAAAACCTTTTCCTGGGAATTCAGCCCCAGGAGGGGGCGGGATGGGAACAGGAGGCATATTACCTGGTAGTGGCAGTACATTTTCAGTTCAACCAGGATCAGGGATAAAACCCACTGCACGAGGGTCTGGTGGACCAGACAGTTCTTTATTTAAAAAGTTTGAATTGGAAAAGTTTGGTCGCAGTGGTGTGAATCAGGTGGGGTCGGGAGGAACTGGGATGGGAAATACAGGGTCAAGTGGCCCGAGCGCGGATAGATTCCCAACAGCAGCAGGGTCAAGTACTCCTGGGTCTGGTAAACCAGCATTAGGTGGAACAGGACCAGGGACTGGATCAGGATCCTCTGGAAATATGGGAATATTTGGAACAGGATCAAGCCACTCTGTGCCCTCTGGTACAGGAGCTGGTAGGACAGGGTCTGGAACCGGGTTAGGCTCCCCAACAGGGGGAGGAATGAACACAGGCTCCTTTGGAACAGGAAATGATAGATCAGGATCGAGTGGGACAGGGTTTGGTTCATCTAGTAGTATGGGGTCAACAGGGGCAGGATTCAACACGGGCTCTTTTGGAACAGGTGCAGGAGCAGGACATAGTGGAACAGGATTTGGTTCCACTAGCAATATGGGGGCTGGTGGAGCAGGGTTTGGTAACACAGGCTCTGCTGGAGCAGGGGGCAGTCGAAGTGCACTTCCTGGAGCAGGGACTGGCACTACAGGGCAGGGCAACACAGGCTTTGGTGGAGCAGGGTCCAGTAGGACCGGGCAGAGTGGGACAGGGTCTGGGGGGACCGGGTTTGGAGGCTTTGGCTCAGCAGGAACAGGCCGAACTGGGTTTAGTCCAAATGGATTTGGACGAACAGGGACCGGTGGCAACACGGGGCTGTACGGAGGTGGCAGCTATGGAACGGCAGGTAAGTCTGACAGCATTTACAATGTTTGAACATATCAACATGTATAATGATGAATACATATAGTCTGAGATAACTGTCATATTCTGTGTTCCCAGATCCTATCTCAAATCACTTGAGAGAGCTCCAGAAGTATTTAAATCCAGAGCGGTATTGAGCTGTGAAGAGAGTTTCATAAAGGACAATTCTACAGGGATGTATGAGTGAAACTGGGGAATCATACCCACATTACTTAGCTCAGAAAAATACAGTGGATTTAATTAAAAGCTGAGGTTCAACAAAAACTGTGGTTATACTAGTTTTGTACTCTGCTTTTAGCCTGTACATTTGCTTTGCAGATTCCAATTTGTATGCATTTTCTTGTGGGAGGTTAAACAAATTCTCTAAGATGTACATAGTCATATAGTATATATTATGTAAAGAATTTTACGGAATAAACAGCATATTCTAAACTAAAAAAATGCATTCTGAACAGTGAATTGTGTGCATGAGATTGTAAAGCACAATGGCATTCCAATTTCTTGTGATGTTGAATAATCTGATGACACTAAGTGACCACATACCCTTTGTATATTATCTGTTATGCCACAAGAGCTTAAAAATATGTGTCTTTTAATTACTCAGTAAGCATGGTGTCATTTATCTGTGGTTACCTGCACATATTAATAAAAAAAACTCTTTCACTCTGTCTACATGTAATTCATGTAAACATATTTAAAAACCCTTGACTTCTCATCACATTCCATGCTCATTTCCTTTAAATTCCTATCAAAGGTAGGGGTGGTTGGTGTTAACATATCTCTGGCACAAATTGAGGTCTTGCAAAAGATATAAAATGAATAATTACTGAGATTAAAATAATGATTCATTTTAATGTTTCCTTAACTGTGATTTTGTATGAGATTAGTTCATATGATCAATGACTTTCAGTAATGATAAATTCTGAATGTTTGCTATATTCTGAATTATGAATAGTTGTGAATATACTTAACATACTGAATTGTGAATATTTACAAACACATTATGTTTGTGGGAGTGATCCATACAGTCAACTGTATCAAACCATTACCTGTAATATAACATGGTGGTGCAATATGCATTTCTTACTGTCCAAAACTCCCACAATGTCAACAAGGTAGCGCAAAACCAAAGGACATTGCTTAATTAAGTACATTTTACAGCATTTCTCTAAACCGCAAAAGAAGGAGGAGGAAGAGAGGGAGGAGAAAATACTATAGCTTAATGGTCATTTTTGTAATAATCAGCACTCAATTATAAATTACATTAGTTGCATGAAATGGTATTTTCTAAATTAGCATGAGATTCCATCCAATAATAGATTGGCAAAAGACATTGGTTAGAGCCCACAATTGCTCTTACACAATCTTACACAAAGTTGCCCATCCCAAGCACTGTTTCTGTCTGTTTACATTCGCCAGACAACCCCAGAATGTAAAGAGACAATAGGGACGGATGCAGGCGTCATAGACGTCATAATAATGTTTACGAAACAGAAAACGGGTCCAGCAGTGGTCAGCACAGGTGTTGTGGCAGATGCTGGAAGGAAAAATGTGAAAACTGAAGGCTAAAATCTGTCTTTAAAAAAAAAAAAAAAAAGCTCTGGCAGTTTTACAACAATTGTTATTATTTTGCATCAGCAGGAAGCAGTACTTAAAACAGTGCCCAAGCCAGCAGTGGGGCTATAACATAAGCAAACCTTTGCTACCCTTGGACCACCCATTCACATGACACGGAAGTTACCTAATATGATTGAAAGACACATGAGGTGGGGTACATCTCTGCCCATCCCTAAACGTTACTTCCATACTTTGATCCATTATATTTTTTCCATAGCTCATGATCACAAGGTCATAAAGTTTACCTCCTTATTTATGAATCCCTTCCATGTATAATTACCCTACAGTGCGTGAGCAACACGGATAACAATCAGACGCTTTTCCCATGTTGATGACTAGCTTCCTGTCACAGAAAACAGAGCGCGAGGCCGCCTCTCCGCCAGTCCCGCTGTCCCCACAGGGCAGCTGGGCGCCAATTAATAAATAGTGAAGCCAAGTAAAAAAGTATTCTCTATCCTGTTTAAAGGATGTCCTTTGTTCAAGATAAAATGTTTTTCCCATTTAGTCTCGTTAGATCTTTACCCTTTCTCGTAAGAGGTCTGTGTAAAGCCAAGAATCGACTGCTCTCCCTTGAAGTGCCACAAATATATATCTCACATTAAATTGCCATTCAGCATAATGATTATTTTTTTTATAATATATTTGTACACCTCTGAGAATAAATGGTATACTGATATTAACTGTGGAATTGAGCAGATGTACATTGGCCTATAGTTTAAAACATTGTAATTAATGTTAATTAAAATGAAGTTGATGTCTGCGAGTTGATACGACTCTGTTGTAAGAATGTCGGGAAATAGAGGGGCAAATCTCCATACTCCACCCTCCTCAGCAGTGGAAAGGAAAGGGTGCCTTCCTTCCTTCAGGGGGTCAGAGGACTATGAGACCCTTTGTCTCTGGACTCAATGGTTCCCTATTCTCTACAAGTCCTAATTAAACTTCCTATTTTCCTGCCCCCTCTAAGGCCCCTATACTTCCCGTGTGCTAAAGACATTAGGGGGCACGACCCTCTCGTTGTTGATTTCCCGTGTGCTAAAGACATTAGGGGGCACGACCCTCTCGTTGTTGATTTGTCCAGCAGAAGTCAACCCTAGAATCAGTGGGCTAGATGTAACACATGTGTATGTTTTCCAGGTCAGGCACAACCTGAGCTGACCTTGAACCTTGAATAGAGTTGCATGTAATTCCAAGGTGGGAGCAGTATCCCTCTGGATGTCAGCTTTTGTCTCACTATGGACTCTCCACGTTGATTAGATTATGTTTTTGATGTAAAATATGTATTACAATCTTGCAAAGAAATGTACATTTCCATGGTAAACTATCAGGATTTTGAAATAAAAAACACAATTTCATCTATATAGAAAGTGATCTCACAGAGACTAATTTTTATCTTTGGCTTTTTTGAGATACTGTCTGGCACTCACACATCCAGTCACTGAGAGGGTTGGCACAGACTTAGATACATGGGAACAACATGTAGACAGGACATTGGTGGACAGGACACATGGGTTGACAGGACACTAACACATCAGAATCATCACACTGGGCATGAACACTTTGGCTATACCTGCTAACAGAAAATACAGACTCACGTTGGGAAATCATTTGAAAACATTCTGGCAATGAGATGTAGCAGCTTTCTTACTAAAGTGAAACAATTTAGACCAATAGCTTAAGCCTACTTATTTGATGAAAGCTTAAAAAACACTCAGGCCTATCTTTTTCCCAAATTCGTAGGGTGGATTATTTGAAAAAATCCTTACAGGTAATATTTTGGATTATACAGTATGCCCAGTTATACTCGAGAGGAGCAGGCATGTGCACACATACTGTAGATGTCAGAGACATTTTCTTCCAAAGGAGAAAGTGCCCTTTTTTCTGGAGTGCTTAAAGCTACATTGTGTAATTTCATGGGTTAATTATTGGGGGAAATTCTCCCATCTAGCGTTGCAACAGACTTCAGCTCCACCCACCAATGATTATACATGGCGGAGCAAGATATTTCATCAGGAGCCAGTTCCGGGAACCCGGATCACACGACGGGGGTCTCCCTTTATGCAGAGCAGAGGCAGCGACTGTTCCATTGACGTTTATGGCCATAGCTCAGAATTTCACCACATATGCTAGGATCTTGGTTCTATAGAGTTAGGAATATGAATTTTGGGCATGTTTTCAAGATCCTCAAA
The DNA here is from genome assembly GCF_046254945.1 of Alosa pseudoharengus. Lineage (NCBI taxonomy): Eukaryota > Metazoa > Chordata > Actinopteri > Clupeiformes > Clupeidae > Alosa > Alosa pseudoharengus. The sequence goes on from NW_027468663.1 coordinate 27,577,933, forward strand.
CCCTTCTGACCGTTTCAGGTATATTTTTAGCAGTTTTGAGCATTCCAGTCTGGAGAAAATCGACCATATCAGGTGTGTGCCTGTTATTTATTCTGCTGCTGTTGGCCGGTTGCTACGTATCAATACGTCAACGACATGCCTCTTTACCCCACAGTCACATTAGCTCCGAGAAACAGTGACAAAGCGGCAGGCTGCTATTCATTTTCAATGGGAGTGGCCGTTTGCCAGCGACAAGCGACAAGCTTGCCACTGCCACGAGCAAGGCGGGGCTAAAATAGACAAGAAGTCTATTTTATGCAAATGCTGAACGATGCGACAAAGCGACTGCCAATCGGAGTGAAGGTGACGCTCGTTGTTTGAAAGTTAACTCAAAAACTTTATCCAAGATGGCGTAGCTAACTCATAGAAGCCAGTATTTCTGTACTAACAAGTAAGTTCAGGGTTTGTGGCCTTATATGTTGCAATCCCTAGCAAGTAATATTAACTTTTAAATCTAAAAAGTCAGGTTTTGTAACCAAAAAATATGTCATGTATGAGCTATCTGTCAGCCACCTAGCACGTAGAAATCGGTAGCCATCAATCACCCGCGAAACCTTGTTTACAGCCCACTCAACGGCAAGTTGGTGGAGTTGTCGTTGTCTTTTAGCTAATGTGACCGTAGGTTATGCACTCGATCCCCATTTTGCACCCATAGACTAGCCTAGAAATCTAGACGTAAATCTAACATAATGATTGATGGCAGAGTTGCAACGGTTTGGCTTGAATTCCCTGCTACTTGAAAACAAATAAGATGGATGTTACTGTTGGCGAACATTGTGACACGAGTTAAGCTGGCAAACGTTTGAACTAGCCAACTAGCTCCGCTGGTGGGAAACGCATGGGACTCATAGCGCTGCCGCTGTCCTATTGCGTGCAGAGGGAATTTGAAAGACAACTGATTATCCCGCCCCTCGGACTGAGCACTGCGAACGGTGAGTGCCCAGACCCTACATTTTAATGTGGGTCTGGCTCGTCAGGCTACCCATAGACATGAACTACGACGAACTATCTTGTTTTGCCATGTATAATCTTTGGCCCCACTGCAAGCACGATTTACTACGATTTGCTACAGAAGCCGCATCATAAAAGTCCTAGCTGATGTCACAAGATGTCATACACTTTCTCGTAATGAGGTTATTTCAGAAAAATAATTATAAATTGCATTTACACTCTAGTAATTTAGTCTGTGAAACTATAGCTCATATACTTCATGCAAGATGAATACTGTCGTTATGGATTTGTTATTTTGGCTTATATTCAACAAGAATCTTATCAGTGTTAACGTTATTTGACAATACTGTACAAGATAATTCAAGATAACGCTTACATAATCTTCTATCTCCGTACAAAAAGTCATGTTAATAAAAATATGAAGTGCCTTTTTTCCACTTGAGCCCCTGCCCTTCAAAATGTATGTGCATGTCCCTGGAGAGAAGAATGGCATAATGATATTTCCAGTTCCGCAACACAAAAGGAATATTTGAATACACTATTAGGTTCTATTTTTTCATTATCACTACACACCACCAAGGTACAGATGTTATCCTCTAAAAGCAAGGCCTTACATTTTCATATAGAGTTTCAGCCGAGTTGTGGCTGAGTTGTGGAGCCCATAATTGTGCTTTCTGGCTGGTGGGGTTGTACAGATGTTGAGAATTCAAATTTTGATAGTCTGGCCCCATAGTCAGGTTCACTATATATTTTTGTGGGAATTTTTGTGGGATTTGGTAAACTATACATTTTTGGAAAGGTTATTGTATAAGGAGTCAGAAAATCGATGTTTGCATTTCCTAAGACAGTTACCAGGACAGTTTTCCTCAGTCAGTGTCCGAGAAGGTGGTTAGCAGCACAGGAGCACCGCAGGGGACTGTGCTCTCTCCTTTCCTCTTCACATTATACACCTCAGACTTTCAGTACAACTCTGCAACTTGTCATCTGCAGAAATACTCTGATGACTCTGCAGTTGTGGGGTGTGTGAAGGATGGGGAGGAGATTGAGTATAGAGAACTGGTGAACAGCTTTGTGGCGTGGTGTGGAAACACCTACTCTTAAATGTGGCCAAGACCATAGAGATGGTAGTGGACTTTAGGAGGGCTAGGACAAAGTTAAACACTGTCTCCATCATGGGGAAAGAGGTGGAGGTAGTGGAAAACTGCAAATATCTGGGTGTACATCTGGACAACAAACTGGACTGGAGGTGCAGCACTGAGAATGTTTACAGGAAGGGACAGAGCAGACTATACTTCTTGAGGAAGCTTAGGTCTTTTAATGTGTGCAGCAGGATGTTGAAATGTTTTACCTGTCTGCTGTTTCTAGTACCATTTTCTTTGCAGCCATCTGTTGGGGCACCAGTATCAGGACAAATGACACCAAAAAACTCAACAAGTTGATTAAAATAGCTGGCTCTGTAATTGGAAGTACACTTGAACCCCTAGAGTTGGTTATTGAGAGAAGGATGTTCCAAAAGCTAGCTCCTTAACATTATGGACAACACCTCACATCCATGGAATGAACTACTGGTCAGACAACAGAGTGTTTTCACCTGGAGGTTGCTTCAACTTCGCTGTAACAAGGACTGTTATTCCTGCCCACTGCCATGACTATTTACAACAACTCCCCTTTGTGCCATGAGAGAAAAATCTTATGCTGAGAGACAATGCAGTTTACATACAACCTCTTCAACAGATCGAATTGATTTTTTGACTATATCGAATTGATTTTTTTTTTTACTTGTATGTATGTATGTATGTATGTATGCATATATATGTGTGATATACATGCTGCTGTAACATCATAATTTCCCTTTGGGGATGAATAAATTAATCTATCTATCTATCTATCTCTCTGCTTTGGTCCAGTTTAAATGGTCTTTTGCAAACCTCAGGCTGGCTCTTCTTTGCTCTTTTTTCTTGCCTTGCACAAGAACCAGGCAGGTTCAGCCCAGAACTGGCCAGTTTTGAACTTTCTGCCCCTCGCGGTGCACTTCACCCCAGCTACAGCTGCAAGGCTATATATGATATTTGAATAAGTTGGTGGTCATCCTGGTCATGGAGAGTCGTTTTCGCCCTCTGCTGGTCTGTAGCTGTGTGCCCAATGTCATGTAGCTTGAAATTTTGAGGATGGAAACAACCTGATGCTCACTGTATCTGTCAGTATGATTGAACCTGTCCTTTCCTCTATCAAAACTTTTCCTGTCATCTGTTTTGTTATTTCCCAAGTACTATAGTAAATGCTTCTACCACCCAGCTGGTCCTGTGCACCACTGTTCAAGTAGTCATAGAGTACCATGCTGAAATATTAATGATCCTAGTCAAACATCCCATGAACAGCAGCATCTGGAGTTTCTTGAAGTAGTCTCAAACTGTACGTGGACACATTTCCTTTCAGGGCCAAAATGCCCAACCACAATGCCCGATCTGTCTATTCTGTTAAAATGACAGGGCAACTACTTCACAGAATCCCCCTTTGCCCAACTAAGGACAGCAATAGTACTACAAGGAACAATAGTACTCATATATGAACCAGGAAAGTTCATAGTTGCGGTTGTCTGACAAGTGTCAACTGGAGTAGTGACTGATAGTGAAACTGGTTAGAAAAATTGTTGTCAACACTACTTAGGCAATTATTATACTACTGTGCCCCAGAATACAAGAATAAACTAAAAAAAGTGTTCATTGTACTTATGCGCCGAGCATAGTACAGAGTTGAGATTCTCACTCCTGCAGTGAGAGTTGTGAGCATGGAACACGAAGTTCAGTGAAGAAATTAACTTTTAGATTTGACCACTGCTCAGTTTCGAGATATTTCAGTGTCTTGGTGATAAGTTTGGACATATTTTAGCCTACGTTGCTGATTTACAAGCAGAGAAGATATTTTGTTTCTGTTTTGACAAAAGAAGAGCTTCTGTAAGTTTACTTTAATTACATTAATGAACAAGACTTTGAATGCTTATAAAAACCATAGACTAATCTTTATTCGAGTAAGAGACTATTTGCACTTGTCCTTATTCTGTGCATTACCTTACCATTTTTCCTTTGGAGTCAAAGGGTGATTCTGTATTATTATAATAATTACATTCATACACTTACCTGCTACCCATACACTTACCTGCTTATTCATACACATTCATACACTTACCTGCTGCTTGTACATTCATATTCCCATACATTAATTTTTGGGTATTGCATACATTTGTATTTATGCACACATTCACCTCAGCATTTATTCATATTTCCACAGACCCTTTGCGATGATATAGAAACTATACTAATGGATCATTTAACACATAACACACAAAAACACATAAATGCCATTAAGACGTTTCTAATATTAGAAATGCATGCATTTGCATTGGGACAAGGTATCATCCTATCAGGGCTATCATAGCAAAACACACACACACACACACACTTATTTTCAAAGCAGTTACATTCTCTGCTCATTTTGTACACACAGACACAACCTCGGGTTGTTCTCATCCTGCTTTGAACATGGTTGTGGTTATGGTATGGTTATGGTATTCTCACACACTATGCAGAAGGTTGTGGTGCTCAACCTGTGTTTGACTCTTCAGCTCAATAAGGTGTTCCTGTATTTCTAAAGAGAGAAACTGTAAGTTGCATTGCAGACAAATTGATCCGATGTAAACATACCCTAAATAGTGCAAGTAACTCAAGTCTTTATATTGTATGCTATTTGTGGAGTTATTTATTTGGAAAGTGAAATCTGCATTTTCCTCTCAAGTTAAACTTGTAGGCTACTTCTCTTTACTAACCCTGCTGGAAAAAAAACAGCCTGGCCATCATAAGATGGTTTGCTGGTTGACCAGCTTGTTTGACCCCCCTGATGGTTGACCAGCTGAAGGTATGTTTTCGCAAGAGTTTTTCTGCATGCTATAGGTTTACCCAGCTTACGATGGTAATTTAGCTGGTTTTGCTTGTCGTGCCACTGCCAGTGTTGCCAGATTGGGTTGAGTGATTTCCGGCCAATCACGCTCAAAAACCCACCCTCATCAGCAAAAAAACGCCCCAACGACGATTTTGTCATAGAGATCCATTCAACTAAATTTTTTATTTGCCCGCCTAAAGCTTATTTTCCCCCGTCCGACAAAGTCAAAAGAAGCCCAATTGGGCCCAATCTGGCAACACTGGCCACTGCAAGCTGGTCATTTTAGCTGGCATTGCTGGTCTTACATTTCTGGTTTAACTGGCCATGCTAGCTTATATTGGTCATTCTCAAACCAGCATGACCATCGACCTTACACCAACAATGTCAAGCTTGGCAGGCTGGTCACCAACCACCAGCTGTATCCCACATGACAGGTTGGTCACACCAGTATAACCAACTTCCTCAGATGGTCACGCCAGCATGTCCACCTGGTGGACCAACCAGCTACACCAGCAAATGTAACAGAGGTTATAATTCGTCCGCCGCTCACGGCCCTCGAACCCGCCACCTCGACACACACCGGCATGGGAGTCGAACGCTCTAACCACTGAGCTAAAAGGCCAGGCTTCCAACTCAGCGGTTAGAAGCGTTTTTAAGGTTAGGAGTGTGAGGATTTACAAGGGGCAACTAGCATGCTAGCTCAGTTCGGCTCCGTTACACTAAGACCTGCAAGAGTTGGAAGAAAACCAGCTAAAACCAGTTAAAACCAGCAACCATGTGCCATGTTAAAATGTCCATTTAAATTAGCCTAAGGTTCTGTGTTTTAAATCTGAAATAAGGAGGAATGTGAGGAGGCTGCTATTAACTGTAAAGAATGCATCTGCAATTGAAACTATCTGCAGCCTATGACGCAAATAGCCTGATGTTGGGTCTGTGCAGAGAATGTCTAATAAGGGGAAAACTTCCGGTTTCTGAGCTGGTTGCAGTTCCTTCTGTGGTTCCACATGAGGGCGCTCGTCCATGAGTGCAGAATGCATGGAGGTCTATGGAGCTGTACCCCTCAAAATCCACTTTTCTCAGGATATAATTTTTTTTCAAGTAATTTGAATATTGTATTCGAAAGGGGAGGCAAAGAAAATACACTTGGTTGAGTATTATATTTTTTAAAGTCACTTAATTGTTTTAAAAAGCCTTTCAAACATGTCAATGACGTTATTCATTAGCACAATGCTAGCGTGTTATGGGCAACAACGACCCAACCTGTAAGAAATCAAAAGGACATAAGTACTCGTTCATTCAACTTTTGACCTATAACCCATGTTGAAGTTATACAAACTACAATCAAATCTGAGATTTGTCAACGACAATCAGGTGAAAGAGACAAATTTAGCTGTCTAGCTCCATTGACTCCCATTCATTCTGCACTCATGGCGACCGCCCCCAGTGGAACTCTGGTGGAACTGCAACCAACATTTGGTACAATGGGACTTAATACGGAGTGGCCAGGCTCTCCGTAGATGGGCTCTGGGGCCTCATTTATAAAGCGTTCTTACGCACAGATTTGATCTTAGACCGTGCGTACGCTCAAATCCATGCCAACGCTCAGATTTATAAAAACCGTCTTTGACGTGGAAAAGTGCTTATCTCCACGTCAGGTTCAAACTTGACGTACGACCATTTCCTTGTGGTAATGCCGGGGTACTGCAAGTAATCTGAGGTCTAAGTGCATGCATTTTCAAAATTCCAAGACCAACGATGTCTTTCTTTGCCCTATGCATGATCAATATCAGAAGATTTTTAAAGACGTTTTTGGACGCAGCTTAATGTTTCATGGTTTGGCATAAAACTGCTAATGAGAACTATAGCACGTAAGAAAGTGAACAAACGTATAGCTTACTTATTTCATAATATCTATAAAAAAAACACCAAGACCTACGATAGAATGATTGAAACATTCTTACAGGTGATCTAGTATATTTAGTGTTCCCACCAATCTAGTATTGACCATAAATGTCCAATTGCCCTCGTTTAGGAGAGGAAAAGTACATTTGTGCCAGGGATGTAATGGTAAAATTAGAGGTGGGTGAACTATGAATTCTGCAATTTTGGTGAGGTGGACTGCGCCATGCGGTATCGGATTTTTAAAAAAGGCATTTGAACATGTTTGATAATGGTGGAGGTTATTATGTAGTATTGGGAATAGGCCTATAGGATAGTATTGGATAATACAGTTTTGAATGTTAAAAGTGAATAAACTCTTTTGAGAGGTGAATAAACTCTAATAAGAGGTGGGTAGGCCTAAACTCTATTTCTGAAATGTCAGAGGTAGATAAACTGCGTTTACTCGCGTTTAGCCTCCACTACATCCTAATTTGCGCTCATAGGCCTATTCCCAGCTTCGTAACAGAAAGGAAACATTTGAATGTAAGCTATACAATGTAGGCTATAGATATTTTATATCATATATAGCCTACACAACAAAGAAACAGAAGTTATCCTCTGAAAGCAGGGCATCTTCATATTTAGTGTTGCGTCGGATTTGCGTAAAGAGGTGCAGAGCACGCACCTGTTTGCTTTTTTTGACTGGCAGTGTCCAAGATCATATGACAATACGTGAGTTGAATAATGTAGGCTAAAATATAAAGGTAGGCCTAAAGCAAACAATAAAGAACAATGTTTAAGCCATTGGACATTATTAAAAGAAAACGATAGCAAAGATGTGCAGAATGAATGAATATGACCTAGGCTACTTTTTCAGCAAAAACATAGCCTATCCTAAAAGAAACGTTAAGCCTACATGACAAAACGCTTATAATTTAGTCCTCTGTTTTGTAGACTAAATCAGCATATTACCCAGGGTCATGTTGGAAACGTACAGTAGACTACTGTACCATAACGTACATGATTGCTGTAGGCCTAGAGGTCTTTCCTTAGGCCTACCCTTTTTTTTCTACAAAAAATAGGCCTAAAAAGTAGGCCTAAACATACTAAATGTTGCTTATTCACATTACTGCAAGCAAAAGGAATGAAAGCGATTTCATTAAAACATATGCTAATGATATTGATGAGGGGGTGTTTACAAGGCGGAGACCTAAAACCATCCGGCTGCGCACAAGTTGACGTTCATTTGTGATTTATAATGGGCACATCTGGAAGGGTGGCGTACGCACGTTTTTTTGTGCGTACGTTCGTTTTCTCTGAATCACACGTACGATCATTTCAGAAATGATCTAAGATCAAATGAAAGATGGTTTCTACGCAACCCTTTTATAAATGAGGCCCCTGGTCTGTGGATGACTCTAAGCAGTGCGTTGCTTAAAGACAAGATTTGCTCTGGGGGGCCCCCTATGGTTGAGAAGCGCAATAATAAACAAACAAAATATTTTGCAACAAAGTAGCCTATGAACATAGAGGAAATGCACCGACAGCTTAGCCTGACAAGCCAGACCCACATCAAGATGTAGGGTCTGGGAACTACCCATTGGCAGTGCTCAATCTGATGGGCGGGAAACGGTTGTCTTTCAAATTTCCTCTGCACGCAATAGGATAGCGCTACAACTCATGAGTCCTATGCATTTTCCCACCAGCAGAGCTAGTTGGCTAGTTGATCAAACTTTTGCCAATTTAAAAAAAGCTTAACTTGAGTCGCGTTTCAAGGACCGCTGTTTGCCAGCAGCAACATCCATCTTCTTTGTTTACAAGTAGCAGGAAATTCACGTAACTGTCGCCGACTCTATACACGATGTGATTGGCCTGATAGAAGTTTCATTTTTCCAGCTCGCAAGCCAACGAGTTGCTAGACTAACCTGGCTGCATATTACATTTGCTGCCGCTAGGGTGCGTCTAGATTTTTAGGCTACAGACAGCTGTCTTTAGAAAAAAATCTCTGAATTCCTGTAGCACAGCAGCTCTTTTATAGCCTGACGAGCCAGACCCACATTAAAATGTAGGGTCTAGGCACTCACCGTTGGCAGTGCTCAGTCCGAGGGGCGGGATAATCGGTTGTCTTTCAAATTCCCTCTGCACGCAATAGGACAGCCCTATGAATCCCATGCGTTTTTCCACCAGCAGAGCTAGCAGGGAATTCAAGCCAAACCGTTGCAACTCTGCCATCAATCATTATGTTAAGCCTGCCTAACGTCTCTATACACGATGTGATTGGCCCTATCGAAGTTTAATTTTTCCAGCTCGCAAGCCAACGGAGAGTTGCTAGCCCTGTAGGGTGCGTCTAGATTTCTAGGCTAGCTGTTTTACGTTTTGATTTCGCAATGGTCAGTAATCCGCACAGAAAATGGCAGAAGAGCTGTTTGTCATGTTATGAGGTTATGTAACAAATACAACAAACATATTTAAATTTCAGTGATTGTAATTGCATTAGTCTACTTGATTAAAAAAGATATATGCTCATAAAAGTAGTGGAGTTAGGCCTACACTGACCATGACATCCCAAAAGGGCAAAATTAGAAGAAAGCATAGCAAACGTGCAAATGTTGCACGCCCATGTTTTTAAATAGGCTAGTAATATTTTCAAAAACTTAGCTATAATTTGCTGAAGTTGTCAGAAACATGTCATGTCATGTCATGACATGCCCCCCCCCATTTCAGTGTAAGAGCATCCAATCAGCCTGTCCAAGTCAGAAGGATCTCAATGACGTAACCATACTGCAAGCAGTGGGGAGCATAGACATAATAGACATTATGTCTATGCTGGGGAGCCCCTTGATAGCAATGGTAACTGAGATGACTTTGCTATTCGAGAATAAAACTGAAAACTGAAGCATCATTGGCACTGACAGTCAAAGGACACATTTTCTGTGCCATATGCAGGGTGTGTTGAGGGGACACAGTGTCTCAATTTTATAATGAATTCAAGCCTTATCAGAAATTAGTGCCATAATTAATTTGATCGTAGATTTTTTATCTAAGATTGGATTAGGTTTGTTTTGACCCCCCCGCGTGCATTGCGAGGCTGCATCATATTTCAGATGTGTGGACTGAGAATAACCATTCATGTGCGTATTAGGCTGCTGGAACTGAATGACCCTACGGTTTTCTAAATTATGAGATCACACAGTCGTTGAATGACATTAATTTAAGAAGGACACAGTGCTACATGCAGAAAAGGGATGTGGCACAATGTATATTGCCATCGCGGATCATGTCGTGACAGTTCAAACGTCCTGGGTTCGTATGTTGTTAAACAGAGAGCATCACTGCAGCCCACGATGGAGAATGGTGGTTAGGCTACAATATTGCAGCCCGTTGAATGAGTGATGCAAAACGCCGGAAATGTCTTCGGAGGTCCTGAGTGAGTATTTATGTTGACACCTGTGCTTGATTAATTTCTACCTATTTCTTACATTATGTCAGGTGATTCTTTAAGTCCCAAGCGGGAACTAACCAACTTGTTTATTACGTCCCTCATAACACTAGGCTATATCACCCTGTAAACTGTAGCTGGCATGAACCTCGTCTTTCTGCCAAGAGAGGGAGGATATTCTTCATATAGCGTTGAAATGTACTTAAGTGTTGCCATTTTCAAAGACGTTAAGTAGGCTAACCTGAAACGCATAATCAAGCAATAATCGAGTCGTGCTCACAAAAGGCTAACCCGTGTCCTTCAGAAATAAAAACGTTGCAATAACTAGACGTTGTAGCCTGTTTTGGATAATTAATTGAGAAACCTTGTCTCAAAAGCCTAAATTATGTTACTGTTGGAGTCGTTTGCTGGGGTTATAGCCTACCATAAATTCAAAGGGGTTACGTTTCGATAGGACAGAACATGTTGCATTATTTCCACAATTGTTTTTAAGTTGTCTGTAGCCCATCTTTTGCTTTATTTGTATGCACACAGCAGGATATATGGCAACATATGGCAACATATATCCTGCTGAGAGATGCATACCTCACAGAAACCGCCTAGTAGTCTGCAGGTCTTAAACATTTAAGAGCAGACAGTATTGTGTATAATGCTATAATTTTGAGTGATTAAGCCTGATTTAGTGCTTGGAGTGTAGTTGAAGCTGAAAGGAAATCCATCATAACATATGTCTCTGACCTAGATTTGAATATCCATATCAGATGCTTTATCTTTCATAAGTCTTGTGCTGGACAACTTTCTGATCCCAGATGATGAGATGAGATGAGATGAGAGTAACTCTGCATTCACAGGCCTAGTTTCAGTTGCCCATAAACAACTGAGTCAAAATGTGTAATAATAATACATGTTGTAATAGCCATTATGGTTGACAGACAGGTAATCAGTTCTGTGTGATGAAATGGTCATTCAGTGGATCATAAAATGTGACATGACATTACAGTCATCTAAAACAAATGAAAGCGATACAATTGTTTGTACATTTACAAAAAATATCTTATGCTGCTTTTCAAAAACTGCTTGGTAGGTAGTACCCATAAACCACATTTCTCACTGTAGGCAGTTTTGCGATACGTGGCAAAAACAAAGCACTTTTGGCTATCTGCAAATGTCAAAGATGCACATTGCATATAGTAAGCAGCACTTTCACATTAAAAAGTACAAATATCAGATCAGCAAGGCAAACACAAATCCCCACTTCACGTCCATAGCCTGTTGATATTTTTGCAATGTTGACTGAAGTAATTCACACTAATGCAATGTGCAATGTAAATGAACTTCATTGTGTAAACTGAGTGAAAACAACTTAACATAATCCGTTGCTGACCCATACTTATCACAGGCAACTCAAAAGGCAACTCAGAAGCACTTACAGACTTTAATCTCACTACTTTCAATTATAATTCTCACAAAGTCCATGTGATATGCAGAGTTGTAGAAAACTGTCTGTGTTTTGCAATTGAAACCATTTGACCATGATATAAGCATGAGACAAACAATTAAAACAAGATTTGTACAAAAACACAACTCAGTGTTAGTTAATCTAACTGATGTAGCTATCCAACAAACAGACGGGCCATTAGCATGCCTGACATGCCATGTATGAGGAATTGATTGGATTTTAAAACACAGGGCGTGTAATCAAGTTCCAAAAAAAAAGGCAACCAGAGCTTCTGAGCTGGATGTGGATTCTCTTTGACAAGCCTGTGCAGTCATGCGATACAATAGATCAAATCCTGGAAAATCAGGAGAAGCATTCCATTTCGACAACACATGAAATGTCGGAGGGATTGTGATGGTTCACTAAACCAATTCTAAGGGACATAACTAATTCTAACGGCAACCAATGGCCGCATCACATTCCTTACATTTACATTACACCCATGATTTAATGAACATTTGTTTTGTAAAGTTATGTGGTATCATGTTCTGAATTTTACTCATTGAGTGTCACTATGACATCTATCATCTATCATCTAATTCTTTTCTTCTGAATGCTTCATTATAATTTTTAGTTTTGCCTGCTTCCTTGATATCATTTCATTTGATGTTGACCTAATTAGATGAACAGTTCAAATGGTTTCCTGTGGTTGTCCTATATGCAAACGTTTCACTAGTGATTGTAGGACAAAAGCCCACAGTTTCCTTCCTGGGGTTTCCATTGTAATATTTCATGTGTGAGATTGAATCTAGATAATCTAATGCATTATTAACTCTTAATCAGTATAAAAGAAGATTAAATTAAGAAATGGGTAGTGTCATGAAACTTTTCAGACTATGCCACATGGCCTTCACAGATAAAGTCACATTGTAGCAACTTAATTGAGATGTGTTTAATTGTAAGATATAAGTGCCACTTGTCTAAAGCCTACGCCTTATATCATGTAGATATAATGAATCTAGTTTAGCGTTTCCCTCCATTGACACGTATCTCTCTTCTCTGGCTATCTGCTCAAGATAAGTGGTTTGGGAGGCGCCTCTCCCAGGCCAGGCAGTACATCATGTACCACAAATCCAGACTGAAGCCTGTGCCCACCGAAGACTGTGACATTGTCATGACCTTCCCAGGTGCTGTAAATAAGTCAAGACATAAATATTAAGACATGCCTCTAATAGCAAACAAAATTATCGGAATGATCCATGACCGAATGCAAAATTATGTATTTGTATATACCGGTATACTCTACATATTCTACAGATGTGTCAGTCAAATATAACTACTGTGTTTTGCTTTTGCTCTAAATATAGACAACATAGATGACCATACTTTGTTATGGCTTCTCAACCAAATCAGGCTGGGCATTCCACAAATTATCGTACACATAAGATACCATAAACACATCCGGGGGTTTGCTTTCTTCATCACCACCACTTTTGAGAAGTAAGTTGCAGTAAACTATTATTTTGTAAAATATTATGCTAAAGATAGTTCCTAACTTAGATTATCCCTACAAGTTGAATTTAAATGTGTGCTTGTTATTAATGATTTCTTACAGCTTGTTAAGAGGTGCAGAGCAAATAGGAATGTACAAGCAGGTCAAGTCTGAATATGGAGGTGGAATACGCCGATTTTCATGTGAGGAAGACACTATATATGAACACATAGAGAGTGAGCTATGTTTCTTCACATCACAGGTGAGTTTATTTGACTAAATTATGCTGTAGATTATGTGACTCATCCTCATGTGAGGTATAATGTCTGTTTACAATATTTGTGTGGGGTATTTTGTCAGGAACGCCAGACTATCATTAAATATTGGCTGGACAACCTCCGTGCCAGACAAGGGGATGTCCTTCACAGCATTCACTTCCTGGAGGGCCAGCCAATTAGTATGTAACATGTGGACACAGTTCTCATATTAAACATATTTCTTGTTAATATGCAATCCGGTATAGACCCTTTCAACAATAAAAACAAAAACAATGATTGAACGTTCTATTTTGTTCCCAATCAACTTCCTCTGCATTAAGATAACATATGGAATGTTAAAAAGGAAGTCTTGTGGGGGCAACTATGATGCTGATAATGGAACTCTCTTGAAAGGGTCTATAATATTTAGCATCATATATTACATAGCAGCATACTAAGATTTCATTATTATATTTTAAAGGAATATCCAGCAATGTCCAGAATAAACAAATCTGGTATCAAAGTATCGTGTTTTACTTGTTTCAGTACCAGAGCTGAAAACAAGGGGTGTAATCCTCCAGATGTTTCCTCTTCATGATCAGCGGATTCTTAGCCAGCTTATTACCTCCTGGGTTCAGGCTGTCTGTGAGAGACAACCCCTTGGTGAGTACCAGTTCCTGTTCCTGCTCATCTCTGTCATCAGCTGATGAATGCATTCGCTCTTCATGTGTCATTATAATTTGGCACACTTTCCTTCCATATCCAGATGATATCTGTGGGTATTTTGGGGTTAAGATTGCCATGTACTTTGCGTGGTTGGGTTTCTACACCAACTCCATGCTCTATCCTGCGGTCATTGGCCTACTGCTGTGGATGCTCTCGGAAACAGATCAGGTGAGGCATGCACACTTAGGTCGACGTTTTAAGTATTGTTCTTTCCATGTAAGCTTGTACCCTACTGATGACATGTGCACACACAACTTCCTGTACTCAGAAAAGCCAAGACATCTGCTGTGTTGTCTTTGCCCTCTTCAATGTCATATGGGCCACACTCTTCCTGGAACGGTGGAAAAGAAGAGAGGCAGAGCTGGCGTTTAAGTGGGGAACTCTTGACACGCCGGCAGAGTCGATCGAGGAGCCCCGGCCACAGTTCCGAGTAAGACCAGCCACACCCATCCAGTTGCCATACATGACCTTGCTGATCTTTTTTTACTCACTTATTTGAAAAGCTCAATTTTAGACCATTAAGTACTGTTTCCTCCCAACAGGGTGTGAAGCGCAACAGCCCTGTGACGGGCTGTGAGGAGCTTTACTACCCTCCCTGGAAGAGAAACGTGTTCAGGTGGCTGGTCAGCCTCCCTGTGTGTCTCCTCTGTCTGTGCTTTGTGTTCTTGGCCATGTTCATCTGCCTCGAGCTTCAGGTAAGAGGAGCAGACAGACTCCGCTGCTCTGGAGCTCCAGACAAGACTGTGAATCATTATGTTGATGGATGCACACGGCAAAGAGGAATATAATGAGATATCTTTGCTCTTCTGTTTGGAAGTGTCTAATTTCAGTGCGTTCAGTGCTTGTAATAATTTGAATTCCGTTTGGTCTAATGCAGACAGAATGTTTGGTACTGTTTTGGTTGACCCCAAAGTTGGCTGCTAGCATGACAATGGCAAAGGCATGGTTAAGCCATGGTAAATATTTTACTCCTCTAAGCGTCTGTATTTCCAGGAGCTTGTGATGGAAATGAAAGAGCTTCCCAGCCTCACTAGATTTCTTCCTAAAGTCATTCTTGCTGTAACAGTATCCACGTGTGATGAGGTGTACAAGAAGATAGCCCTTTGGCTCAATGACATGGGTAAGATGACAACCATTAAAAAATGACTTATAATGCAGGGCTCTCAAGTCTTACGCATTGAACATGAGACACACAATTGACGGATCCCACACAACCTCACGCCACACATGCCCTTTCTCACCCTAACGTCTTTGCATTCCCCGATGCAATGTTATACTTTGATTATTAATTAAGTTGAACTGATGATGAAATCCATCCATTTTGTACAGTCTGCAGGTTAAACATGCACATAGGCTACGATATGCGTAGCGTTTCAAGATGGCACAATGCTCTTCATCAAAAGGAGCGCACAAGTTCGAATTCACACATGGCATGGAATAAAGACTCAACTAATTTTAGCTACTAAGGCACACCTTGCTTTCCGCCTGATGTAATGACATCTTAATTCACACAGCCTGTTTAAATCACAGCCATCAGAAACTGTCTGAAACAACCTAAATAAAGCTACAACTCGGAAGGAGGGGATATTAACCTACTGTACTCTTAAATTGATTTTATTAATGACCATTATATGCATAGACAAGAAATGGGTCTTATGAAACAGTAAAAAAAATCATTAACGTTTTCTTGTTTCCTGCCAGAAAATTACAAACTGCAGAGTGCCTATGACAACAATCTCATTATGAAATTGGTCTTTGTAAGTTAAGTCGATGTAACACTTCTGTATATATTTTAATCTAATTCCTTATAATGTTTCTTATCATTTTTATATAGCTGTCTCAACTTATTGTTTCTCTTTAGTTTCAGTTCATAAACTCATACCTCAGCCTGTTCTACATTGGGTTCTACCTCAAAGATATGGAACGACTGAAGGAGGTAAGACAATTAGATAATAAAAACAAAGTAGCTAACTAGCTAATGCGCTAAGCTGAAAATCCGGTTGGGTAGCCTATCTCAGGTTTTTTTAACAGTAGCCTATGATGTCCACACAAAATTTAATTTCTGTTTATAAAAACATAGCAAAGTGTTTTCCCCTAGTTTGTGGGTAACCTATGGCTATATCAATTCCCCTTGTGAGTTAAATGTTTTCATGCATGTCTGGATAATGGGTGAGGAATGTTCAGGAGACAAACGACGGACTATGCATGCATGTTTGAGGCATAGTGCAGGCCCTATTCTCTGACTGAAGGTGTGCAGAAATTGTGCATTTACTTAACAATATTTAATACATTTCCCATGGACGACACCCCTGGACCCCCTCTAACTTTTAGCCTAAGTCTTGAATGTTTTCAACTCTTGGTTACATGCCTGGTGTGGGCTAAGTATGTATTTGTGCTGTTCTGCTGCAATTAATATGATGTCACTGGACATACAGTAGATCTCTCAGCACCCCCAACTCTAAATGACTTCCAGCGTCCCTGCTAGGAATTACATTGTAAGATATAGTACAGTACAGGATATGTAAAGTTATGTGTGTACAAAATAGAATTTCCAAATGGATGCTTTTAAAAAAAAAAAGTATATATATTTTTAAACTCATTCTTTTATGCAGATGTTGGCCACCCTCTTAATTATCCGTCAGTTCCTGCAAAACATTAAGGAGGTGCTACAACCCTATCTGTATGAACACCAACAATTGCGTGAATTCACCTTAAGGACTGTGTGGGAGGTCTTGCAGACCTCTATTTACAAATATGGACGTGTAGCTTTAGGTAAGGCATGGATGACTAGCGAAGCTCTGGACAAAAAGGAGAAGTCCGAGGCCTCTGGGAAGCCTGAGAAGAAGGGAAGGAAACGTCTACTGGCTGGATACAGAAACACTCAGGCTGAAGAAGGAGACGAAGAGAACACCCTCAAACAGAGGAAAGTCAGCTTCACCGAGAAGGTGAAATACAAAGGCAGTGTGTCTGGCACGAAGACTGGACGCAGCCTCCTAGACGATGACAGTCCCACTCTGGTGGAGGAAGGAGCTGACTGTGCCACCGTTTTTGAGATCTCTGACAATGATTCTGACACGGACTCTGGGGAGGCCAGCAAGGATCCCCCTGGTAATGTTCACCCTCTGCCGTTGTCATCTGGGTCAAAAACCAACGTCTCTCTCCCCCCAAGACAAAAAGCAACTGCCGAGTCAGAAACAGAAAGCAAGAAAGCATCCTGGATGGAACCACCAGATGAAAAAGAATCTCCCACTCTGACCCAGCCTGAGATTGAGAGCTGCATGCTGACATATGAGGTATGTTTATAATGAATAGTTATGTCAGTTTATGTATAGAGCACATTTAAAAACAACACTAGAAAAAATGTGCTTTTTTCTTAAAAATAAGGAAGCCCAATAGCTCTACCAGCTGATGGATGTTTGAAATAGAGTTATGTGACCTGTTGTGACTTCTGTGAGTTGCTGTGCTTTATGTAGCAGGGCACCCTTCAAGATTACCAGGAGATGTTCATCCAGTTTGGATATGTTGTCCTCTTTTCCTCGGCATTTCCCTTGGCAGCCATGTGTGCTCTCATCAACAACATCATTGAGATCCGTAGTGATGCTCTGAAACTGTGCACGGGTCTGCAGAGGCCATTCAGCCAGAGAGTGGAAAATATTGGACAATGGCAGGTTAGAAGCTCTGCACTAATATGCCCATGTGATATAACAGCGATATACCTGGTGCTTACAAGTGTTCAGTATTTCACCAACACGTGTACTAATGTGATAAGTACAGATACATTTGAAAAAAAACACTGGAATGATATATTGTCTCTGACAGGAGGAATTCCTTGTTCGTATTCCTTGTTTGTGTCTCTTTCTGAGCAGACAGCCATGGAGGCAATGGGTCTAATTGCCATTATAGTGAACTGCTACCTGATTGGCCAGTGTGGTCAGATCCAGAGGCTATTCCCTTGGTTGAGCCCTGAAATGACCATCGTCTCCATCGTAATTCTGGAGGTAAAGACCAATATTTAAACAACTTTACAGAAAGCACGAAGATGATTTGTATGTTAAATTTAGTATTTTTATGATTGTCAGATCATATGGCATGTATGTATATATATATATAAGATCTCAGAGGATTCCATTTTTTGCAGCACTTTGCCATTCTTCTTAAGTATGTCATCCATATGGCCATACCGGATATTCCTGGCTGGGTTGCAGATGAGATGGCCAAACTCGAATACAAGCGCCGGGAGGCTTTGAAGGTGCATTAATAATAAGATTCACATAACTGAACCACAAAAATGCTAGGACCACAAAATGTTAGACTTTTGTTAACTTGGATGAAAAACCTTAGAGACAGCACAATACATAATCATCTGTGGAAAGAAAGCAGCAGTAAATCAAACCTATTCTAACATAAATAGAAATGATGAGATGTATAAAAGTGTTAAATTAATGCCAGTGATCTTTATGAAAGCTGATTACCATTCTAAATTATTCTCAGACAAAATGAGATATTTCACATGTTGCATGCTGGCTTTACTGTCAGGTAAAGGGGCTCTTTGTAATAGCTTTTTAGGACTCATTATGCAGCTGTTTATGTTTGTGTTGGTCCCTTTCAGCGACATGAGCGACAGGCTCAGCAGCAGTACCAGCTTCAGCTGAGGAAGAAGAGAGAGGAAGAGGAGCTGAGATTGGCTGAGCAACAAGCCCGGCAGGAATGGGACCAAGAAAGGGCTGAGACCCCAGAATCCCCCGTAGGCGAAGAGGCCCAGCATGACAGAGGGCTGGTAGTAGGAAAGCCTGGAGGGGACAAACCTAAGAGACCCAGTTCACTGTTGACCAGTAATAATGTGCTGAAGCTGAAGCAGATGATTCCCTTGCAGGGGAAGTTCACAACCCTCTCTTCTCCCACAGGTGGCGAACCCAAACTTCCAGGGTTCCTCAACTTCAAATTCCTCAAATCCCCTGAGATGAAGAAAGACCCAGCAGCAGCCATCTCTGCAGCTGCGTCTTCAAATCAGGAAAAATCACAGTCTCCCAGCAAGTCCTTTAACCCGGGGAAACTTTTCCATTTTACCAAGTCGGACGGGACAGATCAGCATTTTAAAGCAGCGGACAGCACTAAGACCACCAGTGGACAACAATCACACCACCAGAACACAACACCAGAGCAGCTGACCTCCCAGGAGGACGATGGTGAAGAGTCCACAGATTCAGATGCAAGTCCTTTTAAAAAACTGTGACAAGTCCTCATATAGCTATGTATGTTTAGCAGCAATATGCACACAGCGGCAGCACAGACGTGCCAACTGGTACATTAGAATGTTAGCTTGCTTAAACAAGGCATGACGAATTAAAATGTAAATCTATAAATGTATGTCTAATTGCATGGCACAAAACTGTTAAAATATGCACAGAACATTGCAGTTTCAGTGTTTATCACCAAGACATTTTGAATTTCACTTCTTTATGTGAAGTTTTTTGTGCCAATTATTGAATATATTCCATGAAATCTCTATACTGTAAATTTTATTTGAAAAATATAGTTTAAAGACATTCTATTTTTCACTGATATTTTTTCCAATATACTTTCTTTTTACAATGACCAAAATAAAAAGAAAATACAAACTGTCCTGATTTTATTATTAATTATGACTACCCCATGGTCAGGACACAATAAAAAGGTTTTTTTGTTGTGGTTGTGAAATATTGATAAATTGAATGCTATGATTAGCAGTAAAAACAAGACAACTGATAGATAAATAAACCCTGTTCAATCCATGTTGATAGAAATACAACATCATTTTAGATGCTTCAAATGAAAATGTGATATTAGACAAAATTGAAAAAGAGCATAGAAAAGATGACAAAATAAAGCATGTTTATTTAAAAATCTCAAACTCATAAGTATAGCTGGATAAAATCCTTTACAAATGCCTGATCTTGTTGTGGCTGACCAGAATAATCAGTGATTTATGAATGTTAGATAAATGCAGCCTACACATACACATACATTGTGATATGCCTAAAATCCAATAATATCAACACATTGTTACAATGTCAATGTACATAGGACAAAGGAAATTAAGTGGGTTTAGAAGCTTGACCATCTTCACCAAAGGCCTGGCAAACATGATGCATGTTTGTTTAAACAATTTGGACAGGTAGACACAGAGTGGACATGACTATTGTTAGCAGTCTTGGCAGTGGCACTCTGGTTTTGCATGCTACTGAAACTTTTAAGGTCTATAACAAATAGACAAAAAGTGGAGTGTCCGCAAACCTCCATTGGATTTGCGCTTCGTAGGATCTTCACCACAGATGTACACACAGAGACACAAAGGTTTTTTTTTTTTTTTAAAAACAGATCTACTCTCCCATATAACATTTAAATTCTGTACAAATGTACCATTCAACACTATTTATAAAGACTACTCAAATTATTTAATTAAGGCTCATCATCATGTATTGTGTGTGTGCACATCCCTCAATGATCAAAACATGCTATGAGAGAGAATATAGCATTAAATAACATCAGAGTTGAATATGTCAGAGTAATATCTGCCTCGAACAAAACCCAAGAGCTGAAGCTGACAAGACCATAACACTTGATATGTAAACTCAAGCAACACTGTTTTCAGTATTTTAAATCCACATGTGTGTACTTGATAGAATAGTACTTTATTCAAGACTTCAATAAATTACTGAATCGATGAGATCAAGACAAAAATATTACAGTGTGCCAAGCAAGTGTTGTCAGCCAATGAAGGGCTGAAGACAAAGCTTGTCAACAGATCTTGCCACTACGCAAGAAAACTCAGCCATTGCAAGACAACTGAGAATAAACAGCTGTAATGGGTTTGCACTTAAAGAAAAGGAAACACAATGAAATCTCCAAAAATAAACCAACTTCACAATCTCAGATAAAGCAAGCGGTACTTTATCAATTGTCTGTATCTGCTGTCTTGGCCTGTGTGCTTGTTAATACTTGAACAGCCACATGTCCAGCAGGTTGTAGCTGATCACATGGTGAGCAGGAAAAAGTTTAGGAGTCCTCATTCATCTCCCGGCTGCCAGTCCGAGCGATTTTCCTTGGAGGAGCAGGGCTCTCCCCTTCGGCTTGCTCCTGTTCCCGTTTTTTAGCTGCATTCTGTAGAAAATCACAGGAGTGAAATACACATATTGTTAGTCATAGTTTAAGGGAGGTAAGGGGAGGATTTTATTCAAGCGATCCACACATTGCCAAAATGTTGACTTACTTTCTTGTCCCACTGTTGGTGAAGGTATCGCAATAGAATGTTTGTTTTCTCAGTAACAATGACTGTCAAACACAAAAGCATAACCAAATGTTCAAAAAATCAGGGCTAATGAAATTGATTGGTCATAGTTGATTGTTTCTTACTAACAAAGCTAGGAACATGATATTTAAAAAGTGACTGGCAAGGACAGAAGCCATTGCTGGCTGAATCTTAATAATTTCCTAAAAGCTTGACCTATCATTACTATCATGTAGGCTAGACTTTAAAGGTAAATTAGCCATTAGAAGACCTTACTACACATCATTCAGCAGAATCTGATTGACATTTCCTAAATGAGAAGCATTTACAACTGACAGTGTTAAACTTGTATGAAACTTTTTATCTACATTCATTTCCTATGACTTGACAGACATGCCCCAAGACTTGATCATCTCATGCAAAATGCCTGTTCACTCGTATGCCACTCACTCTGTTCTGAGGGAAACTCGCGTGTTGGGAGGTAGACTGAGGGTCTCCTGTTCTGGAATGTGAAAGGTGAGGAGGATAAAACAGACATATCAAACGCATTAAAAAAATAGGCAACCACAAACCACAGCATGGAACTCTAGTATACTAGTAATCTAGTATTTTTACCACTCTGCGTAGCCTACTTATAAGTCACACTAAAAGTTTCACTATTTTTTCCCCCCTAAATCCAACTCACAAAAGATTCTGAGACACATTTCGAAAGAAAACGTAGTAACTCCTAAGCTAAGAGAAAGACTTTGTTATCACAGCTGATTTCAAGTCTCATGCACAAGCTTGCCTACAAGGACCATGGTGATTAAGACAGAATGAAATATGCCAGCAGATAACAGATTATAATATATTTTCTTATATTATATACATGTATATAAGATACATGTGTATGAAGATATGTTTGTGTAGACAGGAGGAGGTAGGGACAATTTTATTCTTCAGCACTGAGGGGTTAGTTTTACTTGGTTGGCTGGTGATGTATTACATCCCTTACAAACTACTACCAGAGATGATATCTTTTCAGTAACTTGTCATGTGGATTGACAGAAATCCCTGTTTCCTGTTCGGGAGTTGGTCTTGAAAGCTGTTCACAATCAGCACTAACATGTCTTGTGATCCGATCAATACATCAGTTCACATCTGGCATTTGAATGCATCTCCATGCATCTCATAACCTGTTCTCACTTACCCACTCTCTCTCGCATATGATTTCTGTTTGAAAAGACCAAATGTGCGAGGCAAGCCCTCACTCTGCTTAGCAAACCCAAGCTTTTGTCAACGGAACTGCCAGGGCTTCTCAAGCAGAGGGGGGAGCAGGACCTTTGAGCATTGGATTATCATCTTTGCTTCATGAGACAATAATCCACTATGGCCATAAGAGGGCAGTACATTATAACATGAATGCAAAAAAGCAATATAGCTGGGAAGGAATATGTGAAAAATCATGAAGATTGGGCACTTCTGGATAAGTTTTTGATTTTTGGCAGGGTGTTAGGTATAGGCCTAAGGTTTTCAAAAATCCATGGATACAAGTTGGGGTGGCCCCCCTAGTAGCAGTTATCCATAAAATTCAAAATGGCTCCCGGTGAAAAGAGAAAAGGTTATATCTCAGCTTCCTTTAGTCTTAAATTGTTGTATAATGTATTTTCTCTACTTTGTTTGATACAAGGAATCCAATTTTGATATGTTCTTCTTATTTTAAGTCCATTTAAATCTAGTATCATAGTCATATTTAGCTCATAAACTGTCAATATCTCTGAAAAAGTCACATTGAAATATTACTCAGGTCCCTAGACCCATATTTTTACCTCCAATGTATGCTTTTCTTTGTTGATTGGACAGGTCATTATCACTATAGTGTCAAAAATCACATGTTGTGACCAAAAGGACCATTGTTGAGGCCTTAAATAAACACAAATTCAGAATTATGCCACAGTGAAAAGTTACAGTATATTAGGCTTTTCACCATGTTAAGGATCAATATTATATTTTAGTCAAATAACACAAAAAAAACCATTCATACTTAAACCATAAACTTTCTAATGAGGAGACACAGCACTCAAAAAATCCTCCATAGAAATGCATGAGCTTAGTTTGTAACGGCAATATGGCAGTTGTCTACGCAAATCACACCCCTTCCGCGGCAAAATGTTAACATGTGAATACATTGAGCCAATCATGTGCTGTGTTGTGAATACATTGAGCCAATAATGTGGTGTATTGTGAAGACATCGTGCCAATCATGTGTTGTGATCTCACCGCTGGAGCAAGATTGGTGTCGTAAAGCCTTGCGCACGCGCATTTCTGCCGAAATGGATGCCCGATGAGTGCCCAAAAAGCGCTGCAATATGGCCGCCGAGTGGAGGGACTTGCCTAAAAGGACTTTGCTTAAACATCATGTATTTATTCAAAGATTTTTGGTTTCACTTTTCATCATTATTAGTACAGCCTCCCTCACACTTGCACAATGTGGTACAGCAAAGTCCAGCTCGGTGGCACTTACAGTTGCCCATACAGGTAACCACACAGCCACAGTTGAGGAGGAGTGAGCATCCCTTGCTGGCATCTTCCAGATCTGTCCAATATGGCACCCAGACTTTGGTTCTGTCATTCCATTCTCAACCCCACTCACTGGGGTCACTGTGGTTGCCTGTATGGGCAACTGTAAGTGCCACTGAGCTGGACTTTGCTGTACCACATTGTGCAAGTGTGAGGGAGGCTGTAATGATGAAGAGTGAAACCAAAAATATTTGAATAATACATGAAGTAGGAATTGTTTTTTTGTGTTATTTGACTAAAATATAATATTGATCCTTATTCCACTGCTTGGTTGAATTTCCCCATTGTCCTACATAATTTAGAACAACCATTAACCGTATGTTATTTGCACACCTATGAAGATCCATTTTTTTGGCCGTATCACACTTGTATATTAATTTGCCGAACTCGTTGTGAAGTTTAAATGAACCGTCACGTTGCATCCAAGCTGTAAAATGCAGACGTTCAGAACATGGCAACATTGTAGCATATGACGGAGGTGGCTTTTAGCTAGATGGATGACAGCAGGCTAAGTAAAATAGCGATGTTTCAAAGATAAAGTTCATCAGAATCTTGGGATACCCCCGCTTGACAACGGGAGAGATAGAACTAACAACTGGCCTTTGGCCGTAGCAACCATCCATTTAGAACTAGTAACGGCAGTTTGTCCTGCAAGTTCAGAAATTAGTTGATATGTGTCGGAAGAAAGTAGTTCTACAAACAAGACAGTTTTAGCGATTAAAACGTTTAAAAACGGGAAATTAGCACAACGCAAGTGGCAACAGTGGAATAAGCGGGATAATGGACTCCACGGTGGTCTGTTCACAGAAGTTAATGCACTTACGAGGTTCCGAGGTCCGCTTCGCGTCGGGGCCGTTTTACAACCTCGACCGTGCATTTAAGTTCTGTGAACAGACCACCGTGTCGTCCATTATCCCTTACTTAACATGGTGAAAAGCCTAATATAACTTTTCACTGTGGCATAGTTCTGAAGTTGTGTTTATTTAAGGCCTCAACAATGGTCCTTTTGGTCACAACATGTGATTTTTGACACTATAGTGATAGTGACCTGTCCAATCAACAAAGAAAAGCATACCTTGGAGGTAAAAATATGGGTCTAGGGACCTGAGTATTGCAATGTGACTTTTTCAGAGATATTGACTGTTTATGAGCTAAATATGACTATAATACTACATGGAAATGGACTTAAAATAAGAAGAACATGTCAAAATTGGATTCCTTGTATCAAACAAAGTAGAGAAAATACATTATACAACAATTTAAGACTAAAGGAAGCTGAGATATAACCTTTTCTCTTTTCGGCGGGGGCCATTTTGGATTTTATGGATAACTGGCACTAGGGGGGCCGCCCCAACTTGTATCCATGGATTTTTGAAAACCTTAGGCCTATACCTAACACCCTGCCAAAAATCAAAAACTTATCCAGAAGTGCCCAATTTTCATGAATTGCATCCTAGCTAATATCAGATCCTTTACAGGACATAACAGAAAAATATTGCTTTTCCATCAGCCTTGGTTGTTTATATCCCTGCTTCTATTTACTGGCCTATGTAAACTGGTGTTGTGTTTTGCAACCTTGATTAACTTTGTTCATATCTGAACCGTTTCTGTTGCTTGCCAGACATTAAAATGCTCATAATTTGTCAATGAGGTATTTTGTCACATATACAAATGTAAACTCTGGTATAAATCCAACATTGTTAGGGTTATTTATTTATTTTATTAAAATGGTCTGAGGCATTGGATGTTGATTCAAAGTCCTTTTAGGCAAGTCCCTCCACTCGGCGGCTATATTGCAATGCTTTTTGGGCACTTATTGGACATCTATTTTGGATACAACTGTGCGTGCGCAATGCTTCACAAATCACGACACACCAACTTCGCTCCAGCTGCGAGATCACATGATTGGCATGATGTATTCACATGTCAACTTTGGGCGGCAGAAGGGGCGGAATATGTGTAGACGACTGCCATGTTTGCGTTACGAACTAACCCTATACATTTCTATGGGAGATTCTTTGAGTGCTGTGTCTCCTCATTAGAAAGTTTCTGGTTGAATGCATAAAGAGTGCATGTCACACCATCACTACTGGACAGGAAAAAGCTGATCATAAGGACAGATCTGCACACACTTCTCCTAGACTTATGTGTTACTTTTAATGCCAATTACTCTCAGTACAAAAAGTCCCAAAGTTAGGACTGACATGCATCTGATTTTTAGGAGTTTCTCTGAAATTGGCAAGTTAGTACCTATTTTTTCCCTAAAGATGCTTTGTGTACAGGCCCAGATAAGTATCACTAGTCTAAATCACCAAATAATTTTATTTCATGAATTAAGTCAAAATCACAGCTTCCTTTTACCAGACCGGCCTTTTTTTTCCTTCAACTCCCTGCTAGTCAATTAGAACTTCTCTAAACAATCTCATGAAAAAACTAAATGATCTCTGTAAAAATACAAAATTGTGCACCTCAAATACTTACCGACGTTTTGCACACTGAATCTGAATGAAACTTGCTGAAGTTGCTTTTATTGTACACGGGCAGTCCTTTTAAAAAATCCGCCTGAAAGCAAAAAACACACAATTACACATTAAACATAAGGTAATTGCCATTTAATATAAAACCATTTATCGTAACGTCACATATTACCAACTGTCACGTATGTCCAACCTCTTACGTGTATGTGTCACACATGTGACGGCGGATTCACGCAAGCACCCACACCATAAGTGTATGTAAATTAGCTATGTACCAAAAATTACATTTTACCGTGACTCGAAGAGCTGTAAACAGTCTTGTAAGGCTGCGTGTACAAATCCGCTTGGAGCTCCGTGGAGCACCGACGAGAATTCTCGGGCTAACCATTGATGTTCCCTGAGAAGGTTGGGAATATGCACCCACCAGCCCAGCACTAAACTCCGAGCGTGGTACACAAAATCGGATATTTCAGGCAGTAAAAGCACCGGTAAGAACCAAACTAGATTTTGTTAAAATCTACACACCTATGGCTACTGAAAATGTAAGGTTCATTTAGCAAATGTTATTCTGAAGTATTAAAAAATATCGTTGTTAAGAATTTTCGAACGAAATGGTTGGTAATTAGCACGTTTACGATAATAAATATCAAACCATTCCACCATCCAAAACACTAAACCAGAACCACACAAATATTCACCCAAAATGTAATTTTTTAATGCACTTCTTTTTCTATATCGACTATACACTTGTGCTAGTAAATTAAGTGTGCACCATTTATAGTCACTGTTACAAATAATGGCTTTGGTTTCCAACTTTCCTGCAACATAGCCCATCATTGGCTTGGAATACAGAACTGGAGCTCCAACAATTAATCGATTAATGGATTAGTTGTCGACTTACATGCATCACCCACTATTGTGGTAATCGTTAATTGGTTTGTGTCACTTTTTCTTGTGTCAAGGAAAAATTCTCTGATTTTACCTCCTTATAGATTTTCTGCTTTAATTACTCCGCTACGACAGAAAACTAAATATATTTGGCACATGGACTATACAAGACATTTGCGGATATATTCTTGGGCTCATAAATAGACCCAAGGTCTTGAACCCGGGTCTCCGGAGCACTAACCCTGTAGCTTGAGGGTCATTCCGTGTGAAATCACCCAATTTCAGCACAATTTGGCAGGTGACCCTCTCCGAAAAAATCTGAAAAAAATCACAGGTGTTTGTAGACCAAATCCATGCATAGATCTTAAATAGTATATCTGGATAACTAATCGTTGCAAAACTACAGCCCTTTGAAACTTCAAGTCATTTTAAGCATTGTGGTGAACAATCCTTTTGTTCAACTTCCAGCATTATTGGCTCTTTTGGTATTTCACACACATTAGTGAAACTATGTGAATAGAAGTACATTTACCTGTTGAATTAAAAAATCCAATCGGATCAGACGTATCTTGTGTACTTTCCCCTCTGCAAAGCTCTGAAAATGGCTATAAATTCATAATGTGAAAAGACATCATCACTTTTGAGGGCTTCTCATTCAGAAAGTATGTGACACAAATTCATCAGATTTTTTTCCTACACATATATGTATTATAAGGTCCTGTCCATGCATTAACTTTGGTTGTTATCATTTTCATATTTTCAGAGCATTTTTTTAAAATTGGGCCTGATTTTCAAAAAGCCTGTTTTCATCTTCTCATTTCACCACGTGGACAGTTAACAGGATTTTTTTTAAATTTACCATATATCATTCTGTATGTGAGGATCATCTGCCCAAAATGTGGGCTTGTTGCTGAGTTTCTTCATTGAGATAAGATTTTTTTTAAATATTGTCTATAAATCCACTGAATTTGTACTGGATCTGCAGTACCACTTTGCACCACATGTGGTGCTCTTTTAATACAATGGAAGTCAATGGAAGAGTAAGAGAGTCACTTGTTTGCTGCACATATCCAATCTAAACACACAGTTTATGGTTCATAGTTGAATTGGTCCAAATAATTATTGCAACATGAAGAACATACTACTCATACATAAATCTTATTTAAAGAAAATAAACTGATCAAGTAAATTATACACACATAAGACTGACTGGTCATCATACATGCAGCAAGAGGATTTAATTACCATCTTTGTAATGAGTTTTCTACACCAGCTTTAACCTATCAGTGCCTATGTGAGTACTTTAATAATTACTAGCCAACTGGTTAGGCAAAGTCTATATCCATCGTCATATGCATGGGATGCAGTTCTCTGTGATACATAGACAATAGAAAATGAATGTCATAAAGGAACATATTCAAGAAACAATGGGTTTCTAAAATTCAGTTCATCAAGGTATTTCACTTGATGAAGATGACCATGTGTGTTTTCATCACAAGTATTCATAACAAGGTTTGAGGACTCGTGGATCCAAGAGGCATTTGTAAAAAGATGATAAATCGTTAGTATTGATTTTTATGCATCTGACAATGCACTGAATTTTAGAAACCCCTTTTTACTTGAACCATATGAACCATAAACTGTGTGTTTAGATTGGATATGTGCAGCAAACAAGTGACTCTCTTACTCTTCCATTGACTTCCATTGTATTAAAAGAGCACCACATGTGGTGCAAAGTGGTACTGCAGATAAAGTACAAATTCAGTGGATTTATAGACAATATTTGTAAAAAATCTTATCTCAATGAAGAAACTGAGCAACAAGCCCACATTTTGGGCAGATGATCCTCACATACAGAATGATATATGTTAAAATTAAAAAAAATCCTGTTAACTGTCCACGTGGTGAAATGAGAAGATGAAAACGGGCTTTTTGAAAATCAAGCCCAATTTAATAAAAATGCTCTGACAATGTGATAATGTTAACAACCAAAGTTAATGCATGGACATGACCTTATAATCCATACATGAGTGGGAAAAAAATCTGATGAATTTGTGTCACATACTTTTTGAATGAGAAGCCCTCAAAGGTGGTGATGTTTTTTCACATTATGAATTTATAGCCATTTTCAGAGCTTTGCAGAGGGGGAATTACACAAGATACACCTGATTTGATTGGATTGTTAAATTCAACAGGGAAATGTACTTCTATTCACATAGTTTCACTAATGTGTGTGAAATACCAAAAGAGCCAATAATGTTGGAAGTTGAACAAAAAGGATTGTTCACCACGATGCTTAAAATGACTTGAAACTTCAAAGGGCTGTAGTTTTGGAACCATTAGTGATACAGATATACTATTTAAGATTTATGCATAGGTTTGGTCTACAAACACCTGTGAGTTTTTTCAGATTTTTTGGGAGAGGGTGACCTGCCAGCCACTGGGTGATTTGACACGGAATGACCCTTGACCGCAACGCCAAAGAGCCAGGCCCGTTGTTATGGTAGTCAGGACACACACACGCACGCACGCACGCACACAGGTAGACTATTGAGAGAACCTAAAAGTCTCAAATAGCAATTCACAAAGGAACACATGGGCCCCCAGCCTGAATGGCCCTTACTAGCAGTCATATAGGTTTTGTCAAACAACATTGCATCACTACCACATTCTTTAGATGTATGCCAAATTTGCACACACACACACACACACACACACCGACATTATTTTCAAATAATAATATTCACTTCAATTAAGCCACTTAAATCTGTGCTATACTATGCTATGCAATGCAATGAGTTTTCATCATATTTTCAACGTTTGGCTTTGTTATCCATATCAGGCTCGGGCCGTGCAGCGATAAAATGTGACCAATTTGTCCATTTTAAGTTAGCTATCGGAACGTCACATATTACCGTCGCATATGTCCAACCTCTTTTTTTATTTTACCTTTATTTAACCAGGCAGATCATTAAGAACAAGTTCTTATTTACAGTGATGGCCTGACAAGAAGAAAACAATTCATTGAGAGGAGGGTTAGATGCAGGGGAGTGCAGGAATCTGTGAGAAGGAGTGATTGTGTATCTTCACTTAATGTCACTTAATATTCTTTTCTATACAAACCAAGGCGGCGGATTCCTAAAGAAACGCAAGCACCCACACCCACACCAAATCTAAATTAGCTATGCTAGCTCCCCTCAAATTATTTGGCGCCCCCCAGGGGAGGCGCGCCTCACAGTTTGGGAACCTCTGCTGTAAGACTATTGAAAGGCTGTTTAAAAACAGGTCACAGAATTTCTCTTGAGGAATGACCTCTTTGACCCTAATCGACCTGGTTTTTAAGGTGCATTTGACACAGTCTACCACCCCATCCTACTATCCATGCTGTCAAACATGGCCATCACGGGCAAAGCGCCCCCTGGTTTAAATCGTACCTCATTGGGCAATCGTTCAAAGCGAAATGGATAGGACAAACGTCCGCATCTCAATGCCTCGCCACAGCGGTGCCCCAAAGTTTGGTGCTGGAGCCCCTTCTCTTTGCCATGTACACCACCTCGCTGGGCTCGATCCGCTCAAATGGCCTCTCATATCACTGCTACGTACACAATACCCTCTATCTATCTCTCCCAGTCTCAACACACATCTTGCATTTTCTCTGATATACACATGGATAAGGAACATCACCTCCAATTAAACTTTTTTAAGACCAAACTGCTAGTCTTCCCAGCCAAACTAACTAGCCTATACGCCAACGCCACAGCAGTATCAAAATGGACTCCTTAGCTCTTGCTTCTACGAAGGTTGCAAGAAACTTGGGTGTTATGGCTGATGACCTGAGACTTGTTTCGGACCATGTCACCTCTACATGTCGCCCTATCATGCCACTTTGTATTATTCAATATAAAGAAAAATCAGACCATACCTAACCCAAGAAGCCACCGAGCTCTTGGTACAGAGACCATGATTATCTCTTGTCTGGGTTACTGTAACATTCTCCTCCAAGCCTTTTGTCTTGTGCGGTGAACAGATGGCCATTACAGATGGTCCAGAACGCAGTGGTGCATCTGGTTTTCAATCAACCAAAAAGACACGTTAGTGTTCCTGCTGTTCCTTGAGCTCCACTGGCTTCTCTAAGCAGCCTGCATCAAATTAATCACTGATGCTTGCATACAAAGTAATTGCTGCGTCTCCTCCCACTTACCTAAACGCGGTCATAAAAGCGTGTTACCCTTCAACCGTTTCGTTCCTCCAAGGAACACCATCTAGTACCACCGCCTCTACACACGAGGCAATCCAGACTATTCTCATCATACAATTGGTGGGATGAACAACCAGAGCAGGGGCCAGAAACTCTTGAAGACCCAACTCTTCAGAGAGTACCTCCTCTCCTAACACATCTAAAAACCCAACACACCTAACTAACATGCACTTACCATGCATTTCCTTTTCTTCCACCCTTCTACCTTCACGTTGACTAGTACTAATACTTCGCCACTCTAATACTCTGGTACTATTTATTGTTACCTAAAGTCACCTTTGCAATGTAGCTTACATGTTGTTCCTCATTTTGTGAGGCGCTTCAGATAGAACAGTCTGCAAAGTGGATAAATATAAATGTAATGACCTTGTGCAATACGGATAGACAAATGTGTGAGTCGCCCAAATATAAGCTACTTTGTTGCTGCAGACTTGACTTAGTGAAGCACTGCACAGAAATGTGTATAGGCAGACACTCTCATACATATAATTAAGCCCACACAGGTGCACACCAAAGACAGTAAAAGGGTACACACATACTACAGACACACGTACGCATACACACTGGCGCACTATGGAAGAAAAATATAGACAAACTGCAAAGTGGTGTTTAAATAACATAACCTTAGAAGTAAACTGTAACCAATGATAAAGAAGTACATTCGGAAATGCCCTGTAACTACGCGTTGTCCTATCAACAACAAACAGTAAGCTAGCTAATAATAGTACTCTTCTGTAGCATGCCAAAAACAGAAATTGGACTTAAGTTAGCCAAGGCAGTTTCCGTCAGGAGACTAACATGCCATTTTGCACGATAGCTTCTAGATGACATTAAAATTTGCAAGTAAACATTTCGAGTTCCAGGGTTAGCGTTAAATCAATAACGTAGAGTGCTGAATTGCCATGTGTATTGTTCCGCACAATGCCTCCTTAAACTTCCACAGTTAGTTAATGTTAGCTTCGGAGCATATCCAGCTCACCAACCAGTTACTTAAGACGTAAACATAATAGTTACCATAATACGTTAGCAAGCTAACGTTAGCTAACTTGTGTGACCACATAATGTGACGTTATGTCAGTAGAGAAACTCTGTGAAACGTTAGTTTGTGATTCTCAAATTGAAAATGAACTTAGTGCTAACCAATGTTCAAAGTAAGCTGTGCTGAGGCGTTGGTTAACTTACCTTATCCATGGCTCGTTGATTCTGTTTATGTTAGCTGGCTATTTCAGCTGTTGTCGTAAAATTATATCAGTCAACGCTAGCAGACTATAACATTAATTCAGCCAGTTAGCATTTGTAACGTTAGCTAACATTGGCTGACGTTACCTACAACACCGCCACATACAACAAATTTCTTAGGACCCAATCAGCTATGCCAAACGAAAACCTCTAACTTAGCTTGATCCAATGACCACTAGTATTAAGAAAACTTAGTACTGACGAGTGACGACCAAAGTATTGGTCGCTATCATAATAACTAGGTAGTGCTAGCTGACTTAGCTGGAAGTGCTATCTGACTTAACTGGAACGTGGTTATTCGACTACAGAAGGTTAACGTTAGCTCGCTAGCTAACGTCACAAGTCATCGCTATCAGAGATTCTCCAAGGCCACGTTCTAAAAGCCGTCTCAATGTTGACGTGTTTCATAAAATGAAACAACCAGAAAAATAGAGTATCTTTTGCTAACTAACAGGTAGACTAATGCAATTGTCTGGCACCAACTGGTTCATCTAGTAAGCTAGCAGTGTTCACCCTTGTCTGAACAGGGTAACACCACAGACAGTAAAAAGGTAAAACAGCTACAACTACTGTCTGAAGAGGGAAGTGGTGAGGTTATGACGTGTTCTTTACCTAACCTTTGGCCTGTTTATCACCTATTTTGGGATAATAAACATAATTTTTACCTTGATTATATTCCTACAAATTAAATTACTTGAGTTGTGGATTATAGTCATTTAGTTTTGCACCATTTATTTTTCAATATTAGTACTTATTATTCGAATTATGATAAATAATTAAATAGGTAAAATATTCGTTCCCTTTGAAGATCAAGAGGCACTTTCTGTATAGCATTCAGGCAGGAATTTTTTCATAAGGATTTATGGGCTCTGTGCACTAACTTACTTGAAGAGCAGTGGCTGCACAAAATAAAGAGGGAAGGATTTTTGGTGAGCACACGATTTGGTACAACTAAAACACTCATCTTCAGGTGCTTGTTGACAGCAACAAACAGGAAACTGGTTTGCCGACTTCAAGTAAGCTAGTGCACAGAGCCCATAAACGACAGTACACATTTTTGGTTTTCATAGGCACATATGGTTAACATTATATGCACAGGCATACTTATTAGAAACCATTCTCTGCGGCTCCTTTATAAACATATTAAACTTACCTTTTCACTTGCTAGTAAAGCCTATTTGTTGTGCACAGAGGCTGCTTTGTTGGTAATTTTGTGTTGTCTGATTTGGTTTGTTGTCTGTATTTGTTGGTAGAGGACCCATCATGAGTGTGGAGAGGGGGTGAGTCTGGGATGCCAGACACCACTGTTGAGCCTTGTGGAGGTGTTGTGGCCTAATTCAATGAAACGCCTATGAATGAAGGTGCCTGCTTGATAAGTCCAGTGAAATGCTATTGAAGGCTGTTCTGTTGGTGATGTTTTTGTTAGTGATTTGTGATTGATATTGGTTTTGACGGTAAATCAGTTCCTTGAGTTAGACTCAAAAAACAATATGTAGGCCTATATGTTGTAAAAGTCCATCAGAATTTCAGAGAGGCATGATGAGGGTGTAGAGAGATCATTTGATGGTGAAATCCTGATATCCTATTTCTTTACATGGAGCTTCTAGCTCTTAAGTATGTAAAGACCCTATGGATTTCCTAATAATGGTTCAGAGGATACAAGAAAATGCTAGGTTGACAAGGTTGACCATATATAGGATATAATCATTTTAATAATAATAACTACCAAAAAATAATAATTACTGAAAATTATATCTATCTGTTTAAGATTTCTGCCTGTCTGTCTGACACGAAGGTCACATCTTTTAGGTTAATTTGATCTGTTTGTCTTTATTCGTCAATAATGAATAAATCACAAAAAATGTAGATGCGTCCTCTTTCCAACCAAACACATCAAACTTGAGACAACATGTTCAGTCCTTCAGAGGGCAATGTCATGTTTTAGTCCACACTGCTTAAAACATTGCCTTTAGTTAGTCCATTCTGATGGCTCTCAGTGAGAGAGAGACTTTCGTCCTTTCAGCATTCTTCGCAAAATCACTTCAATTCCTCCTCTGGTGCTGATTCTTTTGATCCAGCCATGGGTCCTTTTCCTTTTGATATTCTTGGGCTGGTATTCGGTGCCTCTCTTCACAGTGCGGATCTGCTGATACTGCCAAAACGACTGCTTGAACACTCCGGCATATTCAGGTTTTGTGAAGAGTGATCCATTCCGACATACCCTCTTCTCTGCACCCATATGTAACTGTGCCCATCCACACACAGTTTGCTGCAGAGATGGAATCACCGATGGGGATTTTCCAAGACCTCTGCTGTAACAATAAACAATCATTAAAATTATTCCTGGCCTGTTTCAAAGTTAGCCTACTTGATGTTTCAGAACCATTAAAACTAACTCTTTCTAGCCCGCATCAAAATCGGATTTTTTCCCTTTCCACCTCATTGCGTGTGTTTCTTTGATTTAATTTATGAATTGCTCCTGCAAACTATTTCACTCGGATTATCAATGAAGACCTGTCACTCTTTACACTTTTTTTCTTTTTTACTCTAACAGCTCCAGTCCATTAACGTTACAAAATAAGCGTTACGTTAGTAGTCACAGGCAATGATATCTGACCAAATTTGTACATGAGCGTGCTTAATAAATGGACAAACGCAATATTGCATTCAATTTCTAAATATTTCTAGACGGACTCGTGTTACCCGGCTGACAACTTGCTTAGCAGGCTTGCTATATGCTAACAGGAGACCACAAAGATATAAGAAACTGATCATTCACCTACCGCCATGAGGACAATCCACTGAATCGAAAAAACGTGGCCTTAATTATATTCATCGTAACCCAGATTATTGTAGATTTGGTTTATATCACACAAGAAAATCTAACTGCAATGTACATAGGTGTATCAGGCCAATGTCACCAAAGTGGCAGAGTGTAATTCTTATTTATCTTCTTCTACGTTGTACAGCTCGTAATAGGGAGGGAAAGTAACCTCATCGCCATCTAGTGGTTGCGTTCCCAGAGTTTAGCGGAGTGGATGGGATTTGTTTTTAGAAAAAATATATCTCGGTGCACATTGGGATCTTAATTTAATGCCTTCCATATGTTAGGCACTGGGGTCACCTCTATTGCTTCAAGTGGTCATACCTTATTTTTAGGATCAGTTGAATTGTTTTGAGTTTTTGTCGTAACACGGTGATAAGGAACTACAGCTGCATGTGACGTCACATGTTTGGGCGCTTAATCTCTAACTGTACGAAAGTATGTGCCTTACTGCAGCCTGGATTGGAGTGTAGCGTGCGCATAGTGTAGCCAGACAGTAAAATAAAATAGTATGGCAGATAGATTTTTTTATTAATGTGACTTCTGTATTCAGAATCTGCCCATCAAATGATCCCTCTTCCATCAGCAGGTTGCATAAATTTACCCCTCACAACACACCTATCTGGAACAACAGATACATTACTGTAAAGAAGTCATCCTTGTTTATCGGACTGGCTAGAGAAAGGCATCTGGTCAGTCCTGCATTTAATTGATTCTAATGGATGTCTTTTAACATATCCAAGCTTTTGTTTGAAGTATGAGTTAACCTGCAACATTGATACATATCATTCTGTATTTGATGCACCTGACTCCATTTTAGGCCTAATAAGAGGAATAATTTCAGATCCCAATATTTGTCCTTCCACAGCTCTTTGTTGAAGGTTGTGCCTTTAAGAGTTTTAGATTCTCCAACAAATGTCTTAGAAACCTATTTATCAACCTGTCTTACCCCTTATTAACATATAGAAATTCCATTTTAAAAGTATTTCCAAAGAATCGTATACAGATTTTGCGAACTGAATACATGAGATATCCCATAATGCCAAAGGCCAAAGAGCTACATTTCAAAACTTTGAATGGAATATACCCCTCTAACGAATTAATCAAAAGGCGCTTTGGGATTGAAACTGATAATTGTGTATTTTGTAATTGGCTGGAAACCGCTGAGCATCTGTTTGTCGAATGTGTTTATGTTAAAACCTTGTGGCTTGACCTTCATAACTCAGTCCTAAAATGTTTTATGTTAGATAACTTTGACTTAAAGGACATTATATATGGACTCTTTACTGTGAATGATATGATGATCTCTTAGTCAATGTGATTGTTATTCTCTGTAATGTTTTTATACATAAATGTAAATACTCAAAGGTTAAGCCCACTTTTAGTGGGTTTTTACAATGATTTCCTTTATTATACAAAAGCCCTTAAATATGAAGTCTAAGAAAGCAGTAAAACTTTTGAACAGTGTTACAGAATATGATTTAATGACTAAGCCCTAGTTATATGTTTTTTTCTGTTGTATTTTGTTTTTTTTCTGTTTTGATTATTATTATTAATGTTTTTCTCTTTGCTTCCTCCTTTTAAATTACGCCTGTTTCAATTCCTCATGGATTGTTTTGACCCATGTAGACTGACTACACAAAATATGGAATAATTACAAAAAAGTCTCTATTTTTGCATTTACTTTGTTGGTTCAATGAGTGTGTATAAGATAGAATACATCTGTACAACTAACATTGGATAATACAACATGAAGATTCAATTTCTATGGATTCTTGTGAATATTTCAGTACCCAATATGTTGCATCTACTTATTGTGCTGCAGCTACACTGCAGCCAGAGGTCAGGGTAGCACCAAAAGCGGAGGAGGGGGAGGGGGGCATTTTGGATAAAATTTAATTGAGACATAATAAGATTAATCTGAAAATGTAAAGCACTATACAGATTGTACATGAAAAAGTTGTCATTTTTGGATTCCCAGAGTCAAAGCTTTCAAATGGTGTATAACATTATAGCAATATGTTGCATACAATTGATTTAGAATGTTGGGGGGAGGTGGGGGAGGGGGGTAATCGTACCGCCGGCGGATTTTTGGTCAATAGGTAGCCTACCATTCAAGGGGAATAAGTATCATAGTGATTTTTTACAAGGTGTTCCCTAGTATGAGAAAATATGTGATAGCATTGTAATTGGGGTAGCTGTTTGTGTTTTATAAGCCGGTTTATGTCCATTGCTATAGAGAAATATCCTATGAATGGGCTGAAATGTTATGCATAGGCTAGAATGTAAATGAATCAAAGTACAGAATTTGGGTATTTTGAATAAATCAAAATAGAAAATCTATTATCGCCATATTCACAGCTTTGAACCAGAACTCTCCACTTCAATTGTACTTACAAACACTGAAGTATCCAGTTATATTCCTATAATATAATTATGCTGAAGGGTTTTATAGAGAAGTTTGTTCCTGTATGATTGTGACCTAGTAGGGAAAGTAGCCTAAATAAAAGTTATGGAATAGGCTATATGTTTTCAGCAAATGTATGAAGACATTCTCAAAAATAAAGAATTTCAGGTATTTCAGGAATAACATTTCACTCAAATATGTTACCAAAATGAAAAACAAAAAGAAGAATTTTGAACCTGACTATATGTTAGGATTTTTGTATTTCAAATGTATGCAAATTATTGTTCTGGGACGCTTTGGAGACCTACATGATGGACTTGAGCCGTAGTAGCTATAGCAATGTAGGCTATTTGCTGTTGAAATTAATAAATGGATAAACTGATAAATTAGGCATACTCACTGTTGTGTCTTCGTTTAACCTAATGAAACCTAGTCTAGCGTAAAGTGTTAAATAAGCAACAATGTCCCATGTCAAAGTAGGCTAGCCTAGACTGACGTCGATGGCATTCTGCTTTGGGGAATTATTTGCTATGGTATGGCATGCCCATAGTATTCAAATATACTGCAGATATGTTCAACATAGGCTGAACGTTATGTTTAACGTGCCATCTCCCAAAAATCGGCGAAGTTTTAGTTAATCTCTAAAGCTAATTAGTCAAAATCACGCACAACTTCAGGCGGCGCTATCTTCCACCATCTACAGTAGCCTGGCCTAGCTAGATGGTGTGTTCGTGGTTCAGTCCAACCAAAAGCTCAAAAAAGGAACATTAGAAAATTTACGCATCATTTCGATTTTTAACTTCTGAACAGAAAACCGTAACTGTGCTCAATTGAAAATATGCAACAATAACCCATTTACTGTGCCGTCCTAAATAATGGATAACGGATTTTTAAGCCTATATATTTTTTTCCCCATGTGAATTCTGCAAATAGAACATAGCACTGCAAACGGCTATATTTATTCCATCTTCATCATAACATTCTTTTTTTTATCATAGGCTAGGCCTATTCCATTATATGATAATGCTAGCTTGTTTTGGTAAGAGTAGCCTAATCTAAGCAGACGACCAATTGACATTATGCCCATTAGGCCTACACCAAAACAACCAAACCTTGCCATAATGGTCTCTGGTTAGTGAGAGCGTTGATTATTGACCGTCTGTCTGCAAGACATATGGTTGCTTGGCTATTCTTAGTGATCCAGAAAAAGGCAAATTGACCAGTAGCCTAAATAAGTTTTATTCTCTTCCTTGATTAATACTGATTATATGCACATTTAATGTTGAAAACAAGTTGTGGATGTGTTATGAGATGGTGAAAAGCCAGAAAACTTCATGTACGCACGCACAGTGGGCTAACAGCAATAAGTTAAGGGGAACAACAAGTTGATAACGTAAGCGGAAGGACACAATTTATAACACACGGAACTTAGAGCTCGTTCTCTTGTGGGTGGGTGGGACCTAGGCCTTGCCTACTACTGAATACGTAGTCACAGAGCCATATTAGACATTCTCTGGTAGACATAGGTTGTGTCAGCGTAGTCAGAGAATCGAGGTAATCTAACGTCAAACTGAGAGTCGATTGCTCGCTCATATTCTGCACCTAGAGTGTCATCTTTTAAGACGTTCAACAATGGTTGCGAAGCAAAGGATTCGTATGGCTAATGAAAAACACAGCAAAAACATCACACAGAGAGGCAACGTAGCCAAATCGACGGTAAGGATGGGTTCTCGATCCAGCTGTTTCGGTTAATGGGTAACCAATGGTTTTCCGTAAAGTTAGTTAGATTGCTTTTTTGTCTTATACAGAGTAGCCTACAGGTCTTGTGGAAAGTATATTTCCCACTCAACGTTGATTCAGAGTTCAGACCCTTTAAATTCTTTCTATGAGATTCTAAAGAAGGTCTGATCATTAATAACAATCTCTGTATGAAATGTTTTTTGTTTGTTTGTTTTTTCATGCAGAAGAGCAACTCTGATGACAAAGTTTCTGTGGGACCATGGCTTTTGGCTCTCTTCATCTTTGTTGTTTGTGGATCGGGTGGGTATTTCATTTCATAGGTAGTTGAGTGATGGCAGCCATCCACATGCATATCTGACCCCTCATCTGTGTGAAATAATAATGCGGTTTAATTTGGTTGCTCAGTGAAGCCATATTATTGGGTTGTTATTGTAGGAAGTCCCTTTTTTTGACAAAAATAGATTGTGTTGAGATAGGGACTGTGTGTGTAGGACCTACAAGATTTCATCTTTAAAAAACCTTGGTGTGAAAATGAAGGTTAGATCGCCTAAAGATAAAGACCCACACTGTGTACACATGGCAAGGCTGGTGTGATAGCAGGCATGTGTTACATGTGAGTGCCTTTGCAGGTGTTCATACTCACATAAAGTGTTGATATCAGTCCTTCACCACAGCAGCCCCCTGTTAGCCTGGCCCCACCTACCTAGATATTCTTTCAGGTCTTTAGATCTGATCTTTTAGATCTTTCTTTCTAGTCTGGAACACCATAGTTCATAACCGTTTCCCTCAGACAAGAAAAAAGGTCTGGCCAATCAGTGACTAGAGGGGAAGACGAAACTGAAACTTATTGTGATAAACAGAAGAAGCAACACCTGCAAACATCAAAACATGCAGTTGGAAAAATGCAGAAATGTATTTACAGAAAAGGTAGACCCACATACATTGTTTCTTGACTGCTGATGCTGTTTATTGTCAGTTTGTAAAGTATAGGTGTACTAGGAAATAACGTTAGGAATCTCTGATCAATGTGATTGGTAAGGCTGGACCAATAATTTCAAAGTTAGTGCCCGTTGCGATGTAGCAAACGCTTCCTAATCGAGAGTCCCCAGACTCTATTCACTTTGTGAATGAGTTTGTATTTTTCCAGGCTAGCCCTCTGCCAAATAATCTTTCCTGTCTGAGATTACAGAGCTTAAATATGAGGAGATAGGGCCACTGAATGCCTGGTTAAAAAGCCATTGAGCATGTAGAAACACATTTAGCCTAGCTCCTCTTTGCCTTGGCACTGTTTTGACCTGAGATCTTGTATGAAAGGAAAGTCAAACCACTGTCTAAAGAGTTCTTTAGCGCATTCCATTAACATTTACATTAATGAAATTCTGAAATTATTGCCAAGCATTCTAATATGCTTATGCAATCATGAAAAAAAAATCAATTGATGGTCATGTACTGGTCATGCAGTACATTCAGGTAGCCACCTGATTTTATTTGATAGCCACAGAACGTTGCTGAGCCTAGCCCTGACCATCTGAGACAATCCCAGATCAGAGGCTTGTACAGTGGGCACTATAAATGATGCATGATGCATGTGCATCGCTTCATGCGCCTCCTTTCATGCTCATCACTCTGGATTGGATGGATGCATGGGCATATTCCAGGATGACACTGCTTTCCCCTCATTGGCGTTGGAATAAATTTTAACCGCAAAAGCCTTTCTGGGCTTCTGTCTGTCTTGGGTTTAAATTTTTCATTGTGTGTGTGTGTGTGTGTGTGGTTTTCTTGATGCTGATTGTTTTACCCTTTTACAGCAATTTTCCAAATCATTCAGAGCATACGCATGGGCATGTGAAGTGAGAGGACCAACAATGATTCCAATGATTCAGCATTCTAAAATGTCATCCATTCCAGCATCCATTCCAGCATGCCCAGGAGGGCTCACTGACTATGAAGTGGTTTAGCTAAGATTCGTGTACCCATGGAGATCAATCTCCTGTTTGTGCCTTAAGACATACACAGAATAACTTCCAAAAAGCCATACAGTTGCATTCCAGTTAAGGCTGTCTGATTTGATTTAATGGCACTGGGTTGCAGTAGGACCTGTTAAGACTATATTTTGGGATTTGGGGTGTGATGCTCAAATTCTGTAACAGTATAATGTAATTGCTACCTAGACTTGCTTTTTCTTCTCATGAAAGATATGATGTGACCAGATTTGCACAGGTCTGAATGAGCTTTAGCCTAGAAGATGACTAGAGTATACTATAAGCACACAGAATGTTCTAATTTATGTAGCTTAGGTTTAGCTTGTTTAATTTTCTAATAATCAACATTGACTAATTAAAGCCACCTGTTTTAACTGCTTTATACAGACACCTGTTTCTGGGTAGAGATAGCCTAATGGATAGGCCTATCTCTTGAGGGAGGGAAAATGAATAATAAATCAATGAATAATGAAGTGAAATAAATAATGATGCAATTTAAAACTTCATTACAACCTCATTGCATTCTTTTGGAGTTTCTGTTTACCAACTATACCATAGACTCAATATATAAATAAGGGTATAGCCTATGTTTGTAAATTCTGGGCATTGCTGTAAAATATCTTAATGCTTAGTTATTGTTTCCATGATCATTCATTATACGCTTTACATCCTTCATAATGATAAATGGTGTGCAGCATGTGGCCACTAGAGGGTAGTAAACCTACAGTTATTAGGCCTAATGGTAGGATAATACAAGGAAATAAATTGTACAAAGAAGTGAAAGAACTTAAAAAAAAATAAGAATAAGAAGCAACACCTGATTCACAAACAACAAAGATGCAGAGAGCCAAAAGAAATTAAACACACAAATATAATTAAATTTAAATCAACCATTATTGATTTGTTCAATTGCTAAAAACTGTAGGTTGTGTTAAAATGACATAAACTCCAGAACAATAAGGTAGGCCACAGTGGAAGGCCGAGGGTCAGTGACCGAAGGCTATACATTTATTTTTTATAGCCTTTCATAGCCTATGATTTGTGCACTGCAAAGTATTAAGTATCAAAGTATCTAACACAACAATGCAACAAGCTGTGTAGCACACACAAACTGTTCAGGCCTGCTTGATGTCCTCCTCACCAGCAGATGTCCCACCATGGGCCGTCGGTCGGTTAGGCCTCCCATTTGTTAGTCAAGTTGGTTAAAACTCATACGACTTTGAAAAAGTATCTAAGAAGGTCACATAAATTCACTTTACGAAATATCGGCTGCCTACAATATATAAGACATGCTTGACAGGGAAATGATACGACCTTGACTGGGAAATGATCATTGGGTCATCAGAAATGATACGCCCAAAGATAATGAATGCGTTGCAAGATGGGTCGTCCTAGTTCATGTCTATAAGGGCAAAGTGGAGTTCAGTCAGAGACGGGCTCTGGTTCAGTTCCCGCAGAGCCCGTCTACGGAGAGCCTTGCCACTCCGTATTAAGTCCCATTGTACCGAATTTTGGTTGCAGTTCCACCATATTTCCACTGGGGGCGATCGCCATGAGTGCAGAATGAATGGGAGTCAATGGAGCTAGACGGCTAAATTTGTCTCTTTCACCTGATTGTCGTTGACAAATCTCAGATTTGCTTGTAGTTTGTATAACTTCAACATGGGTTATAGGTCAAAAGTTGAATGAACGAGTACTTATGTCCTTTTGATTTCTTACAGTTTGGGTCGTTGTTGCCCATAACACGCTAGCATTGTGCTAATGAGTGACGTCATTGACACGTTTGAAAGGCTTTTTAGAACAATTAAGTGACTTTAAAAAATATAATACTCCACCAAGTGTATTTTCTTTGCCTCCCCTTTGGAATACAATATTCAAATTACTTGAAAAAAAATTATATCCCGAGAATAGTGGATTTTGAGGGGTACAGCTCCATAGACCTCCATGCATTCTGCACTCGTGGACGAGCGCCCTCATGTGGAACCACAGAAGGAACTGCAACCAGTTCAGAAACCGGAAGTTTTCCGAGAGTGTTCTTTCAGAGAATGTAGACGGGCTCTGGTTCTTTATAGATCAGTGGACTTTAATACGGAGTAGACGGGCTCTGGACATCCTCTTTTCTCCATTCGTCATTTCCTGAAGAGGCAGCACTATAGTTGTAGTTCCGTACTAACACTGTAACGCTGTCATCGAGTTTGAACACTGCC
Source organism: Alosa pseudoharengus (assembly GCF_046254945.1). Classification (NCBI taxonomy): domain Eukaryota; kingdom Metazoa; phylum Chordata; class Actinopteri; order Clupeiformes; family Clupeidae; genus Alosa; species Alosa pseudoharengus. The sequence continues at coordinate 27,621,940 of NW_027468663.1, forward strand.
ACTGTTGCTGGGGCTGGTAAAACAGATAGATTATTACCTTGTTGCTTTTTCGAAAAACTTAATGCGCTCTTTCGTCCGTAACTAACAGCTGTCGCTTACTGTTCATGACGGGAGGGTACACAGGGTATCGAGTTAAGAGAAATCAACTTCAAATCAAACTCCGACCTCTGCAAGGGTAAGTAAGCGTTTAGCTCTGGGGGCTTCATGACAAGCTAACAAGACAATTTTGTAGTCCAAACCATTCCTAATTTGTGCAATGGAAAAGGGTGTTTATTTGAGACTGATTTAAACGACACAAATCGCCATGCTAACACGCTTCATCATCACCGTAATGAAACTAGTTTAGTAGTCTTTGCAAAATGTAAGATGCTATCTTGGTTGCTAACTGAAGTTGCCTGGTATGTTGACACTGTCAAAGACTTGATGATATGCATTGTTGAATGCCATTTGCGTTTATGTCCAGGACATATACTAACTATAACGTTAGAGATTATATTAAACAACCTTATCTCAATGGCAAAAGATCGTTGGCCTATATTGCAGTGTTCAGTGTCACCCGGTCGGCTAACTTAATCTATCGTTAGAATACTTGAGCTGCTTCATCATCTTACCTTAACTCGGCTAAGGATTTCGAATTGTTGTCTGTGCAGGGAAACCTGTTAAATCTTGGTTTAACGTTAGCCTTCTAGTGAGCTAGCCACGAGAAATAGCTGCTATCGACAAGTTTGTCGTGATTGCAAGTTGGTAAGATGGCTTGCAATATGGTAAGTTTGCTTTCCAACAACTAAAGTGAATAGTGGTAACTTAAGCTGTTTTGTCTGGAGAGACTGGGATCTACGCTCTGTTGCTATTTCAGATGTAGGCTGACTGACTGTAAATAAGACGGCCAGCTACAAGGCAGGACAGCTGCAGTAAGGCTACTCCTCTCCTTTGAGCCTTGTCATATTGTCATAACCATAACATTTAATTGTGCCTACTGTTATACCAAGAACAAAATTTTTGCTTCCATTTCTGCACATTTGTCTGCATAATGGACGTTACTTACTTGATCACATGGGCATGGATGGAGTCATATAACACGAATCAAGACTTGTTTGCAGACGTGATAGTACAATATGATTATGATTAGCAGAAATGTGCCTTACAGAGGGCCTGTTTAGAACATAGGCCTAGATTTACACACTAGAATCCCAGGCCACCTTATTGCATTACCAGAAGGCTAAACATGGGAGTAGTGGCTGCAGCTGTATGACACTTTCTGTTTAGTTAGATTTTGGTGGCACTGAATATAGCCTAGTGGGAATGCCCCAGCATTTCTGTTGACTATAGCATAATTAGAATGGATGATACAATTTAGCCACATGCTGGGAACTGTGGCTTGAGTTTCCCACAGCCTAGTCCAAACATGAACAAAGCTCCCATAGGCGATGACAATTTTGACAAGTACAAAATAAAAACACTCACATGATTGGATGGTGCATAGACCACAAAGAAATTAGCCTGTGAACATAGTTTCCTTGCTTCAGCTACTGTCTCAGGCTTAACCTCATTCACTGTTTGCCTATTTTACTCTGTGAAATGAAAGCATTGAGCAGGCACAGTAATGCACTACTAGTTTAAAACATTAGTCAAACATTAGTGAAATCTCATGTAAAAACAGCTGTGCTGGTGTAGTTACACACAGTGTGAGAGTGGAAAAGTTTTGGGACATTTGGGAGTGTTGATGATGGTGTGTGTTTGTGTGTGTGTGTGTTTGTCTGACCTCAGAACTCTTTATGTAATATCTTCCCAGCATGGAGGCCCATGGTTCAGCACGACTGCTGTCCCGGAAGAGAAAAAGAGAGGAGTCAAATGGCGAGGCAGAGGAGGGGGAGCGGCAAGGCAAGATCAAGCGATGCACTGTGGTCAGTCAGACGACATCTTCCATGTTTTACTCTCCCCCCACTCCACAGGGTCCTTTAAGGCATGCAGCTGTTCAGCAGTTACTCAGCATAGCATTTAGTGGCACACTTATAACATTAGGGTGGCCTACATATCAAGGTGCACACACATTTGTGACATTTGCACTGGACTTTAAGCAGGTGTTTAATGTTCAGGTGCCTAATTGTGGAAAAATATTAAAGTAATATTCCAATATGGTGGGGAAAATCTTGTGCCTTTTAGAATTCTTTCAACATCTTGAGCTAGAAGCATATTTTAGTGTTAACAAACATTTCATTCCTGTTTTTATAAAGTCAGTAAGCAGCTTATTATGCATTACTATTTAATGTTATATTAATGTTCTATTAATGGGTAGCCTAGTTTTGTAAGTAGTTGTTAGAGCAGAGAGCAGAGTTATTGTTTTTGTATATGGTTGTAGCAGCATGACTATGTGGCTTTGGTTTTGTTTGTCGTAAGATAAATGGAGGTCAGAAAGATGGCAGTTGGGAAGCAAATATAGTGTTGTATTAAGTGTTTTTCTCCTGTTGGTTGCTCAGGCTTTGAGAGACCCAGCACCATATGCAGATCAACTTGAGTCGATGGAGAACCAGCCTTATGAGCGTGTGAGCATGGAAGAGGCTCTCAAAGGGACTGCACGTGAGTCTCTCTCTGACACAAAACATGGTGACCACTACTGGCTCTGGCCATATGGCAATCACAGGCTCTGCGATCATGATTGGACAGTGGAAGAATGCCAAATTAACATGGAGAGGGAGCCTTGTAATACCCTTGATCAGGTATTATGAGTAAACTCTAGCTGGTCTTACAAGCCTTGGGAGTTGTAAATGACGACTTAATGAATTTCACTGTGGGAAATGCATTTCTCTATGGGTCCATTTTTATTCATATTAAGAGGTAACAAAATAGCGAAGCGTGGGTATTTTCAATCAGTTTTAATCAGTTTTTCATCAGCACGTACAAAGTATATATTTAGTGTATAACCACAGTGCTTTACTGTTCTGTGGCTTTGCTGATTTAGCGGACAGACCAGTGCGGGTGTATGCTGATGGGATCTTTGACATGTTTCACTCTGGGCATGCGCGAGCCCTAATGCAGGCCAAAGGACTGTTCCCAAACACACACCTCATCGTTGGTGGTGAGCTCATTTCCATTTTAATATTTTTTTCTCTCTCTCTGTCTTGCCTTTCTCGGTCTGATTTTTGCCTGTTTGCAGTTGAATGTTACTGGTGAAGGTTGTTCTGACGCTCAATTCAATTGCTTAGACTGTGCTTAGACTATTTTCTCCGTGTTTTTTTTCCCTCCTTGTTTCCTCCTCTCGGTGTCCTTGATCATAAATGTAAGTTTTAAATTGGATTTTGAGCAAAACAGTTCTGCCCAAGAGCTTCTTAGTACCGATGGAGGTGTAGCCCTTGTGGTAACGGTAGTGTTGTATTCAGTGTCTTTCCCACCTCACCGCAGTGTGCAGCGATGAGCTCACACACAAGCTGAAGGGCTTCACCGTCATGAATGAGGATGAGCGCTACGATGCTATCAGCCACTGCCGCTATGTTGACGAGGTCGTCCGGAACGCACCCTGGACACTCACACCTGAGTTTCTGACCAAGCATCGGGTAAGAGGAAAGGAACGTTGTTGGGTGTATCTAGAGTAGAGTTCTTTTTTGTTTAGCGTTAGAACATGAATTCTTAACGGCTAGTCCCAAGGTTTCCATTGCTCTCAGAGAAACTAGAAGAGAAGGTGCTTTTGTAGCTACTTTCATAATATGACTGTTTAACTGTTTAAATTAAGTCTCCATGTGGATGGTTATTGTACTTCCTAGCCTGTGTGTAACATCCTGACTTTTTGTTTTCAGATTGACTTTGTGGCCCATGATGACATCCCATACTCCTCAGCAGGAAGTGATGATGTTTACAAACACATCAAAGAGGCTGGTAGGTGCCAATTGCCCCTTTAGATGCTGGCTACAAAGTGAACAGTTTCTCCAAAAACATAAGGATTTCCATAACGTCTCATAATCTATTTTTTTTTCCCCCCTTTGCTGTGATTTTTCAGGAATGTTTGCCCCAACCCAGCGGACAGAGGGCATTTCCACCTCTGATATCATCACGAGGATTGTCCGTGACTATGACGTTTATGTGCGCCGCAACCTACAGCGTGGATACACCGCGAAGGAGCTGAATGTCAGCTTCATCAATGTAAGAACTGAGTATCCTTTTTTCAATAGGTGTTTCATTTGGCAAATGTCAGTAGATGCCATGTAATAACTTGATATTGTATTGAGTGTTATTATGATCTCCGCTAGAGCAGTGCAGTGCAGCATGACCAAGTTTTGTCAGATACGTCTGACAATCCTGGGACCCCAGAACACCGAGGCATAGAATAGAAGCTTTTGTTTCCCAGAGGCCACTTCCCTACCCTTCTATTCTTGTTGTGGTTGTGGACGTTGGACGTCATATTGGCTAGAACACTATTTAAAACTGGTTTTATTGTTATCATCGGTTATTAGGTATCATTTGGCAGTGTGGATTTGCCTTTACACCCCCCAAAAGGTGCTAGAACCTCAGGGTTCTTTTGCTTTGTACCCTAAGTGCATATGTGTGATTTCCCCACGTTCCAGGAGAAGAAGTACCACTTGCAGGAGAGAGTGGACAAAGTGAAGAAGAAAGTGCGCGATGTGGAGGAGAAGAGCAAGGAGTTTGTGCAGAAGGTGGAGGAGAAGAGCATCGACCTCATTCAGAAGTGGGAGGAGAAGTCCCGGGAGTTCATCGGCAACTTTCTGCAGATGTTCGGTCCAGAGGGTGCCCTGGTGGGTCTCACTCCAAATAGTGGATGCAGTAGAGAGGCGGAAAAGTGCTGCTTTGTATAGGTTTTAATTGCACAACACTTCTTACCTCAAGATACGGCTAATAATAGCTTAACCTATGCTTCACTCAAAGCAACACCACTAATAAAAAGTAGGCATTTACTTTCTTAAGTATCTCTGAATTACTGAACTAAAATGAAAATACATTATTCTCAATATAATATAATATTCGCAATATAACTGTAGTTCTGAAGTATTAATAGGGGGAAGACTGAAAACCAGATCTCCAGTGCTTGCTAAAGCGTCTCTCCCTCTCCCTCCCTCGCTCCAACAGAAGCACATGCTGAAGGAGGGGAAGGGTCGTATGCTGCAGGCCATCAGCCCACGGCAGAGCCCCAGCAGCAGCCCGCTGCGCGAGCGCTCCCCCTCGCCCACCTTCCGCCTGCCCTTCTTCACCAAGACCTCACCATCCTCCTCCCCCCACTCCCTGCATGGCAGCGTCTCCCACGGTTACCAGTTTGGGGCGCGCGGACAGGCCATCAGCGAAGATGACGACGATGACGACGATGACGATGACGAGTAGGGAGAGCATCCGCCATTCCCACTCTCGCTCACTCACACAACTGTTTTAGCAGCTGACTGCAACAACCTCACACCCCTCATCATCAGCATTTTATACCCCACCTGTATTTGTTCCCTTGTCTTTCATATCACCATATGTTATTACGTTGATTCTCCCTAGTTCATGGACAGTAGTCTTGCAGAAACAAACACGCACTAAAACACATAGATTGTTATTTAATTGGGGTTTTGTGTTGAGCAATCTGGATCAAGTTGACGGGGGACAGTATCCCAACAGCTTTGTTTTACTTCTCAATCTTAATGTATACACTCAGTTTCAACACTTGTAGCATAGAAAAGAGTTGGGGAAGATTGTATTATCGACAGCCTTGCATAGGGCTACAACTACAGTCCCCGTGCTCTCTAATTTCAGTATTTGCGAGGTGAAAATGCTCTTTATATCACAGAATGAATAGGTTAAACTTTTATTATACTAATAGTAGTGTAACCAATATTGAAGTTTCACAAAAGATCATGAAGATACACAAATGTAAAGCACTAACCCTCTGATTTCATCTGCATGTTGCTCATGCAGAGAAGATGAGCTGTGGGTCGTCAAGTCGTATGTGTAGTCATATATGTATTCAGGTGCAGAATGCGGTTTTCCACCGTCTGCACACTGCTCTTGTTGGAGTGTCATCGTTGTCTGAGTACAGTCCATGGCTCCACTTCATCGTTGTCTGAGCACAGTCCATGGCTTGGCTCCAAGCTCCTAGTGACCCCAAGAATTACTTAGCACTGTGAACGTTTGTTTATCTTTGTGAAAAGATGCCAGTGGTTCATGTGTACTGATTCCACTGCAGTCACTTTATTTTTCTTGTGTTTGACAGCTGTATGTTATTTTACTTTGAACACAATTTAAATTTTTCTTTAACTTAAATATAGAAGTCCACATCAGGTGAATCACTCCATGGTCAGTTTGGGAGACCTGAACAAGTGTATGAACAGCTAAAATAGGCATTTTGTTTGTGTTTTTATGAAGGAAATGTGATTTAACATTTCCTGTTTAAAATCAAGTAGATTAAAAATAGAAGAATTTAAATGATCCTACCACTGTTAAACAATGAATATATTGTTTGAAGTACATTTTATTATTTTCTTCAGGAGAACTGTGAAATGTTACTGAAAGCACAGCGACCCTTGAGGCATTTAGCAAAGGTGTGCCTGATTGTTTCTGCAAGTATTTTATTCCTTTAAGTCTTTCCTTAAAACTTATTGATGGCGTTTTGTTTCTCTATAAAATCATGAGCTGTGTAAAGTTCACAACAGCCTGTTAGTTACATAGATTCACCTCTGCCTCTGATAAGGAACACCAATATTGACACAGACTATATATCTGTATCAAAAGACTGTCATGCAGGCCTTTTTGTTATTTTACCCTTGGCTTGTGAATGTACAGTACATCACAGAAGGGCAAAAAAATCACCTAAATGAAAATAAATCTCCTAAACAAAAACATGACTCTTCAGTTCACTGACACATATGTAGAAGTGTATTTGACTCATAAAACAAGCTAGACATACCGGTAATCTCTGAGAACAAAGACCAAAACATTTGAAACAGATGACAAAAAAATATGACAACACAGCTGTTTCCATGATGTATTTTTATACTGAACTAGACAGTGACCAAGTTACTGAAAGGGAGATCAGACACAGACACTAAAGGTATGATAGTCAGTAAGGGGCAACAACAGAGACCAATCCACAAAAGTAGAGCTTGCAATGAAGGGGTCCAGTGGCTTAGTCACATCGCATAGGCCTGATGCTCTGGTCCAGGCAAGGAGGGTAGCTGGAGGGTGCTACCCCCGACCCCTGGAAATACTGGAGGGGGGGAATCAGAAGGTGATGCCTCCTGATACAACAATTCAATCCCCATTGGCCCACTGAACCAATTCATTGGGTCACTCAGTATACAGACAGACAAAGAAAACAAGCGTTCACATTTTGCATATTTCTTTTAAGCTTTGCCGTTTTTTTGTTATATAATTCGTCCACAAATTGGGAGAGGACTGGGGAGATGGATATACTGTAGGTAGAGATAGAGGAGGGAGGGAGGGAGGATTTCAGCTGTTCACTGGCTCATTAACAGCGTGTCTCGTAGATGCCACTACGACCGATATAACGCACCCATTTGATCACATCATGGTCGCTGTAGTTCAGTTTGGACTCAAACACCTTCAGGTAGCGCACCTTCAGCCCAGATGGTGCAAATGGAACCTGAAGTACATAAAAGGGATTTGAAAAAATTGATCATGAAAAACAGAACAAATTTGTAAAAATTACATAATACTAAAATATTATTTCAACAGCCACAAAATGCGACAGGAAGACTGTACCTCGAAGTTCATGGAGATGGGTGGGCGAGCCCACTTCTTCTTGTCATTGGTAGGGAGCAGCTCGATCTCAGCACTGATCTGGGACTCCTTCATTCCAGCCATACGCTTGATCCTAACCGGAGAGGGCACACACACACGGCAGTTAGCCCTGCATCACCCACACAAAAGTACACTATTCTTGTTGTTTGCCACTGCATATGAGAGAGAGAGAGAGAGAGAGAGAGAGAGAGAGAGAGAGAGAGAGAAAGAGAAAAAAAGAGGGGCCAGCAGAACACAAAGAAGCTCAGCTCAGAATACTCACTTCCACACAATGGCATTCTCGCTGGCCTTGTACTTGGCCTTTCCCTTCATGCAGATCACCTGAACCCCACTTGTGTTCAGAGGAGTCGGGATGCGGACCTAGAGGAGACACACAGAGAGTCAACACCAGGCTATATAAAACCATCTGCCCAAAGAAGAGAGCTGGTCCAGAGAGGCCCTGAGGATGCAGACGATCTGGCCAGGTCTTGCTCACCTCAATCTTCTGTGCCAGTAGGGAGGGCTTGAAGTTGGACTTGATGACCACCTTCACCTCCAGCTTGGTGCGGCCCACCTCTCTCACCAGTGGAATGACACGGAAGGGCAGGATGATGTCCTTAGTGGTCCGATACCTGCCCACAGCATTCACAATCAGGTTAATATAGGTCAGCATATGGACATTTTCAACCACTGGAAATGTTGGGGGGGGGGGGGGGGGTCCTCATTTTTAACTGAATCTGAATTACACAGCAAAAGGTATCCCCCCAAGGACAACTAACAGATGTCAATGCACAATTTAAGCAAAGTATATTTTGTATCATTCTGAGGCACACCAACAGCCCAGCAGGGTGGACTACAGTTCTACTAAATATGCACCTTTTCTCTGCTCCCAGCCGAATCGTGCTTGGTGTCCCCACTCACCTCATGAGCTCATACTCGCCATCTGGAGGGATGAAGCTGATGCTGCGCTCCGAGTCAAACTTGCTGAGGCGCACACACTGGTGGAAGGTGCAGTCGTCGATGGCGATGGACTGCTTCCCGCTGCTGGAGAACATACACAGTGGGAGGGAGAGTAAGCTACGCTAATCTAACCTAGAGGAGCTTAAAAGTATTGTGAACACACCTGATGTCTACCTGATATCTTCAGTGATATCTACACAACCACAAGAACCTTATCTACTAATGGGGGAGGGGGGGACACATGGTACAATGACAAGCTTTATGTTACCATCACTAACAAGTTATGTGCTAAATAGAGATTTGTAGTCTGGTGTGTGCAATGCTAATATGCCAAACGGAAAGGGAGACCACAAGACACGGAACACAGAGAGGGAGATGGGTGTGAAGGAACGAATGCCAGAGATACAGTACCTGCCCCCTAACTCACTGAGGTACAGCACAGAAAGAGAAAGCAAGGGGAATGCAACAGAAGTACACAACTTCAGAACTCAAACAAAACCAACTGTGACGTCCACACCTTAAAGCATATAAACAGCTAGCCTAATGAAATACACTGGATATATCTGTACATATGAACATAATGAAATAAACATACAGAACACCAAGACAAAGGTCACTACAAGCCTCCCCTTTACAATTATCCCTTCACATCTGCAGGCAGTCAAAAAAGTGCAAAGAAAGGCCTTCACAGACTCACCTCTTCCCTGCCTCGTCTGTAGTTCCGCCCTTTCCCTGCTTGTCAATCACAATTTTGTCATTCATGCCAAATTTGCATTCGGGCATTCCACTCAGGTAGCTCTTCATCACCACTCGCCCAGACACGTGCGCGCTGAGGACCTGACCTGCAGCAAGGGCACACAGCAGCAGGCTCAGTCAAAACAGCAGATGCTCCATACTATTACATTACAACACAGCACAGATTACTTAGTAAGTTTAGAACATGTGAGGCAGGGGGGCGGGGGGCTTTGGTCTCCATACAGACACAAACAAATCACATTTCACACCACTGCAGACATCTACCTTGTGGGGACATGAGCAGGTTGACACTTTCCAGCACGTCCAGGAAGAGCTCATTGCGGCGATACTTGATGCCCTCCCGACGCCAGCCTATCTGTCCAGTCACCTGGCTGGTGATCTGAGACTGCTCTTCCTTGGTCTGTGGGGTCACAAGCAGAATGGTCGGTCAACAATCATGTCTGACATTGGACATACAAGGATAAACGAGATTAGTCGAGTCATTACCTGATGCTGTGGGTTTCAAGTTCCATCACAGAAGACACGATGGGAAATGAAAAGGGAAAAACGTTTTAAATATCAGTAACTAGATGTGAATTGTGTTGATGCTTTGTAAGGACTGTCTGAGCAGGCGTCTCACCTGTCCCTTGATGCCCTGCTGGGTGATGAAGGTCTTCAGTGCTCCTGTCTCAGAGTTCTGAGGGTATCCAAAATCAAGGATCTCTGCAGACACGACAGACAGACACAGTCATACATATAGTCTTCCCTAATTTAGAAGTCCTGAGCCCCTAGACTTGAAATGTCTATTTCTTTTAATCATCCCCACAGGCCTATTTTACCAGCCAATTAGAGCCACCTTGGTTATTTTTTTTATTTAGCATGTCCCGTTCTCATTAAGAGAGCAGTCATGCCTGATGGCTGGATATGGATTCGGAAGTAAAAAAACGTCTTGTATTTGTTTTGCCAGATTGACAAAATCCAAAGCATCGTACTACTGGATATCCCAACTAATTTATATCAAATAAATCAACGGTGAAAAGACAGCCGCACAAAGCCAACATGCTGCTAAGAAGCTCGAAAGACCCTCCTTTACAGCGCACCATAAACAGAGGAAAAGACTGACACAGTGCACACAAAGGATGTGGAGAGTTCTGCTTCCTGTCTGGCTGGGACAATGGCCATTGTTAAAGTTGCAACGCAAACAAAACTGAGGTGTCCCAACTTGAAAGATGAGAGGGTGAAGGCAGGGACAAGAATAAGGGGCCATTTTGTCACTTGCTGTCAGAGCTCATATTTAGTCAGATAAGATCTGGGATTTTTCAGAGATGGCTAGCAATGTTAGCATCAACCTGGCAGCACCCATCTAGAACCAGTCCAGGCCTGACCAATGCCACCACTACTCCATGAATCAGACTGTATTTCATTAGGTAGGGTCAGGAACTTATATTTGAAAACATGACCAACATGAGCATTCAAAGAGCACCAGACACAAAAATAGACTTTTTCTGCTATTGATAAGTCATATCAACTAACTAATGCCCTAGCCCTTACCATCAAGCAGTTCATAGATCAGCACAAAGTTGTTCTTGATGTTCTCCTCACTGATCTTGCCAAAGTAAGCCGTCATGACATCACACATCTTGTAGAGGAACTCGAACACCATGGCAGCGTTGACATTCTGCTTGGTGACGGCAGCCAGCCAGATGTTGGCTCGCTTGACATGGAAGAAGCTGGTGCGAGCAATGTTGGTGACGGGCGAGCGCACTTGCTGCCGCGCATGGATCACATTCACTCGGAACGCATCCACGGCATTGCGCCTGAGGGAGAGAAAGAGGGAGACAGACCAAGGCAAAAACATTAAGATTCATGTTAACAAACAGCCGCTCACAACACCTCCACGTGAACAGTATACCACAATTATCAAGGTCACAATGTTAAATCCCTGGAGGCACGCATTCAAGCAAACCGTTTCCCCTCACCACACTACGCCAGACACCTGGCACCTAATAGTGTCCTCTAGTAAGACAAATCCTCGGCTTGGCTACCCTTCACACTGTTCAGCCAACATGTCTTCAGTTACTGGCCAAGAGTTATTTTCTTAATTCTGCCATGAGATGTTTGAGTGGGATTACTCCTTGAAGGATATAATAAATCAATAATATCAAAGCTAACCTTCCTGGTCCCATTCAAACAATTTGCATGAGGTCACCAATGTACAGTGTATAGGTAAACACATAAAATGGTTGAATTCATTACAGTAGGCTTACTATTTTTCACATGGATGAGTGAAAAACACATCTGCGTTGGGGTTCATGGTTCAGTTTACACCATTTCTTGTGAACATGCTTTAAAGGGAAATAAAAAGAGGAGGAACTGAAGAGGAGGATGAGTGGGAAATCACAGCTTGGGTGGGACCCCCTATTGTTCAACTGACGGGTCTCTCAATGTTTAAGTTTTCCACAGCTCATTGGCCTGCCCTGCTGGGTGCACTAAGAGACATCTTATAGCTATGTGCATGTTTGTCAGAGGTCATGCTTTGCGGGTCCTCAAGTCTTTTGCCATTGGTCAGGTGCCATGCGCTCGAGTTTGATCGGTTGTCATGGGTCTGGGAACATGCTTCTGAGGAAGTGATAGGGGAACATCTCTTACCTACTCCTACAGTTGCCATAATGGAAATGTAGAGGTAGCAATATGGCAAAAGGGGATGGAGAGAATGAGAGGAGAGATACATAAACACAGGTAGGGTAGGCGTGTACTCACCCACACACACTATAGACTGACACACACTAATAAACTACAGGGATGGCTGATGGTGTTACAATGGTACCAAAACACAAATGACTTTGTACATAATTGTACATGGTCAAGTCTTACATTGCACAAGAATAGCAGCATACATTTGAATCAAAGTCCTCATTGGGTTTGACCTGCTGACCATTTATGACAACATGACAGTGTGTGTCCAGCAGAAAGTTTTAGAATCACGATCCCCCCAGCCATTCAGAACATACCCAATATCATCACGGTAGACACGGGAGATAAGAACTTCTCCCTTATGGTTGTAGATGAACAGTCCTCCAATCATGGTGGCTGTTCTTCAGTCCTCACGTGTCATGATGGTCCAACACCTACAAAACAAGAGAACTGGGTATGAGCCATTCATTCATTCATTCATTCATTCATAATGTGCAGGTTACTGTTACTGAGTCACAATGAGAAATGAGACACCATGATCATGGGGTCCAACCGAAGTTTTCCCTATGGGGGTTGCTTAACATTTTCTCCATCTTTTGCGGGCTACTGACTTGTGGTTAGATCGCTTTTGGGTCACCGATTGCTGCAGCTGTGTGGCAGGGTTTGAAAAATGTCTGCAGAACTGCTTGCACTCCTACCAATGAAGGCTGTCAGAATGACCTCCAACTATAGAACGTAGTAGGCCTAGACTTTAACATTGGTTAGGATGGCACTGTTCTCATCACATGCTGCATGGCTGGCTATTATGAAAAGGTGTATCAAAACATATTATGTCCAGGATGTGCGCAAGCAAGATCTCGGATTTGACTAGTTTGGATACATCTATGACGGTTGTCTCTCTCAAACCGCACGCGTTTAAACCAATAAGCAACTAAGATTCTGGAAGAAGCCATATATCTTTTCAGCCGGTTTACTCAAGTCTGTTGGTGTCCACTAAGTGACCTAGCATGGAATGCCAACATCGCTCAGCTAAGGTCAAAAATACCGCAAGATTGTATCATTTTTACTTCGAATCAACTCAAGCACAGAATGTAATATGGGTGCAAAGTGATACAACGTAGCGCCAGCAAATTCGGACATTACAATGGTGAAAATACAGGAAGTAGGCTATCATTCCCGTGGCTCGTTTATCGCAATATAATTGGTCCAAGATGTCTGCCTCACTCAACGGAAAGCAAATGCTCATGAAATGTTAATGTTTTTCACCCTTCCGTGTATATTAGATTGTTGGTGACCTCTGAGCCTATATATCCTACGTTCATCATTCCTTATAACCAACACGGACAGAGCATTTTACAATAATGTTACTATAATTTGCTATCAACCTATACCAGTCCTCTTGCGAAATATGGCAGCGAATTACCGCTTATAATGAGGTCGTGACCGACCAAAGACACTGGGGTACTGGACCTACAGCTTTGTACTATTTTATAAGAGTGTGTTAAATCTTACCTGATAAATACCGCTACACAAAAAGCGCGGTATCGCCCTTTCCTTTTGCTTGGTTATTTCCAGGATCAAAGGGATTAGCGGGATTCTTGCTTCACCGACTCAAGCCCCTCCCTCCCATCATGGTCAGTCAGCTGACAACCATCAGTATGCTACGCGCTTACGTCATTACCGAAATGTGCTGTGCGTGGTCAATAGTATAAAAATAATTTATCCAAAATTGGAAGAATATACCTTTATTTCTATCGAGTAGGAATTATGTCTTGTTAAGGCGGGCATCACCTTAGTAAAGTCTTGACAGCAGTCCTCTTGTAATTAATTCATGTGTGTCCTTACTTTGACAGAGAGACAGGCTTAGGTTGCTCGCCCATTTAACGTCTTGTCAGAGTTACTCCTGGAGTCATTAGGCCATGCCGAGTTTCCATTGCAAAAACTCCGCACAGTACCCAGGTAATGGGGACATGTTGTTTAATTGGTTTATTAGGGGTCCAACTAGTAAAGCTACAATAACTCTATTATTTTATTTAATATACATTTACATAGTCTTAATTATCCCTGTATCTTATTCTTCCAAAACATGTGTGGGCAGCAAAAACTGACAGACACCAAACTTCATAAGGTTCCTGGCAATGCAATGATCTCACAATTGTTATTACCTCGTTTGGACTTTAGGAGGGTGCTACAATACATTTTGGGTCATATCTCAAGTATGCAAGGGGCAAGTGCAAAATCAGAACGTTTTGCACCATTTTGCTGTGGTTTCCAAATTAAACAACACGTTTGGTCACAACTGTGTGCAAGAATGTGAGATATATTTGAGGTAGTTTTCTCACATTAGGTGGGCCGTTCATGTTACTCATTAAACATTTGGTAGGCCTACTTTATCCACAAACCATGCAGACAAAAATGACTATTTCTGATTTTTTATTTTATTTGTCACTCCGTTTCAGAGTTGTTCGCCAATCAAATTTTAGGCCATGGCCTGTATGATTCTATTGCTAATATTATCTTCTAATATAAAGGTCCAATCATAACCAAACTTGGTAATCACCCACAACATTTTCTGGATACACACCAAATTTCATGAAATACCATCTATGGAACAATCAAGAAACATTTAATGTTAGATTTTTAGGTTCTACATAATTTGAGAAATCAAACACACCTACAACCACCAAATAATGTAATGTTTTGTAACTGCCACTTCTAAATCCAACATTGGTTGCGAGTATTGCTCGGTGTTGTTGCCATACTGCTTGGACCCTCTTAATCTCCGCTTGCGTCTATATTCTAAGACATGATTGAATTTGGGGTTGCATATATGCAAGTGAGCGTGTATCCCTAATATACCCACAGATACATAACACGCTTCAAAGACAGACTACTATAGTTTCAAGTTTCTATAGTTTATAGACTACTATAGTTTCAAAGACAGACTACTATTTTTTATCGTCATACTTATACATATAGTGATGATCATTTACAACAATGATTCATGTCTGCTTTTCAAATAGTTAATTACAAAGCAATATTGTTTTGTTGTCATGTCAATTTCACTGCTAGTGCTAAATTCCGTCTAAATAACACATTCATATTTAATTTATTGAGCAAATAGTTAATTTATGATTGCTAAGAAACTAGTGAACTTTGTCCAAATGTGGTTTAAGGGGAAATTCTTTTAGGCCACACCCTTGATCTTTGTGGACTGGACGCCTAGCATTGCATTCCATTCCTGAGCTGCTGAAATGGTTTTCACCGTTCCAAACAAAAGCTTTCTATAAATGGTTTGCATGTCTGGTACTGTGTGTATTTCACTACAATGTTCTCAGTGCCAATAGCAAAACCTAGTACAAACTGGCTCCTACCCAGACAATCCAAACATAAGCAATTAGTAGCTTACCGACAGCTCCTTTCCAATAGAGCCATGTGTGTCCTTTTGTCTATTTAGACCCTGAAACTGCTGCTTTGTTATGAGGACAACACACACACACACACACACACACACACACACACACACATCTGGATTCCAGATAACATTCCAACAAACATTCCGGGCCGTAAAGTGAAATTCCTCACTTGTTTTAAGTGCACTCAACACGTCCAGCTAGAGGACAATAATAGACCCTACTGGCCTTCTTAATAAACACACAGTCACACACAGAGGAATATCCCAAGCTTAGGCAATAAAACTATATTTATAAATAAAAAACATTTTCTCATCAAATGGAGTTTGTTTTAGGCAATGCATTTCTGTCAAGTTTAGCCTCAAGGTAAAAAAAAAGAAATGTTGACAAAATGGAAATGACCAGTACTAAAAGTAGATGTCTGTGAGATACATTCTAGATCAGCATACTCATGCTCAAATGATGGCAAATGAAGCCAGAGCGAAAGCAGAGGCAGAAGAGGAATACAGCCCTCAGTTCTCTTTTGTCACATCTTGAAATGGGTGCTTGCTTTTCTTTCCTTTCTTACACTTTTTAAAAGTTTATCCACGTTGATGTTGTTGTTGTTCACTCTCGCTGACTTACATTTCCTCCCCAGGTGGCCACTAGAGACGTAGGAAGCCTATCGTAAATATGGCATGTCTTCAAGTGTCTTTCATGAAGCAGGGGAAACACACATACACACATCATCCATCTAATCCATCCATCTGTTTGTCGGAACAACAGTGCAGGTGCCACTTCACATGATGTCAACAAAGAACTCGCCCTGGCTGCCCACCGTGTGGCAGGACTGGCGCGAGCCGGAGAGTTCGGGGGGCATGGATGCCAACATGCGGCCCGAGGGGGAGCCTGGTGCCACCGCGGCTGCTGCTGCTGCCATGAAGGGGGGGTGGGCCAGGCGTACGGAGCCGGAGCTGTGGCCATGGGAACGGGGGTTGCGCATGCTGTGGGAGCTGCGCATGCTGCACTCGCTGGGGGCCGATCGCTCGCTGGGAGCCTTCTCTCTCCTGAGGTCCGATTCGCTGCCGTGGGAACCACTACTACGGCTCCCTGACAAAACACAGACAGACAGACAGACAAAAGATCGTAACCGGGGTCTTATCTCAGTGAAAAAGTAAGCATCAACCAAACATTTCAGTGTGTGTGTGTGTGTGTTTGTGTCTAGTCACCACCACCAGTCATATAATCCTCTCACCCTCACTATGCTGGCTGCCGGCGCTACCGCCCCCTGCTTCACTGAAGCCATGGGGAAGCTCGGGAGCGTGGGGAACGGGGTACTGGTACGGGAAGGACATGGGCCACGCCGGCTCGCCGGAGTGCAGGAGGGGGGCCAGAGTGTCCTGATCCGATGCCCCGCTCGAGCCATCGTGGTCTTGCAGGGACATGTGAGCCATGTCTGACAGGACAGGTAGAAAATCAGTATTAGGTCACACATACACAAGCTAGTAACTTGAGTACAGTTAGCAGGCAAGCAGTTGATTCTTGATTGAGTCCAGGAAAGAAAACATTGTAACGATATAATGACAGCCTTAACATGCTCGGTCACTGTTATGCTAATGAAGTTAATATTCTTTATCACCCAGAGAGAAGAACTACTCTTTTCTGATTGGCTCGTAGGGTGGCTTTTAGTTCTGAATAAGAGGACATCTATAAAGTAGATGGCAAAAAAAGTGTAATCACCATTCCACATCAACGCTTATTGAATGGTTACTATAACACCGATGGTAGAGCCTGGAAGCAAACTTCGCAACAATGGAATCAACTGTAAACAAGTTAACTGTTCACTGTCAGGACCAAAGACAACAAACTGAACATGTTGGCTTAGCCCCTGGCCAGGCATTTTAGTGCAAAGAGGGACCACTGTTTTAAGTGAGTCTTCAGTATTGGAATCAACAGGAGAGGTCACTAAATTAGAACACATAAATCAGAAGGCTCCACGGAGGATAGAAGAGAGCCACATTATAAAAAGGACTTACTGCCACAGAGATCACCAAATATGTAGTAGCACTGTTCAGAGAAGGTGATCTTGTTGACAGTGTGACGGATGAATCCAGCCTTCAAAAGGTTGCTGGCATACTTGCGGGCCTCACGGCGATCTGTGAAGCCCTCGACGTGATGGAAGAGCCAGTCCACTACATCTGACCCTGGAAACAGGATCTGACTTTAGTGCTAGAGTCAAGATATAATATTTTTTAAGATATAATTTTAAATGTATGTTACTTTTCACACCTACAATAACCATACACCACTATTACCTTGACAGTGGGAGGCTAACTGTACTAACAAAAGTCACAGGAGACCGGCAGATGACAGCCATTAAGATGATAACAATCACTATCTCTGTACATAAACAATTTTCACTAGTCTGTGCAGGAGATCTATTGACTATTGATATTCAGACAGAGAGAATGAAGACTGTCTATACTGCACCTATGAAGGCATTAGCAATGGTTATCTTCAGCCACAACCGATCACGAACTTCCAATCCAGAATCTGGACACGCCATTGCTTTAGCAACAGTTGCCATGTCACTGTGAACTGAGAGGTGGTAATCATCGAAGCCTGAAAAGGAAACAGATAAGGCAACAACAGTACCCCAGTAAATCTTTGTTGTCATCATCATAATCATCATCATCATCATCTATCCATACAATGGCTGACCACAAAAAGAAACACAGGTCACCCTGACAAGCATAAACAAACAATCACAAGAACCAAATATCATATATGTTGTATACATATAAAATATGTTTGCCTTGTTTCAATTTTAGCCACTTCAGAAAACATTGTACCTGTAACACTTTTCAGATGTTGAGTAACCCAACTAAATGTGTGTGTGTGTGTGTGTGTGTGTGTACACTGCTGGCATGTGAGCATGCAGGTGGTCCTTACGCTCAGTCTCGGGGATGGAGCTGGTGATGGAGGAGCTGGTGGAGGTGACTGTGCTCATGGAGGGGCTCATCCCATAGGCGGGGTACACCCCCGTCATGGCTGCCGTGTGGGACACCCATGCCGCCGGGTCAATGGGCCGGATGGGCTCGCCTACAGAGGACAGGACAGAGCAAGAGTCACACAGGGTCCAGTAGCAAATATACAATACACAATGTACAATACAAAGGGTAAGGCTGTCGGGGGACGGGGTTGGGGTGGTTGCAGAGCAAAAATACTCACTTCTGGGTAACGCAAAGCAACTATTTGGATTTGGGTCCCAGCACTTTGCCACAGTCAGAGAAACGGGGCTAGGCAGAGAGAGAATTCAAAATTAATTTCAAGGTTTTAATCTCTAAATCCTTATGTTCATGGAATATTGTTAATCTACAGTGTGAGTGTCATATGCCAATGGCTTGTCATTCACCCTGGCTTGTGAACGATGTCCCTCAGAACTCGCACTGCATCATCGTTGCACATGTTCTCAAAGTTGATGTCGTTCACCTGCAAGAGGAGACCAAATCCAACAGTCCATTCAATGAACAATTATCATGTGAATCTACAGAAAACCACATCTGCCAAAGTATTCCATAGTTCTCTGTGGTCAATCTAAGTTCATGTGCAGTGCGTACACACCTGAAGAAGCATATCCCCCGGTTCAATACGTCCATCAGCTGCGACTGCCCCACCTTTCATGATAGAGCCGATGTAGATGCCTCCATCTCCCCTCTCGTTGCTCTGACCCACAATACTGATACCCAAGAAATTATACTTCTCTGTAGGGTGGAGGAGTAAAATAGGACAACATAGACAGTTAATGGATAGACTGAAGTGCACTGGGAAAACATTGATAAACAAGGTGTGATAATTCAGGTTTTGTAAGTAGTAGGGTTTTTATAGCTCTGTTAGAGCAATGAACCAACCCTACTGGTTTGGCCAATTGGGTTGTATCTCCTGGTTCTCAGAAGGCTGGGATTAAATACTGGGTACTGGGTACATTTCTTTAACAGTGATTCAGATGGGGGGCAGCCGTGGCCTACTGGTAAGGGCTTCGGACTTGTAGCCGGAGGTTTTGCCGGTTCAAATCCCGACCAGTAGGAACGGCTGAAGTGCCCCTGAGCAAGGCACCTAACCTCTCACTGCTCCCTGAGCGCCGCTGTAGCAGGCAGCTCACTGCGTCAGAATTAGTGGGTGCTTCACCTCACTGTGTGTTCACTGTGTGCCGAGTGTGTTTCACTAATTCACGGATTGGGATAAATGTAAAGACCAAATTTCCCCTCACGGGATCAAAAGAGTATACTTATACTTATGTAGGACAGCAACCCTGAGAAGGGCTATGACACTTACCCATGTTTAGAGTAACAGTGATTATGTTGAGGGACATGGTGGAGTCGGTAATGCTGCTGAAGGATGAGGACTAAACGAAGAAGAGAGGCCAAAATGTTACACAACTGTTATAGCACCACTGCACTCAAATGTGGCTCCATTTCAATTGCAAAAAATGTAAAAAATTGCAAACACACTCACCCGTTCCATGTTTTGTTTAGGTCTCCGTCGCCGACGGCGAGGGCGTCTGACCAGACGTGATGAGCCACTCTGCTCCGTAACACTGCTGAACCTGACAGACACACAGTACTGAGCATCACTCTGAGCCAGGCACAAGCCAGGGATTCTTTGGGGCTTTTTTTCCCTTACTCAGGACATATTGAGGATACAAAATCAGTTAAGTTTGCTTGTGTTGCAATTTGTTCAACCCTTTCTCCTAAAATGACTGGACTAAGTAGGGTGTTGGTGAAAGTGACAATATTCAATTGCATACATGGCTATCTGAACCGATGGGGTTCATACAGTTTCCTGAATATAGCTGTTTGTGTTTGGAAAAGATTTGAGTTGGACTGGGTCTACAGTCCTGACATCACTCAAAACAGTCCTCTGGGCTGACAACTGGCTGTGGATCACTGCATGTGAGCAGGGCTTTCATTAGCACTGGGCCAAGTGGACACTGTCCAGTGTCTTCTGAGGAAGCATGTTTCATGGATCAAATGAATGCACGTTCCGTGCATCAAGTTTCAAGAATCAAGTTATTTTCATGAATGTGTGGCTGACTGTGGTGATTTGGGTTTTTGCCTTTATTCTGATAAAACAGTAAAGAATGATAGGAATCAAGTGGGAGACAGATGGGCTGGGATTGGGATCGGGTGATCGTGGGTCAGATTCAAACCCAGGTCCCCATGGGCACTTGGACCTGAATGTGGTGCGCTAACGCTCCCCCATGGTGGCGCCTCTTACCGGCTGGTGGATCCATCGTCTTCCGAGTCGAAGCAGCTACTGGACTCCAGTTCGCTGCTCATGAGGGACGACCGGCTGTCGTACCCCCCTAGATCCAGGCCTCGGCCGCCCCGTGTGTAACCATTCATCCTCCCTCCTGGACCAAGAAAAACATCCCAGGATCAGAGCAGGCACAGACAATTCACCATCACCACCGCCAATGATGCAGTTGCTGTGTCTTCAACCAAACACATGAACAGTCTCAGGGGACAGATAGAGTCATTTGTTCTAATCATTTAAGTGCATTTTTTGCTAAACAACCATATACCCTTCCTCAAAACTATTTAACAAAGATGAGACACTGTATGCGACTATTATGAATTCACAGTGCAATTTCTCAAGTACTTCACCTTAAATCATTGTGGTCACCAAAAGTCCTCGGGAGGGCTTTAGTACACAAGTGAAAAGAGAGACAAACAGTGAAAGAATAGTGGCAAAGAGAGTAGACCTGGATGGAAGTCACACAAGGCAGGAAATAAAAGGACAGACAGTGGAGGAGTGGCAAAGGACAGAATGATGAGAAACACGAAAAGACAGCCGGAGCGAGAGAGTGGCCAACCTGCGTGGTCCTGGGCATGTTTCCGACGCGACCGCTCCCTGTCCCTATCCCGGCGATGAGACACCACGGAGTCGGTCTCGGTGTTATCGTCCATGCCGTCACGACTGCCAGCTGACTTTGCACTGAGCCACACATAGAACAGAAGATGGAGGAGGGAGGTTATGATGATGATTTGTGATACCATTAATGGTTTTATTACTCATAATTGGGGACATGGATAGATACTTTGTATTGCCACACAACAATGTTGGTGGTATTGTGTATACAGGATTTAGCTCAAGTGAAGAAATAATAAAATAAATAAATAAATAAATAAATAATGATTTAAAAAATATATGATAATTTCAATTTAGTTGTGTTGAAGAGTCTTATTGTTGAAGGGTAGAAACTGTTTATGAAACATGTGGTTTCAGTCCTTATGGATCTGTAACGTCGTCCAGAGGGGAGAAGCTGGGAAAAGTGGTGGTTTGGGATTGATAATTCTGGAAGCATGGTTTAAGGTGTGCTCAGAGTACAGAGCGTGGAATGTAGGGAGGTCACACCCAATTATGTCAGAGACTTTGGTGACAACTCGCTCTAATTTTCAAGGTTATTGGCTGGTCACATAAAATAACTGGGGCAATGAGGTTAGGCCTCCTCCTCAAATCCACAACTATTTCCTTAGTCTTTAAGGCGTTGAGATGGAGCTTGTTGCTGCCGCACCAGTCTACAGCCCAGTTGACCCCGTTTCAGTATTGAGACTCATTATTACCACTCATGAGGCCAATGATGGTGGTGTCATCTGCATATTTGAACATTCTGACTGAGTGGTGGTGAGATATCAAGTCATTGGTATAGATGGAGAAAGGCAGAGGAGATAACATGCTGGATTAAGAAAATAATACAATACATTAGAAGGTCTTATAACTCAGTGTCATGAAGAATTTATTTGGCATATTTGATTGTTTGGATCTTAATCAACACACATAATGAATGAATTAATGTGAGACAGGGCAAGCAAGACAGAAAAACAAAGGAAAAAAAACAGGGGTAGAGGCACAGAAACAGAATGCATAGCACAGACAGAAAGAAATGGAAGTGAGTGTGGTGGTGGTACTAACTGAAAGGAGGGTGGTCGGGAGTCTCCGATGCCTTGGCACCTTTCAAGGGATGGGGGGCGATCCGACTGGCTCTCAGCCACAGAGCCACCATCTGAATGAGAGCCATCAGCAGACACCAGCTAGAGAAAGAGAGAGAGAGAGAGAGAGAGAGAGAAAGAAAGAGAGAGAGAGAGAACACCACAACCAGCTCGCTATTATTACACTCACAGATCAGATTTTAGGTGTTAACTAAAACTTGGATAAGACAAAGGATATGGTCATGGTATGGTATTATGTACACATAATGCAACATGTTACTGATTTTAACGGTACATGGGAACATGGGTCAGCATAATCTGGGGAGAGCTAACATTTCCAAAAGATTCTCCATCTAAATTCATCCTGTGACTGTAGCTTTTGGCTTGATTGAACCAGGTCCTGTGATTCAAGTTAGATTCATTAAGTCAGTCTTGGAATCAGCCTTTGCAGTTAGACCGAGTTGAAATGAAGTGTTATTAGTCTATTCCAGTGGATCTGAAGCATGTATACATAAGAGGCACTGGGGTTTTATTAATGGCAGCATAGGTGTAACAAGCACCATGCTTCCCATGTGTGTCTGTCATACTGTGAGCGCACGTAGACCCACCAGATGGGCGCAAATGACATCCCCTCACAGGCTACTGAGCATGTGGCAGGCGTAGGCTACATAAGGGGAGGTTGAGGTGCACTCTGGGTCAGGTGCCACTGATTTGGAAAATGTGTCCGTCTTTGAGCTTACCCAAGCAATGACGCGTCCATTGTAGCAAGGGAGCCTTGCATTGTCATCCGAAATCTCTTCCTTCACCACCCTGAAACAGCGCACAAGAGGAAGGAGAGACTTTAGCCCACCAGCATTAATACATGATATCTATGCTACGTAAGAAGTCTGCGTAACTGTTGTAACGAAAATGTCAAATTAGCACAGAGCATGAGATCAAAGCACATCAATCACCTACAGCTTGGCTGGGAGTTCTGATGAATAAATTAGATGGAATCAAATAAATACAAAATGGCATTAGGATGCAGAGTGGGGGGAAGGGGACTCTAATCTGCTGAACATACATCAAATAGGCACAGACACACATGTACGCATACAAACTCAAATACAAAAGCGAGATGGGCATGACAAGAAAATAAAACAGCAGAAAAACTGGGTCATCGATTGGGAGAGAGACCAAGAAAGAAAAAGAGATTCTTTCTGAGCATAACATGGGAATAGAGACAAGACATGAGAGAGAGCAACGGGGAGTATTGGTATTTTACCCAATTCATGATCTTACAAAATAGACACAGTAAACACACAAACACACACACACACAATATCCATCATCATCAAACAGCCAACAGCTGTGTGAGAAGTCAAAGTCAAGTCAAAGTCAAAGTCAGCTTTATTGTCAATTTCTTCACATGTTCCAGACATACAAAGAGATCGAAATTACGTTTCTCACTATCCCACGGTGGAGACAAGACATATTTTAACAATTTTAAGTCCACAGACAAACATAACATTCAAGTAAACAAAAAAGTAAGTAAATAAGTAAATAAGAGGGCACATATAATGAAAAAATAAGAGCAGCAAAATTTGGTTGAAATTGTGCATAGACAGTCAATAAAATAAAATACTAGTGCAAAGTCAGGCCAATAAGAGGCTGAGGTAGTTCTGTTTGACCTAAGTAAGAAATAAAGTGGCATAGTGGTGCAAGTTATGTAAGAGCAGCAGAAGTGTTGTGTTTCCAGGACAACAACAACAAGTTGCAAAGTGTACAAGTGTGCAAGTGGAGTGGTGCAGGCGGCCATTTGTGGGTCCAATGTCCAGGATGTTATGTAGCTGAGGGTGGAGGGGGGAGAGGAGGGAGAGAGTTCAGCATCCTAACAGCTTGGTGTATGAAGACTACAATCTGACATGTGTAACTGTCAATTTCAGCCCCCAGCTCATTTGCCTGCACTTAGCCTAATGTACAAATCATAAACTAGGGGTGGCTGGTGTCCCTGTTGTGGGGAGAGTAGCTGGATGAGTCTTGGAGTTTTTAATTTGCACGTGGGGAGAGGAACCCTTCCTTGGGTGGAGTCTGACCTGGAACACATTTCACAGCTGAGGCCGCAGCAGTAAAGCTGCCAGCCCTCAGTGTGATCAGGACATTCCTGAGTGACTGACTGCAGTTGTTTTAAGGCAGCATTCCTGTCCAGCTTTAATGTACAGACACAAGCAGAAAGCCATTGGCAAGACAGGAGATAAATAGATTGTGGGAAACAAGGGTATGAAATCCAGAACATGTGAGTAAAAAGAAATATAAGACACTTGAAACATTGGTCACTGTAATGGAAAACAAGATGTGCTTTTCTCATCACTCAGAGATATTGTCCCTCAGGGAAATTTCTCAGGATAGTGCAGTTTTTAGAAAACTACTACATTAGGTTGTTGTACAGTTATTAGAAGTGTAGCCTAGTTTAGCTTTGCAAATAACCCAGGACTCCAGATGAATTATGTTAATTGGGGTTTTAAACCTGATTTCAAGTGTGAACATAGGCTAATATAAATCCTACGTTTCACTGTCAGTTGACCAAACATTCTCTACAAATAATAGCCTAGGTAATGAAGATGACACTGAAACGGACAAGGAGTGGGGGTTCCAAATGTTTGATTTGACTGTGTATGCTAGAGCCTAAGTAGCCCAGGCTATACTATTATGGGACAAAGACAGGTCCTCCCGAGTCAGCCTACTAGCGCACATGTTAATGGACTGAGAGATGGAAGAGATGGATTTATGTACAGCCGTATTCAAAAAGGAGCATCTCTGGTTGTTCGGAATTAAAAAAAAATAGCTATTTATCCTACCTTATCAAAATACCTTATGGTTAAAGACTAGGCTATGTAACCCACGCTCTAATCCAGTTCACACCAACAAGGTGGTCTTAAAATCAAAACTACACAACTAGCTTAAGTGAAAAAGGCCTTGTGTTCATTTGCGAAAGGGGCTAGCTTACTACGGGGAGCGGTGGACGCGGCCACATTTTGAAGACTGTTAGCTACGTCTATTATTCTCTCACGGACTCCCCCATTCACTCTACGTCGTAAACCAGATACAAAAATCCGTATTTGCAAACTAAACAGGTTGAACATGCGTGCCGCTGGTGATATCTGGCTAAATCAGTCACTTCTCAATCAAATAAAACGTCTTGGGCATGTGTATCAAGGACAAAATGCAAGCGACTAAAACTGGTTAGGGAGACCTTGCTGACTCTTGTTGTAGTTGCCAAGTATGGAGGGAGACGCGAACAAAAAAAAACTGTTAACAGTTTAACTGCTGTAAAAATGAGAGGTTGGATCATAAAAGAAAAAAGAAGACAGTTTTACTAAGCAAACACACTCACCCGAAGTCATCATCCATTGATTTAAAGAAAAACTTGTAGTTCGGTTTCTTGAGAGCATTTTTTAGGTCCAAGAGAGTGACCCTATCGGCTGGGATGGGCAATTTGACCAGGTAAGGAGTTTCCTGGTCGTCGAGATGATATATTATTTTGGTCTCCCCCATTGCAGACCACCGGGGAAAGGTAGTCTTTGATCATCCAGCTTTAGTGTTTCTTGGATTTGTCTCCGGAACCGGCTTGTGCTGTGGTAGTTGCCTTTATTACAGTGTTTTTCTTTCTTTACTTTCGCACACAGCGAATCTTCCTCTGGTCCTATATGGAGCTCACACCGCCAAATAGACCATTTCTCCGTTCCCGTTTTCGTGTCTTCTGGTCGCTAATATGTAACTCCGACTTCGACGACAACACTCTTTTCTCAGATAAAGACTTCTGTAACAAATATGAACCGAAATCTGTTCAGTATCCCATGTCGCGGTTCTACTCGCACGGCTTTGTGGTGGTGTGTGTGAACAGTATTCCATAAAACTCCCTCTACTGGAGAGAAATGGTAAGGAAGGAACGTCGAGGAAGAAAAGTTACATTGTATCCATTCCATAGTGGAACACAGCGACCTCTGATGTTACATGACACTAAACGCCAGACAAATATTTTGCTACACCATATCAAGTGTTACATGTAACATGTACTGCTTGTCATGTGCTTGCCATTATTAAGATCTAGGCAATCTGGGGATAATGGTAGCTCCATATAATTTCAATAAAAGGTTAAATTGATTCAATATTTAAACCCATCACTATTTCCACTTCAAAGTTTAGGTTGTATCCCCATCATTGCGTCAGAGAAAACCAGAAAAGTACATATAGAATTTAGCAGGTACATGCTTTGATGAGAAACTTAATGTATATGCCCTCATCAATTAAACATATATTGGAAAGATTTCCTATCTTACACAGGAATCACTCAAGAATAATATTAGAAAAACTTTATTTTGTAAAAATGCAGTATATACACCCCATTTCATACATACATACACATACATACATACATACATATCTACTCAAAACAAAAATGACTTCAAATACATTAATACCCAATAAACAAAAACATTAATACCCAATAAACAAAAACATAAGTCGTGCAGCCATCATTGACTAACACAAGCCATGAAATGGCCTTTGCACACCTGTTGTAAGCCTCTAGACCTTCAAACACGTAATGTTCATGAAACTTCTTCCAAATGGTGCATGTTGGTTCCTCTGGCTGTTACCTCCATTTCATCCACACCTCAATACACATATCCCTTCACCCATGCTTCTGACAGTTTCCCCATGTGGACAAAATGGAGGTGTCGAATTGAAGATTTGCCAGGGGTATACCACCACTGACCCAACGCCGGTTTAGGTCTTGCTATTATCTCGATGGATTCCTGTTGAAATGGGTTCAATTAGCTAGTATTCAATGTTCCTAATTAACATCAAAGGTCATCACTAGCCAATTACAGGTACTGGCAAAATAAACAGTATGATAAATATACAGCCAACATATAAACCACACATAATACAATGTTCTTGAAGAGAGTGTCCAAAGTGCAAAATGCATACATCTCCAGGTTGAAATCCCTTCAAGAATTAATGTATGCCTTAGTAGACACCACGCATCATTACTGAACAATGAACGGGCAACACAAAGGCAAATATCATGTCCCACTGCTTATCAACACAACGGAAACTAGCTTGCTGAAAGCTCAGCTCATGCAGTTACCTCACATGGGTCATGTAGATTTCATTTAGGTGTCCAAGGCTGATTGTTGTGGTAACCAAACTACTGGGGTTGAGCGATCTTCCATTGGTTTTCTGCACAAGATATTTACATTTCTAATTCAATTTGAAAGCAGCAACATATTGATGTAGAATTATTTTTCAGTGCCCAATGCCCGTCATAACTTATTTCTGAAAATGTGATTGAGAAAAAAAAAAAAAAAAAAAATTCACAAGACAGCATTTTCATCAAATCATCTCAAATGTTTATGTATGCCTTTGTTGACACCACATTCACTCAATATACTATGAATGGGCAACACAAAAAGGCAAGAACTACAATCATCTTCAGGTAAAAAACAAACGAAATGTTCTTGTGATTCATGACATGCATGTGAAGATGTGTTGACCACAGGCTTACCATGTTTTTCAGATGCTGGGCTATAATGAAACAGCACAGCAGTGCACAACTCTACAGAAATGTTCATCACCCCATTAACAAGTCTCATTTGATATGCCTTTCAACAAGTCATCTGCAGAGACAAACCAAAATCAATCAATGTGAATGTATTACTTACTGTTCAAACTTAACAAAAACATTACAAACACTCATAATACTAGGAGAATGTACCTGAAGAGAAGAAAAAAAGTGTAAAGTTCACTTTTCAATGATATTCTCATTTAGAGTTGATGTATGCCTTCGTTGACACCACATTCACCAGTGACAAAGTGAACAGGCAACACATGAAGGCAAATATTGCACTATAGTCTTCAATCCATGCAGTGACACGTCACGTACAAGTATGGTGGCAATCATAGGATCAACTGTGAGTAACAAGACACTAAAATATTATGCCAAATAGCATGGCTCCACTCACTGCAATATCTACCTTTCGGGATCATCCCTAGAGACCAAGTCATACAGGGTCATTGTAGGCAACCATTTCGCCACCGTCGTCACCCTGATCTTGCACCGTCTGTAAAAAGGTTACGTAAGACATGAAGCATTCGCCATAGGTATGGACCATATACTGTATAAATAGGTATGGACCTTGGACAATGAACAACGTTGAAGGTGCAATCACTTATATAAAGTTTCACGACTACAAATACTCGGGGTTCAGATTACTTCACTCGATTCATTCAATTTACGATGGCATAGTCCTTCGTTAAAGTCACAATCTGTTCCTGTTCACTAACGTCAACATGTGGTCGCAGGCTAACACGACTAACGTTAGTCCATCATAGACCGAAGAGTTATTTTGGACGCCTTTCTCGCACACGATATAAAAAAAACAGCAACTCAAAGACGTAGGCTACTAGCTTATTTAAAAACGTTAGCCTAATAGAACGTTAAGGTTATCAGACGTCGAAATGCTCCAAGCTTTATTTCTTATAACGTAGCCTAGGCCTACTACCCTACAGGGTTAAAGACAAACGACAATTTTTCAAAATGTTAATTTCGGAAAGTAAAACATACATCACCATTTTAGTTCTGTAGGCTAGCTGACTTTTCCTTAGCTGTCCCCACGTGCGTACGCGTGCAATGAACCTTCCGAACAGACGGCGCGGAGCATGCTGGGAAGATCATCAAAACCGCAACCAGATAGGTTTCTATTTATAGTAGCCTTGCGTACCAGTAGGCCTAATGAATATATGGTGGTCTACAAGGCCTGTTAAAATGTAACAATGCTTACTCTACTTCCTCATAAACTTTATAGATTTCATGAACAAGCGCTATATTCAATCTTGCCCTTATCAAGCCCTATGGAACAACAAAGAGGCCTAATTATCTCCCTTGCTTTCAAGAGGGTTCCTCTTTCCTAAAAAATATCAAGGCTGTAGTCCCTGCAAGCTTCAAAAAAGACCACCATCATCCCAGTGCCTAATAAGTGAACGGTGAAATCCCTTAATGATTAGGCCTACTGCAGCACTGACCCCCATCATGATGAACTGCTTTGAACAACTGGTCAAGAGACATATTGGCTGAATCAATCTCTCCCCTACGCCCTGACATCAGTTGTAAGTGATCAAGTTTGGGTTCAAAACACTCATAACAGGAATAGCCTACTATACTTTCATCTTTCTAATGTTGATATCACCCAGGCCTCCCTTTCCCGCTTACAATTGGTTTAAAATGCAGAAGCTCACTTCTTGACTGGTACCCGTACTGGTAAGCAAGAACACATATCTCCCATCTTAGCCTCCCTTCACTGGCTCCCTGCACCATAGAATTAACTTTAAGATTTTGCTAATGACCTTTAAATGCTTGAATGGCAAAGGGTCCGTGTAACGCTTTGCAGTGCTATGTTCTATTTGCAGAATTCACATGAAAAAATATATAAATAGGTCTAAAAATCTGTTATCCATTCTTTAGGACGGCGCAGTAAATGGGTTATTGTTGCATATTTTGATTTTCAATTGAGCACAGTTACGGTTTTCTGTAAGTTAAACATTTAAATGATGCGTCAATTGTCTAATTTTCCTTTTTTGAGCTTTTGGTTGCACTGAACCACGAGCACCGGGGGGAGAACACCATCTAGCTGGGCCAGGCTAGATGGTGGAAGAGAGCGCCGCCTGAAGTTGTGCGTTGTGACTCATTACAGAGATTAATAACTAAAACTTCGCCGATTTTTGGGAGATGGCACGTTAAACATAACTTTCAGCCTATGTTGAACATATCTACAGTATATTTGAATACCATGGCCATGCCATACCATAGCAAATAATTCCCCAAAGCAGAATGCTTTGCCATCGACGTCAGTCTATATAGGCTACTACGGCTCAAGTCCATTGGATCATGTAGGTCTCCAAAGCCTCACAGAACATGAACATTTACACACGTACTCATAAGTGTCAGGATGCAGCAATGTCTCCCTCTGCATCTGAGGTTCTGATCTCGAGCTGACATCATCAATCGCTTGGCACCTTGATGCAAGCTGAACTGTGTTTGATAGCCCTCCATCTCTACATCCGCTGATAAAATGTGATCACCAACACCGCGCGCCAATATGTATCAGGTCACCCCCCTACGCTTGTGGTTCACCCCAACAAAAACGGTAAAAAAAAAGGGCAAAAATCCAATATTAACTGAATTTTACTTTTGTTTCCAATCCAGTTTCTGTTTTTTTCTTCATCTTGCGTGACTAATGACACATTTAGAAAATAGCAGCAATTATCTATTTGCTGACCAGTTAAAAAAATTGAAAATTGGATTATTGAACACATTTTTTATTTGGATCAGATGGATGGAGCAAATAGAACAAAGCACTGCAAAGCGTTACACGGACCGCAAAGCCACCAGCTATCTCTCTGACCTATTACATAAATACTCCCCTGTAAGATGTCTCAGATATTCTGATCCTTTTCTGCTGGCTGTTCCCAAAAACAACTACAAATGTAGAGACCATGCTTTTGCTGCTGTGGAAAACCAGTGGCAATAGGGAAAATGCAACTGCAATAATGACTAACAAAAACAATGTCTATTTTTACATGAATTATTTATTCTTTCATTTATTCCTCTTCATATCTCCATTCATTTTTTTATTATTTTACAATTATTTATTTATTATATGTGGTACTCTAGCTATTTCATCATTTTAAAACCAAGCCAAAATGTATTTAAT
Organism: Alosa pseudoharengus; assembly: GCF_046254945.1. Lineage (NCBI taxonomy): Eukaryota > Metazoa > Chordata > Actinopteri > Clupeiformes > Clupeidae > Alosa > Alosa pseudoharengus. The sequence continues at coordinate 27,653,185 of NW_027468663.1, forward strand.
TGAATTTCACTATCTGTTAATGACACTTATAAAAAGTTTATTCTGGTTCTTGCGTACCCTGACAGCGTATCAGGTGTATGACCCATAGGCATATACGGCGTGACCCCTGTATGTGTGCTTTTATTTTCCTTTTTGTTTTTTACTTCAATATCTTCTTTTCGGCCACAGCAACAACACAGAGGAAAGCTTGTTGGTTCCCATATCAAGGGCTTGTAATTTGTTTGGTTATGTTACTGATCAGATCATAAATGATCACGGCAACAAACAGGATTAACTGAAGAATTTGTTTGTAATTGATGAGTGTGTAGTTGAGCCATCTGGAGGTGTTGTGGGTAGCCTGGCCATACCTAGAGCTCCTTTCAGGGAGATACTGTACTAGTCTGGAACAGCATAGTTCACCAACGTTTCCATCAGTCAGCAGATTACCTGTCCAATTAGTGACAAGAGGGGATGCCGCTACAGATTCGAAATCAAAAGTTGTGGTTGTGGTAAATGGTAGTGGTAAATGGTAGTATCTTTCGAAGCCCGTTTCCGCCACTTGAAAAAAAAACTGCCAGATACTAAGCCATAATTATGAGATATAAGGTCATAATTTTTAGATTTAAAGTCGCAATTATGAGATTTAAAGTCATAATTATGAGATCGTCCCGTCGCGATGCTAGTGTTGGAAAGGTTTCCCCAATTGTGAGTGACCAGACTTCGTGAATGAGTTTGGTTGACCAGGATAGTGTTGTGGGCCTAATTGAACAAAACACAGATGTAGGAAGGTGCCTCCTTCATAACCCCAGTGAAATGCTCACGAAGGCTACTCTTTTGGTGATGCATTTTGCCCACAAAGGTTGCTTTGTTGGTGATTTTGTTACTGATGTTAAATAAGATTGGTTGTTGTTCGGCCGGTGTGGGATATCCCCTAGCACAAGTTAACACCTGTTCAATATAACACTGTTGGTTTACATTTACATTTTCTTTTTTAAATTGTGCATATTTCATGCAATATTCAAACATATCCACCAAACGGCACGGCAGTTATTCTGGAGAGGGTTGAAGTAGCCTGATCTACATTTTTTGCCTAATCGGTCATTCCAATGAGTGCCTCTGGTTAATTGTTTGTGTTAAATGTCACACTTTGAATATGAAATCCAGGTATATTGCTGTTAGTGTCAACACCTTCAACTTTAATGACATGTTGACATCATGCCATACTAAATTTTGACTCCAACCAAGCTCTAGTCTTAAAGTATTGTTCAGAAAAGAAGTTTGGTATAAGCTAGACTGTCACTCTACTCTAATTTAACTGTTGAATATGATACTCAATGTACTCTTTTTTTGGTCAGTCTCGATACGGTCTTGCCTCCTCAAAGACTCTGTCTCGGCTGCATTTGAAAACCAATAGTCTCAGTCCCGACTTGGTCTTGACAAATGCAGTCTCGTCCCCATCACTAGTGTGTGGTATACATTTCATTTATACTGTCTGTGGTATATATATGTTTCAATATGCCTTTATTTATTCTTCTTTTCTCACAAAGTTAAAAAATCTGGTAAATGAGTAAAAAACATTAACATTATCTTTCAACATTTCGTTCCACTGGTGCTACAGATCTACAAATCAGTGGTAATGACGGGCACAACTCCATGAATAAGCAAAGTGGGCCCTAGATCCTGAGTCAACAGGTCAAGTTGGTGCAGGTAGGGGGTGTAGCGCCGCGTGTCTGCAGGGGGACGGGGTAGATACAGGAAACGCACGGCAGGGGGTGGATCGACATTCTCACGAATCAACAGATTGACGGCACGCAGATACTCATCTGACAGCAGTGTGGTGTTGCTGGGAAAGCTGTGGACACACTCCGGGGCTCCATCAGTCTGGGCTCTGGGATGGACCTGGCTGACCTTTGCCCGCCTCTGTCCATGCAGCGCCACCACATGGTCCCAGGGCACGGTGTACACGTTGGCTGTCATGCGCAGGTCCTTCAGCATCTGCTGAAGCATTTCTTCGGCCTCTTGCATACAGCAGCCTGTCTCCACACACAAGAAGAGACGGAGCCTGGCCTGGGGAGTATGTATACTTTTTTACTCTTTTAACCAGTCGGAGGTTTTAGCCAGAGCCAAACCAGGCCAGTCTGGTCTCTATATTGATGTGTGGCCACTGAACCTGCTGCGGCCTGATAACTGTAGCTACGTAGACACATGCTCTCTCTTCTTGCTCCAGCTTGCTTGCGTGTTGCACATGTCGCACGCATGGCACCTCAATGGACAGGTGTTTGGCAGAGGCAGCCTCACCGCTCATTCGATCACTACATACGGGAGGGAAGTGAAAGATTCTCTTCTGTCCTTTAGCAGAGTGGGCACCAGTGGAAAAGACACAGTCCTGCAGGTTGTCCTTGGGAGAGCAGTCATCGTAGAAACCCAGTACAAGGATGTTGGGCCTCATTCCTCCTGTAGGGAAAGAAAACAGTCAAATTTGCCTGCAAATGTAAATTAATAACAAATCTATAACATTGAACTGAAAACACAAAAGCCATGTCAGCATGAAAACTGTGTGCACCAAGCACCCAGTGTATACATTGCAAAACATAGGTCATGAATGAACATACCTAAACCTGAAATGAATAACAGGTGCTGGATTCCATGTCGAACTGAGTCAGCCAAAGTGAGACTGATAAAGGCCTTAATGTTAAGATAGTCAACCAGAGAGAACCAGGAGTCGTAGCATGACTGCAGTGGGTCAGCAGGCAACATCTCTTTAAGAGGAAAAACAGTCATTAACACATTCATTAATCTAACTGTATGCATTTTTTTCTTCTGTCTTCATCTTATTCCACCTTATCCTTACAAGGTGTTTGTAGAATTCAAGTGGTCTCAAATAGTCACCACGTTAAACACACTACCACAATAGCGATGGCACCCTACCATTAGACAGAATATTATTTGCCATACAATATTCTGTTAATGAAATTAAAAGCATAAATTATTCAAGCAATATGACACAAGTGGGATCATTGGGGTTGGTAAAGGATCACCCTGACAGCATTGGATCATAGGCCAGAGGCCGTGGAGAATCACTGGCATTATATAAAGTTGTCATAGGGAATAGGTTAGCTATGCTAATTGGCTGAACCTCATCTTCGAGTGCTTATCCAAAAGTTGAGTTTTCTTCATTTTCGTCATCACAAATACTACTGATAGATGACCTGTCAAATAAATCAACCCTGATCAATCAAACTATTATCTCCAAGACGTTATCTATTCTCTTTTCACACCACATCAGTCTTTCCACCCTCTCACCATTCATACTGTGTATCTAAAGGCATGCATGCATCATTTTAGAATCAGTAGTGAAAAACTTAGGCCATGTCCACATGCTGCCAGGTATTTTTTTATGCATTTTGGCCTTTCATCCACACGAGAACTCGTTCACTGAAAATGGATATTTAAAGGAACACGCCACCCAAAATCAGTAGTAATATACGTTCTTACCTTAACTTTCACGAGTTGAGTCATACCTCTCCCGCGCCGGTAGGTGCACTCAAACGCTCTGTCGCGCGGCGCGAATGTGTTAGCATGTTGCTATGCTAGCGGGCTCTGCCGTGGCCGTAGAGAGAGGAACATAGCAGTAATCAAACACCTCCATTTTTTCCCTACTTAAATACAGTTGCACGAGTAGTTGATAAAAATGTGTACGTCACACAACATGAAACGTGGCGATTTTCCAAGCGAATAAACAGGAGAACTACAATGTGTGGCACTTGGGAGTACTTCGACCTAGCGTGGTAATATTATTAACACCTAATTGTAGATCCTATCCACCACAGAGTTTAGAATCCATGCTGGATCGACCCTCAGCCTCTCCCTCCCCTCTGAGCGAGAGAGAGGCACACACACTAGAGATGCGCTGATGGGCTATTATTTCAATCATAACTGCATAGCAAAACTTATCATCCATCAGCCATCCATCAGCACCAAAGTTTGTTGACCAATTTTCAAAACTGCACCCGCCCACCATCCGTTGGTTGTTTTAATGTAGGCTATATGGGTGATGCAGCGCTGCTGACGTGAGGCTAGAAAGCCCTTGCCTGTTCTAGAAAGACTGATCTAATGCAGCAAATATATTAAAAGGCTGAAGTCGTACATTGGCTAGGCCTATCCCCAGAATATCAGCAGCAAACTCAGTCTCCAAATAAAACGCACATCGGCCTGTTGCCTATTCTGCCAGCTTGTGACAATATATCGTCCAAAATGCTTGATTGCATTGCATTCTCCACATTTTTAGCTAAATTTTCATGTACCACATCAGCATTTTTGTTCAGTGAATCTTTTGTAAATTACTTTACAATTACTGTTGGGCCCTTGTCAGCAGACTTCGGCTTGCCTCTTGCCACTATTCACTCCTTGTCTTCCGATGTCTTTTCTGAGTCATCTACAGATGTTTACACACATTCACCTCCCTAAATAGAACCAACTTGACGTTGACTTCAACCTGTGTTATATCCTAGATGAGACTGCCTGGGTTATTTTGTTTAGATATTAGCCTATATATAAAACACATAATTGTAGCCTACCATTCAGGGAATAGGCATTTAAAAGAGAGACAGAGAGCGATATGACTCAGAAATGACATTGGGCGATGGCAGTGCGAGATGTTCAGAACGTAAGAGCTAAAACTTCTACAAACTCCATAACATCCACAGCGGAAAAAGAAGGCAAAATAGTCGGAAAACTTAGATGTGTAAGGCAAGCAAGCAAGTTTGGCGGTTGTTACTAAAAATGTGAACATGCACGTTGCACTGTTGTACGGTAGACTTTCAGAATGAATGGAGTCGGAGTTTCTTTAATATCGAGGCGTCATATTTGTCCGATGGCCTGCTATAAAATGAATTGCGATGTCTGTCTGAAAAAGACGCGCTCGTGCAGTCAAAATGAATGGGAGTCTTCAGAACAGGCTTGTCAGTCAACCTGACATATGTGTAAAGTAGCCTATAATGTGAATGACTTATTTTATCAAGGATTTCTTTCTTTTTGCAAAAAATAAAGCACAATAGGCATTAATTAGTAGGCCAGGAGCATGCTGAAAATATGTGGCAAATTGCGTTTTTTATTACAATGATAAAATTGTAAAAGGACGTGACCGAAGCTGAGGCCGCAGCCAATAGGCATATAGGCCCGACGGTAATTGTAAAGCAATTTACAAAAGATTCACTGAACAAAAATGCTGATGTGGTACATGAAAATTTAGCTAAAAATGTGGAGAATGCAATGCAATCAAGCATTTTGGACGATATATTGTCACAAGCTGCATGGCAGAATAGGCAACAGGCCGATGTGCGTTTTATTTGGAGACTGTTTTGCGCGACAGAGACGGAGTTTGCTGCTGATATTCTGGGGATAGGCCTAGCCAATGTACGACTTCAGCCTTTTAATATATTTGCTGCATTAGATCAGTCTTTCTAGAACAGGCAAGGGCTTTCTAGGCTCACGTCAGCAGCGCTGCATCACCCATATAGTCTACATTAAAACAACCAACGGATGGTGGGCGGGTGCAGTTTTGAAAATTGGTCAACAAACTTTGGTGCTGATGGATGGCTGATGGATGATAAGTTTTGCTATGCAGTTATGGTTGAAATAATAGCCCATCAGCGCATCTCTAGTCTAACCGGCAACCCTCCGGTTACAGGTCCGAAGCGCTAACCAGTAGGCCATGGCTGCCCCAACTCTCTATACATAAACGTCATACCCAGCTCTCCTAACTGAACATGGCCGAATACGTAGAGCCCACTCTTCTTCACATCGTTGATGAAGGTTATGAGGCCGGTGCTGCTCCGTGGATTGGCAACCATCAGCAGCACCTGTGGTCGCCAGAACTTTACATGGTCCTTTCTCACGTCCAGCATCAGCAGGTATTTGCGCACCTGGTTGAGTGTGTGAGCAACATGTTTTCAGGTCAAGGTTGAATATTTCATGTCAATTTCCCGTATCCAATAACTAAATATGCCATCTAGTACAAATTTGTTGACCAAATCAGAGAGTTTGTTTGCCTTTCTGGGGAAAAACCATAATAGTATTTCAGAGTCTGGACTTTTGCCCGTCTGCGTCACTATTCCAATGAAGAGGGACACATTCACTTTCCAGAGAGGAGAGGTCTTTCATAACCTTATAGCTTTAATTAACTGAAAGATAAATGTAAATCAAGTTTCTCGGCCAAGTATACTTGCGTATACAAGGAATTTGGTCTCTGTATTTATCCCATCTGTGAATTTGTGAACACACAGAGCACACAGTGAGGTGAAACACACACTAACCTGGAGCAGTGAGCTGCCTTGCTACAGCGGCTCTCGGGGAGCAGTGAGGGGTTAGGTGCTTTGCTCAAGGACACTTCAGCCGTTCCTACTGGTCGGGGATTGAACCGGCAACCCTCCGGTCACAAGCCCGAAGCCCTAACCAGTAGGCCACGACTGCCCCCAAAGATCTGCACAGACGTAAGGTTTATAGCTTTAAAGGGAAACTTGGCAGGATTTCCCCCTCTGTTGGAGAAATTGCACATTATGCTATTTCAAACTGTGTGAAAAGGTAACGATAAAGCACATGGATTTGTTTACAAGCTAGCGAACTGTTGGCAGAACTATGTGGATGTTACAAGGTAAGGAACACGATTTAAAATGAGTTTCTTGTTTCTCACTTCTCTTTCCGGGACGGTAGTCTCAATGTTGCAAGGTTGGTTTTCCACCTGGGGACGCTAGGTGCAGCCGGGTAAGTCACCATTTTCACCGGAACAGGTCATTTAACCATCCAAATAATTTCTAAACAGGTTTATTAAGTTGAAATAGTTGCCAAGTTCCCCTTTAAGATTTTTTAGATAAATGGAAATGGATGAGACAGAAGAAACCTTCTTTTTCATTACACATGTTAAACAATATGAGTGCAGAGAGAACACTGATGACAACCTCTTTGCTTGATATGCAACTCACAGTGGAACCAGAATAAGGCTACTCCAGAAAAAAGGGAAACTAGTACATATAACTAAAAAATATCATGTTTCTAGACTGTGCATTCAAGTCAAGTCAAGTCAAGTCAAGTTTATTTATATAGCGCATTTCATACACAGAGGTCATTCAATGTGCTTTACATAAACAAAACCAAACAATAAAAACAAATAAAAGCATAGAAGGGCAATATAGTCAAAGAATAGTTAAAAGGTAAAGATCATAATAAAAAGAAAACATAAAACAAGGTAAAATCATTTAAAAATAAAGAATAATTAGTAAGCAAAACAAAGGCAAAAGTAGTAAAAAAAAGTAATAAAAGACAAAGTAGAATAATTATCAAGGCAGATTCAGAATTTGTAACTCGGCACAGTTAGCAGAAAGCATCTGAGAACAGTTTGGTCTTAGTCTAGATTTAAAACTGGCTACAGTTGGGGCCTTTTTGATGTCATCCGAAAGTTGGTTCCACAGCTGAGCCGCATAGCAGCTAAAAGCTGCTTCACCATGTTTAGTTCTAACTATAGGTTTTACTAGCAGGTTTTTCACCTGGGACCTGAGAGGACGAGAAGGTGTGTACTGCTGAAGCATGTCTGACAAGTATTTAGGTCCTGCTCCATTTACTGATTTATAAACAAGCAATAGTGCTTTAAAGTCAATTCTGTGACTTACTGGAAGCCAGTGCAAGGACTTAAGAATTGGAGTAATGTGGTCAGTTCTTTTAGTTTTTGTTAGAATCCTAGCTGCTGCATTTTGTATCACCTGAAGCTGTTTAATAGTCTTTTTAGGAAGGCCTGTGAACAGTCCATTGCAGTAATCAACCCTGCTGGAGATAAATGCATGAATGAGTTTTTCTAAGTCATATTTTGACATCAGCCCTCTGAGTTTGGCAATATTTTTGAGGTGGTAAAAAGCTGATTTAGTTATCGCTTTCATGTGGCTGTTGAAATTTAGATCGATCACTGTCAATTAATACACCAAGATTTTTAACAGTATCCTTTGCCTTCAACCCTTTTGTGCCAAGGAGAGTGGCAACCCTAAGTCTTTCCTCATTTTTACCAAATATAATTACTTCAGTTTTTTCTTTGTTCAGCTGAAGAAAATTTTGAGACATCCAGGTGTTGATTTGTTCTATACACTGACACATAGATTCAAGAGGACCATAGTCGTTTGGTGATAGAGCTAAGTAAATTTGTGTGTCATCTGCATAGCTATTATATGAAATCAAATTATTTTGCATGATTTGTCCAAGTGGGAGCATATAGAGGTTGAATAATAGTGGCCCCAAGATTGACCCCTGGGGAACACCACAGGTCAAGGACGTTGGTGTTGAGGTACAGTTTCCGATGGCAACAAAGAAGCTCCTTTCTTGTAGCTATGATTTTAGCCAGCTGATAACTATGCCTGTAAATCCAACCCAGTGTTCTAGTCTGTGTAGTAAAATATTGTGATCAACAGTGTCAAAAGCTGCACTAAGGTCCAGTAGCACTAGGACTGATGTTTTACCTGAATCTGTGTTTAGGCGTATGTCATTGGAAACTTTAATGAGAGCTGTTTCAGTGCTGTGATTTGCCCGAAAACCAGACTGAAAGTAATCAAAATACCCATTTGATGTTAGGAAGGTGGTTAATTGATTAAAGACTACTTTTTCAATAATTTTGCCAATAAAAGGTAGATTGGATATGGGCCTGTAATTGTTTAGCATGGAGGCATCCAGGTTATTCTTCTTGAGAAGTGGCTTTACAACAGCTGTTTTCAGTGACTTAGGAAAAGTGCCAGACAGCAGTGATACATTTACAATTTGAAGGACATCCGCCGCTATGAGGTGAAAAACAGTTTTGAAGAAATTGGTAGGCAGAGTGTCTAAGACACATGTGGAAGAGCTGAGATTCTGTACCGTTTTTTCAAGTGTTTCGTAGTCTATCAAGCTGAACTCTGACATCAAGTTTAGTTTCCCTCTGTTTGTTGCTGGAAGTTCAGGTTGTTGAATTTGTAATTGAGCAGATATGTTGAGTCTGATTTTGTCAATTTTACCTTTAAAAAAAGATGAAAACTCATTGCATTTATTAGTTGAGAGAAGTTCAGGCGCTAATTGTGAGGGGGGATTTGTTAACTTATCAACAGTTGAAAATAGAATACGAGTGTTATTTGAACTTCTATTGATAATGTTAGAAAAGAAAGACTGTCTTGCTTTGCATATTTCAGAGTTATATGTGCGGAGCATCTCTTTATGGATTTCATAGTGGATCTGAAGTTTGTATTTACGCCATTTTCTTTCAGTCTTCCTACACTCTCTTTTTAGAAGTTTAACTGCTGGATTTTGCCTCCATGGTGCTTTCTGTTTGTCCTTAACTTTCTTGAATTGTAATGGAGCAATGTCATCCATAATGTTTGCCATTTTTGCATTAAAGTGATCAAATAAGTCTTCAGAGTCTGACAGTTGACTTGACTTTAGTGAAAGTGCTTGCTCAAAGAGAGCACTTGTCTGATCATTTATGATTCTCCTTTTTACCATCATAGCTGTGTTTTGAGTGTGTGGGGACATAGACACATCAAAGAACACGCAGAAATGATCAGATAAGGCCAGGTCTTTAACAGCTGTAGAGACATCGAGACCCTTTGTGATAACAAGGTCGAGGGTATGGCCGAGAGAGTGTGTTGGCCCCTGTACATGCTGTGTTAGGGAGAAAGTATCGATTAGTGCAATGAATTCCTTGGCATAATTGTTTTCAGGATTATCCACATGCAAGTTTAGATCCCCTGATATAATAAGACAGTCAAACTCTATGCAAACAACTGATAGCAGTTCACCTAGCTCTTCAAGAAAAACTTTAGCTGAATGTTTTGGAGGCCTGTAAATTGTCAGTAATAAAATCTGAGGAGAAGACTTAATGCATGCACACAGATATTCAAATGAAGTAAAGTCACCGAATGACGACTGATTGCACTGAAAAGACGTCTTGAAAATTGTGGCTATCCCCCCACCTCTTTTATTTGCTCTGGTAGCACTCAAAAAACTGAAATTTGGGGGAGCTGATTCGATGAGAGTAGCAGCACTGTTTGCTTGATCTAACCATGTCTCAGTTAAAAGTAAAAAATCAAGGTTGTGTGTGCAAATTAGATCATAAATTAAGAATGATTTGATTGAAAGAGATCTGATATTTAGGAGTGCTAGTTTTGCTGTAAGTGTTGGGGAAATATGATCCATGGGGGAAATCTGAGGTTGATGTGGTACGGGTAGGAGATTGGACTGGTTTACCCTATAAGCTCGATGCATTTGTGTTCTATTTCTTGTCAATACAGGAATAGAGAATGTCATGGGCTTACTGGGTCCCGGCATGTTCTCAAAACTACTGTCAACTACAAGTCTGGATTGCTGTGGAATATGCATACCTGATGAAAGATGAGGGCCTGAGAAACATATCCCCAGCTACTTGTGGGACACAGGTAGTGGATGAGCAGCAGCAACACCAGCATGAAAACAATGCTGACCGAGGCATAAATGGCATTGATCAGGAACATCATCACCAGACAACCCACGATGCCAAGTGCACAGGTATGCCAGGTGAAGTACCGAAAGGTAGGCCTTATGAGACCAAGAGTGGATGTTAATAATAATGATAATAATACACTTTATTTGTATAGCACCTTTCATCCACAGAATGAAGCTCAAAGTGCTTTACATTTGGAGCATTTAACACAATAATAGATAGATAGATAGATAGATAGATAGATACTTTCTTGAACCCCAAGGGGAAATTCAAGGTCTCAGTAACATACAGACATCACACACAAGACCTTGAATTTCCCCTTTGGTATCTATCATTGTGTTAAATGCTCCAAAGAGAGACAAACATTTTTTTATATAAGTCTGAGCAGTGTGAATCAGCACAGATCACAAAAACTGCAAAGATTTATTATGAATATTATTTTCAAAACATTTCTCAAATTAGGTTAGTATTCAATCCATATTTGTGGAATAACTGGAAAAGTACCGAAAGTTTGGAGCAGAGGCCCATTCCAGGGCTAAACAAGCCAGATCGACAGCAGCATACACCAGCAAAAAAAATATGGTGACAATGCTGGCAATGGTGTTCAATTTCCCGAGCAGCAGTACCACCTGCAGAAACACACAGACAAACTTCTTCAACCAGTGTCTAAAAGCAGTGTTACCTGGTTTCATTGATTCTTTTATCCACCTCACCTGCACAAGTGACCAGGAGATGAGGACAGAAACCCATGGGTTTCCTCTTTTAGATGTCTGACTTGCTGGAGCCAGAACTCCACCTGTAAAACAGCATGGAAACATTTGGCCTTTATTCAAGTATATAGCTTCATTTTTAATTTGAACAGTGAGAATAAAATGTGCTGCTCACCAAATAGATTGTCTCGTGATAGAGCAAAGAGAATCCGTGAAGCCCCAATAAGATTACTCATGGCTGCTGACAGGGTGGATGAGTATATGCCCACCATCACAAGTGGACACCAGACACCAATATTACAGAGAAAACTGTAGTTTCTTTGGAGTAGTAGACTGACGATTGGGAAACAATGAAAGAAGACGGGCAATCATTTAAAAAGATATTTTGAGAAACAAAAGATACATCTCTGCTCAGAGACGCAGCAAAGTAAGCCAGAAACAACGACAATAAAAAGTAAATCTGATAAAATAAATTGTCCATTTCTAAATATAGTGTGAGTATGTGTGTGTTGAATTACCGGTCACAAGAGCATGATGCCAACAAAGCTAGAAGGTTGTATGTGATGAATGTGAAGACGACTGCAGTCAGGGTTCCACGAGGAATGGAATAACTGGGGTTCTTCAAGTCACCTTGCACGCACAGCGGCAACCGTTTGAAAGAGAAATACAAGATGTGTCAGAGAGACAACCCTGGCATTACCCTTTCTCTAAAGCACTCTGACATGGCAATGCACTCAGACAGCCCCTGGAGATAGTGTTGAATGCTCACCTGACATATTGGAGCCAGCCATAATGCCAGTGCAGCCATTGAACATGACAGCAAATACTGTGGTGAAACTCATCATGGAACCTGTGGTGTAGTCCACTGTGTAACTCCCTTTGACAAAGTTAAAATGACTACCAGCATTCATGGTCAGAGAAAGAGCCATGTCACAGCTTCATTTCCTGAGTAAACTATTTGCTTAACATGGCCATGTCAATCAAATCTGTCAGTATCACGGGATATAGCATTGTTTCCCAACCGTGGGGGGTTGCCTGAAATTCAAATGGGGTCGGCTGAGGTACAGGGTCTTACAAATGACCAGTACATTACATAAAAATATGTATTAAAATAATAAATATTAAAATAATAAATATTAAAAACCTATCATAACCAAGTTAAGTAACTGATCCTTCATTACAATCTAGCAAGGTAAAAATAAAGTCAGACAGCCTGCATGGCATGTTCGGTTGATGGAATTATGCTGCTTGATCAATGTTCAAAAACAAAGTAGCAAAACAACCAGGTGCGCAGGAGTACATTTGGGGTAAATCAAAGTACCACTTTCTTCTGGATGTCATAGTAGAGCTTTAGATTCTCAGCCCGAGCCCAAGCATGGGTAAGGTGGGCCTGGATTTTTTGGGCCAAATCTAAGCTCTATACAGCAGAGATGAGTTGTGCTCTCTCTCACAACATGTGAATGATTGGGGTCTGTCAAAATAGGGTCGCCTGCCAAAAAAGGTTGGGAACCCCTTGGATATAGCAATCAATACAAATCTAGGAATATAGGAAGCTCGTGTTGCTAAGCTTGTTCAATAGGGCTAGGAACAGATGTTTTTAATGCAACAATAAGCATAATGCTACTATTTGAAGCATACTGTAGGGCTTTAGAAACACCATATTCATTTTGATTGAATCTTGAAAAGCATTGATTGTAATGATATGGTAAAGTTCAGAATACACTCACAATGACTGCTAAGCACAAAGTTTGAAAAAAATGTATGATACCATCAACTACATGCCAAGATAAAATAGTTAGAAATAGTTGTTGGGGCAAGGTTTTTACACTCTTAATAATTAGCTTGATCATTTTAGACCAAAATGCTTTCCTGCTGCTTTGAAGAAACAACATATATTTTTAACTGGCTAAGAGATTGAGCATAAAGCCAAGAACACCAGTTGAACCCTGATTAACAGGTCAGACACATTTACATGTATTCATTCGGCAGATGCGCTTATCCGAAGCGACTTACAGCAATAGGATGACATTTAAGCTATTCACATTTAAGCTACAGAGCTACAGTTACTATTAACATTTAAGATATTAACTTTTAACCATTTTAGTAGGCTAACTGAAGATGCCTGAGTAAGACTGTTGCACAAAGCAAGCTCACAGCTGTCTTTGTTCTTCAAACTTACCCCACAAATTACCCAACAACGTGTCCAATTTGAAGCCAGTGAAGTTGGCAGTGGCTGCCTGGGTAGAATTGCCTGACACGGCCGGCAAGACAACTACTCTTGGTCCAACAATGAAGAAGCTGGCAAATATTGAGCTCAACACGGTCATGACGATGAGGAAAATGAGAAAGGTGGTCTTGGCATAGATATGGGCACCAACAAGACACACCCCAAGGCAAAGGAGAAGAACAGCTGAGGCGTACAGGAGGGACCACCAGTATCCTAGTGGAAGCATGTGATAGGGATTTGCCAAACCAGCTTCACCTATTAAAATGAAATTTTAGAATAATCTAATGAACACCTTTATTTAAAGTGACATTAGGTTTTCGAACCATATTTTTCTTCATTGAACTCTTTCCAGATAATGAATCTGCAACTCTGACCATACACCACATAAATTTAGAGCACTAACCAACTGTGTGCAATTCTGTGCATTCACTGAGGAGTGCGCTGCACTTTATCTAGAACTCTCCATTCTGTGATAAATACACATGCAAAATGTGCTTCCAGAAAACAGTCAACCCAAGATATGACAACAGTACCAGCACAATGCTCTAATTTCCTGATCACATTCAAATGTATTAAAATGGCAACTGACTGGCATTCAATCAGATATGAAAGGCAGGAGGACATTTTTCAAACCTTCAGAAATGCCAAAAGACACAGTGATTGCTTCCACAAGGCCAAGAACATAGAGGGCACATCCACAAACATTGGCAAAAAAGAACATGATGCCTATGCTACCTCCAAACTCTGGTCCTAAGGCTCGACTGATCATATCTGAGGGAAAATGTTAGGGACAATGCCATGCAGTACCAGTGAACAGCAATTTAGGTTTTGATAGAAAAACGTGCACAGCACATTAAGATACACTTGTGTTGGTGACAAATAGACCGTCTAATTCAATCAGACAGCTGTATAAAAAGGGAACATTCTTGCTTCAAAGACTGCAAAGTCTTCAATCGTTGTGACTTGTGGAGCAAAGAAAAAACATAATTGGGACTCTTTACCTGAAATGGAATGTAAAATAGTGATAAGTAATTTCAGAAAAAATATTTAGATCCCAAGATTTGTCATGGGTGAAAGAAAAATGTTTGAATTCATCGGGCAGTCAGTTAAGCACAATGTGACTGAGAGGATTCTTGTGTAAAAAGGATACAGTAGGCCCCACCAGCATCCAATGCTCCATTGGTTGAAATAGCACAAACCGACAGCACAGTCATAGTAATGATTAGATAAGCTACTAAGAACATCAGGATGGACTGATAAAGTCCTGCATGACCGACAACAAACCCTGTAGATAAACAGAGATATTATATGGTCCGCAAGTCAAGGCACTTTGCTATTAAGTAAAAAATTCAGTTTAACATTGCCTTCAAACACTCACCAATCCGAAGAAATAAAACAACGCTAAACATGGATAAAACAGTTGGTATGATTACTCCGAAGAAAGTCGTTAGTCTCTTTGGAGGCTTTCCGGGGGGTCATCCCTATGTTCCCCGGGTCCTATGTTCCCCGCTACCGGGGAACATAGGACCCTTTTTTGAAAAAAGTGTCCTATGTTCCCCGCTGCTTCCAAGTAGACTGCAGCCGCACGGCAAGGCGCGGGTTGGTAAAGTGCTGTCGCGCGTGTTTGAGCTCCGTGTCGCCTCTTCTTGGAGGAAGAGCGCATGTTTGAATCTGCAAGCACGTTCACTAATGAACATTTCTTGACAAGCTGGCCTATCTTAGCGATATATTTGATATATCTTAGCGATACATTTGAGTTAAATGTCCAGTTACAAGGCAAAGACAAGCACCTACCTCACCTAGCAAATAAGATTGCTGCATTCACCAAAAAAACTTGAGTATGGGACAGGCGCCTCGATCGCGACAGTATAGGCTATGCCTTTGAGATTTCTGAGCGAAATCGCTGAAACGTCTGATTGGGAGGCACTCTTGTGATCCCATGTATTAAACAGTAGGCCTACATCACATCCCTGCAAAGTTTATTTCAAAAATATTTCCCAACCAGCAGTGCTCAGTATGACTGGATTATGGATCCATTTAATGCAGCATGTTGGCATTTTATTGAATATATTGTACAATGCTGTATAATGGCTTCCTAATATGTTGCTGGAAAACAGAAATATGTGTGTTATGTATTTATTTATTATTATATCTGCAGCACCAGCTGATTTTAACTTTGTTGAAGAGGATATATTTAGAACTTGTCGTTATTTCAATAAATTTGACAATTTTAAGCTTGACCTACCACTTTCTTAGAGCGATGAGGGACAGGTGGGGCTCGAGAATGCCCCCTCAAAGTGGGGAATGAAAGAAAAAGTTTGAGAACCACTGATCTTGTTTGTTAACTACCACAGTCACGAGTTCAGTCCCAAGCTTGTCATTGTCTTTGCACTTGGCATGTCATTGTTGATTCTTACTGTACAAGAGGTGAAGGCGGTGGTCTAAAATAGCCTTTGGTTGAGCTGTCGGAAGAATGGGATTAATTTTAATGGAACAAAGAGATATCAAACTATACTGGGCTGTAGACCCAAAGGGACATTTTTGGATTATTGACGAGTCAGACCAAAGGGGCTTCGGAGCAACGCGCAGTACCCCCTGCAGCGTGCCAGCGAACGCAAAAATGAACAAAACAAACCAATTAAATATCAACTTAAAAAGGCATGTAGTTGTAGCGCGTTTCTTCTGTGAGAGGTGCAGCTCGTGTGTGTTGCTGTCCTCAATTTAGTGCTGAAGCGGACAATGCGAAGTTACCTAGAATGTTAACTTTGAACTCGTTATATTCAGTAAAGAAGCACTACACAAGTAAAACCATTGTAGGCCTATGTTATAAAAAATGTTCTTCATCTATTCTTTTACTCCGCTATACTCAACGTGGAAGTTAGGAAAATCACCCTTCTGGCTTGTGTCAATATTGCACCGTGCGCGTATGTGTAGGTCTACCTGGTGTGCTACGGCAAGCAACATTGACAGAAAAATACACTTTGCTACCGTTTGTGCACGAAATGTGCACTCGCAAGCATATCCCATGCAATTTCCGTGGTCAGATAAAAGGCGGGGAACATACAAATAGCGGGGAACATAGGACCCGGGGAACATAGGTACGCTCCCCTTTCCGGCGGTCTTCCGAGACACACGCGGCGATTTATCAACTGTGACCCGGACTGAATTACCCGAGCCATGGGTGCTTGAGGATAGTCGGTAATGCAGCAGAGGCGTTTTCTCTGACATTTTGGTGGCGCTCATCTATTTTGGCGTTGGGCTAAATGCCGTTGTTACGGCTCCCACACACAGCAGCGTTCCGTCAATGCATGCCAGTGGGTGTTCCTGACGGTGGCTATGCAAATGACTTGAAGTAAAACCGTAATGTGATTGGTTGGTGCCGTCCGTAGATTGGCTTGATTGGCCGGTGCCGTCTGTCGGTGCAGCAACAGCTGAACTCCTCAACGCGAGCGGCGGGAGAAACGCGACGCGACGGACCCACAATTCAGTTCGGCAACGGATCACGTGAGCCCATGTAAAGTGAATGGGATGCGTCTCCAGCAACGCTAAGCACGCAGCTGTGTGTGGGAGCCGTTATAGGCCCTACGGTAACTGGCTTTCATGTTAAAGGGGTGGTTCAGGATTTTGGACATAAGACCTCATTTCCAAGTAAGCAAGTTTGATATTTATCAGTGGAGACCGTTTTCAACACGTTTAATCCAGTCCTTGTAATTGCAGAGTTCGCAGGTGCTAGGATAGCGCAAGTCAACGGTATGTGCTAGCCTGCCACTAAAGACAGTCTTACCCACTCCAAAGTACACCCGAGGCAAATTCCAGACAATCGATGTAAATGTCTGTGTTGATAGAATAGTGTAAGAAATACAACTACCCTCGCATCGCGTTGCAATAGTTATACTTTGGTCCCTGAAGTTGGTAGTAGTCATTTTGCATCTCAGCAGCGGACTGATATTACCAAGGCTACTACTAAGTATCCCCATTGGAGTGCGCTTTACTGTTTACTTTTCGGCGCAGTACTACTAACCGGAGCAAGTATAATTCCGTCGTGGTAAGAAACAAGTCCCTCAAAATGTAATGTGATCGTTGAAATGCAAGGATAGAATAACGTTAGAAATAACAGTATCAATACAGACATTTACATCGATAGTCTGGCGTTATAATTGATTTGCCTCGGGTGTACTGTGGAGTAGTGTTGCACGGTGTATCGATACTAAAAAGGTATCGCGATGCCTTCACGCAAAAAACGATACGATTTCAGACGTTTTTAGAATCGATACTTTATTAAAATAATAACGTTCTGTGTCTGTGTGAACTGCTGCTCTCACTGCTCCTTGCACGCATCTAGGCAAGTGGGCGTGTCTAGGCAGGCAGCTCTGAGTGAGTGAGTGGGCAGCCAACGTCAACATAGTTATTTGCCGACAGTTCTAGGCCTTGTGGATAAAACAAAAGGTGCAGTGAAATCTGCAACTATTTCGGATACATCGCGAATAGTGAAGGCAAGCCATCAGGTATACAAAGTCATTTAAAAGCAGTAGGCTACGCATGGAACTTGGCTAAACACCTCGCAGACATATATCAACATTTTTAAAGAGTTCAAAGAACGACAGGTTAACGATTATGCTATAGAAAACACGACTACATGGTTAGTGCCAAGTTCTTCTCTTATGTTTTAGTCTAGCCTAAGTGAAACGAGTATGGTTCTCTGGGATAAAGCGAACCTTCCTTCATGAATGAAATTTGACGAGACATAACGAGCTGTAATCATTTTGACGAGACATAACGAGCTGTAATCATAGGGTGCTAACGTGATGAAAGCGCAATGTTCACGCCAGAATAACATTACCATAATTGTAAACGATCTATTTCATGTTCGGTCAGTAGCCTAATACTGGTAATATTTGTCATGGCATGTAGACTGCAATTTGTTCAATAATTATTGCCCAGATGTAGGATAGGCTACCCGAAATGCGCTAATTAAAGCCCACAGCATAATACCACCAAAGCTTGTTGGGTCCTAATAATAGCGGCTTGTTACAGTACGTGGTAGCAAATCATGTTATCAAAGAAATAGACGTAATGTAGGAATGCACACAGATATATTGCAACAGGTAATGGTGTAGGCCTATCTGACGAAGACCTGAGTTGTTGGAACGTCGTACTTGTACACTGGGCGCAAAGAAGACTATCCTCACATTTTCCCCTTTGCAACTGTCAAAGAAATCCCATGAACACGGGAAGGCCTAGGGTAGCCTATACTGTACATCAGATGGCCTAAAGATTAGGCCCCTCTGCATAGCATTCAGTGATTTGCATGCAGTAATTTTAACACTGACCTTGATCTAGCCTAGTTTGGCTATTTAAAGCTACTTTATTGCCAAAACACAACACAATGTAAATGAACTATAACAAACAATAAAGGACTTAATCACACAAAGTAGGCCTACTATTTTACTCACTGCTCCAGGTTAATGTGTGCTTCAATGTGTGACCTGTGTGTTCACTAATTCACGGATGGGATACATGCAGAGACCAAATTCCTTGTATACCAAAGTATACTTGGCCATAAAACCTGATTTACATTACATTTTACACAATTGAAGCGAATTAGGTTGGTAATGTATGTAGTCTCAGAGTAAGTTACACTTTACGGTAAGTGTACATGAATTAATTCATGATTTATGTATTACTTCATTCATTAATATCTAATTAATCATCAGGAATTTACTGAGTTCATAGTTTGTCATTTGTCAAATGAACTATAACAAACAATAAAGGACTTAATCACACAAAGTAGGCCTACTATTTTACTGACTATAAAAAAATAATAATCATGTAGGAAGTTTAGAAGTTTAGAATCCAGAATTGACCTACACACTACAAAAGTGCACCATATTTAACACAAATGACTCAATACACTTGGAGGAGGTATGAGTCCTTTCTTCTCCAGATATCTTAGGATTTCGCCGTAGTATCGTTTTAGTATCGAGCATCGTGATATTTATGGCAGGTATCGTATCGAAGTCATAATTTTGGTATCGTGACAACACTACTGTGGAGTGGATAAGACTGTTTTTAGTGGCAGGCTAGCACATACCGTTGACTTGCGCTAGCCTAGCACCTGCGAACTCTGCAATTAGAAGGACTGGATGAAACGTGTTGAAAACGGTCTCCACTGATAAATATCACACTTGCTTACTTGGAAATGAGGTCTTATGTCCAAAATCCTGAACCACCCCTTTAAATGGCTGGACTGTTTACTTTGCCTCTGGAGTTAACGTAACCGCCCCCTTCTTTTGCAGGTGTGTTCAGCTGATAATTTATGGAAGAATATTAGACTCAAAAGTTTTGTACGTGTGTATCACGTTTTGAAACTGTAGAAATTATTTGTAACTGTAAAAATTATCTGTACAAGTAATTGTCAATATCACAAATATGCCCTACACTTACAAATCTATTCTACGGGTACGGATCGGTTTTACAGCTACAAATCATCCTACAGTTAAAAATATTTTACAATTACAAATATATTCTACAATTACACATCAATATTCTACGCACAAAAAGCTGCTCTACAGTTACAAATCTTTTCTACAGGTGTACAGACTTTTGCACCACCTTAGGGATGAGAAGTGTCTCATATGTATTGTGTGTGTGTGTAACAGGATTTGTAACTGTAAAAATGATTTGTGATTTAACAAAAAAATAACACGAACAATTTTAAGCATTACTCATATGTCGTTCACTTACAAATATATTCCACAGGTATTAAATATTCCACAGTTGCTGTCTTTCAATTACGAAACTATTCTGCCATTACAAATCTCTGCTGCTCGCACAAGTATTTTCTACAAGTAATAATAATAATTTAGCCTCCGATACTCGCAGATTCGTCTGTTTAACTCAAGTTCAAATAGAAATGTTTGTGAAGCTCCACTTTGTTGTTTAATAAAGCTTTACAACACGATGTGTCGGCGTTGGAAGTGTCAGGTTGTCTGTAGTAGGCTAGGCTACATGCACTGGACCATGAATATGCCACCAAATAATTAAAACTACCGTAAAACTTCAAATAATCGCCGAGTCCCTAAGAGACGCCTCTCTTTTAAACGCCTGGCGTGGCTACAGGTTTGGGTTAAAGGCCGGTCTCCAGTAGAGGCCTGGTCTGTTTTTTAGTTTCGGGTTGTATTTAATCTTCTAAATATTCTTCCCGTCAGATCGTCTGTTTAAAGATTCGCAATGACACGAAACCGTTACAGAAAGGAGGTTACAGCAGTGTGAATTAGATGTTGCACGTCGTTACAAGCCGTCGCAAAGCATTCACATGTCTGGTCACAGTTGCAAGGTTTTAGAATGTTGCATGAAGTTGCTGCTCATCTCGTTGCGAATCTTGGTCAACTTAAGTATGGCGCAGACTGCGCACGTTATGATTAGATGGCATTAAAAGACTGCGGTGGGGAAAAGAGTTCCAAATTGTATAACTTTTTTTCCAATATGAACTATGCCTATATGTCCGACTTCGTCATCGTTCAATTCATCCCTTGTGTTTAAAATTTGCGGATAGGCCGATGGTAAGCTTGTTTTTATGCTGGCAACAAAACCAGAACGGTTCGCGAACGTTATTATTTATTCTAAATGCCATGGCGATAAAGAGAAAGAAGTCAGAAAAGGAATTTACCTTAGACTAGGCTATATCAGAGCCCGTCTACGGGCATTCTCTGGCTATATAACCTACTGAAATAGGTTAATGATGTAAAGTCAAGTGCGCTTCTAAAGGGACTGCTGTGTGCGCGCAGTTTTTATTGATGAGTCGGAGTGGCAAGTGCTGCGCATGGTTGCAGTGGAATGTGGCTGCCCAGGGCATTATAAAACTTCTCACTCTTAGACCTACTCATACACGGCGGTGAAATGGCGTATTTAGCTGTCTAAATTCGAATCATATGCTGGGGGAGAAATCGTCGGACATCCATGATTATTTTGTTATTCAGCACCCCTGGTCAAAAATATGTTCCTGCGAGCCTGGAAGTAGGCTATGATTTGAATGTAGACTGTTGTCAAATTTGGCAAATACAAAACGGGAGAAACAATATGGTTCATGCTCTCTCATGCTGTTTCATTCGTGCCGAAAAGGAGGGAGAATGAAACATTAAGCACGTTCCACTTTTGCATAAATAATTCCTGAACAGTTTTGGTCAGGGCTGATAATGCAACTGTATTTGACAAAGGAACGATATAGGCTATTTGCTAGTGACAAAATATGAGCTTTCAGTTAATCTCAACACTAAATGAATGATGATCCGTAATTGTCATCAGATAGCCTAGTCATATAGGTAGACATTATGATGAAATAATTAATTCGATAATATTTTCCATCTTTGCAGAGGAAAAGTTTTGTGTAAAGGGAATTAAAGGCCTGTCTCATATAGATGCCTGTCTCTAATACTAGCCTGTGCAGTTTGGCGATTTGGGAAAATAAAAGCCCGGGCTATTATTTGGAGTTTTACGGTAAATAAACTCCACGTGGGTCTCGAACCACTACTAAATGAAACTGCTTGCATGGTAACCTGACACCAACCTGCTTGCGCCACTAACCAGACTGACACAACCTAGAGAAATTGGCCATACTTATTTACTAGGCTTACAAGTAAAATAGGTTACCTAGTATGTTATTGTGTTTGTAGCAGGTTAACACAGTGGATCATGGTAACTGGCTACTGTTATCTCGCTGCATTGCCCAAGCCATTTAGACCTTCAAAGTATAGCCTAGGCTTAATGGTTTTTACGTTTCACTGACTGCTGGTCTGCCCGCGGCCACCTAGTCTATCTTTAGCCTAAATTGAGGAAGCATTGCTTGTCTAAAAATGTATAAATTTAAAAAACTGTGAATGGCGAGATTGAACCCGTAGGCTAGACTAAAAAGAGCCTTATCAACACATCAACCTGTTGCGCCACATAGCCTACATCTTATCACTTGGTGAGAAATAAATTATTAAAATACATATAAATCCAATAGGCCTACACCTCAAACCTATGTTAACATTGAGATAGATATCTCATTTACAAGTGAGCCCTGGCCAAGGTAGCAGCACACAGTGAACATAATAGAGACAGACAAAGTAAAAATAAGTACATAAACAACAGTCACAACACGCACATACACTAACACGCTCACACACACACACACCCACACACACACACACACACACAACAATAATGAAACAAAATTAAAAGTTAGGAACAGGTGCAGACAGTTTGGAATGTTTGGTTGAGATATGACTTAAATTCATTGATTGAAATAAATACTGTAAGTTTCAACGATCTTTGAATGTCATTCCAAGCAGTTGATGCACTATAAATAAAAGCAGTTTTTCCAAACTCGGTCTTCATTGAAGGAACTTTTAAAAGAATATATCTACTTGTACGCAGATTATACCCTTGACTATTGACAGTTAAAAGACTAGACTAAATAGCCTAGGCCTACGTGTATCTTGTGATATTTGATATTACATCTCTTTTGTGATATGTAAAATTTTGTGTAAAATGAAGACACATTAGACTTCTCCTGCACATTGTGTGTTTCAATGCGTGTTTCACGTTCGTTGTGATATGCATCAGGTTAATATGCATGATTATAGTTCTAGTTTTTTTCATTCGAGTTGAATCTTTTTTATTTATTTTATTTATTTGCTGGCGTTCATGACACTTCACGTAGAGGCGGCCACAGCCTGGCAGCAATCAGTGAAACGTTTGTAAACTGAACCATGATAGGCTACTTTAGGCAACATTGCAAGATAACACAGTAGCAGCCAGTCACCATAATCCGCTGTGTTAACCTGCTAAACACAATAACATACTAGTTGACCTAATTTACTAGTAGGCCTAGTACATATCACCACTGGGAAGTGTCAACTGGTTAGTGGCGCAAGCAGGTTGTGTCAGATTATCATGCAAGCAGTTTAATTTAGTAGTGGTTCGAGACCCACGTGGAGTTTATTTTTATTTATTTGGTGGCATATTCATGGTCCAGCGCATGTAGCCTAGCCTACTACAGACAACCTGGCACTACCAACGCCGACACATCGTGTTGTAAAGCTTTACAAAGTGGAGCATCACAATGTCTATTTGACGAGGCTGAAGTTAGCACCACTTTCAGATCGCGGGGGAGTTAAAGCAACGGCAAAGAGTTTTTTGTACCTTAAAATAATGTTTCCAAAATCGTTTCAGTGGTTCATCAACTTGTAACAGGGTGAACGGCACTTCTGCATTCGCTTCACAGCCCTCTATCGGCTATAACCGCACTATGTAAGTTTGCCAGATCGGGTAGCGGATCTGTAGTTCGATGGAATGAGACATAAGAAACTACAAATTTGACTTGCATCTGATGTCGCAATACATCGTACTTTCATAAATCGTGCAACATATTCTACCTTGTCTATGGACATTGTTATTTGCAAAGCCGGTGCTGGATAAACAAATAGCATGCGTGCGACAGAGGGAAAGTTCTTTGGTGTTGCTTTAAGTTTCGATTCCACCTTAAATATTGCAATTTTCTACCACAAGGGTGCAGGGTTGACCGCGATAACAGGCATGTTGACTGCGATAACAGGCATGTTGCAGATGAACAGGCATTGTTCACAGACGTTCAAAAGCCTGTATATCTTTTTTCTGTTGACTCCATTGCCGAATGTTAATTTTGTACATATTGCAGTGGGGGGGGGGGGGGGTGTTATGTAGTTGGTAGCAGATGTTGACGTTTTTCTACAGTAAATGTATACCCTACGGCCTATATGTCATTTTGCATCGGATTTTTCAACACATTCTATAACTACACTCTCTCCTCTTTCCAATGACACCCCACTTGTGAAATTCTATGGTGGAAAATGGCGTTTTTAGCCCTTTGAAAATATAGTATGTATTTGTGAAATTGCAGAATTTCAGCACTTGAACAGCCACACTCATCTCAGGAATGATTTTGCAAGGGATCTTTCACCACATTCTATAACTACACTCTCTCCTCTTTCCAATGACACCCCACTTGTGAAATTCTATGGTGGAAAATAGCCTTTTTTGCCCCTCTGAAAATATAGTATGTATTTTGTGAAATTGCAGAATTTCAGCATTGAATAGCAACACTCATCCCATGAAGGATTTTGCAAGGGATATGTCACCACATTCTGAAACTACACTCTCTCCTCTTTACAATGACACCCCACTTGTGAAATTCTATGGTGGAAAATGGCCTTTTTTGCCCTTTGAAAATATAATATGTATTTGTGAAATTGCAGATTTTCAGCACTTGAACAGCGACAGATATCCCACGAAGGATTTTGCAAGGGGTCTTTCACCATATTCTGAAACTACACTCTCCTCTTTCCAATGACACCCCACTTGTGAAATTCTATGGTGGAAAATTGTGTTTTTAGCCCCTCTGAAAATATAATTTCCAATGACACCCCCTATTTGAAATTCTATCGTGAAAAATGGCCCTTGAAAATAAAATGTATTTGAGAAATTGATAATTTTCAGCACTAGATTTGGTCTAGACTTCCCATAATGCATTTGTCATGGGAATTTTATTTTGCCTTATTTTTCTGATTATACATTTTCAGCACTACATTTGGTCCCTATCACTTAAAAGTCATTTGCCACATTTCTGTCATTTTTGGGGCCATTAGTGTTTCTACCTTGTCTTATTGGGGGCCAAGCATTGAAGCTGTGTAGGGACCCTATAGGGCTAGTAGGATTTGTTATTATGCTTCTTTCATGGGAGTCCATGGCAGCACATACAAATGTACATAGTAAAATGCTCAAACTTTGCACACTTATTCTACTCAGGCCACTGACCAATTTCACCAAGTTACAGCCCCCAAAACCTCAAATATCTATAGGACCACCAACTGGTCAAAATCCATCAATGTTTTAACACCATTAATGCAAATAGCTCTGCAATGCTTTGATGTATCAAGCTCAAACTTG
Organism: Alosa pseudoharengus; assembly: GCF_046254945.1. Taxonomy (NCBI): domain Eukaryota; kingdom Metazoa; phylum Chordata; class Actinopteri; order Clupeiformes; family Clupeidae; genus Alosa; species Alosa pseudoharengus. The sequence goes on from NW_027468663.1 coordinate 27,678,551, forward strand.
ATCAGTGGATTAATGCAAAAGGTAAGGCCCCACCTATTAATTTACAAGACTTTATCATGTGCACTGTAGCGCCACCAACAGACCAAGTTGAAAACTTTCCAAAAGCTTCACAGCTCTTGAATTTTGTCCATTTCTCTCTAAATTTGCAGCTCTGCAGCTATATTTGGGGGCCAAGCAGTAGAGCAGGAGCTGTCATGGCAACACACACACACCCACACTCACACTGATAACTCCCCTTCCCCTTACACCACATAACCTCTCATACCTAGTTTAGTTTTGATACGTTAAAGATTTGCTGAGATATGAGCTCATTTCCATAACTCTAGCACCCCCATAGTGGTCACAAGTCCACATAATATTGTATGAATATCCTCAGGATTTGGTCCCTAGCTCTCACACCAAGTATATGTTAGCATACACAGCCCCATTCTCATCAATGGGACTGAGGTGGAGTGTGACACCAGCTTCGAGTATGATTCTACGTCTGCGTCACGACCCTGTATAACATCTGCGCTGTTCTTCTGAACATGGATAATGTAAGGCGCCAGTGTTGATATCACTTGTTGTCTGTTTTGCGTCAACAGCCATTTGTGTCATTGATTAAGGAAGCCTGGATGATTCCTGACTTTGCCACTGTTACTGTATGAATATCTATGCTTTGCTGTTCTTAAACCCTGTATGATTCTCATGGATTTCATGTTTCACTTTGGTATGTAATATTTTACCAACAGCATCCTGGTGACAACCAACCAACTAAGCCAGCAAAAACCAGCTAAAACGAGCTTCCAGCATAAGCTGGTTTATAGCTGTTTTTTTTTCCAGCAAAGTAACAGAGTACGGAAAGACCACACATGGAGTAGCAATACATATATTAGATTTATTAAATTAATAGAACTTAACAAAAGGGAGTGGAGTTGGATTTGGAAAATAAAAGTGTAAGCAATCAGTATAATGTGGTGCAGTGAATAATTTCAATTTCAATTTCAACTTCAATTTAATGTCACTTATAGAGCGCCAAAACATTACTCATGTCTCATGGCACTTAACAGAGTGTTAAACATTCAGAGAGTGCCCATGAGTAACAGGGACGAGGAAAAACTCCCTACAATTGGAGATACATATAGGAAGAAACCTCGAGTGGATACAAGACTCAAGGGCCTGTCCCATCTGCCTAGGGTCAGTTACAGGGCAGTAAGGTCTGTACTGTATACATAATAAATGAATAGGTTAGTTAGGTGTACAGAATAGAACACAACAACCTGAGGTATGTTACAAAGAGGTAAGATGGTTACATAACCAGTACGATGTATGTATGAATCCTATTTAGTGTCAGAAAATTCAAATAGTCCAATGTAGGGCATGTATTGTCCATAGGGATTAGGAATTGTCATATGTCAAGTACTGGGTAGCTAGGCTGCACGGGGCAGGAATCCAGACAAGGGGACTGCAATAGGCAATGGTAGGTGTTACGGACAGCTCGTTCCCAGACCGAAACATAAAGAGGGACACGGACAACAAGGTTCAAACCAAATATATTCATTTATTAAAGTAAAGCACAAGGTTACCAATAGCAAAATGTCTAGGCTGGGGGAAATGAATGGGAGTGGTGGCGTGCGTGTATGAGTGTATGGATGTATGGATGCAAAGAAGCTAGTGAAGTAGGCCTAAAGACAAAGAAAGAGAAAGAGAGGTAGAGTTAGAAATGAGGGGAGAGAGCAAAGTGCAAGTGTGAGAGAATCAAAGTGAGTGCCTGCAAGAAGTATGAAAAATGCCTAATCAGAAAATAGGGAACCCCTTATATAGCCCCACCCTAACCATCAATGAGGGTATTAGCCCAACCAGGCCCAGCCCAGCCCGTGCACTGACAGGAGAAGGCCTGAAGGGGCACAGGGTCATCACATAGGGCAGTCATAGGGATGGGACTTCAGGTGCGATGAGGGCCAAACACAAGGATGGCTGATGACTGGTAATAGTTTATCTCACAAGTGAGGTAAGAAGGAAGAAAGAGAGACAAATAGTAGGTATTACTATAAGTCATGATGGTTAGTATTAATAAGTATATCAATGGTATTATATAGTGTTATACTATAGAGACAAAAGGCAAGAGAGGGAGAGAAGAGGGAGTTGAACTTGCCTAGGAGAGAAGAGGGAGTTGAACGGCAAGACAAAGACAAGAGGTAAGAGGGGGAGTTGAGAGAGAGAAAGAAGCAGAGTTGTACGGCGTGACACATGAAAAGTCCATGACAGCGCTATGCTACGGCAGCATACCTAAGGCAGAGGTGAAGGTGAAGGGTAGTCAGTTGCCACCATGACACGCATGACTAGGGTGCCAGTCACATGAGGACACAGCAGAGGTGGTCCATTCCAATAAAAAACCCTGAAGTTCCACACTACACCATACCTAACTATGGGAGGCACTAAAGATGTATGTTTTAAGTCTAGACTTGAAAATAGGGAGGGTGTCTGCTAATCAAATTGATGGAGAGAGTTAATTCCAGAGGAGGGGTGCGCTGTAGCAGAAAGCTCTGCCTCTACTGTTGGGATTACAAGAAGTCCAGTATTTTGTGATCGTAGCAGTCTAGGTGGGTAATATGGTACTAAAAGATCTTTAATATAGGTGCCCAGCCATTTATGGCTTTGTATGTTAGAAGTAATATTTTTAAGTCAATGAGACTTTTAACAGGTAGCCAGTGTAAAGATCCTTCTCCTGCCCATCCCTTATACACCCCACAATTGCAGTATCGTCTGAAAATGTCTGCATGTGGCATGACTCTGTGTTGTAGCAGAAGTCAGACATGTACAGGTTGAACAGGACTGAAGAGAGCACTGCTCCCTGTGGAGCTACAGTGCTGTTGATCACGGTGTCGGATAGGCAGTTCTTCAGTCTGACGAATTGTGGCCGCTCTATCAGGTAGTCTGCAATCCAGGATACCAGGTGAGCATCCACAATCATCTGCAGGAGTTTTTCACCCAGTCTGAGGGGTTGGATGGTGTTAAAAGCACTGGAGAAGTCAAGGAACATGATACTCACAGCACTCTTCCCCTTGTCCAGAGGAGGGGGGATGAGGGGTATTTGGTGGCTGTAGACTGGTGGCTGGTGAACAGCGTTAGTGTAGTCGCATTGTTCATGATCACGTTGTGGGGGAGGGGTGCATCAGCCTTTGATGGTGGAGGTGCATGTTGCACTGAGGGTGAGGGGTGAGGTGTGAACCGGCAGGCAAGCAAGCAAGAGCAGTGTCTGAATTTAGTTGACTTTGTACTCTGCACAATGACAATAAAGTTGAGTCCAATCTAATCTAATCTATCCCTAGTGACCAAACATCACCAACATTATTGTGTGGCGAATCCATGAACCAAGTCTGGTTTCGGTACGAGAAAGCATTGCCAAGATATGAGCTCATTTTCTGTAACTTTAGTACCTCCTAGTGGTCCAAGGTCACCAAATATATTGTGTGTCCTCGGGATGGGGTCCTAAGTCCATATACTAAGTTTTGTGTCGGTACGCAAAAGCATTGCTGATATATGAGCCTACATCCTGTGATTATAGCGCCCCCACAGTGGTAAAAAGACTCTACATTTATTGTGTGTTTTTAGGATGGGAAAACATATAAACACAGTGGGTGCCTTGCAGCTTCGATGCTTGGCCCCCAATAATAGGAAAATGTACAAACACAATGGGTGCTTACACTGCTTGGTCCCGAATAATAGGAAAGCGTAAATATACAATTGGGCTTTGCTACTGGCCCCCAATAAGAAAAGGTAGAAACAGTAATGATGCTTCGCAGCTTCACTGCTTGGCCCCCAAAATGACCGAAATGTGCCAAATGACTTGAGTGATAGGGAGAAAATGTAGTGTTGAAAGCCACAATCAGAATAATAGCTTGAGGATTTTGAAATTAAAAAAGCCTATTTTTTTGGATGGAATTGCTCATGGGGGATGTCATTGGAACTATTCATATACGGTGGAATTGTTTGCAACAAATCAGTCTTGACCAGGGCTGGGCAAACTTTTTGGCTCAAGGGCCACACTGGGTTTTGAAAATTGTCCGGCGGGCCGCACAACAACACCCCCCCCCAGCACCCCCCCCCCCCCCCCCCCACGACACACATATAAAAAAAAATGTATAGCCTACAATTTAGTATGACAAAATATTTCTTTTAAAATATTAATTGCTTAAAAATACTGCTCATTTTATGCTGTTTAACAAATGTATAAATTGTGCACTGTCGCTTTAAGACAGTCGATTTAATTCACGTTTATTTCTCAATGATCTTCTGCCTGCTACGGTATGGCCCTCTCACACTTTTTAAATGGTCAGTAGAGGGAACTACTGCTGCCTTCATGATTTTCTTTTAAAAGTTTCTTATAAGAAGGAGATATCAATTATCAACAATGACAAGCCAGCTGGAACCTGCGGCTCTCTCTCCCTCGTGAGTGCAGACGCGTTTCCAATTAAATGGATTGCAGGTTCACGTTAGATCTGCTGCAAAGGAGATAACTAAGAGTTAACTTAGTTTAACATGATGTTTTGACATTGACATTGTAAACGTTCTCTAAGGAGAGTGAAAAGCAGTTTGCAGTTAAGCTAACCAACGTCGTCTCTATCGCAGGAAAAAAATAGCGAGCAGCTATAACCAAATGAAATGCTCAGCGGACCGGATCCGGCCCGCGGGCCGCAGTTTGCCCACCCCTGGTCTTGACCAATAGGGACCAATTTTAGTGTATAAAAACTGCAATGAGTTTGGGAGTTCTAATCGAAAACAAAGCCATTTTATGCGATGGGGGTTTCACATGGGGGTTGTCATTGGAAAGAAGAGCGAGTGTAGTTTCGGTATGTGTTGAAACAGCCGATGCAAAGGGCATTATGGGATGTGTGTAGCTGTTCAAGTGCTGAAATTCTGCAATTTCACAAATACATATTATATGTTCTAAGGGGTGGAAAGGTCACATTTCCACGATAGAATTTCACAAATGAGGTGTCACTGGAAAGAGGAGATAGTGTAGTTTCAGAATGTGGTGAAAGATCCCTTGCAAAATCCTTCCTGAGATGAGTGTGGCTGTTCAAGTGCTGAAATTCTGCAATTTCACAAAATACATACTATATTTTCAAAGGGCAAAAAAGGCCATTTTCCACCATAGAATGTCACAAGTGGGATATCATTGGAAAGAGGAGAGAGTGTAGTTTCAGAATGTGGTGAAAGATCCCTTGCAAAATCATTCCTGAGATGAGTGTGGCTGTTCAAGTGCTGAAATTCTGCAATTTCACAAATACATACTATATTTTCAAAGGGCTAAAAACGCCATTTTCCACCATAGAATTTCACAAGTGGGGTGTCATTGGAAAGAGGAGAGAGTGTAGTTATAGAATGTGTTGAAAAATCCGATGCAAAATGACATATAGGCCGTAGGGTATACATTTACTGTAGAAAAACGTCAAAATCTGATACACATGTATCAAAAGATCCAGCACAGAAAGTAAAGAAAAATACATAATCTGCTACCAACTCCATAACCAGTCCCCCCCCCCCCCACACACAATATGTACAAAATGATTTAATAGAAAACATAACACAAACATGTATCAAAAGATCCAGCACAGAAAATAAAGAAAAAACTACATAATCTGCCACCCTCTACATACCCCCCCCCCCCCCCTTCTAAATGACCAAATTATTTAATAGAACACAGAAAGGCAACATTTATCAAAACATTCGGCAATGGAGTCAACAGAAAAAAGATATACAGGCTTTTGAACGTCTGTGAACAATGCCTGTTCATCTGCAACAGGCACATGCCTGTGTTATCGCGGATTTGCGGTCAACACTGGCCCCTTGTGGTAGAAAATTGCAATATTTAAGGTGGAATGGAAAATTAACTCCCCCGCGATCTGAAAGTGGTGCTAACTTCAGCCTCGTTCTATTTGAACGCAGTTAAACAGAGGAATCTGCTGCCAGGTATCGGAGGCTAAATCATCAGCTGAACACATCTGCAAAAGAAGGGGGCGGTTACGTTAACTCCAGAGGCAAAGTGAACAGTCCAGCCAGTTAACATGAAAGCCAGTTACTGTATAACACCGGTTTTTAGCTGGGTCTATGGAACAGTTAAAGGGACACCAGGCAACGTTTTCGTGTTAATTACTTATCTTCGTAAGTCGGTATATGGTTAAATGACTCATTACAGGGCGAATGAAGACTCTCTCGCCCGCCCCTACTGCCTGTAGGAAGAATATCCCGCTTGCAAGTTCAGTGTATCGTACCCGGCGACCAAAGCAGTTTCAGTTTCCATCCTGCATCCACAGCACAGAGGGAGGCTAACGAAACGCTAGCGATTGTTGCAAACGTGTGTATAATCGCAGAGCCGGCGAAGAAGCAGCGAAAACCCTTGACGGAAGATGCAAAGAAAAGGAAAAGAGCTTCAGACCGAGCGAGGGGGAGTTTCGTAGAGAAAAAGCATCAGGCTTGCCTGGTGTCCCTTTAAAAGAACTCTACCAGAGGATCTCAAAGCCTACATGCAGGTGCAAATAACATGAAGACATCAAATATAAATAAGTAAAACTGGGAGTCTCAAATGTGATCAGTAAAATCTTGAAAATTATTCTAAGGTAGCCTTCACACTGGGTCAGTTTAACTGGACCATATCCGAGTGCGATTACTCATCTCCCCTAGCCCAGACTGTTCACATTACATTTTTGTTTGCGGACCTGGGTCCATTTATGTCACACTTCACTTATTCCTCTTCGCTCCGGGCAGAGCAGGGCTTCTACGGTCTGCCTCCAGACAACACGGTCTTGGCTTTTCCTCTTTGCTTCTTTCCAGGTGATGTTAATTTTCTGAAGTTCGTCTCTGGTGGTTCTTCGCCATGAGTCTTTGGGCCTTCCTCTGCGTCTCGCACCTTGGGGGTTCCAGTCAAGTGCATGTCTTGTGATGTTTGACTCTGGCTTTCTCAGTGTGTGTCCAATCCATTTATCTCACACTAGCTTCTATTTACCAATATCGCTTGGCAATGTCACAAAAACGGCAGTTTATTTCCTGGTTTTGAAACAGATAGCATTCAAACTGCATTGGAGTTCTAATGAACCATAGGCCTACCCCAGACCACTGTTTTCTAGTGGACCCTGGTCCACACTCGGGTTTGGTAGACTGCGTTCACATTAGCAAAAATCACCGAACCATTGGTCCAAACAAACTTAGGTCCGGACCAAACGGTCTAGTGTGAAGGTGCCCTAAGACATATATGGAGTCAGCGTAGAGGCCAAAACAGGGTCTGAGCAGTAAACTGATTAAAAGATTTTTTAGTCAGCTGCCGCAGCCTCGTCCACTGGTGAATTTCTGCCTTGCTCACTGACTGCCTAGTCAGCTGGCGTAACCGGGTATTTCCCAGAATTGGGGCCTATTTCTGTCCACAGGGTGTAATTCTAATAAAAACACATTAAATCTAATAATGTTTAGCATCACTAATTAGTATAAAGAAAAACAAGCCTAGACTTTTTTTAATGGTTGCTCCTACTCATGATTTAGACACATTTTATTGGTATTTTATGGTACAATATCAGTGTTTTGGTGTTGTCCGCAACCAGAGTTTTCACATATTGTGCCATATCTCAAACATTATTTATCAAAACTTAATTACAAAAATCATGCATATGAATTAAATGTTATCTGAACTAATGCACTGCATGCACACATTATGCATATATATATGCATTTCCTGCTTTATTTTGCTTAAATAATTATTATAATTACCAGCACACTCTACATAAAGGCACTTTGCTACTGTTTTTTCATAAAAAAATATTTGGTAACCATGGTCACCTAATATTACAGTGGAATACATGGGTGTCCAGCAGAAAGATTGATGCCTTGATGTCCAGAAACATAAGAAAATCTAGGCCTACTCTTTATCCCTCGTTTTGGGCATGTACACTTATTATGTGTCATTACCATACTCATTGTATTTCTGTATTTTTGAATATTCCTGAAATTTTAAAATTACTTTAGGCCTAATAGTTTAAATGGTGTACATTACATGTAGAAAGCTAGCTACACTTGAATGGTAATTTTTGCTTCTCAGGGTAGTTTTTCGGCATAAATGTCATCACCAACACAGTCATTACCAGCACCTTATAGCTTGAAATGTAGTGGTAATGATGACTGTGTTGGTGATGACATTTTTGCAGATACATTTAAAGTACTCTTTTTAAAAGAAATAAGTTTTTTTTTTCACAAAGTCAGTTCAACTTGGGTTTCTAAATTATAAACATTTAATTGCAATAGATTACGATCAGTAATTTGTCATCACCGCAACAAATGTCATTACCAGAACTGCAATGTCATCCCCATCACCATGCATATTTTTGCCAATAGATTATGTATAAATTACAATAAATGACATTAATTAGATATTTTTTTAATTTGACATATGGCATGTTTGATATGATATACGGCATTTATTTCAAATAAATGAAATTCCAAGCCAGGGTCGAGTGAAAAAATCAAAAAATAAGATACTTAAACGACTATAATTCATGTTGTAAGTAAAATTCAACAATTCTAATAAGTTCAAGATAAAATAGACTTCATGTGAAACCATAACATTATTGATTGATCATTGATTGATCATTTCATCTTTAAAATGTACATATTAGATGATGTGATGGTAATGACATTTACCTGAAAAATTTCAAAAAATCATAAATTCCCTTATATTGTGGTCTCAACCAAGCTCACAAGGTTACTCCTATTAAAATGACTGATAATTTGATGCATACCAATTAGTCAAATTTTGAATTTTATTTTTCAAAATTTCAGTAACCCAAATAGGCCCGACCAGATACCCAACGTGTTGTTGGCGGTGGTAGTGTAGTGGTTAAGGAGCTGGGCTAGCGTGCAGTAGCCTGAAAGTTGTCGGTTCAATTCCTGGCTTCCACAGTTGTGCCCTTGAGCAAGGCACTTAACCCCAAGTTGCTCCGGGGACAATGTGATCCCTTGTAATATAGCTGAAATATGTAAGTCACTTTGGTCAAGAAGTGTCTGCTAAATGTAATGTAATGTAATGTAATGTAATGTAATGTTGTGTTGAAATGTGCAGCTCAGACCTGCACACGCTTGGACTCGAACCCGCAAACAGCAGCACCTCAGATCGGGAGTTGAAATCAGGCAATAGAGCTAAAAGCCCAGGCTGCTAGCTCTATCTCCAGCGTCGGGAAGGAGGTTTACCAGTGTACATACTGCACAGCTGCGGTCCAACTGGCTACAGTCACACTGGCACAGCCTCGTCCACTGGTGAACAACTGCCATAGACCTCTCCAGAATAAGTCCCGCCTCCGTAACTTCCGTATCCATCCAACCTTCGGTCGTCAAATGTCTATGGGAAATGACAGTAGATGGCAGAAGTGTGTAGGCCAATCTGCCCAGCAGCTTTTTCTACTTTGTCACCTACAGAGTTTGACAGGTACGATCTTTCAAAACGCCATGTTTTTTCCCATAGACATTTGACGACCGAAGGTTGGATGGATACGGAAGTTAGGAGGCGGGACTTATTCTGGAGAGGTCTATTCTCACTGACTGCCTAGTCAGCTGCCACAGACCCATCCATTGGCTGCTGTAGCCTATCATCCTCTGTCTCACACTTGAACACCATAGATAGCCAAATGCTCGGCCAGTCCATCTCTCTGTGGGTGAAGTGGTAAAGTCTGAATGTTTTTCACATCCAGTTGCTAGACCTTGCCAAACACAGCAGCCTCAAAACAAACTCCCTGTTGTCATGCAGTTCGTCAGGTGCATCAAAACGGAACATCTTGCTGACCAGGCGATCATCTGTGGTGGCAGCACTAAAGCCACTTCTTGAAGTATGTCACAAAGACATAGTGGTACCCTTGCTTGGATATGGCAATTGGGCCCCATGTTGTCTGTCCAACACTGAGTGAACATGTAATTTCACACAAATGCATGAAAATGCCATTTCAAATCATACTGGCAGGAGGGCCAGTAGAACCAAACCTGAAGAAGCTGGAGTGTCTTTCTAATGATAAAATGACTGGCCCCTGCCAAGCCATAGACCATTTGTAGGAGTTGCAGGCAGAGAGGCACCAGCAGCTGCTTGACCTTGTACTCGTCATGCGGTCCCTGCCAGAGTCTATGGCTTATGAAGATGGCAGTCTTTGCACATGCATTTGGTGTCAGCTCTTCGACCGAGCTGAACCAGCAGGACCCAGCCACGCCATTTAATGCATCAATGCCGAAGTGGTACAAAATATCTTTCTTCTTCACCGAAATGCAGGGAAGGCCCAGAGACTGCTTGGGCCGTGGATGGGACATGCAGCTCCCATATACATATCCACCCGGCCGCCAACCCACCGCAGTCACGTCCACAGTAATCCCCCACCTGGTCCAGAGGAATACTGCTGCTCGTCAGGTAAGTACTTCCTAATGCTTATGTGGATGTGCAATCACCAGACCTCTTCCTGCACAGGTCTCAGGGTGTTGGATCGATCCATCCTGCTGTTATTTGTGGACAGGGGCCTTGATTTTGCAGTCTAGCAAGCTCGTTCGAATATGCTTTTAAGCTGCAGCTTCTGCTCCAAGTCTTTCAGCCATTCTCCTGTCTCTCCAGTCCCACTGACCAACAACACTGACACAATCTCACAAGTCGCTCTCTGTCTTTGGCTTCCTTGCTGTTTATTGGGTACACACAAAGAAGTATTCAGACAGTGGCACAGGATGGTAAACTGACAAGGGCTTCTGTAAACTTGCACAAACCTGAGGCCAAGGGTGGCAAATAGACAGGAAAAACAGGGAAAATCACACTGGGGATAATGATACAAAAACTCAGACTCACATTTACTAAAACATTCACCAACTTTTGAAATGAGATCACATTCAGAATTACTAGATGCTACACTCACACTGGCTAATAACTACATCATTCACAGAACATAGAGCCCAGAATGCTTGCTGCATGCTGTATATGGTCAGGTTTAGGATTTCCTTAAAGTTTGATGGCTCACATGCGTAGGCTTACATAATTTCCACAAAACTGACTGTGACGGTCGAGACATGACCGCACAGGACTTGTGCCCTGTCGGCACTCATCTTCCCTCCATATCAGTGGTTATGTACCCACACATGCATACACAACCTTAACATTCACTAAATTACTTTTACATCACATTATGGACTGTTACCTTATGGATGGCAGCGTTGAGAGAGCATAACTTTGTACCGATCTATGGACAGAATTAACTGCGTCGGTGTGGCGACGGCAACATGCTGTTGCGCAAGAATATAACTTTGGGCCATAGCTACGTGGCTAGCACTTTGGACGTTCGCACTCACCTAACACTTTTTCCCATAATGTGGTAATGTTTCATGTAATGTATGACACAAGACAACTATCTGCTATGTTTGCTAGGCTTGGGTATCGAATATCGAGTATTGGTTGGAACCGGGACTATCTTTGCGATTTTCCCGGAATCGTTCAAAAGTTTAAATTTCGATTCCTAGTTTCGATTCCCAGTCCGCCGACCACAAGAAGAAACGGCTGAACACCAACGAAGAAGCGCATAGTTCATAGAATTAAAATTCATGGAGAAGGTCAGACTATTTCATTCAGAAAGCAGGGTTCCCGCGGATCCTTAAATAGTCTTAAATACAACTGAATTTTCGAAAGAGGTATTAAATGTGCGTATGGGACTGCCAGCGAGTGCAAGAGAGCGAGTGATGTCTCAATCCATTTTCGTGTATTTAAAACGCAATTGTAAAAGTGACTAGGCTATTAGGCTACGGGAGGAAGTGTAGTGGTTGCAGAGTGAAGATGTTTTTCAAGGGTGTGGTTAAAGGAGTGAAAACAGTAATAATACAGTAGGCCTATGTACAAAATAATATGCCTGACGTTTTCGTGGTGTAGCTGAGGCCAGAGAGATATATAGGTAGCTTACGTGGAATGAGGAAGCCTACGGTAAAATGAGCAAGAGAAAGAAAGAGCGATAGGTTGGTTGGCCATACGTTCGAATTTAGGCCGGACATATGGATTTTAAAAGCCCTGTCTGGCGTCCGGCGCAGCCTCAAGCCGGACGCTCATTTGTTCTCCTTTTTGGAGTTGCGCTTGGCATCTAAAATCGTTGCTCGGACGCAGCATCCTTTCACAAACTATGGACGCGAAGACTGCTGGTCAAATTATGTGCAGTGCTTCGCAATCAGGAGGAAATACTGTATATGTTAAGTTGATCTGTTTGCATCTTTCCAGCGTGTGTTGCTGGCCTAGCCTAGGGAAGAAAATATCTGTCTAAGTTATAATAGCCTACCTGTAATATCTGCCAGCAGCTTGCTTGCCAGTGTTTCCCAGTAGGCTAGGCCTACTTCGCAAAAGTTGTGAACTATAACCGCATATTTTTTGAATGTCGGCGACTGGCTACATAAAAAAAAACGTGTGTTCATAATACGTGCGTGCTTGAGATGAAACCAGCAGTTTTCAGCAGGATCATGCGAGGAGGACCTGTCTCTTAATTAATTTAAAACAAGTTAATGGTTTTACAATGTTTCAGTCAAGCTTTGGTTGGTTTAGATACAACTGGTATGCAAAATGTAAAGTAGTGGATTAACTTTAATTTGCTGTGCTGCATATTGGACAATAGATGCACATAGTAAATTATATAAAGTAGGCTTATTAAAATATGTAGCTTAGTCTAACTTTGAAAAAAATATTGAAGGGAATCCAGTCCAGTGCACATGTCTTTGGCAAGTAGCCTAGGCTACTACAGACACAGGTGAAAAACAATCAGCCTCAGCAGAAAGCAAAACCAAATATGTACAGCCAGCTTCAAAAGCAAGCAGCCCAGACCCTAAAATTGGGCATTTATATCTTTGAAGGTAATTCACACATAATTATTTTTCTTTCGCCAAAATATATTTGGTAACTTCTGTAGACATCCAAAATGGGGTTGGGGTTAAAATTAGTAGGAAAAAAAACTATTGCATAAACAGTCATATAGATAGATAGATCGATAGATAGATAGATAGATACTTTATTGATCCTCAAGGGGAAATTCAAGTCCTCAAGGGGAAATTCAAATTCAATATATATTGTCGTGTCTTTACTTTTGTCTAATCATTAAAGTGTCTGCTGGATAGACTAGTTAGCCAGCTGGCTAGCTCAGAACTCCCGTCTTGACATCAATCAATGGATATATCGTACTCACAGTCTCCGAGGCAAGGTTAATGACACGACATGAATCCCAAGGTAAAGTTGAGTTGTTTACTGAAGTATGTAGCATTACAACAGGGCTGCAAAAGTCACCTAGCTCCGACGAGGGAGAGTTATCTCGCCAGGGCCATATGGTGGGTAATATGCAGCTATCAAAACTGAATCACTTCCGTGTACACACACTATAAGAAAATTACATTCAGACCCTACCGGCCAGATAAGATACTGCACTAACGTTGTTAACTGAACTAAAAGCAGGCATACATTACACTGCCCCCCTCCAAGAATACTGAGTCCCTTCAGTACAAATGCAAGTTCAAACTCAAATGTAAACTTAACACATTTTAACATGGAAACTAATGAAAACTACCAATCATCATTAATAAAAGTCAAAGAATAAATGAGTCGTTAAAGCATTAGCATAACGTGTCACAACTGATTGTAATGATGGGAGTCCATTTATAATTGGTAACGGACAGGGGGACGGACCTCACGACCTCGTGAAGTGGTCAGGTGCTGCGAGGGTGTCGGGACGCTGTCAGGCTGGTTCAGTGGCGCCTTTTCCATCGGGGTGGGTTGACAGGCTTTCTTGCGGGCCTGACGGCGCCGTCGCGCAGTTCTTTGACGTCCGCGACCTTCATGCTCCACTTGTCCCGTTTCCTCATCCGCAGAGCTAGAGGAATTCTTTGGCTTACTGCTGGGTTCATCAAGCGAGTCGATAGCACGCTGTGGGGGCTGGTCTCTCTGGAGAATCTCGTGCCTTTTTCGTCGTATCCATCCAGGTATCATGTCAGCTGTATAGGGCTTCAGACGGTCATGGTGCAGGATCTTCCTATCTCGCTTCCCAATTACTTCATACAGCACTGGACCCAAGCAAGAGGCAATGATGCAGGGGCCTTTCCATGGCGGCTGGAGCTTAGGGCTAAATCCTTTTTTCTTGGTACTGTCCTTGACATAGACCAAATCTCCAACAGCATATGGTTTCCCTTTAGCTCTGACATCATAGATCCGCTTCTGTCGTTCTTGAGCAGCTTTTAGGTGTTCCCTAGCGGCTTCCTGTGCCTCTTTCAGGCCCTGCTCCAGTTCACTCAGGAACTCGAATCACCTGTAGGAGAGTCCTGTTGAATCTCTCTACCTGGCCATTTGAAGCAGGGTGGTATGGCGTAGTCCTGGTTTTAGTGATCTCGAGAAGCTGGCATAACATCTTGAAAAGAGTGCTCTCAAAGTTGCGACCCTGATCACTATGGAGTTCCAGGGGGCACCCAAAACGTGAGATAAAGTCATACACCAGTCTTCTGGCTGTAGTCTCTGCTCCTTGATCTGGTACACCATAAGCTTCCACCCACCGTGTGAACTGGTCTATTACAACCAGGATATACCTGTTACCTGCCGCCGATACAGGGAAGGGACCAAGCATGTCCAAATGAAGGCGGTCCAAGGGTGCTCCAGCCTGGTAACACTGCAGCGCTGCTTTCTTTGTTGGTCCAGCAGTCTTGAGTGCTGCACAGCTCTGGCATTTATGTATGAAGAGTTCCACACCACCAGCCATCCCATACCAGTGATAGCTTTGTTTGAGGCGCTGTAAAAGTTTTGCCGATTCCCAGGTGGCCCCCTTGAGGCGGATCATGGCAAGCCCTGATGAATTCTTCTTGCATTGAGGTTGGTACTAAAAGCAAGTAATGGGGTTGTCCTCCGTCTGCCTTTTCCCACCGATAGACTAGAACTCCATGGCGCAACTCAATCTGGGGCCAGCAAAGCCAGTACTTCCTCACAGCCGGACTTTCAAGAGACACTTCATTTCGTGTGGGCAGTTCTCCTGCTTCAATCCACTGATGTAGTTTGGATAATGCAGGATCTCTCCGCTGCTCTGATGCCCATTCTTCTCGACTTAGCGGCTGAAGCCAGTTTATAGATGAAGTGTCCATCTGCGTGGCTCCTGTATCTGATGGTCGTTCTGTTGACTGATTTCCTTCGTCCTTGTCTGTTGCTAAACGTCTGACTGCAAGAGGAACCACATCATCCACGTCATCCATGAATTTGGCCCATTGCTGATGGAGTCGTTGGCAGTGTGCACAGCCATGGCATGGCATAGAAGCCACATTTCGTCCTGCTTCATAGCAGTCACATTCTTCTCCCTCATCTGCATCTTTGCGCGACAATGCATCTGCATGTCTCCTCCCTTCTCTGTGCTCAATCTCGAAGTCGTACTGGCTCATCTCTTCTAGCCATCTTGCTAATTGCCCTTCTGGGTTCTTAAACCTGAAAAGCCATACCAAGCTGTTGTGATCTGTCCGCAACAGGAACCTTTTGCCAAGAAGATAATGGCGAAACTGACGGGAGAATTTAACCACAGCGAGTAATTCCCGTCTGGTTACACAGTATCTATGCTGAGTTGGTGTTAAGTGGCTGCTCGCATTGGAAATTACTATTTCTTCTCCCCACTGATATTGGGACAGTACAGCTCCAATGCTGTGGTTTGATGCATCTGTGTCAAGGACAAATTTCCCCTCGCTAGTAGGGTAAGCCAGTATTGGAGAGGATGTAAGCTTTTCCTTCAAGTGCAGGAAGGCCTTTTTCTGCTCCTCCCCCCACTGGAACTGGATTTCCTTCCTTAAAAGACGTGTCAAAGGGCTTGCTAGTTCTGCAAAGGATGGGACAAACTTTCTGTAATAGTTGCACAGGCCCAGGAAAGCTTGGAGTTCCCGTTTGCTTGAAGGTTGTGGCCAATCCTGTACATCCCTAACCAGTGCTGAATTAGGGCGTATGCCTTCGCCACTAACAACATGCCCCAAGAATAGGACTTCCTCCTTCAAAAGCTGACATTTTGAAGGTTTCAGTTTTAGCCCATAACTTTGCAATCTTTCAAAGACTTCCGTAAGACGCTCCAGGCTCTCTTCCACATCTTTGCCCAGGATAATGATGTCGTCAAGGTATATTAGTAGTGTGTCCCATTGGAGTCCACGCAGGGCTAACTCCATTGCCCTCTGAAAACTCCCAGGGGCATTACACAACCCAAAAGGCATCCTGGTGTACTCATATAAGCCATACTTTGTGATGAATGCTGTCTTTCCCCGATCTTTTTCGTCTAGGGCGATCTGCCAATATCCACTTTGTAGATCAAGAGTGGAGAAGCTCCACCTAGAACATCTAAGCACTCTTCAATCTTAGGCAGAGGATATGCATCCTTGGTTGTCAAGCTATTTAGACGGCGGTAGTCCACGCACCAACGCACACCTCCATCCTTTTTACGGACTACCACTACGGGTGATGCCCATTCGGATGATGAAGGAGTAACTACTCCTGCTTCTAGCATGGACTGAAGGTGATTCTTTTCTTCATCTTGAAATCCTAGAGGGGTTCGCCTTGCTGGCTGGCGCACTGGTCTAGATGCCCCAGTGTCTATTTGGTGTGAGACAGCAGAGAAGTAGCCCAGGTCTGTATCAGATGCAGCAAAGAGGGCCTGGTGCTTTAATAACAACAAGATCAATTTTTGTTGCTGCTCCTCACTGAGCATCTCTCCAGATGCAGTGTACAAGGCTTGGATATGCTCAGGTAAGTCAGTAGCCTTGGCTGTGACTACCCTCCCAATCTTCGGAGCACTTTTAGGGTCATTGTCCAGACTGCTTTCAACACCCATGTCAGACTAAACCGGTAAGTCATCTGAGAATGCCTCAATCAGGATTCCAAGGCATGCTCCTTTGCGCAAAGCAGCCTTATCCGGGGAGAGGTTGCACAGCCGGACAGGAACACGAGCATCCATATTTGTAACAGCACTTCCTGAGGACACATTCTCCGTTATGTTAGTAGGTTCCAATACTGCAGAGATTCCTGGTCTTGGGTGGTCAACTTCTCCCCACACCACACTCTGGTGGCAGGGTTATGTCTTTTTCCAACAGCACACGGGCAACAGAGTAGTCTGGCCCCTCCCCTCCAATGATCTTTGCAGGGATTGGCTCTCCTTCAATGAACACACGGCCGGTGGCCTGAATTGTGACGTTCGCAGCTCTGAGGAAAACCAGGCCCAAAAGAAGACGATCATGAATTGGGGCCACATAAACATCCCAATCAAATGTGTGGGTTCCTATCTGGAAGACCACTTGCACTCCACTCATGGCTGACATTTCACTGTTGGACTCTACATTGTGAAGAACTGCCTTCTCAAAGGCTTGCTGATCATCTCCATAGAGTTGCTTGTAAAGTCCTTCAGACAAAATGGTTGCCTCAGCCCCTGTGTCTACTACTGCTTGGACCGGAATGTTATTGACCTTCACTGCTATGTGGAGGCTTGGACCTCGGTTAGTGGCACGACTGATAGTCAGTGTTGGGGACTGGGCCCGCTCACAAACTGCTTCACGCTCGCCTGTTGTCTTGTGGAGAGCGGACGGGCTGGGTGACCTAGAACACTCTCTCCTGAAGTGCCCCGCCTCCCCACACTGGTAGCAAAGCCCTTTAGTGCCCCTGAGAGGACTTCCAGCGTTGGCCCGTGCTCTACTTTCAGGCTGAGACGATTGCTGCGGCTGCCCGTGGCCTCTGTCACGGCTTGGGCTATGTTCTCTTCCTGGGGGATGGTCTGAGTACCTCTGCTCTCTTCGGTCACTCATGACTGGCTGCAAACGGGTAAGTGCCAACTGCATTTGCTCAACTTTTTCAATGAGTCCTTTAAACTGATCAGCTGTGACATAGGTTTAGACTTTGAATGCGACGAGATAGTGGTGCCATGTCATCATCATCATCAGCCCAGGACACACGCCTTGTTCTATCTTTCAGGTCCAGCTCTCGCCCCACAGTAGCCTTGTAATTGTGTTCATGTGCCTCCACTAACTTCTGAGCCTCCGCTAGTGTGCACGGATCCTTGTTCATGACCTCATAGGCTAATTTCTGATTTTTTAAACCTTTAAGAAAGGCATCTGCTGCTAATTGGTCTTGCAGTTGCATTTCCACACCAGGATAGGCCAGGGTTATTAGGCGCCTTACCTCCTCTGCAAACTCAGCTGAAGACTCTTTTGATTGTCGCAGTTCTCCAAGTTTCCTGCGAACAGTTGTTGGGGGGTCATGTTGACCGAACCGTTGAGTCAGGTGTTCTTTAAGCAGAGTGTAGTCCTCTCTGATGTGTTCCGGGAGTGAACATACATAGCGCATGGCAGCCCCACGAAGGCATTCATGCAGCTTGTTGACTCTTTCAGCACCGTTCCATTCATATTTCCGAGCTAGTCTCTCAAAAGGCAACAAGAATGACTCGCAGTCCTCCTTCCCTTCATATGTTGCCATTTTTGGCCTAGGACCATCATATGTGGTGGATCGACCTGCATCGGGACGTGCCGGACTGGGGCCATACGCTCGTGGGGTGGCAGCTGTGAAGCGCTGTCGTCCTCTCTCCATGCCTCTGGCCCTCTCCTCAGGACCTGAATCAGACACCATCCATGAGGGGCCTGCACTCCGAGCCCGTTGTTGAATAACGTCCAGCTGAGCCGTAAATGGATTTGCAGTGTCCGGTATATCCATGGGTGTGGCTGAAGATACTCGCACAGGTGAGTGCCGAGTTGAGCGGTGCTCTTGTAATCCATGGCCGAGATAGCCTTCTCGATCGGCCTCTGGTCTCCGACTTCGTGTAGCCTGACCTGGGTTTAGGCTTTGCGAGACTTGTGGAGTGGCTGTTGCCAGTTCTGCAGGTGTGCCATTGCTGGCCTTAAGATGTGGGGCTAACACAGCTAGGAATTCTTGCATGTGTTGCTGCTCCAACACCAATCGCAGCCACGGTGGAGGCTCTTCTGCTGCTGAAGCTGTAGCACCTCCAGTGGCTCCAGTATCATTCTGCTGATCTTCAGACATGTTTGTTTAATTTCTGTATTTTTTTTATTTTTTTTTTAAGTTATTATTGTTGTTTATGAGGTGAATAAATAAAGTATCTTGTAAATAGAATGTCTTGATAATTGAAGTCAATCTTGTAATTAAGAGCTCCAAGTGTTCTATCTCCTTGTAATTGTATTATTTTCCAATAAAATCATTGGTCCTTATATGCAATCAGTGTATAATACTGTTTTGGGAAATTAGTCCATGTTAACAATCTATGAGCTATTTTCTGTTAAATGTCCATATTATTTTTATCTTCCAACGATATGTTTTCCATTTGCAAAACAGCAACGTTCTTCTCTGTAGCGATCTTGCCGTGCAGCTGGGAAGGATACACTGTTGCAAAATCACGTAGACCCTGGGAAACCCCTCTGCTTGTCGTTGCTAGGCAGCGGCTAGTTCACGTTCCCAATGGCAAAATAGCACAGTCCGGAATTTTAAATAGTGGCCTCTGAAGCACAGTTGTCGTTGTCTTTCTTATTCTGCTTCAATGCTGATGGCTACTTGCACTTCTGACACCAGTGTCGTGTCTTTACTTTTGTCTAATCATTAAAGTGTCTGCTGGATAGACTAGTTAGCTAGCTGGCTAGCTCAGAACTCCCGTCTTGACATCAATCAATAGATATATCGTACTCACAGTCTCCGAGGCAAGGTTAATGACACGACATGAATCCCAAGGTAAAGTTGAGTTGTTTACTGAAGTATGTAGCATTACAACAGGGCTGCAAAAGTCACCTAGCTCCGACGAGGGAGAGCTATCTCGCCAGGGCCATATGGTGGGTAATATGCAGCTATCAAAACTGAATCACTTCCGTGTACACACACTATAAGAACATTACATTCAGACCCTACCGGCCAGATAAGATACTGCACTAACGTTGTTAACTGAACTAAAAGCAGGCATACATTACAATATCTTTTTGCCGTGGTATAGTCTTAAGTTTCATTTAGATGTCTTGAAAAGGTCTTAAAAGTCTTTAAATTTGCACTTGGAAAATGTGCAGATACCCTGAGAAAGACCATTGGTTAGCTAGCTCATTTAAAATATCCTAAACTTTTTTTGACCCAGCCTCTTAAAAAAATCGGAATCGAGAATCGCTAGGAACCGGAATCGAAATAAGAAATCGGAATTGGAATCGTAATCGTTCAAATTCAAACGATACCCAACCCTAATGTTTGCACATGTATTGTTAACTTAAGTAAGACGAAGCTTGAGTAAAACATGAATGCTATGCAGACATAAAAGTTACCGACTGTTGCGTTGTCTCGTTCTGGCTCTGAATGTCCGGTGGCAAAGGGGGCCGACGAGACACTACGGACGATTTATTGGTTCCGGGCGGCATTGAGCCGTGCCATTCTGTTTATTGCTGTGGGGGATGTCCGCGACGGTCCTGATCAAACCGCCGCGATCTTTATTCTTAACACCAGCAATAGGGTGTACTATTTAGCAATTTCTTTTGATATAACTGCTATGGCATAGGTCACATCTATATGCTTGTGATTCAGGGTCTGTCTTGTCTTCCTGTAGTAATTGATTCTTTATTGTTTCCCTGTTTATGTGAATGGTGCTGGTCGCCAGGTATATGTACCCCTCTGTTTCATTTGATGTGAGTCTTGATGTTGTTGGTGATGCGCAACGTGAGTGTTACGACCCTGTATTTGGAAAATAGTCACCTGTAAACTCTATTGGAATTTTTGAAGAGCTATTGTTATTTTTGTTTTCTTTATTAGTTCAGTAATTGTCCTGACCCCTCTGCTTGTATTGTGTGCAAGCCCCGTCATTAAATTTTTGGTCCATTCTCAATCACTGCCTCTGAGTCCTTGGCCACACCCCCTTTGATTGAAGGTAACTCCGCTCGGTACCGTGACAACTGGTGTCAGAAGTGGGATGGCCATTAGAGAGCAGTATTGATTTATTTTTTTTCTCTCCCCTTTTGGATTTTTCTACTGCTTGTGAGTGATTCTCCCCCCCACCTGTGAACGCCACCATGGCCCCAAAGAAAAAGAGTGTGCAGCAAGGTGACGGGACAGCTAGGGGAGAAGAGGCTGGTGACGAGGAACCTGAATTGGCTAGTCTGGCCGAGGATGGCTCCCTGCAGGATCTGCGGGACCTGATCCGCACCCAGATGGCACAGCAGCAGGCCCGGGAGGAGCGCATTGAACAGGAGACAGCGCGACAGTGGAGGACAATCCAACATCAATTCAGTCTTCTCCAGCGGGAGGTGCAGGAGAGGACCACCCCGACCTGGAAGGACGTCCCCACCCAGCTCCGTCGACGCTTCACACCCCCACTGGGATTACCCCGTTCAAGCAGTCAGGTTAGAGGGCATGTAGAACAGGAGCCTCGACTCCAGTGCTTATGTGACAGCGATGATATTGAGCACTATCTTATCATATTTGAGAGGGTAGCGGTGGCTCCCCTCTTGACGGGCAAGGCTAGGGCTGCCTACATTAATATGAGACGAATATTTGTGGACGAAACCGGCACCGACTGGGACAACTGGCTCCCATATCTTCTTTTTGCTTATCGAGAAGTCCCGCAGGCCTCAACAGGATATTCGCCGTTTGAGCTGCTTTATGGCCGGGAGGTTCGGGCACCACTGTCATTGCTGAAGGAGAGCTGGATGGGACAAGAGCAGGTCCCCCAGACACAGAACACCCTCTCCTATGTTCTCCAAATGAGGGAGAGACTGAAGAGTATGGGAGAGCTTGCCCAGCGAAACCTTGAACAGGCGCAACAACGACAGAGGACCTACTATGATCAGAAAGCCAGAGCCCGTAGTTTTCAAGTCGGAGACAAAGTGCTGGTGATGCTGCCCAGTGACAACAGCAAGCTGCTGGCGAAGTGGCAGGGCCCTTTCCATGTCACCCGCCGACTGGGATCCACCACATTTGAGGTTTCCAAGCCGGGGCAAAAGAGGTCCAGATGGGTGCTGCACATCAACCTCTTGAAGGAGTGGTGCGAGCGACCCGCACCAAGGACTGATGTGTTCATGATCCGGCGTGTGCAGGATGAGGATGAGGTGGAGGAGTAGTACCTACCGTTACCATCAGAGGGCGCCTTCGACCTCAGTCACCTCTCCCCTGCCCAGCAGGCTGATATCCGTCAGCTCTGTAGTCCAGCGTTGTTCCAGGAGAAGCCAGGGCGCACCCGACTGGTAGACCACCACATCTCCCTGTGTGAGGGGGCGGTTCCCCGTCGCCTGAGCTATCGGATCCCTGAGCATCTCCTTGCTGCTCTGAAGGAGGAGGTGGAGCAGATGAAGACCATGGGCATCATTGAGCCATCCAAGAGCGATTGGTGTAGTCCAGTCGTATTAGTGCCTTAGAAGGATGGGACGTTGAGATTTTGTGTGGACTTCAGGTACCTGAATTCAGTCTCCAAGTTCGACTCCTATCCGACACCTCGACTCCTATCCGACACCGACGACCTGGTGGACTGCCTAGGCTCTGCCAAGTGGGTAAATACCTAGGATCTGGCCAAAGGTTATTGCCAGGTCCACCTCCATGATTCTGCCAAAGGGCTAACTGCCTTCCGGACCCCGTGGGGCCTTTTTCAGTTTTCAGTAATGCCATTTGAGTTACATGGAGCCCCGGCAACCTTCCAGAGGTTGATGGACCGGGTGGTCACAGGAACCAATGGCTACGCGGGGGCGTATTTGGATGACGTCATCGTGTACAGTTCATCATGGGGACAGCATCTCCAACATCTGCAGGAGGTATTGCAGAAGATTGCGGCTGCAGGTCTTACCCTCAATTCCGCCAAGTGTGCAATTGCCAAGAGGGAGTCTGAGTACTTGGGCTATGTGATCAGGGCAGGGGTCATTAAGCCTCAGGTACAGAAGCTGGAAGCCATCCAGAAATGTCCCCTGCCACAGACAAAGACCCATGTGGGTATGGCTGGATGGTATAGAAGATTTGTACCCAACTTCGCTGGCCGGGCGGCGGCCCTGACAGACCTGACCCGTAAGAACTGTCCAGTCCGGGTCCAATGGTCTGAGGAGGCCAAGAAGGCCTTCCAAGACATTCAGCATGCCTTATGTAACCAGCCTGTTTTGTACTGTCCTAATTTTGAACAGCAGTTTGTGTTGCAGACTGATGCTTCCAATACCGGCATAGGGGCGGTGCTTCTCCAAGGGGAACCTGGTCAGCGGCATCCGGTGGCGTACATCAGCCGGAAACTGTTCCCCAGGGAGGTGCGCTACTCCACGGTCCAGAAGGAGTGCCTGGCGGTGAAATGGGCCCTTGACACTTTCAGGTACTACCTCTTGGGCCGTGAGTTCCTCCTGGAGACAGATCACCGGCCACTGCAGTGGATGGATCGCACGCGGGATTCAAATGCTCGCATCACCCGCTGGTATCTGTCCATGCAGCCATACCGGTTCACCATCAGCCACGTCCCTGGACGGAATAACACCACCGCCGACTTCCTCTCCAGCCTGCCGGCGTGAGACCAGAGGTGGGGGGGTGTGTGACGGTCGAGACATGACCGCACAGGACTTGTGCCCTGTCGGCACTCATCTTCCCTCCATATCAGTGGTTATGTACCCACACATGCATACACAACATTAACATTCACTAAATGACTTTTACATCACATTATGGACTGTTACCTTATGGATGGCAGCGTTGGGAGAGCATAACTTTGTACCGATCTATGGACAGAATTAACTGCGTCGGTGTGGCGACGGCAACATGCTGTTGCGCAAGAATATAACTTTGGGCCATAGCTACGTGGCTAGCACTTTGGACGTTCGCACTCACCTAACACTATTTCCCATAATGTGGTAATGTTTCATGTAATGTATGACACAAGACAACTATCTGCTATGTTTGCACATTTATTGTTAACTTAAGTAAGACGCGAAGCTTGAGTAAAACATGAATGCTATGCAGACATAAAAGTTACCGACTGTTGCGTTGTCTCGTTCTGGCTCTGAATGTCCGGTGGCAAAGGGGGGCCGACGAGACACTACGGACGATTTATTGGTTCCGGGCGGCATTGAGCCGTGCCATTCTGTTTATTGCTGTGGGGGATGTTCGCGACGGTCCTGATCAAACCGCTGCGATCTTTATTCTTAACACCAGTACTATTTAGCAATTTCTTTTGATATAACTGCTAGGGCATAGGTCACATCTATATGCTTGTGATTCAGGGTCTGTCTTGTCTTCCTGTAGTAATTGATTGTTTATTGTTTCCCTGTCTATGTGAATGGTGCTGGTCGCCAGGTATATGTACCCCTCTGTTTCATTTGATGTGAGTCTTGATGTTGTTGGTGATGCGCAACGTGAGTGTTACGACCCTGTATTTGGAAAATAGTCACCTGTAAACTCTATTGGAATTTTTGAAGAACTATTGTTAGTTTTTTTTTCTTTATTAGTTCAGTAATTGTCCTATGGACCCCTCTGCTTGTATTGTGTGCAAGCCCCGTCATTAAATTTTTGGTCCATTCTCAATCACTGCCTCTGCGTCCTTGGCCACACCCCCTTTGATTGAAGGTAACTCCGCTCGGTACCGTGACACTGACATTGAAGACTAAGAGACACACTGTACATTGGCTGAATATAACAAAAGCACTTTTTGATTTTGGACTATGTGATGATCCTTTGTGATGACTATGTGATGAGCTACAAGAAAAATAACAGCAGCCCTCAGCATAAGTTTGAGCATAAATTCCTTAGCTCACTCAGTTGTACATAATTGTAGACTATAATTATGGATAGTTCTATGCACAGTTCTTTCCCGATCTTGGATATTGTCATTCCCTTCTTGATTTTCAACTGTATTGAAAATACCAGTTGAATACAATAAAAATAATATATTAACATCATAAAAGTAAAAAAAAGAAAAGAAAAACAACCAGGAAATATGTAGGCACTACATCAGGCCTTGGTCCTGGAGGAGTGTAATATTGTAGGAGTGGTTATGATCCACGTCCCTTAGTGTTTCTCATAACTTTACAAATGATAGTAAAGTTGTGATTTCTACAACATGATACATTTAGATACATAGATTAATTAATTGTTCTATGTTGCCATTGTGTACACCATGTCTCAACAGGTGCCATGCTCCATCAGTGTAGTTCAAAGTCTGACCGTTAGAGGGAGTAGTAATTCCATAACAATGTACTGTGAGTCCTTCCCATGGTAAAGCAGTTCCCCAAAACTAAAACAGCACTTGTTTTGTCACTTCTTTCCTGTTCCACAGTTCACAGAGGAAATCAGTGACAGCTTACATCTAGTTCCATCATGAGCAATTCCAGTTTGCCTTTTAATAGGTTGTCAAAATGTCTCAGGATCTGTTTAATGTTAGAAGAGGACTTTTGGATTATGGGTGGTCTGGTCGTCTCCCCCTAAAAAATAAAAAAATTCACAGACACACCCACACACATACAAAGACAGAGAGACAGGGTGAGACATGTAGAAATATCAGAGAAGACAGGCAAGATACATTTTTTTCAATAAGTTTTTCCTGTTTAACAAACATGATGACCCTACAGACAAAAATCACATAGAATTTATTGGCAAAAAGATACAACAGCATGTTTATTTTCTCTGTAGATTGAGATCCTTTGGCGCTAGTAGCCAAATAATTTCTTTGTTTTTTACATCAGTGATTCAGAGTATCATGCTGTATTCTAGCACAGCTTGGCTGAGTAGCCTATCAGTTAAAAATAAAACAAAACTATATAATCAAATTAAAATTTGTTCAAAGATTATTAGACTACCTGTAGGATACCCCTTTCAGGAAGCTCACAACAAGAGCATGCTCTGGCTGGCTAGAAACATTTCCACTGACACCGAGTCCTCACATGTTTTGCACAAAGTATATCAGCTTCAACCTTCTAACAGACGCTTTAGAGTTCCTTCTTTTAATCACAACAGACTTAAAAAAACTCTTTTAAAAATCAATCTTTGTTTAGTGACTATGTTTAGTCATTAATGGTCATGTTTAATGTATGTCCTTGGTGTTATACTTCTTACATGAACTGCCCAGGGATGCAAAAAGAATTTCAGCCCTGACTGACAATAAAGTTGTATTGTATTGTAAGTAAAATGTACATGTATTTGCTAGAAGGCACCATGAAATGATGAAATAAAAATGAGAGAAGATAAGCATTTTTCATTCTTGACCAAGCATGTCATATTCTGTTCTGTCTCACTTGTCAAGTATGTTTATCTGTTTAACATGTTCCGGAGGAAGGAAGTTGCTTGCGGTCAAACTAGTGGTCATAACACTTTGGAGATGTGCCCATTTCTGTACTATTTTTGGGAAATGGTGGACTTTCCTGCAAATGAAGCATTACACCTACTAAAACTATAATAGACTTTCCTTATGAGCACAGTTGTGGTTTAGGTGTTGTCAGTGTCAACAAATGTGTATATGCTATACTCTATGCACGCCGGTGGACTTACAGGATGTAGTCGTTCTACCTCTACAGCGACGCTGGGATGAGTCAGTATTCCCTGGTAGTTCCTGGCGTTATGTTCCAATCCCTCTAGTAGAGAGGAACCACAGCCAGATTGCATGCGCTCCCTGGCAGCCTCCACATCCTGCACCAGATTATGCAGCGACTGCAGGACTTCAGCCATTCTGTCCTTAAACTATAGACCGCACAGAGACAAAGTGGTCAGTGTCTTTGGTTATGGCCTACATCATGAATGACAGGGTTAGGCAATCATGGAATGCAAGACGCTGGCAGACTGACTTACGTGAATCTTCTCCCACGTTTCTTTGTGTATGCTGGCATCAGGCAACCGAATTTCAGGAGAGAGAGGCTTGGTCAGTTCACTGCAGTTATTCTGTGTGGGAGAGACAGATATCAAAAGACTCGATGGGCATGTATTACAAATAAAACATAAAATGTTCATATACATTCCTTCCCCAGCTTTTCTCTTCTCATAAAACCCACTTCTCTAGTTTTGTTTTCTGCTTTGTCCATGTACCTGTGTGTTTTTTCTCTGTTTATCTAACCTTGTCCATGTGCCTTGTTCGTTGTCATTTACCTATGTGAAAACTGTAAAGCATCTCTGAATGTGTTGAAAAGCACTATACAAAATATAGCAGTACACTAGCGTTGCCATGGCATGAGCAAGCACTCACAGCAACTTTAATGGCAATTCACCTTATTCACCCGACGGCCAGAACGAGGCTACAGGGTACATTTGCCATTACACCTCAGTCTAACAGATGGTTGTAATGCACTCCATTTGCAAACGGCCAAAAAAAAGCTCACCGAAAAAGAAGAAGGGTTCGCTGGCCTGTTCTTCTTCTTCTTCAGTGAGTTTTTTTGGCAGTTTGCAAACGAAGTGCATTACCACCACCATCTGCTGGACTGAGGTGTAATGGCAAGTGTACCCTGTAGCCTCGTTCTGGCCTCTGGGTGAATAAGGCGAATTGGATAAAGAATGACTGAGATATCAGCTTATTTACTTTATTACAGCGACCCTAGAGGCCATTTCTTTTAGAGGCTAAGTTTATTTGCCAATGACAGCCGATCAAATACGGGCAAAAAAACTTGAATTTGAAAAATCTGACAAATATCGTTTATGCAGCTCTGTCTGAAGATCATCTCCGCCAGTTTCCGTGAAAATCAGATGAAATTTGTGATCGCTGAAACTTTTCGTAGAGTTTGGATCAAATCCAATATGGCGGAGGTCCAATATAGCAGAAAGTGACACAATAGGAGTCAATGAACTCAGGACGGGATTCCAACGGTGCCTGATTTGTGAAAATCGGACACACTATTCAATTGCACATGTGTGAATGTGAGTCCAGTTTCCACCCATTGATGGTGCTAGAGTGTTGGGCACAGAGTTCTGTAAATTGGTGAGAGTGATCATGGGACAGTCCTGAATCAGTGCGCCGAATTGTAAAATTTTTGGCCAAATTTTTCAGCTAGATAGCTGGGCTATAGAGGTCCGTAAATAAGTGTGAGAGGTCAGTGGAGTGTCCCGAAACTTTCTGCCAAATTTCAGCCCTTTTTACCAAGGCGTTCTATGGGCTGCCATAGACTTCCATGGCAGAAGTATAATAATAATTGCAAAAGCTAGTAACTCAATGGGGTCCTGCGGCTTCGCTGCTAGGCCCCCAATTAAATGTATTATTACCAATGGATTTGTTTCCTCACTAAGTCAGCCTGTAGCCTATGATTCAGGTGTCAGTCAATTATCACTTTCACTGACTGAATAAAGTGAATTAGCCTCTTCAAAGGGGAAGATGGAGTTTGAGCTGTAGCAGAGTTGTAATCAAAATGACAGTCAATCAAATGACAGTCGGGAATTCTATGCATTCCTGTACTTATGTTGTGATACAAATTAAAATCGCACATGCCAACTGGATATGCACAGCAATTATCTAGTGAACTGATTATCAGTGGTGTGGATCTATCCACTATGTCAAGATATTACAAGGAGCATTAGGCCTAAATAGATTATTGGCAAGTCAGACAAGTGGAGGGGCTCCAAACTAAAGTTAATAAAACTAGACTAGATTAGTATAAACCCCCTTCCACTGCCTTTCCTTAAAGCTGATGATGCAGCAATGATGCTGGACAATGTTGTTTGTAACTATAATCATTATAATTGCCTCACTGATTATAATCAGTGTGTAGCCTAAATTATCATAATGACCCCTTCGAAACACATGAAATCTATCATATGGTTATTCCTCAAAAACACCTTTACATGATTTGGAAATGTTTTGGATTGTTTTGGAAATGTTTTGGATTTTACTTTTACAACTAGAGACAAAAAAGAGCTGGAATTCTCACCATTCGTTTGCACAAGTTCTCAGCTTGGTTCCTCAGTCTGCCTCTTTCCACCTCATTGCAGAGAAATTCGCTTGGCTTGATGTGACTGTCACACACTGTTGAGGCTACCCAGAACAGCAACAGGGGTAGGATTCCTAACGGTGAACACGTGTTGTTACTAACGTTTACTCTTCTATGTAGCCTATGAACAACTTCGACAGACAGGTATGTTGTTAAAGATTACTTTTTCTAAAAAGGCCCCCTATACCATAATTGGTCTAAGGGTCTGTTCTGTTCTGTCTGACAAAGCATCTATCTCTAAATTATATCCTAATAATTAAATCCTGATAAATATGACTATTGATTAGGCTATAGTAGCCTATATACTTTTGATTACAAAATGTAATACTCACTGCTTACAGCCATACCCCCCTCGCTGCATGAAGCGAGCGATTGGGTTCCATTAAATCTGTTCAAGCATGCCTATATTGCCGATCCTTCCCGAGAAATACCTTGCTGCTTGACTATCATTTTGATCACAGCGGCTACGGCTCGAATTCCGACTTTCCCATGTTAAAAGGCTCGAAGTCACGAAACTCCTCCCCTCAAAACTAAACAGCATTCTATTGGCAACCAGATGATACAGTTGTAACAATGCAGGTTGACCATGTAGGCTATGTCATCTAAATTGTTGTGATGTGGTCTCTCAATGCCCTGGGAGAAAAAGAGGGTAGCGTCAATAGAGTAATTTATCCGTGTCGACAAGGAATAGCCTAAGGTCTAAGAAGCTTGTTTTAACTGTAAAGTGGATTAAAGGGCGCGTTTCACTTTTGTCGACGATGTGATCTGTAGCCTACGGACTTGAACTGAGTAAATATTTACAGGAAGCGACTAAACCATTGACATTTTATTTGACTTAGAATAGACCTTGCTCACCAACTATCCAATTTAGGTCTGAGCCTGCAGTTTCTCTAAACCATGCAAATGTTATCGGAAAAAAACCGCTTCTTTTTGGTTGGCCTAGTCTTTTTTAAGGCACTAACCGAAATTACCGATGGCTCGACATTTTCTCCACTGGAACTATAATAGGCTAATTTCCCCAGACACCTGTTGTAGGCTGACTAGCAGCCAAAGTGAGCACACCCGCTATGTAATGTAGTTAAGTTGAAAATTAGGCTACAGTAACTTGGTAATAACATTCTTTGGATCAATGGTGTGGTCACTCGGGACGCAATGTGTTCCTAAGTCATTAGGACATGGAAATCTTTCTCCTATCATGCTTAAATAAATAAGGGAGTAGGCCTAAGGAAACGTCACGTCCACAAACAAGCCCATATTTGCAGATCGTGTGAACAGCAAGCACCGGCAATTATTGTCACAGACATAAGCTTGCATTAGCTCCTATAATAGGCAACTTGATCAGGGGGTGTTGCGCGATTTAGGCTAGCGCTTTTTGAAATCAATATTAACCAGCCTCTTAAGATAAAAAAAAACGACCCGAAACTGCATTTGTGCGTTAGAAAATAAAAGGTATCGCTGCGTTGTGTGATCATGTCAACATGCTTTTACTTAGGCTACATCTCTTGTTCCTCCGAAGGTCACGAGATTTAATTAAGACAAAATGCGCCACCGCATGTTAGTGAGATCAAGCGCGTCTGGAGTTTCTGCGGGGAGCTGGATTGAAGGAAGAACTAAGGCTGTGACGGAACCCGCATTGCATCACAGAATCGTTGCCCAGCCACCACTTGAGCTACAGGCAGCATCTATTCGGTTTATTTTTTCTGTGAAAAAACAGCATGCCTTATGAAGGGATGTTGCTGCTGTATG
The DNA here is from genome assembly GCF_046254945.1 of Alosa pseudoharengus. Taxonomy (NCBI): domain Eukaryota; kingdom Metazoa; phylum Chordata; class Actinopteri; order Clupeiformes; family Clupeidae; genus Alosa; species Alosa pseudoharengus. The sequence goes on from NW_027468663.1 coordinate 27,709,181, forward strand.
GACACCTTGTAGCATGTTGTTTTTTAAACAGTTAAGCATTCGTTACATTGTTGTAAACTTTTTGGTTTCAGTGAATATACTAGATTTTGCTACGCCGAGTCATCAGCAGCAACAGGGCGTAAAAAATCAACAATTAAGCTGAACGGAGTAACCTGTTTGCAGTACAGTTACAAACAGCGTTAAAGTTCTCAGCCCTTACTCGCAGATTGAAAGAATTTGTGGAAATAATTAATGCATCATTTCCGCTAAATGGATCAGCGTAGGTGACGGTCGGATTATTGCCTTTTTGAGGAGATCTGAACCATTTAGGAATCCAAAGCCGGAGTAGGAAAAATGTGAGTAACGATGAGAAATGTACAACCTGTTTCTCCACCCACACATCTTTCAGACACTTAACGAGCACGAGTTTCTCCTTGTTGGATGCATGTAAGACAAGTGTTATCATTCTATAGCCTACATTTTATGTCATAGGTGCGCACTTGGTCATTTTAGTTATCGTGTTTTCTCAAGGGCACCATGATGTTCACGCGGAGATTCGAGCCTTCGCCAATATTTCATCTGACTGTCTATTGTTAGGGGTAAACAGGGTGACGAATAATTGTATCGTTTCTGTCCATCTAAAACAAACTTTGCAGACGAATATATATATAGGGTGCATAATGCTGTCCAAATACCCCCTCCCCCTCAAGGACCTCTGTGAGTCTCGTGTACGGTGATATGTATTAATATCTGATGCTGCTTCCATGTCAGAGTTGAAGTAGGGTAGGTAAGACTACTACGCTTTAGAGTAAATTATGGTTATCCTGTAAACTACAGACAGGGTGATCTTTATTCAGTCCACCTATATTTGTAGTGATTGACAAAGGTTTTTTTTTTTTTAATTCATCTGACATATAGTATGACCTGGTCTATAAAAATATTATGGGACGCTTATTTCTTCTGAGCAAGGCATGCGACTGCCATCTGATATACCATCTTGTTTTGGCGGCTGGCACCTTCATCATGTTCAGGCCTACTTATGCTCTGATTTATTGATTTTGATTGATTTTTAAGACACAACATTGCACCATACATTAAAACAAAAAAAAGTCAGGATACCACAATGAAGCCCTAAGGCATATTTCCATTGTGGTTTCTGATAGAGAGGGTGAAGAGGCAAGTCACAGTGGCTGTGCTTAATCGTGGCATTATCTCAAAATTAAGGCAGCAAGCCAATGGCAGTCCACGCGGTCAAAGGAAAACTGGCTAATTTAGAAAACACTGGGGAAGTTTTAAGATGGAAGAGAAAGTCAATTGGGTCAGTATGCTAGTGCTCCTGGCTCCAGAGCACCCAGTTCCACTGCCACAGGGCTGTTGAGGCAGTTGCTTAAGAAAGGTGGTGCATACCTACCTTTCTCAATATGACACTCCGGCAGCGTGGATGAAGTATAATTGTCTGAGGTCACCACTGTCTGTCACATTAATTCAGCATTACATGATTTCAGTTTGTGTATCAGGGCACTGATCACCTATGAATCCTTCTGTAGTGTAACTTAGAAGAACAAGTCCGAGCTTACTGAATAAAAATAATGTGTAGACTGGTTTTCCTGGATGCACTGCAGGGAAAGTCTGCAGCTGGTGTAGGCTACAGAAACACAATGCACAATCCTATCACCACACAAATCTAATTAAGCTTTAATTAGCATTTTAACAACCTCTTATTGATGTGTTTTCGAGATGAACTGGTTCGATGCATTCATTGAATTATTGAAGATAATAGCAATATGTATTCACTAAAAGCTAGTTAAATCTGTTGAGATGCAATTGCATGGACTTCTAGAAGAATTTGGTCTGTTTGATAGGCACAGTCGTAGGCTATACTTGATAGATGCATTGTACAGATTGCTTATTACCTGGATGCACCATGTGAGAGTGTGGATCCAGAATGAAACTTTTATGTGAGAGAGTGAAGGTCTTTGTGGAAAAAACATCTCTCATCGAATTCAAGGCTTTCCCTGGTTCCTGCGCTGGCTCCAGACCTGTTACCATGCCAGATGATAGCCTATCGCAGGCTGTGGCTCTATTGGGAAATTAGTTTGACAGCATGTCGAAGGCTTTGATACCCAGGAGAATTCTGTCTTTTATCCAGCAGAAAGTGTGTATGCAGCAGATGCCTGGGGAATGAGAGTGAAACAGACACTGAGCAGCACACACAGCCTCCACTTGCCTATATTTAGTATTTACTGTAGCACTCCATGTAATATTTATAATATTAATGGCTGCTGTGCTGCCCACTCACTCAGTGTTTAGGTGGACTTGAAGTGTGTTGAAATTTGCCTTGAACAAATTGCAAGCCTTGGTGAAGCTTATGTTGACAACCTTTTTTTAGGATTCATCCCGACTTCGCTCCAATCTGCTCTTTGCTTAAACGGATAATTTACGTTCAGTTTGTTGTTACCTAAATCCTGTGAAATAGCCCTACAAATAGAGTTCAATAGCAGAGTGTCTCTTAAGTGAGTGGTAGTAGGCTACATTCTTTGTAGTTCTTGACTGTTCATTTTGTGATAGACCAGTCAAGCATTCCCATGAGCAAACTGTTGAGAAGAGATAGTTAACCTAAAAAACATTTTGATGCCATTACTCCATTTTACTCCGGAACGGAATGATGCTTTATCTCTGCCTCCTGCATGGGAAAAAGCTACAACATGTCACAAGGGACACTACAAATGTGTACCTTTTGTCCAGATGTTTAAATTAACAAAATTCATTTCTGAAATCCTGTTTGTGCAGGGGCTTCAGAATCATCTGGTACCCCAATGGCTTCTCCTAAAGGGCCCATGAGACTTGTGGTCCCTCTGTATGGCCTTATGCTTTTCCTTTTCTAAGTCTTAACCATCATTTAAGGAAGGAGGTAGATATTTCTGTTTATTACACGGCTCTTCAAAGTGCTGCAGAATGCTCCATTCACTTGAATGGCCGTTCCCAACGTTCGGTGGTATGCTAATTCTCAATAACAGACCGCTGTCAAGGAAAATGGGCTTTGTGCTTATAATTTACGTCTTTCATATTACTGCGCAAGGACTGGAACTTCTTTCAAAAGTGAAAGCAGACGGTTGATCTGGGCCCACTTCCCCGAAAGCATCTTAAGCCTAAGAGCGTCGTAAAGTCCCTCTTACGAACGTCTTAAGATTTGCCGACTGTTTCCCGAAACCATCGTAGCTTAAGAGCATCGTGAAAACACTCGTAGATCTACGAGTGCTCCAGAGTACTCGTTACCGGCTAAGAGCGTCTTAACAGTACTTCTCACTGAGGTCACCAACAGGACATACAGAGGAATTACAACTTAGAATACATAATCCAATTTACGTTCCCATTCTTTATTGTGTTTACCTGTGATGAATCAGATTTTAGCGTGCAAAATAGCCTACATTTAATGGTCATAATAATGTGATGAAAAGCGGACAAAAATGCAATCAAGTTATGAAACGAGACGTTGCCAGAATAGTTTGACATTATCTTTGCTAAGTGAATATTTTATTAGGCCTATGAGGTAAAAAGCAGAGAAAGCAACATGTGGTTTAGTCTGTAGCCTACTGCATCAAAATCTAAGCCTACACATTTCCTCTCTTTACTCGACTTCTTTCTTATCTTCAAACGTGTTCATAAGTGGCACCGCGAAAAAGTATTACATGGTGCAACAATCTAATCTTAAAATAATTACAATTATTTATGTCTCTGTGTGGTATATAACCTACTTGGGATGCTTACATGCAGATTTCAAAGTGTTTCTATTTTCGTATTGATGTGAATTAATGTGTAGATCCGAAGTTTAAATAGGCCTATAGCTGTGACGTGCAGTCACCTGACATCACCGTCAAATCAGAGGATGTTTCAGAACTATTAACGTGGACAGCTCCCCTTAAGAGCATCTTAAGAGCAGTGCACGCGCGTTCACGCTACGAGCATGTTCGGGAAACAGTCGGAAAAATCAAACGAACGATCGTAAGATGAATCGTAGAAAACCCTCTTAAGAGCGTGTCTCCGTCGTTATCGGGGAAGTGGGCCCTGCATCACTGTATGAAACATTACAAAAACATGAAACATGACACATTACATATAACTGTAAATCATCTGATCATCTAATATTTACAGATATCTAGGCTATATTTAACATTTATTTGATATTTGGCCTGTTATGAAATCATGTATTGAACAATTTAAGCACACCTCAGCTTTAAGAAAGTCAAATAGCCTAGATGCATGCTTAGCATTTTGTGATCATTAAGGCTACTTTCACAAACTCTTAGTCAGCTGTCCTCTGATTTACCGATATCTAGGCGACATTTGTAATATTTATTTTGTATTTGGCACGTTATGAAATAATGTGGAACAATTTAAACACAGTGTACAACTAAAAGCCCAAATTTGGAGACATCCATGTATGTTGAAATTTACTGCAAATTCAAAACGGGATTACTCTGGAACGGCTAACTGTACAGGGGACTGCTTTACACCTTTGTGTTCGGTAAGGTCTGCTGTTTATTCTGATATATGGTTTGTCATGTGTTAAACGAGGGGTTCGTGAAGTATTCCGCCGAGATGAATGGGTAGGGAGATGGACGCAAAACCTTCAGTAGAATTTATGATTAAATTGAATGATATTATTTACTTTTCTCGCGAACCGTTCATCACAGCAATTAGCGGCCGACATCGTTTAAAAGCTGAGAAAAAGCTCTTTCGTGTGATACTTGTGATGTCTGTGTGATGAGTAGGCTACTTCGCAAGTAGTTCAACTGAGAAGAATGGGTGAATTTGGACGCACTTTCTTTCTTGCGCTAACTTTCTCCACTGCGTAATTTGCGCTGTGAATGCTAAGATTGTTTTGACAGGCCATAGGCTAAATATATATCGCTATTAGTAGGACGCAAAGCAGAATATTGAAACAAGGGGGCACCAAGGCCACCATGGCCTGTAAACCTCTGATTTTCAAAGGGGCGTCACGGCCAATGCAAGGGGCTACGACGGCCATGGCCGTCGTGGCCCCCGTGAAATTCCTACCCTGCTTAAGAGCGTCGTGAAAACACTCGTAGATCTACGAGTGCTCCAGAGTACTCGTTACCGGCTAAGAGCGTCTTAACAGTATTTCTCACTGAGGTCACCAACAGGACATACAGAGGAATTACAACTTAGAATACATAATCCAATTTACGTTCCCATTCTTCATTGTGTTTACCTGTGATGAATCAGATTTTAGAGTGCAAAATAGCCTACATTTAATGGTCATAATAATGTGATGAAAAGCGGACAAAAATGCAATCAAGTTATGAAACGAGACGTTGCCAGAATAGTTTGACATTATCTTTGCTAAGTGAATATTTTATTAGGCCTATGAGGTAAAAGCAACATGTGGTTTAGTCTGTAGCCTACTGCATCAAAATCTAAGCCTACACATTTCCTCTCTTTCTTACTCGACTTCTTTCTTATCTTCAAACGTGTTCTTAAGTGACACCGCGAAAAATTATTGCATGGTGCAACAATCTAATCTTAAAATAATTACAGTTATTTATGTCTCTGTGTGGTATATAACCTACTTGGGATGCTTACATGCAGATGTCAAAGTGTTTCTATTTTCGTATTGATGTGAATGAATGTGTAGATCCGAAGTTTAAATGGTAGGCCTATAGCTGTGACGTGCAGCCACCTGACATCACCGTCAAATCAGAGGATATTTCAGAACTATTAACGTGGACAGCTCCCCTTAAGAGCATCTTAAGAGCAGTGCACGCGTGTTCACGCTACGAGCATGTTCGGGAAACAGTCGGAAAAACCAAACGAACGATCGTAAGATGAATCGTAGAAAACCCTCTTAAGAGCGTGTCTCCGTCGTTATCGGAAGTGGGCCCAGCTGTGTTCTATAGAATGTTTGATTCAAGTTCAGTGTGTGCTGTTGCAAACTATTTGTTTCTCACCAAAAGCCATGATGAAACGGTAACAGTAACGGCTATAGCCTAGGCCAGCGGTTCCCAAACTTTTCCCCCCGCGTACCACCGGCTACATTCCGACTCGGCTCGCGTACCCCCACCATCCGACACATAAACACATAAAAACGTAACGCATTCTATAACCCCCCCCCCCCCCCCCCCTTGACGATATTTGATCCGTTTCCCGGTTTTAGGTGCGTGCATTTGGTCAGTTAAAAAGTTATGATTATGAAAAGTAGCCTGCATAGTAGCCTAAATACATCCACATACAATATCTTTATAATAGGCCTACAACAACGCCTGACAAGGATGTATTCGTTTGGACAACATTAGGCTATACAGCCTAGAAAGGCTAAACTTAGGCTACCTTTAGTTTGTTAAATGTAAAGCCTAGCTTAATGTTACCTTTCTTGCCCATCTGAAATAACTCTTAGCTTTGCTCCTTCCCTCCTTTCTGTTTTTGTTGTTTTCAAAAACCTGTTATATCCGCAAAACTTTCCCCCCACGGACCACGGACCATCCAACGCATTCAAAAGTAACACATTCTATTAGCTATTCCAGGCGTCATGTTTAATAAGCTGCACTTTTTTTTGATGAACACATACATAGTTTATAAATGATATCCTTTAATTTCACGTTTCCATATCATTATGACCTGATTCGAAATTATGTATTTATTCATGAATTAATTACAAAAGATTAAAATTTTTCATTTTACACCTGTCCGCCATAGCCCTTTTCATCTCGCGTACCCCCTCGAAGCAGCTCGCGTACCACCGGGGGTACGCGTACCACAGTTTGGGAATCCCTGGCCTAGGCTATGTAGGCTAAAGAGTCACATCGTGGGGAGTTTATTGTTTTGATTTGGCAAGTAGCCGTGTAATAAGTGGGATAATGTAGAATGCTGGTCATTATCGGGAAAATAAGTCCCTTCAGGGCGGAACAAGACCCCTCCGCTGCGCATCAGGGCCTGGTTCACCCTGTCGGGACTTATTTTCCCAATAATGACTGGCGTTCTATACATTATCCCTTACGTGTATTTGTCAGGGCACTAACATTGAGTCAGTATTTGATAACAATTGACCCAATTCCCCATATTGCAGCATCAGGCCCTGAGGAGAAGGGGGGAAAGAACACTCTAGTCAACTGAAGAGCTGCTGCTCTTCTGCCTGTGGAGAAATGGTTCACAAAAACTGTGTAGCAAAGACACAGCATTCTAGAATTGGATGAGATACTACTATAGCCTGGCTAACGCCAAACCTCATCTTATTGAGATGGGGTCTGGGAACTACATGTACCTTTTCTCGTATTTGAAACGTGGTTTACGAATGCACAGAGCCGTTTATTGGCCGCTACGAATGTCTATCAAATGCGTCTGTACGTAGCTCATAACCGCTTCGGTGTGTCGTCATTGTCAAGTCAAGTCAAGTCAGTTTTATTTGTATAGCGCATTTAAAGGAACCGTATGTAAGAAATGCAATTCAATTAATCATAAAATGGCCCTGATTTGTCACTAGACATTAGGAAATCATGCTAATTTCAAATACTTATATCACTGACAACAGTAGTCCGGCCAGGATATCGTCATTTAAAAAAGTGAAGTTGCAGCCCTCAACTGATGTTGATGTTTACATATTTTCTGTTTTAGCCTGATCCACCACCTTCCACCTATCTAGTAATCACAAAGTCAGTAATGTTTCGGCATCTGGGTTGCCAGCTCTGCTCTAGTTACCACATCTGCGGTGTACACCGCTCTACAGTATTTTGAAAGTGATTGTAGTACCAGTTTTGGCCAAAATCCTACATACGGTTCCTTTAACATGCACAGAGTGCAACCCAAAGCGCTCCACATATAAGACATTGTCATTGACACATAGACTAACAAAGACAATAGATGCCGGACGGAGCGGCGTAGTCGCCAGCGTACCCGTGACACCAAGACATACATTTAAGAAATAACAAACACAAAAGATGCCGGACGGAGCGGCGTAGTCGCCAGTGTACCCGTGACACCAAGACATACAAGACAGACAACAAACAAATTAATACATAAAATAAATAAAAATTAAAAATAAAATAAAATAAAAAATAAAATAAAATAAAATAAAAAATGTAATTGTCTTGCTGTCCCCCCTCCGTTCTGTGATTGGTTCCTTCGTTGAGATGAAAACGAAGTCCATGGAATCCAGGCTGCCTAGCAGTGTGAATAAAATCGTGCGCGTAAGGCAGCATGGGAAAACCCAGGCTAATACTATATGTTGTCCCTGGGGAATTCAGGGTCCACTCTGTATTTGATCCGGCCCTGTGAAAATGGAAAGTGTAAGTCATCACTGTGTGGGCCTTAAGTAACAGGGTTTTTGCTATGTAGTGTAATCTACCTTCACCAACATGGCAATCAGGAATGGAATTGTCTATTGTTAAAGTGATGCCACAGACCCAGACTGAGAGTTAAGTCATTGGGTCTTTGGGGGAAGGTCAATTCGGTGTAATAATGGCTAGTGGGTTTGGGTCGGTTGCACCACAGTGACAGGTCCACATCCACCCTCTTTATGACCTCTTCTGCCATCCATCCATGGAGGTGAGGTGCTGTTATTTACTGCAGGTGTGACGGGGGGGTAGGCTTACTTTTTGGCCAACATAATCTGCAGAGCCGACCAATGGGAAGTGACCGAAAGTCAGTAGAAGTATGGAAATCTGTCTGTCACATATGTTGATAGTAGCCCAGGTCCACACCTTGCAATGCCCAATTGGAGGCCCATGAACAGCACAAACAGCTGCTGTATCCTCCACAGTCCCAAGAGTGGACTTTTCTCCAACAGTGTATGTTCACCAGCCACAGACAGGGATGCAAGAAGTGAGGGTGCTGCAGCATCCCCTGCTTTTCCTGCATTATTAAACTGTAATAGCAAATATAATATAGCCTATGTATATAGCCTGTAGAAACCTATTTCTATAGGTTTGATTTACTTATTTTGTTTTTGTTTTTAGCCAACCAGATTTGTCTTTGCAGATTACGATTGACACACCCACTGAGGGACCTCCGTGAAGCTGGCCCCCCATGTCATCCAAAAATTATTAAAAACACTGCTATTCGTTTTTCTGCCAGAAAAAAATATCGTTTGTGTTGTTAAGGGTTTCAAGTAATTAAACTCTACATTTTCTGGCCAGTGACGTCACTCGCCCCCCATCAATGTCCAAATCTCCCCAAAATGGTCTTAATTGTTTGAGCTATGTTTGTGCTGATTTGTGCTGTTAAAAGAAACATTTGAGGTTTTACAGTATACTTGACTACACATGCTAACAGTGGCAAAACTGTCAAAACAAAAATTAGGAATTTATTTTCTCAGTATTTGCCAACTGTTGTTGACTTATCAAACCTTACCAGGTTTACAAGTTTAGACAAGAGTTTTTCCTACTTGGCACCTTCATAGACATTCCTGTGAGGCAGTTACATTAAAATGTTGACCACAAACAGATATAGTCATGAGAGACTAAGGGTCCGTCCCAATTCTCCCCCCTTAAAACTTCCACTTGGTTTTGATTGCCCTCAACATTAAAGCCCCCTCGACAAGGGAAGTGGAGGTGAAGATCTTTCCCTATGAATTGGGACACCACTATATGCAAATTAGCGTAGCGAACGTGCTCACCTACGTCACGCGCAGCGCCGACGTGTCTACCGGTAGTAGCCTGCTACTATTTTCATTCAGGAACATGCCCGTTCCAGCGGTCATCGTTGTGTGGGCTGTGCCGGTTTATCTACGTCTGGTTAATCAACAAAGATATACGTGTTCATGTGAATGCCAGAACACACACCTTAAATATTGACGAAACTACCCAGATCAGATATATAACGTTATTTGATGGGCAGACTCTCTCAAAGCACTCAGCAGATATCATGAACATCGTCAGATAGCTTCGTGAGATATTTTAACATTAGTCCATCAGATGTGCATCAAACTAACATATTCCAACAAAGTTAGAAATTTTAATATGCTTATTTGCGAAAATATATGAAAAATGTGGCCGGCTCAGTGAGCTTGCACGGTATCCTGGGTAATTTCATCTCCCACTTCGTTTTAAGCCTGCATCGGTCCTGGCTTTTTGAGGGTTGATTTTAAGGGGAAAATTACACTTCCCCTTGCTCCCTAAAGTAATGGGACACCCTAGCCCTACACGTGCACGCGCAAAAACGAGGGTTAGGGCAAAAATCTAGGGGTAGGGGAGGTATTGGGACGGGCCCTAAGTAAGGGAGATGACACTGTGCGGACTCGTTCCAAAACAGACACAGATTGACTTCGTTTTGTTGTCCAAACTCCAGATAAAAACATCCAAGCAGCCATGCAGGCAAGGCGAGACATAAAGTGCTATGTGCAAAGATGCAATAAAGTGTGTTGTTTCTATACATAAGGATGCGATACGGTCAACAAAAAATGTCCTCTCCCAACTCACCCCCTCTACATACAGCCATACCTATGCCCAGGTGCATATATTCATTCATTTACTACTACACCCATGCCCACGTGACTTTGATGCCAATTAAATGTCAAAATAAAAGTACAAATACAACACACGCACATACAGGAAGTGGCATATGGCCCCTATAATGCTCATACTGTAGCAACTGATTCTTGCCAGAAGCAGCTAGTTTTTTAATTAATATGAAATAAAGCTTACCTTGTGCAACTACAAACATTTGTCCTGGAAACCTCTTAGTAGTTTCCTTATCAAGTATTTTCATCTATGGGATGCAGTAGGCTATTTGAAAACAATATTACAAGGATTTATGAACTGCCATTACAGATGAGTTCATTTCCTCATTAGAAATCCCATAAATTTGTGAGTTGCCGTAAAGTCCCATGTGATTCATGAGGGTGACTTGGGGCCTGTACTACGAAGCGGGGTTACTGGCTTATCTGGGTAACTTCGAGAGTAACTTGATCACGTGTGGCGTAACTTCCCGATTAACCCGTACTACGAAAGGTGGATAGGTTTTAACCGAGGTATGCTGCCATGGCCATTTACGCTGCATCTCAAACCTGCTCCGACCAGGTTATGTTCTTGGTTAACGCGAGGTTTCCGTTAACCACACCCTTTATAATATACCACCCCTCCACTAACAATTTCTCCCGAGACATGTCGGCGTACCTGGATGATCCATACGACATTGGAGCGCAAATCGTGAGGCACTCTTTTCGCATGCGAGGGGTTTGAGAGACCACCAGAAAATATATATAGCCGGACGATATTCTCTATGAAGATATAGATTGTCAGCCGAGGGAATTCGTTATCTTTGTCAGATGATCTAGGAAGACGTCTCATAACAATGCCCGTACGTGGACATTAATGTATTCCATCGGTGATGAAAGAATACTGTATGTCCGAAAATAAATCGGACATAGGCCTACAGTATGCTGAACATCTGAGCAAGAATAGCCTAAAATAAATCGGACATAGCCTACAGTAGGCCTAATAAATTAAAATCACAATTTTAACAAACTTGTTGAATTGAATGTCATATTACTGTACCCTGCACATAAAGGCTACACATTACCACAGCACCAGAATCCGACCGAATGCCTCCCTCAACCCCCTCCATAATCGGCCTTCCAATATTATTTGCGATGGCCAACTCTTCTGCTACTGTAAGGTGCCTTTCCTCCTGCAGTAGTGTTCAAAGGCCAAGTGAAGGCTATAAGCTAGGCCTACATGTTTTCATAATTAAGAAATATTAATGAAAGCTATAACTATATAAACCTACTATTCTGAATAATGTTTTTGTGTTTCATTTTCACCTGCTGCCATGTGCGTTTGGCAATGGTGTTGCATCTGAAATGTTCACAGGATTAGGCATACACTAAATCAGTCAATGGGGGCTACTTAAACATTAAATTATCCTTATTACTGTAATCTATATGCCCACTTCTGAATTGGGTTGCATCTGTAGGCCTTTCTATGAACTCAAAATAGGCTATTTATTTCAACTCATTCCAGACATTCCGAAAGCTACTAATCCTCCGTAACACATATTTGAAGAACATGTGGGAATAAAACTTTACTTTTAGGCATTTAGGCTACCCGATCTGCAATACGTTGCCAACAGGCTTGCCTTGCTTTGTTCACTGCCGACGTATTTGATTTTTGTCGTAGAGTGGGTTTTAATTCCTCATAACTTGTCATAATAATTGTGCATTTTTCATCCGTAAAATAAGGTGAACGCGTCATCACTGAAAGTGGTGATTTGCGCTGCAACCCGCCCTTTTTATGTGAACGCGCACAAACTCCAATGAGGTTAACCCCGGCTCAACAAATCAACTTCATAATCAGCGTCGTAGTACCGATTAACACCACTAAAGATAACCAGGTTTTGTCAACCCCGGTTTAACAAAGTAACCCTGTGTTACATCTGTGTAGGTTAAGCTCCCTTTGTAGTACAGGCCCCTGGTTAGCCTGTCATTGTTTACGGCTATATCACACTGCGCATGTCCAAGAGCATCAGATCTCAGAAAGCAACACAGTCTCACTCCCTACTCGTCAAAGGTCTGACGCATGGTCAAGGTTCCTTGGCGTCAAATTCCAACGAGAAAGGTGTACCCTTTGCGTCGTTTTTCGACGTGGGGGTCCGTCAGATAGACATTCATGTTAATCCCTCACCGTCAGATATAGACGAAAGGAAATCAAATGTCCATCAAAGGTGATGCCGTCACGCAACCCAGTCTGAAAATCTAACAGACTTACAAAATAGCATGGCGAAAAAATGGCTGTGACATTCTTTTGAAGCTGCATCAACGTGATATCTCATAGCTCGCTACACCCTCATTCTGCCTGAGAAGGACCAAACCAGCAAGGTAACTACCATTTTATTCATTTCTGAGCTAGGGGAACTTATTTTGTAAACAACTTGTTTTACATATTTATGTTTGTTTATACAGAATGTAATCGATATGTGCTTTCACAACTGATCAACAAATGGACCATTTTCTTGTGTTTGCACTAGCTTGACAGCAGTAGTGAGATATGTAAACATCCGGTAACGGCGAAGCTGGTTACGGTCATGTGACACACGCAACCACAAGAAAGCGGAAACGCGGCATAGAGCGAGCCATGTGGAGAAAGTTAAGCGACGTAAATTTTGTAAACAATAATGCTAATTTGTAAACAATAATAAACAAAAAAATATAGGTCTAGTTATTCTGAACAACACTCCTTCATGGTGTACAAAGCCTACTACAATCGTGCGATTTTAGTGCAATTTTTCAGTGCAGTTCAAAGTCTTGTAAGTGTAAAAGACTTGGTCAAATTATAGGCCTACATGAATTAGCTAAATAAATCGTTATGCTTAAATTTTCGAAATGAGTGCAATGATTTAATTTGACATTAAATTGCCTAGTTTTAAGCAGGTCAGTCTCACAATAAGCTATTTATCCTTGGGTCTGGGTAACTCATGGGACAAAACATATTACCGTTTTTTCCTGAAAAAAAGCCAACATTTCTGTGTCCAGGTATTGCATTTCTGCAGTGTAGGCTACTATGTAGTGCAGCTTTTAATGTACAAAGTACTGTATTTTCCTGCATATGAACTACAAATATTCCTCCAAAACCAGTGTTGACATTTGAAGTAGGCCTATTGGAGTTATTTTTTTGGTATTGTAGTATTTGAATATTTACCCACAACAGTTTTATGTAGGCCTAATGTATTCTCAAGGCCATTTTTGCATAGGCTCTTCCTTTTTCATGCTAGAGATAATGTAATTATAACCATTGGCCATTTCATGTTTCAAACCTTTGAAATAATTTTACTGATGTTTACTGTTACACCTTAATTGTGCTTCAGCAATGCCAAGACACAATCTGTGAAGCCTGGCCCCGAAGAAGAGGAGGCATGGCCTGTCCCAATGCATGCAGGGCAAAACAAACATACATTTTGTGAGTATTGCTAATATTAAATGACATCCAGGTATACAATACACAACTATGTATAGGCTTTTTGCACGAGTGGTTTTTGGTGGGCTCGTTTGTTTCCGATGGAGCCAGGTGTGTTTGAACCTGTCGCTATTGTTAATGTAATTAGTGTCTACACGGACTAGGTTGGTTGTTGCACATAGTGAATCAGCACTTTACAATAAAGAAGGATTTATGCATGTGTTAAATTTGTTATTATTGGCCAAACAAGTAATTCAGTGTCGGAGTAAACATATAAGGAGCAGAATATAACAGAAGATGTCGTTACAACACAGCTAACACTCGACCGGAGATAGACGAGCCCACCGAGGAGCCTTTTGTGCGACTAGTCAATTAGTCTATGTAAATAAAATGATGGGGCAAATAAAGCAGAATAGTGGTTGCTAGGTTGGCATTTAGGTAGTGGTTGCAAGGTTGTTGCTAGGGCAATTGAGATGGTTCCTAGGTTGTTGCTATGGTAGAAATGGTGGTTGCTATGCTAAACATAGTGGTTGCTATGTTGGTTGCTAGGGTATTACCCTGTTGGTTTCTGTGGTGGTTCCTAGGTTGACATTATGGTGGTGGTTGTTAGGTCAGTGGTAGGGTAATTGAGATGGTTCCTAGGTTGTTGCTATGGTAGATATGTTGGTTGCTATATTAAATAAAGTGGTTGCTATGCTGGTTGCTAGGGTGATCATGTTGGTGGCTACGGTGGTTGCTAGGTTGACATTATGGTGGTGGTTGTTAGGTCAGTGGTAGGGTAATTGGGATGGTTCCTAGGTTGTTGCTATGGTAGATATGTTGGTTGCTATAATAAACAAAGTGGTTGCTATGCTGGTTGCTAGTGTAATCTTGTTGGTTGCTATGCTAGTTGCTAGGGTAATCTTGTTGGTTGCTATGGTGGTTGCTAGGTTGAAATTGTAGTGGTGGTTGCTAGGTTATTGATGGGGTAATTGAGATGGTTGCTAGGGTGCTGCTAGGGTAGATATGGTGGTTGCAATGTGGTAGGGTAATAGAGATGGTTCCTAGGTTTTTGCCATGGTAGAAATGGTGGTTGCTATATTAAACAAAGTGGTTGCTATGCTGGTTGCTAGGGTAATCTTGTTGGTTGCTATGCTGGTTGCTAGGGTAATCTTGTTTGTTGCTATGGTGGTTCATAGGGTAATTGAGATGGTTGCTAGGGTGCTGCTAGGGTAGATATGGTGGTTGCAATGTGGTAGGGTAATAGAGATTGTTCCTAGGTTGTTGCCATGGTAGAAATGGTGGTTGCTTTATTAAACAAAGCAGTTGTTATGCTGGTTGCTAGGGTAATCATGCATAAATCCTTCTTTATTGTAAAGTGCTGATTCACTAGGTGCCACAACCAACCTAGTCGGTGTAGACACTAATTACATTAACAATAGTGGCAGGTTCAAACACACCTGGCTCCATCGGAAACAAATGAGCCCACCAAGAGCCACTCGTGCAACAAGCCTATACATAGTTGTGTATTGTATACCTGGATGTCATTTAATATTAGCAATACTCACAAAATGTATGTTCGTTTTGCCCTGCATGCATTGGGACAGGGCATGCCTCCTCTTCTTCAGGGCCAGGCTTCACAGATTGTGTCTTGGCATTGCTGAAGCACTGAAGCAACATTAAGGTGTAACAGTAAACATCAGTAAAATTATTTCAAAGGTTTGAAACATGAAATGGCCAATGGTTACAATAACATTATCTTTAGCATGAAAAAGGAAGAGCCTATGCAAAAATGGCCTTAAGAATACATTAGGCCTACATAAACTGTTGTGGGTAAATATTCAAATACTACAATACTAAAAAATAACTCCTATAGGCCTACTTCAAATGTCAACACTGGTTTTGGAGGAATATTTGTAGTTCATATGCAGGAAAATACAAGCACATTAAAAGCTGCACTACATAGTAGCCTACACTGCAGAAATGCAATACTTTGGACACAGAAATGTTGGCTTTTTTTCAGGATAAAACGGTAATAACCTATAATAACAACATGTTTTGTCCCATGAGTTACCCAGACCCAAGGATAAATAACTTATTGTGAGATTGACCTGCTTAAAACAAGGCAATTTAAGCATAACGTGTCGAATAATGATTTATTTAGCTAATTCATGTAGGCCTATAATTTGACCATATCTTTTACACTTACAAGACTTTGAACTGCACTGAAAAATTGCACTAAAATCGCACGATTGTAGGCTTTGTACACCATGAAGGAGTGTTGTTCAGGATAACTAGGCTTATATTTTGTTCGAAAACAACAACAAAAAACAGCATTATTGTTTACAAAATGTACGTCGCTTAACTTTCTCCACATGGCTCGCTCTATGCCGCGTTTCCGCTTTCTTGTGGTTGCGTGTGTCACATGACCGTAACCAGCTTCGCCGTTACCGGATGTTTACATATCTAGTTACTGCTGTCTAGTATCGAAGCTAGTGCAAACACAAGAAAATGGTCCATTTGTTGATCAGTTGTGAAAGCACATATCGATTACATTCTGTATAAACAAACATAAATATGTAAAACAAGTTGTTTACAAAAGAAGTAGGCCTACCCCTAGCTCAGAAACGAATAAAATGGTAGTTACCTTGCTGGTTTGGTCCTTCTCAGGCAGAATGAGGGTCTGGCGAGCTACGAGATATCACGTTGCTGCAGCTTCAAAAGAATGTAACAGACATTTTTTCGCCATGCTATTTTGTAAGCCTGTTAGATTTTCAGACTGGGTTGCGTGACGGCATCACCTTTGATGGACATTTGATTTCCTTTCGTCTATATCTGACGGTGAGGGATTAACATGAATGTCTATCTGACGGACCCCCACGTCGAAAAACGACGCAAAGGGTACACCTTTCTCGTTGGAATTTGACGCCAAGGAACCTTGACCATGCGTCAGACCTTTGACGAGTAGGGAGTGAGACTGTGTTCCGAAAGCACTGGCTGGCTAAGATAGATAGATCCCGAGGGAAATTTTGTCCCGAGGCATCCAGTAGCTCACAACACTATAATGATGAAAATACCATTGTGAGATGATGGTCTTAGATTTCATATTTTAGGCAGAAAACTCACACTGTGATATGTAGTCTGAGTAAATTACGGTTAAAGGTGGAAGTAAATATAGAGAAGGCTTTTTTGGTATCATTAAAACCCTCTTATTATGTAGATCAGGGATGTCAAACTCAGGTCCGCGGGCCATTTTGGTCTTATTTGTGGCCCGCGAGGTCATTATTCAATCTGTATTAGAAGTGGCGTATACAGCGCATCCATATCTGAGCTGGCCCGACAGAATTCTCTTCAGCGCATCCGCGTTAGAGCTGGCCCAGCACGCTATTCTATTCAGCGCATGAGCGCAGCCCAGGGCAACGCAGCCCATCAAGTTGCTACATACTGTGTACAGTGTATCATACACCGATAACACTTCAAATCCCAAAATGCGTTGCATCGTTAATGCCGCCTTTTCTGTTCATAAACAAAACACGTATCCATGCAACCAGACAAACTATCAACGAAAAAACAACTTAACATTGTGCATATTATTGTTAATATTGTGCTATCAATGTAACTCAAACAAATAAGGCTTGTAAACAAGAGCTGGCAAAAGGGCATTATGACAACGTAAAGATCAATGCTCTTAAAGTGACAGTTCACCATTTATAAGTAAAACAGCATTTCTTCAGAAATTAATGTTTAAAAACACACAGTAGCCTAATTTTTTCTTGTGTGTATACAGTTTTAATTCAATAAAAACATTGGTTATTCAATAAATGTTGAGCTTGGCCCGCAACATACTCCCAGTTCTTAATTTTGGCCCCCTGTGAATTTGAGTTTGACACCCCTGATGTAGATTAAGAGTGCTAGGTGCCTACAACTCCAATCTTTCATAGAAAGAAATTACAGAGCTTTCAATGAACCCCATTAAAACCAATAGGTAAGAAACACGTTTCAACACAGTATGATATTTTCCAAAGCTGGTTTAAAGGAGAATTCCGGTGTGATATTGACCTAAAGTGTGTGAAACATGATACCGAGTGTAAACATATGTCTCATAGCTCACCTTGGCTTGTCCAAAAATAATTCAGTGGAAATGCATGGATTCAGTTGCTTCCAGTAGCAGCAACTGGAATCCATGCATTTCCACGGAATTATTTTTGGAATCTGATCCCTTATCATACCTGTTCGTTCGTACTCGTCGCTCGACTTATCGTGACTTAATTAAAGATGGCGTTGAACGGTAAAATTCCTTAAGGTACTGTCTGTATAAATCGTCTTGTAAATAAACAGTGCTTTTTCAAAGTTCTCCATGTCTTGTTTTAAATGTCAAGGCCCTCGGAAGTCTACCAATGAAGTATGGTAGCATTGGCTAACTAGCGCCAGATTTCTGAGTGCAGGGGACAAGCCGAGGTGAGCTATGAGACATACGTTCACACTCGGTATCATGTTTCAACACACCGGAATTATCCTTTAAGGATCTGCATTAAACTTGCCATACTTATTCCCTAGGCCTGAAAAGGTACTTAATGTATGTGGGGTCAAGTTTACATGTGGTCACACTTAAAACACAGTATTTAGACAATATTATGACTCTCAAAGAGGTTTAGGGATATTCATCAAACTAGAACCGTTCATCACTTTAAAGATTACATGCTAATTAGATGACATATAACATGAATTGAGGCATGTGCCACCTTCCATATTTTGTCGCACCATAAGCTGTTCTTAATCCTGTATTATGAACTAAATGTACAGCAATACATTGTGTCCTCTAGCACTAAAGGAAAGGTAATTCGACCACCTAAATGACATTTCTTTGAAGCCTACACCCTCTAGATATCACAGTATTGCAAGGATTCATTAAACTGTCACGTTTGCTATTATTCACGCTGGGGTTGGAGGAGCTGGTAGGCGATTGTTGTTGCGATTTTGGGCTATAGCGTACCGGGGCAAGCTCTGTAGTGGTAACCTGACTCTCGCCAGATGAATTTCGTTCTGCCTAGCTCCACTCACATCCATCTGGGATCGCTTCCGTTGAGAGTGATTTCGGCACCAGATTTTATGGTAGAGCCAATAAGGACGCAGAGTTTCATAGATGTGACGTAGCGTAGAAGCGACTGTGAGACTGTTCTCAGCGTCACAGGTTGGCTTCGATGTGAGTGGTTGAAGTAGCACGTCAATAGATGACGGACAAGTGGCTTATCTAATCATATGCAAGGATTTTTGATTAGGCCCAGCCTTCTGAAACACCACTCCAATGGATCGATCCCAGATGGATGAGTGGAGCTAGGCGGAACGAAATTCATCTGGCAAGAGTCAGATTACTGTAGTGTTTGATCAATGAAAAAATCTCCACAATTTATTTGGTGTGTTTTCATGCAGAAAAAGACCCCGGGGTCAATTTTCGTCAGAGTTACACTTTAATATGAGTTCAAATTTCTGATATCATCATGATTTGCTAACACATGATTTGGATGTCATTGTGGTTCATTGAGAGTCTTTACATTGTATTTGATTTTCATTGTCCTCTTAGACTGGTTATCTTATGTTTGTCTGCTTACTGTATTTCAATGGATAAGATAATGCGATCAGTTAACTGTTATGAACTCTCCAAAGTTATTTATTTAATTGCCTCTTCAAATTGAACACGTTAATAGAAAAGCCGATATGCATGCCACATGTACAACAACAACTTGTCTTGATAACAGCTTTTCTAATTACTGACCATTATTTGTAGTAGTGCAGGGAGTAAAAAAAGCAACAACACGTTGGCGTTGATGATCCTTAACAGTCTGCTTCAAACAAATAGCTTACTCAGACTAACACTGAGTCACGTAGTATAGTGAGTCACATTCCACTCTACAACTGAGGGGATATAACTGCTGGCCAGAAAAAAAATTTGCAAAAGCAAGCTCTACCACCCCCACAAACCACTGGGTATATCGAAAACCTCAAAAAGCATCCGCGGCATTTTATTTGGTAGGCTACCTGTTACACCAAGAATGAATTTTAGGCTAAACTCTATTATGTCATCGGATTGAATTTAAACACGCAAGTACCGCTTTAGTAGGCTATTGTGACACATGCAATATTAGAAGTACTGCGTTGACATAAGCTTACGCATTGAGGTTATGGCTAGGGAACCTGCTGAGCATCGTGTGCTTCAATATCAGCAAACTTTGGTGAGTGTTCCGAACCGATGCGAGTAGAGTACGTGACTAACGAATTTATAAACTGATCTGAACAGTTTGTTGGCAGGTTTTTCATAAACATTGGCTCTGGACAACGGCAAGCTTCGCCAATACGTCGTTATTACGTAGACTGCGTTGCCCACTCTTTCACGAGGCGCTGGTCAATCTCATTGATAGCGGGATAAAGCTCAAGGTTGTTAGTGTCACAAATATCTGTAGCTTTGTGTGTATGTGGGTATATGCTGTGTGCTATTGTGCCAATACCGCACTCAATCGTGACTATTAAGTGTATTCAGTGAGAAAGCAAAGGCACACAGCAAAAGCGATTTCTAATAGAATGGAAAGCCTTTACGATTTCTAATCGAATGGAAAGCCTGGCAACGTTAAAGTGTGAGAGGCGTTTGTGGCTGCCCAGCATGAATGCTGTGGAGAAGGATGTTGAAATGAGAGCTGCATAAATGGTTACTTTCATGAGCAAGTGATAAGAGACACACACTCTTGCACTACCAGCCCTCCCCTTTTCCTTTGGTTTTCTACAGATGGACTAAATGTGGATCCTTTCTGAATATTAATGGACTCATGCACCAGTTTTCCACAATTCTGTCTATGGGATTGACAGCTGTACCCTGGAGCACTTCCCAGCAATATCTTTATAGACAGACGGTGAGATGGAGACAGACAGAGGTCTGGGGTGTAAATCTGAGGGGTTTTGACAATGCAGTTCAATTAGGCTACAATTCCCAATTCAATATTCAGCAGTAACACAAAATCTGATAGGATTTAAAGTATTACATTTCAAAAAGAATAATAATAACGGATGTTTCTCATTGATGATATACTGATATTCTGTGGCTGACAGTGCAAAACTTTTCGGACATTGGAGACCAATATGCTTGACATTGTTGGAATGCTATCTTTAGACTGAACATGCCAGCAGGACAGAAGTACTTTTTACACTTTCTCAGTGCAGTGAAGCATTCACATAGTTTCATTAGAAAGCCTTGTCTTTGTGTTTTATGTGGATTTGTCTTTTGTTATCCTACCAATCATTAAACTGGTCTCCCATGACCTTTCATGTGATTGGTTCTAGTGTGTGAGGCAGATGTGTAAGGCCACTGTGTGTTGCATGTGCTGCAGTTCATATGAGCATTCTAACTGTGTCGAGGAGTGTCCAGCAATGGGCAAGAATCAGGTAGCACCTGCAAAGAACAGCACAACTGTTCACAATGCAATGTGGATTTTAGTATGGACACGAATGTGTGACATTTTCTGGTGCCTGGTTTTCCTTATCGGTGCGAAGATCAATAGATGTTATATATAAAATGGTGGCTGGTGGTGTGTCTCCAGGCGTGCTGTCTCCCTGAATCCTTCACTCTGGCAGGGATTGAGCAGCTTGCAGATCGATTGCCTATCATTCACTCTGTTTGCTTCTACTTCATTACAGGGTGCCACTGAAAATCCTCTCTGTCATTTGTATGGAAGTCTGCCCATTTGGCTGAACTGCTGTGTGTTTTTTTAAAATATATTTTTGCACCTTGTTTTTTGCCATGGTTTGTGTACTGTATTTAAATATTGTAACACTGTCTAGTCCAACGCTAGTGTTTGGGCCTATGTCTCTTGAATGCGCTACCAACAGTAGTAAAGCTGGTCATTTTGTGACCAGCACACCCACACACACATACACACAAGTGACATTTTTACCTTGTTGAAGAATGCACGGCTTTAGCCCAACAGACACACTTTCTTAGATTTACCACCCAACACACAAACGTGTGACCATGCATGCAGTGTGCTATAGATGAAGGCTATATGTGCTATTGCTTCAGGTTGGTGTACAGTATATAGGAAATCCTTTGAGGTCCGTCATAGATCAGAGTAATTGAACTCAAAGTCAAAGTCTGCTTTATTGTCAATTTCTTCACATGCCAAGACATACAAAGAGATCGAAATTACGTTTCTCACTATCCCACGGTGGAGACAAGACATATTTTACCAATTAAGTCCACAGACAAACATAACATTCAAGTAAACAATAAAAAGTAAATAAGAAGGCACATACAATGAAGAAATAAGAGCAGCAAAATTGGGTTGAAATTGTGCAATTGTGCATAGACAGTCAATATAATAGTGCAAAGAACTGTGATTGGTTTTCAGCGCATGGAACCAGTGGGAGGCTTTCGCCTTATACAGTCTACCCATGTCATTGACATTAGCAAATGCAGTGTGGAGTTGTCCGTGGTACTGAAATGCATCTGTGAAAATGCAGTGTCCTCCTCATTCAGAGGTAGTATGCATTTGTATTCTGTTTCTGGTGTGTTCTGACAATATGGTGAAAAAAGGTAAATTGTTATCAGTTGTATTTTTAGCTTTACAATAGATATGTTTGGTGATGAGAGTGGATGGAGACCTTGGAAAGCAACTGCAGAGACAATGAAAACAGGTCCCTGATAAAATTCAATAATCACAATAGAGGCACCCTTAACAGTTTTTCGACCTTAAAGTGTAATTCTGGAGTAAAACCAACCTAGGGTCTATTTATGGTAGGCTAGTTAACAACTACAAATTACGCTGTAGAAGCCAAGACCCTTTATAATTGAGAGAACAGTACTGTTTTTGGAATTTGACATATATTTGAGGTTCTGGGGTCAATTTTCAGCAGCTGATTTCTTTATTTCCGAATTGTTGCTCCTGAGCAACAATGGCTGTTCGGGGAACATAATAGAAAAGAACATCTACTCAAATGATAACAGACAATATGTCAGATTTTAATGGTTTATTGCATTACATGTAAATGCAATAGGCTGAATGATCACTGTTCTTCTTGTTGCATTGTGTTAGGATAGGTTAGGGTCACCTGGTAGGGCAAGCACTGACTTACAGGCGGGGCTTCAGTGATGTCATTACCTGTGGCTTATTATGACCGCCGCGCAGCGAAGCGGCGGTCATATAGGTTTAGTCATTTTTTTCTTTTTTTTTCTTTTTTTTTTTCTTTTTCGCATGCCCAAATTTCCGTCAATGAGTCCCGGGACACTGAAAGACCGGGGTACACGAAACTTGGTGGGCATGTAACCCCACATGGATAGCATGGAACCATCGTTTTTCGTTTTGATCTGTAGCCCCCCCGCTGGACTGGACCCCCCGAAAGGAGGGTAGGGCAGACACAGTTTTCTGTGAATATCTCGAAAACCGTAGGGTTTAGGAGGACCTTTTTTTTTTTGGTATGTTGATCTCAAGAGGCCATGTCAACCCATTCAATAACCACTCATTTCATGTATAGCGCCACCTAGTTAAACACAAAAAAGTAAAAATGAGGTGTTGTAATCACAGGTATCTGTGACCTAACATAGTCAAAACTGCACGAAATTGGAAGTGTAGGATCATTATGACACCCTCTGAATGCACGCCAAGTTTCGTGGAATTCCGTTCATGGGGGGCCACACAATAAATTAATTTATGTTACTATACACCAACTGGCCTGTAGGTGGCCGGAGACAGTTTTCTGTTAATATCTCGAGAACCGTAGGGCCTAGGAGGTCCACCTTTTTTATGTATGTTGGTCTTAAGGGGGCATGTTAACCCATCCCATTACCACTTATTTCATGTATAGCGCCACCTAGTTAAAAATTAAAAAGCAAAAAAGTAGGTGTTTTCATCACAATATCTCTGGCTGACAAGGTCAAAACTGCACGAAATTAAAAGTGTAGGATCATTATGACACCCTCCGAATGCATGCCAAGTTTTGTGTACTTTCGTTCATGGGGGGCCTTACAATAAAATAATTTATGTGTACATTTAGTGACGTACACCAACAAGGATTCCCGGGACACTGAAAGACCGGGGTACACAAAACTTGGTGGGCATGTACCCCCACATGGATAACATGGAACCGTCATTTTTCGCTTTGATCTGTAGCCCCCCCGCTGGACTGGACCCCCCAAAAGGAGGGTAGGGCAGACACAGTTCTCTGTGAATATCTTGAGAACTATAGGGGCTAGGATGACCATTTTTTCCCGTATGTTTGCCTCCAGGGGTCATGTTAACCCATTTCATGTGCACACATGTGCACAAACAGATACACACACACACACACATACATTCACAGTAATCATATGTATGACACATACTCACACAGTAGACATATGTACGCTTGCATGCACAGGCACATACGCAGGCACACACACAAGCACGCACACACACACACACACATAACATAAACATAACACAAACAATCAAGAATTTCTCAGAATTATGAACAGGCAAGATGGAGGTGGGGTTGTATAAAATTAATTTTACATGTGAAGTCTATGAACTAATAATGTTTTGGTACTTGTTGTCTAGAAGATACCAGTGAGAATTGAGTGTGGATAATGCAATTTAGTGAGACAGTTAGAATCATATAGGCCTTTCAGCGTGATTTCTTTTTGTGGAAAAAATGTGCTGGACTGAGCGGCGGTCATATTTTGTACCGCTCTGCGGTACATCTAGTTGGTAAATTACACCTGTCCTCTCAATCAGGGGACACAGACACAATTGGGTTTTGAGGCCTGCTGGAGGAGCATGGCCAAAGTTCTCCCCTTCCGTTTGTAGCCACATGAACTGTGGCATTAGGACAACCTTTTACGTTGGATTACTTTTAGTAAGTTCAAAAAAACTTGAACTTAAAAGCCAAAACAGCTTGGGCTGGTCCAGCTACACAGAGGAATACCGGGCAGGGAGTGCCAGCACGCCACAGGTATGTTGACCGCTCTCTGAGGCTCCTGCCAAGCTGACACACACACACACATGCACACATGGATAGGACCTACTACCAAGCTCTGCACACCACACGTAGGGTTAGTGTGTAGGGAGCAGTTGGGTCTTTTTGTGTTTGTTTTGCTTAGTTTGGGTTGCGATTGCGGAAGGCTTTAGTCAGAGTTAACATACCCTAGACAATGAAGAGCTTGGGCCAAGACCGCCTCGTAAAGTCAAAGTCTGCTTTATTGTCAATTTCTTCACATGTCAAGACATACAAAGAGATCGAAATTACATTTCCTAGTATCCCACGGTGGAGACAAGACATATTTTACCAATTAGGTCCACAGACAAACATAACATTCAAGTAAACAATATAAAAAGTAAAAATAAGAAGGCACATACAATGAAGAAAATAAGAGCAGCAAAATTTGAGTTGAAATTGTGCAATTGTGCATACAGTAGACAGTCAATATAATAGTGCAAAAGTCAGGCCAATAAATGGCTGAGGTAGTTCTGTTTGACCTAAGTATGCAAGTGGCATAGTGGTGCAAGTTATGTAAGAGCAGCAGAAGTGTTTTCAGGACAACAGGACAACAACAACAAGTTGCAAAGTGTGCAAGTGTACAAGTGGAGTAGTGCAAGTGGAGTAGTGCAAGGCAGCCATTGTGGGTCCAAAGTCCAGGATGTTATTTAGCTGAGGGTGGAGGGGGGAGAGAGTTCAGCATCCTAACAGCCTGGTGTATGAAGCTGTTGGTGAGTCTGGTGGTGCGGGAGCGCAGGCTTCTGTACCTCTTCCCAGAGGGCAGTTGATCAAACAAATTGTGAGCGGGGTGACTTGCATCACTCACAATTGTGGTCGCCTTGCGGGTGAGGTGGGAGGTGTAAATGTCCTTCAGGGAGGGGAGTGAAGCACCAATAATCCTTCCAGCTGTGTTCACTATGCGCTGCAGGGCTTTCCTGTTGTATTCAGTGCAGCTTCCGCCCCACACAGCGATAAAGCTGGAGAGGATGCTCTCAGTGGTGCCTCGGTAGAATGTGGTGATGATGGCTGGTGGAGCACTTGCTCGCCTGAGTTTCCGCAGGAAGTACAGGCGGCGCTGAGCTTTCTTCGCCAGTGATGCAGTGTTGGTGGTCCAGGAGAGGTCTTCACTGATGTGCACCCCCAGGAATTTGGTGCTGCTCACTCTCTCCACCACAGCACCGTTGATGGTCAGTGGCAGGTGTTGGGTGTGACCTCTCCGTGGTCTTGCTAACAATTGTAACAATTGCATGTCAGTGTTTCCCACAGAATTTAATTCTATTTGTGGTGGTAGATTTGCAGAATTAACTTGAATGCAAAAGTTTTTAACAAATTAGCGCAGAGGGGTTATGAAGCTAACCAGATTTAAGCACAATGTAGCCTTCTAGTAGTCTTCTATGCCTTGCAGGATTGTTAATGTTGTAGTACAACATGGAAAATCATTGTGTGGTGGTTAATGTTGATATTGTGGTGGGCCGCCACAAATTCAATGTATGGGAAACACTGCATGTTATCCTTGTGCTTCTTCTTATTCTTCTTCTGACCAAAATCGAAATGTAATACAACTGAAACTGCTGAACTGTTTGACCCCTACAGAGGTCTTGTTATGGATAGGTGT
The DNA here is from genome assembly GCF_046254945.1 of Alosa pseudoharengus. Taxonomy (NCBI): domain Eukaryota; kingdom Metazoa; phylum Chordata; class Actinopteri; order Clupeiformes; family Clupeidae; genus Alosa; species Alosa pseudoharengus. The sequence goes on from NW_027468663.1 coordinate 27,735,650, forward strand.
TCTATGTATTTTTCATATTTGTGAACTTCACTCGTCGCAGGAAGTGCATCATAACAAAGGGACACCAAGACCCTCTTCTAACAGCTGTACTCAGCGACACTGCAGGCTTGTAAAACTAGTTAGAAAATAAGGCAGAAAAATGACAAGTATCTTGATATATCTTATTAACCCATTTAAATGTTTAGCCTATCTTTGAAAAACTGAATTAAAAAAGTCCAACAGGGTAAAGTTTGGGTTGGATATGTATTTATATTTCCATAAGCCTGCAATGATAATGAGTAGGAATGAGGCATATCCCTGCAATAACCAATGTGAAACTATCTTGATCAGTGAGAAGACGCGTCATCTTGGCTGTTTCAAACACGAAACTACGGGATTTCCCAACATGTTAATCAAGGCAAAAAAAGAAATATTATAAATAATTGTCCCTAACAGTAAAAATTATCAGCCCAAGAGTCAAAGGAATTAATCTTGCCGCTCAAATGCCAATTAAAAAGAAGATCTCTCCATTTTGGAGGTGAGTGTCCTTAAAGCTGCAGTTGGCAAGATTTGTTTGATCATATTCACTGAAACCGACACTATGCTCTGACAGAACAACATAAATCAGCCAGAAAAAAACCCGCACTTCTACCTTCACCTAGAGCCTGTTATTTGTTTTGCAAAAATCCACAGCTCCAGGTTCTTCTGGTCCAATCAGAGCAGGGCTGTGTGAGGTCTGACTGTCAATCACAGTCTGGTGCCTGGTATGCACTGACGAGCACAAACTCGATTAGAGGGTGCTCGGTGGTAGCGGAAGGGGATGGGCATGAGAGTTGTAAACATTCAAAATTTTGTCCCCTCAATCTGTCAGACTTGCCAACTGCAGCTTTAAATAAGGTAAAGTCCGGAAAAGCAAAGTGCTTAGAACGAACAAAAAAAATTAGAAAGCAAACAAATCTTTAGGCCCTTTGAAGCCAACATTAGGAGACTTTTAATGTTAACCAAACGACAGATGTAGTTTAAACATGGAGTAGCCTACTTTTCTAATAATTCTGTGGAGCTTATGCTAGTTTAGGCTACCTCCCATGAACAGAAGAAGACGAAAATAATCCAATCCATATCCTGTTATATCCAAATCAACCCATATGCTATTTCCCAACCAAGAATAAGCATGGACATTTTAGGCTATGGGAATCCGTAATGTTTTGCAATTAAGCTACTAGAATGTGCTAGAATAAATCATTCTAAATTCTGATAAACATTCAGTGCGCACAGCACCAGCGCCAAATAGCCTTCTCGGTCGCCCATGGAGTGGAGTCGGGTTTGGGGGATAGTGAGGAGGCCATGATCAGAGGAATGCAGGGCATGTGTAGGACAGTAGGGGTGCAGGAGCTCAGACAGGTATGTGGGGACAGAGCCATGTAGGGCCTTGAAGGTAAGGAGGAGGACTTTAAAGTCAATCCTCAGTGGGATAGGGAGCCAGTGGAGGTCTTGCAACACAGGGATGTTGTGATGTCTGGAAGGGGTAGATGTAAGCAACTGTGCAGGTGAATTTTGGACATGTTGAAGCCTGTTGAGTGAGAGGGGAGACCACTGAAGAGGGCATTGCAGTAGTCTAGGCGGGGGGAGATGAGGGCATGTATTACACGCTCAATGTCAGAGCGGGAGAGGAGTGGGCGAACCCTTGCTATGTTTTTGAGATGGAAGAATGATGATTGCCGGGTTTTGTTGATGTGAGATTCAAATGAGAGGGTGGAGTCAAGGAGGACACCTAGGCTTTTGACATGGGTGGAGGCTGTTACTGTGGGGTCGTCGATGGTAAGGCTGATGTCTTTGCGCCTGGCAGCGGTGCTTTGCCGGTGCTATGTCCGAAAATAGTTCCAAATCTAAATTGGTCTAGTAAATCTCTTCGTGTTAATTTGCATTGATATTTGTACTCGATGTGAATGTACAGGTTACGAGAAATAATTATAAAAAATCTTGAGTTATTTGATTCACTTTTGCAACGACATGCTAGCTGGAATCGCCGGATTACAGCGACTACGCTAAGCTAAAGCCAACCGGGCCGTTTCTAGATTAGGACAATGGCTGGGTCGGCTATAAAACGCTTTGGCTCACTCATCCAAGTCTAGGGACTGCGGGTATTGACCCAATTTCACCTAGGGGTGGCGTATTCCTTTAAAACACTAAGGCTCGACACAACATGAAACTTTGCTCGAAGTATCACCAGGGTCTCTACACATGAACTCGAGCATTGAGAACATTGTTTGTGTACAGAGTTTTACTACTTAGACGCCCCAGGCTTAATGGACTTTATGGCCCTGATCCACTCTTTTGACCTTGAACTGCCTACCTACTCACAAAGCTGGCAAAGACCTTGATTTGACCCTCACTCGGAACTACACCACAGACCACCCTCATGGTGATGCCTCTCCATCTTTCCGACCACTGCTGCTAAGACGGCTTTCTACAATGACAGCGCCAACAGACACTCAGAACCTTTTCTCAACCTTCAAATCACTACTCAACCCTCAGCCACCTCCTGCTCCATCCAGTCTTACTGCGGATACCCTACCCTCATTTTTTACAAAGTTTGTACAAAGTACAAAGTTGCGGCAATCAGCAGTCAATTCTCTACATGCCCACAAGATGCGACAGACTGAAATATTGCACTTCTACCTCTGGTGGTTGCTGGAACATCTTTTTCAGCATCTTTCTCTGGCACGTTTCCAACAGCGTTCAAAACGCCCTTGGTAACACTGTTACATAAGCTTTATTTGTATAGAAGCTGGGCCCCCTTCTCTTTGCTATCCACACCACCTCTTTGGGACAGATTATCCATTCGCATGGCTTCTCATACCACTGCTATGCAAACGACACATCGCTCTATTTGTCCTTTCCACCTGATGACCCCTTGGTCTCAGCACGGATCTCGGATTGCCTCTCAGACCTATCTACATGGATGAAGGCACACCTCCAGCTAAACCTCTCAAAAACTGAACTGCTGGTCCTCCCAGCTAAACCTACCATACATCATGACATCAACATCAAAATTGACTCCCTGTCTGTTGCACCAAATTTACGAGTTGTTCTCGACAACCAACTAACCTTCTCCGATCATGTTGCCTTGGTCACCCAGTCGTGCCGTTTCGCACTGTACAACATACGGCTACACTGGCTATCTATGGCCGCCCGCATCAAATTCAAGTACCTAACGCTTGCCTACAAAGTACTCCCGCCTACTTGAATGCCCTCATACAGGCATATGCTACCTCCCGACCGTTGCGCTCCTCAGATGAACGACGTCTAGCTCTGCCACCGGTCCTTTCAGGCCAATCTAAACTTTTTTCATCTGTTGTTCCTCGTTGGTGGAACGCACTAACAGTTCCTAGAGCAGGGACATCCCTCTCCATCTTCAAAAAATTCCTGAAGACCCAGCTCTTCAGAGAACATCTCCCCTCGTAGCACTACTTACAACTAGTCTTGCTGATCCTAGCACTTACCACCTGACTAGAACAGCACTCACTGCACTTATTCTTATTGTAGCTTTTTAAATTGTCCTAGAATTGTTGAGAGCTTAAACTGTTTACTATGTTGTCAGTCGCTTTGGCTAAAAATGCGTCAGCCAAATGTAATGTAATGTAATAATGTCATGTACTTAAAAGAAAGGTTTTCAACAACTCACTTTAGCAGTTGTTTTTTCCGCTTGCTGCCATCTTGCCAGTGAAGAGCCGGCTATGTGGTGGTTGCCCTGTTCAAAAAGTTGCCCCACCTATCACGCATTCTTGGCAATTCTTGACAATCTCAGAGACTTCCAAATGAAATGTCAGTGTACCAAGTACAGAGTTTGAAGTCATTATTTTAAGCCAATAGACCTCTGAAGTTCGCCTACAAAAAAGCAGCCATCTTTGACATCCGGTATCTGGCGATTTTTCCTATGGTAAAATAACATGGGGATTTTGAATTATCGCACCTGTTAAACTCTCGCAGGGATGAAAAAGTCTGAAATGCAGACGTTTTCCCGAACACACTTTTATCCTCTGCCTTCGAGTGGATACTGTGATCTCCAGTAAGTGAAGGCGGCACACTTAGATTTTTGCTACTCCAGAGCTAACTTGCAATGCAACTTGCCATAGGTAGTTAGCTTCAGTTAACAACCGGATCTCCTTATATGAGCAAAGATGGCCGTTTTGGTTCTTTTTTGTAGGCAAACTTCAGAGGTCTATAGAACTACATTGCTTTAATCTCACATTCTGTGGCTCTCAATTGGTTCAGTGGTTAGTTTGTAAGTTCAGTTATAGCTTTTTGAGTACTTTCTGATACAGTATTAGGCTATGAGACGTAACAGGCAGGTCAGCACAGTTGATCTGTTGACTGTTTTATGGCATGTCTCATAGGCAGAGAAAAGCTGTTGCTCTCAAACACTGTCCACTTAATCAATAGAGCAGAGTGTTCAGTGTCAATGTGTCAGAGTCAGTGTATGAAGGAATAGATTAAATAGACAGATATGGAAGGTTTGCAAAGTGATTTCATTCTCCCTTTATAGAAAGTATTTTGAAAATACAGTATTTCATTTTGATACATGGCATGGCTACTGTATTTTTTTTATACAATTTGATACACAAATGAGGGTATTTGATATTTCATTTTATGTATATATTATATTTGATGTGTTTTTGCCCATTCCTGCATACGATACAGGACTGTGCATTGTACATGGTATGGAGAAAGGTGGCACATGTTTCAACTTATGTTAACTCTAGAGGGTGTAGACTTTAAGAAAATAAGCAATTTAGAATGTTTAAATAGCTTTTAGATAGATAGATATATAGATAGATACTTTATTCATCCCAAGGGAAATTTTAGGCATCCAGTAGCGCAGACAATCATAACACAACAATAACAGACATGTAAACACATATATGTCACATGCATAAACATCACTCATAGAAATGTGAAGAGTTAACAAATTGTGAAGTGATTACAAAGGTCTGATATGGACTGACCAAGTGATGCAATGACCATGATAAGGTGCTATGGTAGAGTGTGTGCAATGGTGGTAGAGCAAAAATGAGCTTGCTTATTATTAAATATTAACAATGACTATGAAAAGACAAGAATGTACACATAATAAAATTGCTTGACAAACAAGAAAGAGAAAATATACTTTAAGAAGAATATATAACAGGGAATAAGTTATAAGATGTAGATGTTATGGCCACAGTCCAGATTGTGTAGGAGGGCTAATATAGCCTATAAGACAGTCAGGAGAGACAGGCTAATGCTGAAAAGTCCATTTCTCCCCTCCCCTTTTGTGTGGTATTGAAGAGTTGGATGGCCCTGGGTACAAAGGACCTCCTCAGCCTGTCTGTTGAGCATGACAGTGATTGAAGTCTGCCAATGAACATGCTCCTCTGTTTAATGAACATGCTGAGCAGTGGGTGGCGGTCATTGTCCATGATCACCAGCATCCTACTCATGGCCCATTACTCTGCAGTTGTTGTTGTGACTCCAGCTCAATGCCAACAATGCTAGAGGACTAATACTGTATTTTAAGAGTGGCCATATGTGACCTTGACCTTTGACCCACCATACATTGAGTACTTTATCAGTTCATCAGACCCTTGTAGTGAAAATAAGGGAGATTTCCTGGGTTTCTCACCCAAAATACAGAAAAATTTCAACATTGCATCCCTTCCGTTTTCTCTGGGTTTCTCACATATTTTTACCCTTTTCCCGCTGTCCCTTATACATACTCTCATAACATTAGCCCTACCATTGGACTTGTCTGTCTCTGTAATGTTGTCCTGTTGCCACCCCTTGCCCTTCCAGCGAAACTGGTGTTTTTTAAATCATAATTTTGCTTGCTTGAAGGTGACCTTATGTTAGCCTATCTAAGATAACGGCGTGGTTGTTGTGAGAGCACAATTTGATGCCAATCTGTAAGCAAAGTCACGTTAGACCTAGCTTCACACATCGTTTAGTTTAGTGCAGCAGTTTTGTAGTCTCAATTCTTGCGGTCAGCAGAGGGATAGCAACAGAAAGACAAATGTTGAAATGTTCTCGTATTTTGGGTGAGAAACCCAAACTGCCGTTCCTGTGGACTGGCTGCATGCATGCGACAGAGTTGATGCGGACTACTGTGAAGCAGATGTCGGGGTCAGCCCTCTCAGATTTAGGTGGCCAAGGCTGCGCCTGCTGAAGCAGATGGCCGCTAAGTCTGGCTACCTGTATGAGTCATGACTCATACGCGGATGGCTGCGTAATAAAAGGTAACATTGAAATTCCAGGGTATGTGTGTAATGCCTGCTCTGCCTTTCTTTCTTTCTTCCCTCTCTTTCTTTCTGTCCCTCCTGTGCATGTGAATCTTCAGTCTCTGTCTCTTTCTGTGTGTGTGTGCGTGAGTTTGTGTGCATATGTGTATAATGGTGACATGGGGCAACATTTTGAACAGTGCTGCTGAACAACCACATAACCAGCTCAATGTGTTCTGATGGGATGGTCGTGATAAACTGCCTATTGATGATTAAAGTTATGCAGAAAAAAATGTTGCCCAATATCACTGGGAATCAGGGCTGATGTGATGACAGATTAGTAACTTGTAGGTTGCTCACACATGCAATATAGGAGCCAGGTCCACTCCTCAGGATGTTTTTTGATACCTTTTTTTTCATTATTATTTCCTATTATCTTATATCTTGGGCCATCACAAGTTGATAATGACCACCCCCAACTCGGCCCCGTTTGGTCTCAGGGGCCAAAAAAAACCCTTTTTGTGAAAAGCTTTTGGCGGAATGATGTAATTGTGAATATTAAGGTACTGCAGCTACATAAATGGTCATATAATCCTCAAATTTTGCATGGTGTATCCTGACACATAGGGGAAACTAGCAAAAAAGATTCTGGGGATTGCTGCCTTTTTGCTGTCACACTCAACATACCCCAAAAGACAAAAAAATGTCTGTCCGCCTGACAAGTGCCGGTGCCGACAATGGGCCTTGCCGGTGGCAATTTGCTCCTGTTTTTTTTGCAGCGCTTTGGTTGCTGCAGTGGTGTGATTAAAGTGGCTAACGATGTAGATATAGATACAGTGCAAATCCGTCATTCATGGCCAACTGGAGGGTGTGTGCAAAGCAGGCAATGGAAATCCAGAGCACTCTGGTGTGACTGTTGGCAGCAACAATATTGGCCGCGTTGTCAAGAACGCATGCAATAACTCGGTCTTCAAGTCCCCACTGCTCTACAGCTCCATTCATTTTCTCAGGGAGGTGTTCAGCTGAATGCTGGCCTGGCAGGCTTTCTGTGAGCAAGACCGCTGAGTTCATTTGCCAGTCATCACTGATGTAGTGGCAAGTGATGGTGATGAAGCTCTCAGCTGTTAATGCGGTCCAGCAGTTAGAGCAACTCTCTCAGCTGTGCTCAATTCTTTTAACAGCTCCTGCTTCCGTTCTTCGTAGTGAGTTTCTACCAGTCTGGTGATGGTACGTCATGACGGACTGTGATATGCTGGTTCCAATAAATTTATCAGGTCTCAAAAACCTTTGCCCTCAACAATACTTTGTGTCCACTTTGTGATATGCACTGTGTATAAGTGGTACATTATTTGAGTCGTGGCCGTGTTATATTAAGACGAAATTCTTAATGACCAATTATCGATTGTTGATTAATCATGCCCATCCCTAATGCCCTCATACATATGTTACCTCCTGACCGTTGCACTCCTCAAATGAACGACGTCTGGCTCTGAACAGAACAGGCGCGTTCCTCTCTACCTTAAAAAAACTCCTGAAGACCCAGCTCTTCGGAGGGTACTCTTGAGTAAGGATCAATGGTAGAGGATTGTTGGTGGAAAGCCTTTGACTAACAGGTCTGATGGATTGCCTATCATCCCTAGTCCTTTCATGTTGTGAACTTGCTTCCTTTGTCTCATTTAGGATTTCTTAGTTTTGAACTTTATGAGCTGTGGAAGGCTTAGGAGCTCCGTGTGCTCTTCATCTTGATGGACAACAGCTTGGTCTGACCTGGTGGTAAGCTGGTGTCGCTTTGGTCATACATTGATAGCTTCTTACATACCAACTGACACATCTGTTACACACATTTAGATCATTGATTTCAGTCTGGACAACTCTTAACACCTACATTTTGCTGTGAGCTCATTGCCAGGCTTGAAGTTCTTTAAATAAACATTGCTATAGATTGCTATTCATAAAAGGCATACGTCATCCTAATGAACCCAAAATTCTCTCACTCACCATATGTATAAGTGTAGGACCTAAGGGCAAAGTTGACATAGTCCTCATCCATTACTGATCGAAAGCCATTATATATCTGAGGGAAATAGTGAAATAGTGCAAAAATAAACCACTCTCTTTGGCTGTCGTTTACTTCAACCTCACACCCAGCTCGGTAAATTGAAGAGCAGTTATCAGAGTAATTGGATGTGTTTTAATTTCTTTGCCACTGAGCTGGAGAAGCTTGGATGATGCTTTTTGTGGGGACAAGGAAGGATCCACTGGGATGCTGACAGTGCCACTTTGCTTTGCTTTGCCTTGCTGTCTACTGCTCTTTTAAATGTTAATCCAATCTATCCTGCTGCAGATGGAGCCATTATATTTATTGATTTGGCTCTGACACACACAACCCCTCTCTCTCTCTCTCTCTCACTCACTCACTCACTGACACACACACAAACACACACACTGATGAGTTAACTGATGTTTCCCAATTTCCTGTCACTTGGATGAAATTCTCACCATAATTTAATATTCACAGGAAGACCTGTGTTGTTTCAATGACTAAGGTTTGTATGAACCGTTAGCAGCAGTCAACAACATTAAAGTGTAACTCCGGAGTAAAAACAACTTAGTGTTTCCCATACATTGACTTATTTGTGGCGGCCCACCACAATATCAACATTGACCACCACACAATGATTTTCCAGGTTGTACTAAATTGTGCTTAAATCTGGTTAGCATCATAACCACGCTGTGCTAATTTGTTAAAAACTGTTGTATTCAAGTTAATTCTGCAAACCAACCACCACAAATGGAATTCAATTCTGTGGGAAACACTGACTTTCAAATTTTGATTGAGAGTAAAATTACGTTAATTGGTGGTGTTTTGAGCAAGACCATTTATTTGCACTATCACTGAATAGGCTTACAGTAATACTAAAAGGGCAAGGTGCCATGTCACTATTTTATACCACTAACAGTGCTAAAAATTACACTTCTGTGGTAGTGTGATGAGGGTTTCTACAGACAAACCGAAGTATCACCAATCAAAATGCCACCAATTAACGTCATTTTGCTATCAGTCAAAAGTTTGAAGGTGTTAACAACCACAAATATACCCTAGGTTGTTTTACTTCGGAGTTACCCTTCAAAGCAGTCAGCTTGTCTGAACTAGTCTTTCCCATCACTGTTTTTTTTACTTTGATTAACTTAACTGCCGGATGTTGTCAATCGGTGTTGCAATCAGCAGGCATTAATCCTCTGATCTGCCTTTCTCTTGTTGGGATTTGCTGTATTGTTCTCTATCTGTTCATATGTCTCTTTCTCTGGATGTCTGCCTCTCCCTGTCTGTCTTCCCTTTCACAGTGGTGCAGGTCGAGGGTAGCTCAGCTGTGTGGGTCTACGCTGAGTGATCATAGCACACTTATGGTCGGTAAACACCCCACAGCAGCCCCTGTCATCATTTTGATATCCCACAATTCCCCTTTGCTGTGCAGTCAACCTTCCTCTCACCTTCTGTGTCATCTGCTTGTCTGTCTTTCTATGTCTCTCTGTGTCTGCCTGTCTTCATGTGTCTTGGTCTCCTCCTCTTTCACTCTGTCAGTCTCTTTCTATCTGTGTACACCCCTTTTGTGTGTGGGGTGAGTGTGTGTGTGTGTGTGTGTGTGTGTTCTGTGCTAAGTGAGCATCTGACTGAACAGGCAGCAGATGTCTGTTCGTATGCCCAGCGTGTACCCTCACCCAGACCCTGTTCCTGACTGGCTCCCACTGTTGCCGTGCTGCTGGCCGATGTGCTGCCGCTGAGGACAACAGCATTGTGTTGGCTTTTTGTCCCGTTCATCCAGCTGAGGGAGAGAGTCTGAGAGACCACAGCCTGACCTGATCCTGCCGGCCTCCCTGATGCATCACAGTGTTCTTGGGCTCTCCACTGCTCATTCGGGTGGTTCGGTCTGCTCTAGCGCCAAGTGCCGCTGAAGGAGCCGTGCATTTAAAGACTCGTTTTTATCGATCCCCTAAGCCCGCCAGTGATGGATCTGTTAAAGGGAGCCACACTAACTTTCGATCCTTTCGAGCAAGCACAGCTTGGTGCAATTAGGGCTTTCATTATCATTCAAATTCTTAAACAGAATCTTTGAGGGTGATTTATGTTCAGTTGAGGAGCAGGGAGAGGCTTGTTAAGCTGGAGGTGAGCCTCGTCTGACGCAATTAAAGTTGTATTATGAGAGAGCCTGCTGTTGCCTACTCATGCTAATCCAGGCGGTCAGATTGCTAAATGTGATTGCATGATGATTGATATCGGCTGCGCGTGAAAACTGGAGCCTTGGAGGCTAAAAATAGACAGCGCAGAGATGTGGTGCGTTTTACACTGACCCTTTATGGTGCCTGCCAGGCTTTTTAAAATGATCGCTGTCAGCACAGTTAGACTGTGAACTGTTAGTTGGTGAATCCACCATCAGCGAGGGGATTACGTTGTGCATCTGTGAGAGGGGGAAGCTGGTGTCGGGGATGCGGTGATGCTTGAGGGGGGCAGTGCATTTGAATGCAGGTGTGAAATGGAGGATGTGAGTGGCTGAGATGGTGGGGCAGATACATGAGATGGGGGTAGACGGTGAGGATAAGGGATGGGCGATCAGTCAGAGTATCGCCGACTGCTGCTTTGCTTTCGCAGCGAGCTGCGCCTGCTCAGGCGAGCGGAGAGAGGGAGTCTGGTGAAATCGTGACGCTCATCTCAATGGGCTGCGGTAGTGTCAGGGCCACAGATTAGAGGCCCCAGTGTTTACCACACAGAGGAGAGAGGTGGCAGTGACAGAGAGATAGGGAATGAGAGAGATGGAGTAGTGGAGAGGGAGGAGGTAGAGATTGAGAGCAAGACAGGTAGAGAGAGGTTAGGAGGGATAGGTAGAGAGTAAAGAAAAATATATAGAGATATAGAAAGAGAGGTCTAAGAGCATATTTGAAAATAAAAAACACTTTAGACAAGCTAGAATCAGATGACCATTAATCAATGGAATTATATTGATAAAAAATTACCTTATTTGGTGACACTATAATAACCTCACACAATGCATCATTTATTAAGCATTTGCAAACTATTAGTAAATGGCTTGTTCATCATTTGTAAAGTATTGCTAATACATTATTTCTCATCAGTAAAGCATTTGTACACACAGTTATACATGGTGTGTTCATAGTAAATAAGACTATATCTAAAATATGTAAAAATATGTCATTTTTAATACTTAAAGGAACCATATGTAAGAAATGTATTTCAATTAATCATAAAATGGCCCTGATATGTCACTATACATTAAGAAATCATGTTCATTTCAAATACTTATATCACTGACAACTGTAGTCCGGCCAGAATATTGTCATTTAAAAAGTGAAGTTGCAGCCCTCAACTGATGTTGATGTCGTGTTTTGTCATGTCATGTTGTGTTTTGGCCTGATGCACCACCCTCCACCTATCTACTAATCACAAAGTCAGTAGTGTTTTGGCATTCGGGTTGGCAACCCCGAGTCTGGGGGGAGGGAGAGGGGATACACCTCTGATTGCAGTACCAGTTTGTGGCCACAATCTTACATATGGTTCCTTTAATATATTATACAATGATCATTTTGTTGATGACGTAATATTTCCATTATTTAACAGTTGTTACATACATATGCACTAATGATTAGTTAGGATGTGGATATGTTTTATAAACCACTTCCTAATATTATAATTCATGAGTGGTTAGGTAATGATATTTTGTGAGCTCATTTAAAGTGAGGACTTCTATGCCTTGCAACACATTTTCAAATGAAATTACATTTACATTCATTGATTTTGCAGACAAGAGGGGAATCAAACCCCCACATTTTCAGGCTACTGCATGCTAGCCCAGCTCCTTATCCACTACACGCCCAACTAAAAGCACCCACAAACATGCAAGATTTTCTGTTTTCTTCTACTAACTATACACTATTAAGCATTTATAAAAAAAAATTACATTACATTGCATTTGGCTGACACATTTTTAGCCAAAGCGATTAACAACTTCAGTGTTTCCCAGAGAACTGAATTCCATTTGTGGTGGTTGGTTTGCAGAATGAACTTGAATGCAACAGTTTTTAACAAATTAGCATGGCGTGGTTATGATGCTAACCAAATTTAAGCACAATTTAGTACAACCTTGAAAATCATTGTGTGGTGGTCAATGTTGATATTGTGGTGGGCTGCCACAAATAAGTCAATGTATGGGGAAACACTGAACTTTACATTACATTACATTTAGCTGACACATTTTTAACCAAAGCGACTGACAACATGGTAAACAGTTTAAGCTTTTTAAAGCAATTCTTTCAACAATTCTAGGACAATTTAAAAAGGTAGAGTACAATAAGAATAAGTGCATCAGTAAGTGCTGTTTTTAAACAGTCGAGTGTCAGCTCTAGTCAGATGTTAAGTGCTAGGATCACCAAGACTAGTTGTAAGTAGTGATACAAGAGATGTTCTCTGAAGAGCTGGGTCTTCAGGAATTTTTTTTAAGATGGAGAGGGATGTCCCTGCTCTAGTAGGAACTGGTATTGCTTTCCACCAACGAGGAACAGCAGATGAAAAAAGTTTGGATTGGCCTGCAAGTACCGGTGGCAGAGCTAGACGTCGTTCATCTGAGGAGCGCAACGGTCGGGAGGTAGCATATGCCTGTATGAGGGCATTCAAGTAGGCGGGAGCAAAACCGGAGACTACTTTGTAGGCAAGCGTTAGGTACTTGAATTTGATGCGGGCGGCCATAGGTAGCCAGTGTAGCTGGATGAGCAGCTGGGTAACATGTGCCCTTTTGGTGAATTTGATGCGGGCGGCCATAGGTAGCCAGTGTAGCTGGATGAGCAGCGGGGTAACATGTGCCCTTTTGGGTTTGTTGTAGACCAGGCACGCCGCCGCATTCTGGATCATCTGAAGGGGTTTCACTGTGCAGGCTGGGAGACCTGTCAAGAGGGCGTTACAGTAGTCAAGTCATGATGACTATTGCCTGTACCAGGAGTTGAGTAGCATCTTGAGTCAATTAAGTCCTGATTTTGTTATACGTTGTAGAGTGCGAAACGGCACGACTGGGCGACTGAGGCAACATAATCGGAGTTGGTTGGTTGTCGAAAACAACTCTTAAATTTCTTGCAGCCTGGTAGGTGCAACAGACAGGGAGTCAATTTTGATGTTGATGTCATGATGTATGGTAGTAGGGCTGGGCGATAAAACGATAGCGATATGTATCGCAATAGACATAATCGATATCAATAAAATATACGCTCGATAGAACATTCGATAATTAAAAGCAACACACGCCTCCCGCCTTACGTTGTCTATAAATAAATAGGCTATATCTTGCATTGTAGTATGTGCAACTCTACCAGAGTAGGCGATAGAAGTAGGCCTACCTCAACATAGACTCGATTCCTTGCCCCGTGTGCGCGCTCTCTCTCTCTCTCTCTCTCTCTCTCTCTCTCAAACGGCGCATCCCTTCTCAGCATGCACGTTATCCAAACATTCACAATCGTGCAAGACGACTGGCTAAATTGCTATTAAATCCGGTTAGCGTCATTAGCACGCTGCACGAATTTGTTCAAAACTGTTGCATTCAAATTGACTGCTAAATTCTAATAATCTCAATCCCGATGCAAATGGAAAACTATTTTCCAAGACTCAAACGGGCCTGTCCCAAGGAGAAAAAGTATTCATTTGAAACTAAACACACGTGGGGAAACTGAACAGTCTAACCAGTAGACTAAACTAGCAAATTAAGCTACTTTGTTTACAATATTTCCAGGCTTCAACCAGTGCTGCTTTTCATTATGTGCACATTTATTTATTTGAGTGTTTTTCATGATTGTATTGCTATTTCTTTTCCCTGTTTGCTTTGATTGATAACTGAGGTGATTAAAATCAGAGGAAGGTTAAGTTTAAAATAAAAGTGTTTAAATTGAACTTTTTTCCCCCTTCTAGTCCTTACCTGAAATAGATTTAAAAAAAAAAAAATCAATAATTATCGATATCAACTGATATTAAATACTTATATCGTGATACAGTTTTCAGCCATATCGCCCAGCCCTATATGGTAGGTTTAGCTTTGAGGACCAGCAGTTTAGTTTTTGAGAGGTTTAGCTGGAGGTGGTGTGCCTTCATCCATGTAGATATGTCTGAGAGGCAATTCGAGATCTGTGCCAAGACCAAGGGGTCATCAGGTGGAAAGGACAGATAGAGCTGTGTGTCGTCTGCATAGAAGTGGTATGAGAAGCCATGCGAACGGATAATCTGTCCCAAAGAGGTGGTGTAGATAGCAAAGAAAAGGGGGCCCAGCACTGAGCCCTGGGGGATCCCTGTGGTGAGCTGTCCAAGCCATGATGCGTTAAACGAGCGTCCTGTGAGGTAGGATTCAAACCAGGAGAGAGCAGATCCAGAGAATCCCATGTTTGAGAGTCTAGAGAGAAGGATGCAGTGATTGACCGTGTCAAAGGCAGCTGATAAGTCAAGTAGAATGAGTACTGGGTTCAAGCCCAGTCTTTCACCATTGTGGCCTTGATCTTTAATTTAATTTATATGTGTAATTAATTTTTGATAAAAGTACCTGCTAAATGATTAAAATGCAAATGTAACCGTTATAACTCATTTGAAAATGATGAGCTTACAAAATATCATTGACTAACCACTTGTAACTCAGTTAATCATGAATTATAGTATTAGGAAGTGGTTTATAAAATATCTATCCACACTCTGACTAATCATTAGTGCATGTGTATGTAACAACTGTTTAATAATGGAAATATTACATATTACATTATTAATCAACAAAAATATTATTGCATATGATTAAGTATTTAACAATAATTTATAAACATTTTAGATATAGGCTTATTTACTATGAACAAACCATTTATAACTGTGTGTACAAATGCTTCACTAATGATAAATAATGTATTAGCAATACTTTACAAATGATGAACAAACCATTTAATAATAGTTTACAAATGCTTAAAGGAACACGCCACCCAATGTCAGTAGTAATATATGTTCTTACTAGGGCTGTCAAAATAACTGATTGCTTGACTTAAACCCTTTTGCTCTTTGGGGAACATAGGTCATTCATGAACTTCCTCTAGGTGGTTCGGTGTTGAGCGATCTTCTCTGCTTCCTTCCAAGATGATGTTGCTTTCTTGAGTTCTGCCTCGACAGTCCTTTTCCAGCTGTTTCTTGGTCTTCCTGGCTTTCTTTTCCCTTGTGGGTTCCAGGTTAAGGCCTGTCTGGTCGTGTTAGAGGATGGTTTTCTTAAGGTGTGCCCGATCCATAACTTCACTGAACAAAAATGCTGATGTGGTACATGAAAATTCAGCTAAAAATGTGGAGAATGCAATGCAATTAAGCATTTTGGACGATATATTGGCACAAGCTGGCAGAATAGGCACCATGCCGATGTGCGTTTTATTTGGAGACTGTTTTGCGAGACAGAGACTGAGTTTGCTGCTGATATTCTGGGGATAGGCTACAACATAGCCAATGTAGGACTTTAGCCTTTTAATATATTTGCTGAATATTGGATCAGTCTTTCTAGAACAGGCAAGAGCTTTCTAGCCTCACGTCAGCAGCGCTACATCACCCATATTCATTAAAACAACCAGCGGATGGTGGGCGGGTGCGGTTTTAAAAATTGGTCAAAACACTTTGGTGCTGATGGATGGCTGATGGATACGTTTTGCTATGCAGTTATGGTTGAAATAATAGCCCATCAGCGCATCTCTAGTGTGTGTGCTCTCGCTCAGAGGGGAGGGGGAGGCTGAGGGGTCGATCAAGCATGGATTCTAAACTCTGTGGTGGATAGGATCTACAATTAGGTGTTAATTAATATTACTACGCTAGGTCAAAGAACTCCCAAGTGCTATTGCGCCACACATTGTAGTTCTCCTGTTTATTCGCTTGGAAAATCGCCACGTTTCATGTTGTGTGACCGTAGACAATTTTATCAACTACTCGTGCAACTGTATTTAAGTCGGGAAAACGTGGATGTTTTTGATTACTTCTACGTCTGGCTACATCTGAGCCCGCTAACATAGCAACATGCTAACACATTCGCGCCACGCACCAGAGCGTTTGAGTGCATGTACCGACACGGGAGAGGTATGACTCAACTCGTGAAAGTTATAAGAACATATTTTAGGCTTACTACTGACACAGCACTGAATGCACCTGCCTGTGTGGGAGCCTTCGCCGCAGGCTCAGTTCTTGTACAGGGGCGGGCGAGAGAGAGAGAGAGAGGCATGGGATGGAATGACGGAAGAAGAGAAAATTAAAGTTATATATATAGGGTCATTCCGTGTGAAATCACCCAATTTCAGCACAATTTGGCAGGTGACCCTCTCCGAAAAAATCTGAAAAAAATCACAAGTGTTTGTAGACCAAATCCATGCATAGATCTTAAATAGTATATCTGTATAACTAATTGTTGCAAAACTACAGCCCTTTAAAACTTCAAGTCATTTTAAGCATTTTGGTGAACAATCCTTTTTGTTCAACTTCCAACATCATTGGCTCTTTTGGTATTTCACACACATTAGTGCAACTATGTGAATAGAAGTACATTTTCCTGTTGAATTAAAAAATCCAATCGGATCAGACGTATCTTGTGTACTTTCCCCTCTGGAAAGCTCTGAAAATGGCTATAAATGCATAATGTGAAAAGACATCATCACCTTTGAGGGCTTCTCATTCAAAAAGTATGTGACACAAATTCATCAGATTTTTTTCCTACTCATGTATGTATTATAAGGTCCTGTCCATGCATTAACTTTGGTTGTTATAATTTTCATATTTTCAGAGCATTTTTTTTTAAATTGGGCTTGATTTTCAAAAAGCCTGTTTTCATCTTCTTATTTCACCACGTGGAAAGTTAACAGGATTTTTTTTAATTTTACCATATATCATTCTGTATGTGAGGATCATCTGCCCAAAAGTTGGGCTTGTTGCTGAGTTTCTTCATTGAGATAAGATTTTTAAAAAATATTGTCTATAAATCCACTGAATTTGTACTGGATCTGCAGTACCACTTTGCACCACACGTGGTGCACCTTTAATACAATGGAAGTCAATGTAAGAGTAAGAGAGTCACTTGTTTACTGCACATATCCAATCTAAACACACAGTTTATGGTTCATAGTTGAATTGCTTTAAATAATTATTGCAACATGAACAACATACTACTCATACATAAATCTTATTTAGAGAAAATAAACTGATCAAGTAAATTACACACATAAGACTGACTGGTCATCATACATGCAGCAACAGGATTTAGCATTGCCATCTTTGTAACAAGTTTTCTACACCAGCTCCGACCTATCAGTGCCTATGTGAGTTCTTTAATAATTACTAGCCAGCTGGTTAGGCAAAGTCTATATCCATCATCATATGCATGGGATGCAGTCCTCTGTGATACACAGACAAAGAGCATCAAGATGGAGATCAGTGCTTTGTCTCCATGTGATCTGGGAAAGAAGTTGGAAAATGAATGTCAAAGAAACATATTCAAGAAACAATGGGTTTCTAAAATTCAGTTCATCAAGGTATTTCACTTGATGAAGATGACCATGTGTGTTTCCATCACAAGTATTCATAACAAGGTTTGAGGACTCGTGGATCCAAGAGGCATTCGTAAAAAGATGATAACTCGTTAGTATTGATTTTTCTGCATCTGACAATGCACTGAATTTGAGAAACCCCTTTTTACTTAAATATGTTCCTTTATGACATTCATTTTCCAACTTCTTTCCCAGATCACATGGAGACAAAGCACTGATCTCCATCTTGATGCTCTTTGTCTGTGTATCACAGAGGACTGCATCCCATGCATATGATGATGGATATAGACTTTGCCTAACCAGCTGGCTAGTAATTATTAAAGTGCTCACATAGGCACTGATAGGTTGAAGCTGGTGTAGAAAACGTGTTACAAAGATGTTAATTATGCTAAATCCTCTTGTATGATGCATGTATGATGATCAGTCAGTCTTATGTGTGTATAATTTACTTGATCAGTTCATTTTCTCTAGATAAGATTTATGTATGAGTAGTAGTATGTTGTTAATGTTGCAATAATTATTTGGAGAAATTCAACTATGAACCATAAACTGTGTGTTTAGATTGGATATGTGCCGCAAACAAGTGACTCTTACTCTTCCATTGACTTCCATTGTATTAAAAGAGCACCACACGTGGTGCAAAGTGGTACTGCAGATCCAGTACAAATTCAGTGGATTTATAGACAATATTTGTAAAAAATCTTATCTCAATGAAGAAACTCAGCAACAAGCCCAAATTTTGGGCAGACGATCCTCACATACAGAATGATATATGGTAAAATTAAAAAAAATCCTGTTAACTGTCCACGTGGTGAAATGAGAAGATGAAAACTGGCTTTTTGAAAATCAAGCCCAATTTAATAAAAATGCTCTGACAATATGATAATGATAACAACCAAAGTTAATGCATGGACATGACCTTATAATCCATACATGAGTGGGGAAAAAAATCTGATGAATTTGTGTCACATACCTTTTGAATGAGAAGCTCTCAAAGGTGATGATGTTTTTTCACATAATGAATTTATAGCCATTTTCAGAGCTTTGCAGAGGGGGGATTCCACAAGATACACCTGATTTGATTGGATTGTTTAATTCAACAGGAAAATGTACTTCTATTCACATAGTTTCACTAATGTGTGTGAAATACCAAAAGAGCCAATAATGTTGGAAGTTGAACAAAAAGGGTTGTTCACCATGATGTTTAAAATGACTTGAAACTTCAAAGGGCTGTAGTTTTGGAACCATTAGTGATACAGATATACTATTTAAGATTTATGCATAGGTTTGGTCTACAAACACCTGTGATTTTTTTCAGATTTTTTGGGAGCGGGTGACCTGCCAGCCACTGGGTGATTTGACACGGAATGACCCTATAAGGAATTATTAGCCAATTTCAATCGGACAATTTGACTGGAAAGATTTAATTTTGACGGACATTTCATTTTTTTTGCCGGACATTGGCCGGAAAAAAAATGAAATGTCCGTCAAAATTAAATCTTTCCGGTCAAATTGTCCGATTGAAATTGGCTAATAATCCCGTCCCCCTAACGCAATCTGAATTTGAGAATAAGCATAAAATGTAGGCCTATACTAAGGCAAGAATACGTCATCTGGCTAAGTTTTTAAATGAACAGGCTCTACCGTTTGAAACTTATTAAAGCCATGATACGTTAAACGAGCGTGTGAGGTAGGATTCAAACCAGGAGAGAGCAGAGCCAGAGAATCCCATGTTTGAGAGTCTAGAGAGAAGGATGCAGTGATTGACTGTGTCAAAGGCAGCCGATAAGTCAAGTAGAATGAGTAGCCTACTGATGACCGAGTGGTCGCCCTAGCTTCCTTTGAGGCTTCTGTTACAGACAGCAGAGCCCAGGGGCGCAGGAGGCACGGGGGACGTGGGGGATATGTCCCACGCAGTGCTGAATAGACGGCCGTCGTCCCCCTCACTTTTGATAAGGAAAAAAAGCCTTATATACGCTAAA
This sequence comes from Alosa pseudoharengus, assembly GCF_046254945.1. Classification (NCBI taxonomy): domain Eukaryota; kingdom Metazoa; phylum Chordata; class Actinopteri; order Clupeiformes; family Clupeidae; genus Alosa; species Alosa pseudoharengus. The sequence continues at coordinate 27,755,451 of NW_027468663.1, forward strand.
TAAATAATAACCTATAGGGTTTGCGCTAACTATGTAAAACTCCTCATATTCACTCTGCACATTCTCATATTCACTCTGTTGGATATCTGAAGCCAGTTTGTCTACTAACAACCATCATTAGATTTGGAGCGGCATACTGGTAGGTCATCAAAAGCATAACATTTTCGGTTTGGTTTGTGATCTAATTTACTTTTGGACTGTTTGATTATATTGCTAAATGTTGGGACTAGGGATGTCCCGATCCAGCTTTTTGCACTTCCGATCCGATACCGATATTGTAGCTTTTAGCATCGGCCGACCGATACCGGCCGATCCAAGCATGTATTAAAGATTAAAGATACTTATTTTGTTGTTATACTCATGTTGAAAAGGGTTTTACTCTTAAGAACAACTAGCCAACTTAATTAGGTTAGTTTGAATAATCCACAGTGGTTGGTAATGAGAAGCTGACCTGTTTATTCTTAACAGGGTTAAATAAACACAAAATAATAAATAGTCAATTAACCACACAAACTGAATTGGCATCAGTGCTCTGCTATTGAACAACAAGAGTGTAAACCAAGGCTTAAAAAGCCATCAGTGCAAACAATATTGTAAACTGTATAAAAAAAGCAAAACACACAGAAAAGCTGAGTAGAAAATAAATAGTCAATTAACCACAACTGAATTGGCATCAGTGCTCTGCTCAAGAGTGTAAACCAAGGCTTAAAAAAGCCGTCAGTGTAAACAATATTGTAAACAATATAAAATTATATATAAAAGCAACACACACAAAACCTGAGTAGAAAATAATCCACATTACCACACACACACTGAATTGGCTATAACAACCCAAATAACTGTCACGCCTTCTACAGTATTGCTATCTCCACACTTTACTTTACTCACTTTACCATCTCCATACTCCCTTCAATTTCTACTGTTTCCCCCGGCTGCAGTCTGAGCATGATGGGGAGATTCTTCTTCACAAAGGTGATCATTTCAACATGCTCAGGTGTCAGCCTGCTCCTGTGCTCATCAATGATAAGCAGGGTAGGAATTTCACGGCGACCACGACGGCCATGGCCGTCGTAGCCCCTTGCGTTGGCCGTGACGCCCCTTTGAAAATCAGAGGTTTACAGGCCACGGTGGCCTTGGTGCCCCCTTCTTTCAATATTCTGCTTTGCGTCCTACTAATAGCGATATATATTTTATATATAGCCTATGGCCTGTCAAAACAATAGCATTCACAGCGCAAATTACGCAGTGGAGAAAGTTAACACAAGAAAGAAAGTGCGTCCAAATTCACCCATTCTTCGCAGTTGAACTACTTGCGAAGTAACCTACTCATCACACAGCCATCACAAGTATCACACGAAAGAGCTTTTTCTCAGCTTTTAAACGAGGTCAGCCGCTAATTGCTGTGGTGAACGGTTCGCGAGAAAAGTAAATAATATCATTCAATTTAATCATAAATTCTACTGAAGGTTTTGCGTCCATCTCCCTACCAATTCATCTTGGCGGAATACTTCACGAACCCCTCGTTTAACACACGACAAACCATATATCAGAATAAACAGCAGACCTTACCGAACACAAAGGTGTAAAGCAGTCCCCTGTACAGTTAGCCGTTCCAGAGTAATCCCGTTTTGAATTTGCAGTAAATTTCAACATACATGGATGTCTCCAAATTTGGGCTTTAAGTTTTACACTGTGTTTAAATTGTTCCACATTATTTCATAACCGGCCAAATACAAAATAAATATTACAAATGTCGCCTAGATATCGGTAAATCAGAGGACAGCTGACTAAGAGTTTGTGAAAGTAGCCTTAATGATCACAAAATGCTAAGCATGCATCTAGGCTATTTGACTTTCTTAAAGCTGAGCTGTGCTTAAATTGTTCAATACATGATTTCATAACAGGCCAAATATCAAATAAATGTTGAATACAGCCTAGATATCTGTAAATATAAGATGATCAGATGATTTACAGTTATATGTAATGTGTCATGTTTCATGTTTTTGTAATGTTTCATACAGTGATGCAGGTCTACTGCAGTGAATGGCTAAATAAAACTTTGATCATTTTTATAGCCTACTATAAAATGTGTGTGCATGTGTGTGTGTGACTATAAAATAGTTAACGTTGGCCTTAGTGCCCTGACATGTGGCCTTTGTGCCCTCCACCAAATATGCCCAACTGAAGGCCAAGTGGCCTTGCCCCCAGAATGTTGAAATTCCAAGCCTGATAAGTGAGACCTAAAAAGGCGCTAAAAAGCCTCTCACTGTTGCGTTTTAAAAGCGAAACTGATGCCACAACTGGTCTGGGTTTGCTGAAGTAACCTAGGCTACAGGCTGCATTTATTACAGAAAATCAAGCAACATAACACGTAGGCCTATCTACACTATTTAGAGACAGGAGCTTAAAGGAATTATCCACTAAAATGCACTTTAGATCAATTTACGGATGATTAGGAGTACATACGTTGAGTTGACATCCAAATCATGTCATTCGGATGTGTTTTAAGAAAGTTCGATGTTACCGTTTTTAGTCAAAACTCGTTAGCGTGGAAGTGAGAAGCATATGCTTTATCTGTCTATGATCTGCAGGGTTAGGGCCTCCTCGGAGATTGCTGGTCCGCGGATAATTTGCGGCACAATAAAATGGTAGGCTATCATTGAACAGCGGACCGAAAGAAAAATAAACTAAACATTTTCCAGAATAGGAAATATTTATTAATTTATTGTTTTCAAATAAAGAGGCATAGCATTAGGGGGTAGTGGTGTGAGCGCTCATTCTTGTGTGTGCATATCTGCGCAAGTGAAACAGTTGAATCACTGAACCACCCTCTCCATGTTTGAGTACTGACTGCCCACTACTGCTTTACTACTGTTTTACTACTGTTTTACTAATGTCCACAGCCTAATGTTTTTACTACTGTTTTACTGTTACACTGTTTTTCATGCTATATTAGCACACATGACCAATGGCTTCTGCTGCAATACTGAATGGCTGTAACCGTATACCTCTATAACCTGTTCTTGAACTGACATAGTTTTTTATATTACCTTATGTCTACATTATACTTTACTCTCCTATTTGTCCATATTATTTATGCTGGTCTCTAGACCTTATTCTTGCACTGTTGCACTGTTGGACTACTGTTGGACTACTTTTTGCACCTTCACCATGACACTCACTCTCTTGAGCACCTTACCATGCACACATAACTACAGGACTACTGTTGGACTACTTTTTGCACCTTCACCATGACACTCACTCTCTTGAGCACCTCACCATGCACACTGAACCACCCTCTCCATGTTTGAGTACTGACTGCCCACTACTGCTTTGTAATTATGTAATTCTTTAAGCTACAGAGCCTGTCTCCAGTTTTTCTCAACTTGACTAATTAAGAAGCGATAATAGGATATTTGACCGGCATATAGATAGATAGATAGATAGATAGATAGATAGATACTTTATTATGACCGCCGCTAGCGAAGCTAGCGAAGCGGTCACTTAGGGATTGTCAAAGTTTTTTTTTTTTTTCCCCGTCATCTACTTCCTGAATTTTTGGTCAACGATACCCGGGACACCGAACCACCGGGGCACATGAAATTTGGGTGGGTATGTAGCCCCACTAGACTTTTACGGAAAAATGTTGTTTCGTCCCCGGGGGCCACTCCCCCCCCCCCGTGCTGGGCCCCCCGAACCGCAAAAAAAGCAGTTTTTCCTAAATAACTACCTGAACCGTGGCACTGAGGATGAAGAATCTTTTATGATATGTTGGTCTCAAGGGCCCACATCAACCTGGCCCATAATCACTCATTTGTGATTTGCACCCCCCCCGTAAAAAATTAAAATGCTATATTATTCTGCTTTAATCGCCCCTATCTTCAGTTAAGATGTTCAGAACTGCACCAAATTTTATGTGTATGATTGACCTGGCATTCTCTGGGGGTATGCCACGTTTCGTAGAATTTCATCCATGGGGGGGTCTAAAAAAAATTAGGTTATGTGTACATTTAGTGACTGTACACTCATTGGCCTGTAGATGGCGGTGCCCACATATACACATGCACACACACACAGGCACCCACATACTATCGGTGTTAGAACGGCCGATACATAATTACAAATTCAGTAGGATTAAAAGAAAGCCAAAATAAATATTCATCATCATCATCATGGCTGCATTTCCAGTATTGGCGATAAGTAGTCGTTTGTCCACTAGATGGCGCATCGTTGCAGTGAGACGTAATTTTGTTGGAAGTTAAAAGTGGAAAAACAATGGACGCTTCCTACAAGGACTGTAGTTTACCGCAGAGAACGTCTAATAAGGATAGGACGATGTTCACATGAAATGTAATTCCCATTTCTTCTTGAAGCCGAAATAAATCTGAGGATGTTTATCGGACATGCTTGGTTTTTACTGCAGGTACGTTAATTTTATAATATCAATAAGGACCTAGGTAATGTTACCGTTAGCGTTGGTTGAGTGATGGAGGCCCATTTGATTGATTGCATTTGTAGAAAACTATAAATGCGGTTATACCAAGCAAATTGATAGCAGCACTGTAATTGTATCTTTCGACTGTCATTTGTTGCACGTGCTACAAAAATCATTCTGTGCAATGGAAGATTTACCAACGTTACACCGGTCTGATACAGTTTTGCCAATACATGCGTGAGACGCCTGTTTATTTTGTTTTAAGTGCGTGCAGGGTGTGAGAGGGGAATCAATGTGCTTTGATTCCAGATTGGTAGTTGTAGTCTGTGAAATTAAAAAGCACGTGTGTGAAGTATCCAAACAATGACACCTTCATTTGATTATGGCTGCTTTAGCAACACACCTTAAGCTACTGTGTAGTGGGTCCCATTTAGAAGTGGCTACTTGATTCGCGCTTTCCTTGACTCATGGAGCTGCGTGAATTTTATTACAACTTTTCGCCACGATATGGCAGTTTAAGTCCGCTTGATACTGTAAGGCGTAAGCCATTGGTTTCCAAAGGAGATTTTATTTGTGTCGCCAGCATAGCATATTGACAATTTATGTTGTAAATAGGCCTACCTTATAAGCCTACCTGTAGCTTAGGGAGGCTAACAGATTTCTATTAGGATCTAGTTTGTTAGTTACAGTTTTGTCATAACTCCCTGATGCATTTTTGCATTTAGAATAGCCAGAGCGTGGATATCTCAATCGGAAAATTAAACAATATCGGGTGCCTATGGACTAGGCTGGGTGAACCCATCCTGATCTGCCCGCTATTTATTTTTTGATTTCTTAAAAGATTGTGCTTGGTCTGGTGAAAGCCAGACTAGCCATGGACCTGCAGTTACACAATGCAAGGGAACATGAATCAGCCTATATTTGCACGAACAATAACGGACAACAGCTCTTCAACTTTGGCCCGTTAAAATGTGTATGAACAGTCTAGCGACGCATTTCATCAAGGCCTATTTGGACATGTCAGTTATTTGCACCACTGGTTAGATGTAATACAGCATTTCGTTTCAGACTACTGTTACTTAATTTGTGCATTAACAATAACATTTCAGACTACTGTTACTTAATTTGTGCATTGACAATAAAGTATTACATGAACTAAAGATGACTAAAATCTTATGTAGAAGAAGAAACATTCACAAAAAATCCATCCATCCAAAAATGACCTTTGTTTTTGATAGCTGTTGAAAACGGCATGGAACTGAAGGCAGAGATGTTTTTGTTTATAAATAAATAAATAAATAAATAACATTATGCTGATACCTTTTGCTTTTCCCAAATACAATGTAGCCTACAGGTGTAAGTGACCTTTCATCAATCCAGTTGCAATGGATGAACTGTGATGAACTGCCCTACTTGTGATTGTTTAGAGTTTTTAAAGGTTTTATAACAATGCTACATCTTCTTTGGCTATTCTACAATCTATTCACCTTTTCAGCACCAGTAGGCTACTTTCTGTGCAGCCGCACACACACACTCAGGCATGCCAAACAAGCATACACAAAAGTTTCAAGAGTGGGGGATGGAGTAAAATATGGAGACAAATTGAAGTGTGATTTATTTTCGCGGAACGGATGTACAGGACTGAGCGGTGGTCATATTTTGTACCGCTATGTGGTACATCTAGTTTATAGATACTTTACCCAAGGGGAAATTCAAGGTCACAGTATACAGACATCACACACAACATTCACTAACAGCAGAAAAAGTAATAAAAGTATATAATATAAAAAAACTAGGGCTGTCAATCGATTAAAAAAAATAATATAATTAATTACATACTCTGTGATTAATTAATCTAAATTAATCGCATATATCATTTTTGCTGTGAAAGTATTTTAAATATTTAAATTCAAATGAATCATTGAATAATCAGCATTAGTGACATTAAAGTTCAAAGACTCTTTTATTATTATTTTCACTGTTCAAATAATTGCCATAATAATCTATGATATGACCTAATATGTTGAGGAAATAAATTCAAAAGTGCTTCGGGAAGAAGTTTTTTTTTTCACATACAAGGCATTTCAGGCCACAGATATAACCTAGGGGACACAATGAAAATAAATTAACACTACCCTGTCAACACTTATTTCTTTGCATTGATGTGCGACTATAGAGTTGATGAACTCCGGTGATATGCAAATGCAGACATTGCAGAGGACTTTATTTTCAACACTTTATTTTTTATCAACACCATCAGGCCGTTTTTTAAAAGTAAATGTTCCAATCAATGATCCAGGCAGCACGTTTTCTTCTCTCTCCTTCATTTTACAGTCTAATTTTTACTGACTAGAACAGCTCGGGGTCAAAGGCCATACGGAATCGATTAATCTGAACTAATTTTTTTAATCAGTTATTTTTTTCTCAAATTAATTAATCGAAATTAATCAGTTATTTTGACAGCCCTAAAAAAAACATAACTAAGCAATAAGGACAGTAGAAGATAAAGAATATACTAAAATACAAATTATACTAAATAACATTAGGGGTGATTAAGCACGCTTAGGGGTGATTAAGCAAAGTGTCATCAAAATGTCCGGAAAACGAAACCTCCGGCACCATTTTTTTCTAGCGGAAACTGTGATATATATATATATATAACATCTAGTTGAGTAAATACATACACACATGAAATGATCTATAATAGTGGTTCTCACTGTGAAATATTTTTTCAGCCAAGTACCCCCTAACCAGCGCAAAGCATTTTTAGTTGAGAAAAAAAGACTTAAAACAGTGTCTAATTTATTAAACGTTGGAACTGATAAATATCAATATATGTATGTATATTTAAACATTTCACGTACCCCCTGGAGTGCCTTCACGTACCCCCAGTGGTACGCGTACCCCATTTGAGAACCACTGATCTATAGAATAGGATGGGACTCCTGGTTGGCAAAATGAATGTCTGCCTGATTATTATATTCTTTTTTTTTTTTTATCATTTTTTTGTTAACAATACAGGTAGAAGTTCAAGGATAGTACAGGTTTTAAAACATCACAAAACAAACTACATGTGCAGTGGTAAACAAAAGTGGTAGTTTTGGATACATTTATTTATTAACAATATACAGGTAGAAATTCAATGATAGTACAGGTTTTAAAACATCACAAAACCTTACATCACAGAAACAGAATAAACATCCCCACCTTACTCAAACCCATGGTGACCCTATTACCAACTTCCCAAGAAATAAAAAGGAAACAATACAAAAACACAAATATAATACAGACATGATAAGAATTAGTCAAATACATTAATGCTGCACTCTTTAACCGCTTCATCCAATGAACATAGAGTTTTCTGACTAGCTCCATGTACCCGAGCCACATATCTCTCCATCATAACTATGTCTAGAAAAGAGTTGGCCCACTGCAACAGTCCTGATTATTATCTTGTTTACATCCTTCCTTTAATTCTCCCTTTGCTGTGGGAATCTGACTGAGGGGTGTGGTGCATGTAGTTTCATGATATGCATGACAAGAGCTAGTAAAGTGGTATGTGTAATCTTGTCTGTGATCCTAAAAATGCTTTCAGCTAATTATTCATATCAGCTCAAAAATGTAAATCCACTTGCTATGCTAATTTTGTCACTTATCATTACCTATCAAAATGCCTTTAATACGCAGTAGTTTGGTTTGTTCATCACAACATCTGTTGAGCATACTCTTGCATGCTAATGCACAAATATCCATCAGTAGTAACATAACAACACCTGCTGAATGATTTAAATGGATTGTCCTTTCCTTTGGGTAGATGAACCTTATTTGGTATTGTTGCTCTGAGGGTGGTCAGCTGTGTCTGATCGCCTTTGTTGTGTCAGTTCCACTTCACCCAACACTGACACTGCAGAAATTGACCTCAGGATTTTGCCAGTGTGCAACAAGGTGCACATTCAAGGTTTACAACAAGACTTAAACACACATACACAAACACAAAACACACACACACACACACACAAATATACAAGTCCATTCCCTCATCGGGCAGTTTAATTCTGTATCTCACTGATGGGAAATGGTCCAGGAAATATTTATATTTTCGCCATTGTATTTTTTATTGTTTTTCAAGGAACTCCACTGTGGGTATATTGCTGTGCTGACACTGACACCATCACTGCAGCAAGTATAACATGGTGGTCTTATCATTCCAGTCACTCTCCATTCACTCACAAAGAAAGGGAAGAAGAGAGCAGACCCACGTGTGATTTATTCATGCCCACCTCTTCTCTTTCCCCCTCAGATGTATGGGAGATATACCCAGGAGCTGGGCGCCTATGCTAAAGAGGAGGCGGCTCGCCTGCGGGAGGACTCGGGTCTGCGTCGCTCGGCCAGCGTGCGTGGACAGACCCCGGAGCCGCTCGAGGACGAGAAGGACGCGTGCACCAAGTGCCATGGTGAGCAGTATAGAAGGCCGAGCCTCAAGAACGCAGGCAGGCGAAAGAAGGAGAAAGAGTAATGGATAGAGGGAATGGGAAAAGGGGCGGGGGTGTAGCATTGTGTAATATTGCTTGAAAAATAGTAACACCCTTTTTTTAAAGACAGTGTAAAAGGCATCGTTAACACAGAAGGATATGTGAGGGAGTTGATAGGGAGACTGCCGAAAAGCATAGCTTATCTCATTGGTGGCAGGCAGCGTTGGGTTGTCCCCGTCGGAAGTGAAAACATCCTTGCCACGTAAATGGCTTGCTAATATTTCCCCTCAAGCATCTTACTTTGTGAAGAAGGTGCCTGATCTAAAACATCGGTTCATCTCAAATCTTTTTCTTACCTGTTGCATTTGTGATGAAGGATAAATTAAGTGTTTTTGTCCCCCTCTCAGTTAGGTCAGTTTACAACATCAATGGCAGGAAACAGTTGTAACCGCTTCTCTGGCATGAGGCAGGCTTTATAGCCTGACGGGAGGATGGTTGGCACGGGTGTTGTGAAAGGGTAGTAAGATGTCACACATTCTGACTCCATATCAGTATCATTTATTGAGCAATAACGTGTCGTCCTGTGGCTTTCATCAGATCTTAAAAAACAGGATGACCAAACACAACACTCAGCCTGGCGGCGGTGGTAGTGTGGTGAAAAAGGAGCTGGGCTAGCATGTAGTAACCTGAAAAGTTCAATATCTGGCTTCAGATAGATACTTGGGGAAATTCAATCTTTGTTTCAACAATAAAGGCGCGCTCACACAAGTACTTTATAGCACCATGCACACAAGGATTTATTGCACCATGCCCTTGACTACAGACGCGTTTCGGCGTCAAGCCGTCTTCAGTGTAACAAGACCACAACAGACACAGGTGGATTACATGACAGAATCTGATTAACCGCACCCTTGGGTACGCCCAGTAAGACCACACACAAAATCATGGCAAGCCATTAATAAAGGCAAACAACTATTTCAAAAAAGATCCACAGTTGCATATTACCTGAGTCACTCACCAAAGTGAAGGAAAAGAAAAGAATACAGATCATGATAATAAAAATAAAAAAATAAAACAAAAAACAAAAAATTTATTTACAGGTGTACCAGCGACCCCATATTTCCCACGTACCAATCCATAAGAGTTCAGAGAAAGCAATTTAATACTAACTCCTCATTAAGGCCATTGGGGTGTACTGTGTCTAGTAAGTGAATCCAGAAGGCCTCTCGCTGGAGGAGGTAGTGCTCTCTGGGCCAGATGTACGTACATTTGCAAACGTACTGTAGCGTTATCAGCGTCATGGACAAACCGCAGATTGCGAACGATGTCAGACCCAAGTTTCCGTCGTATTTATCAATCGTTCAACCCTTAGTGTAAACTGCACCTTTCTCTGTCTTTCTCTGCCCATAAACGCAATTTACGAACGTCCACAACTGAATGGCAGCGCCTACATACAAGCGCAGTTGAATGAAGTTAACTGATGACAACTTTAAAAAGAATCAAATGTTTAGCGATCATAAAGTAATACCATACATGAGATGTCAACAAGCAGGGAGATAATAAACATCAGTAGTTCTACTCAAACTACTTGTGCACGTAGGCTATGGAAGAATTGGTCAAATCTAGCAGGAAAGTTTAAGTGAATGACGTGAAAGTGAAAGTAAGACATTCAAGGCCAACGAAAGTTAATGTTGCTTTTGATAGTACAAAGACTTACAAAACTGGGGCTCTAAATAGCGATTCTGTTGTCTTTGAAAGGTTCTCTTATTGACGCATTGAACTGCAATTTGGATGAACTGCTTTTACAAGGCAGAAGTATTTAGGCGCAGAACAGACGTGGGCTTTTTAGGAGCAGTCTTTGTACATACCGCGGAATACATAATTAGGCGCTATTTACTCTTTCCCTCCCATCTTTTTAAGCTAAACTCCCACTTTCCCCTGGATCCTCCCATGAATGCATGACATGAAAAACGCAATCTGCCACTTTCAGCTCCCGTGACAGGCAGTTTGCGCTTTTACATCATTGCGGCCTGTTTGTACATACCTCGCAATGATTTTACACGCACATTGCGAAACAAATACGCCTGAAGTGGGCGCAAAAGTGTTAGTACATCTGGCCCTCTGTCCCCACCCCTCTTGAGTTGTTTTACTGCCTCAATGCCCTGGATTTTAAAGTGCAGACTTCATGCCCAAATGCGTTAAAATGCCTAGCTATAGACAATTTCACATCATGGTTCCTGATATTGCTTTTATGTTCATTAATCCTTATTCTTAATTCTCTTTTGGTTTTGCCTACATAACAGAAACTGCATGGGCACTTCAATAAATAAACAACGAAAGTCATGCGACAAGATATTCTTCCTCTTACAGAAAAAGTTTTCCCTGTGCGCGGGTGTAGAAAGGAGTTACCTCTGATCATAGCATTACAATTCACACAATTTCTGCATGAAAAGTTTCCAGGATCAAGTGTAGTGAGCCAATTGGTAGAAGGAGTAGAAGAATCTGCTGTTACCAGTGTGTCTCTCACATTTTTAAATGTTTCGTGAGCAAAAAGAGGGGGTCTCTGAAAGTTCTGACTTTGTCACTGTCACTAGATAAAATGTACCAATGTTTATTAACTATAGACTTAATGTCTCTGGAGAAGGGGGAATAAGTGGTGGACAGAATAATGCAATCCTCCTAATTGGATTCTTTTTTCTTTAAAAGTGACTTCCTATCAGTGCCCCAATTGTATCTTAACCTATTGAAGACTCGGTGAAAAGCCATTTTCGACCGAAAAGCACATTTATGCCTCCTGTTTACAATCCTTCGGTCCAGACTTTTTGCCGTAAAGTGGATCAGGAGGTATTTAACCTCTTTATGACTAGAAGAAACCAACATTTCTATCCGAATCTCTCTATCAGAGAATACTTGAAGCCTTGCAGGCCCTTAATAATGATGATTCCATTGTGATTAAACCTGCTGATAAAGGTGACGCAATTGTCATACAGGATAAGGACCTATACCGCAAGGAGATTCTGAACCAGCTCGCCAACCGTGATTTCTATTCCCCCCTTGCTCGTGATCCTACTAGTCGTTTCTCCAGTATGATAAAGAGAACTCTTAATAATGCTAAATCTGAGAATCAGATTACCAATGATGAATTGTTCTACACGTTGCCGAAAATCCATAAGAAATGTGCTGATACCATTCCCAATGTTCAATTCCCAATTCCCAATCATTCCCAAGAAGTCCAATTGTGGCTGGCTGCCAATCTCTAACAGAACACATTTCGCAATATGTAGATTGGTACATTAAACCAATGGTCTGGACATTGCGTTCTTACCTGAGAGACACTACTGATTTTCTGAATAAATTACTGAGCGTGCATGTTTCACAGAAAGATCTATTATACACTATGGATGTAACCAGTTTGTACACTAATATTCCACACGATCTTGGCTTATGTGCTTTGAAACATTACTCAGAGTCCAGAGAGACTGATGAGCCACCGACTAAATTCTTGTGGGATTTGGCACATTTAGTACTTACTATGAATTACTTCAAATTTGAGAATGCTTTTTACCATCAAATCAAGGGTACGGCAATGGGCTCGCCATTCGCCCCCAATTATGCGAACCTGTTCATAAGCAAATTTGAGGCAGACTTTGTTTACAGTAATGATGTTTACTTTTACCATATGTAAGATTGTGGCCAAAACTGGTACTGCAATCTTTCAAATTACTGTAGAGCGGTGTATCCCCTCCCACTCCCCCCTGACTCGAGGTTGCCAACCCGGATGCCAAAACACTATTGACTTTGTGATTAGTAGATAGGTAGAGGGTGGGGCATTAGGCCAAAACACAACATGACATGACAAAACACAACATCAACATCAGTTGAGGGCTGCAACTTCACTTTTTAAATGGCAATATCCTGGCCGGACTTTACATTAATACACAGGATTAGATGTTAAAATCCCTTGTGCCAAAATCCAAGGTAAAAACACATTCAGAAGCCCATACTCAAATTAACTTTAAGAAGCACGCTACCCTAGCCTGACGAGCCAGACCCACATTAAAATGTAGGGTCTGGGGACTCACCGTTCGCAGTGCTCAGTCCGAGGGGCGGGATAATCGGTTGTCTTTCAAATTCCCTCATCACGCAATAGGACAGCGATATGAGTCCCATGCGTTTCCCACCAGCGGAGCTAGTTGGCTAGTTCAAACTTTTGCCAACTTAATAAAAGCTTAACTCGTGTCACACTGTTCGCCAACAGCAACATCCATCTTATTTGTTTTCAAGTAGCATGGAATTCAAGCCAAACCGTTGCAACTCTGCCATCAATCATTATGTTAAGCCCGCCTAACGACTCTATACACGATTTGATTGGCCTGATAGAAGTTTAATTTTTCGAGCTCACAAGCCAACGGAGAGTTGCTAGACTAGCCCTGGCAGCAAATGTAAGGGGGTGCGCTAGGGTGCGTCTAGATTTCTAGGCTAACGCTACCCACAAATCTGCCAACAAATGGTCACAAACACAAGACAAATGGCCCATCCAACAGCAGTATATAGTATGCGGCATGTCATAAGGGTTATCAAGTGGCCACCCTCATTCACCGATGTCTCGTTAAGTTAGGCCCACGACACCTCATGATGGAACTGTGGATCTTCTCATTGGGATCCCTAGCAAGAGTCTGCAGAGGCTTCAGTACATCCAAAACTCTGCAGCTAGGATCCTGATGTGAGTGCGGAAAGAAACAACACAACACGGTCCCTCCGCTGAACTCACTCAAACCTCCTCCACATACCCAGAACCAGACTCAGGACCATGGGAGATAGGGCCTTCTGTGCTGCTGCCCCATGTCTGGAATGCCCTCACTGACACCTTGAGGGCACCACAATCTACTGACTGTTTTAAACTAGACTGCATTTCCGGCGGAAACTGCGAAAGTGTGCTTGCCCTGGTCCGGTCACCAACGTGAGCAGACAGTGACATACGCTATGCTGAACCTGGCTTGATCCAAGCATTCTAACAGTGCCTTTCAGTGTTGGAGCAGTGGCAATACCTCAAAAGCTCTATTCAACTATTGCCTTGCAATGCGGTTCGTTGGATTTTACCTGTGGCCTGCCTTCGAATTTAGCTTCTATGACTAAAATCAAATCAATAAAATAAAACAACAGCAGTGATTGGCTGCAAAAATAAATTATGTCACGCGTCTTGCACCTCTCAAACTGGGCTATCAGGTAACCTAGAGAAAAATTAGAAATTATGAAATATGACTAAGGCATTAAAATGCTGCTTGTTTGTCAGGATACTTTTTCACTGATTTATTTTAAAAATATGAGCTATGAGTGTGAATGTTATATATTCCATCCCCTAATTCTGTTTTACTGGTTTATTTGACAAATAATCTATATGGATTTGCTCTATAAAGACCTTATGTCTGTTTGGGATTGTTTTGAGAGCCTATTGATGTATCTCAGAATAAAGGAATGTCCACAACATTAGTGATGTTTTTTTGTGTGTGTGAATGTATTTTACTTAACTCATTGAATGTAGCTGGACACTCATGAACGCATGTCTCTAATAGCCACAATAGGAGTAATTTTAGCAACACCGTATTTTGTGTGGCCCATAACGACCCAGTGGATCATGAAAATGTGCCAAAATTCACATTCCTTGCTTGTTGTTGGTACATTAATCCCATTCAGATTGCCACTTATCTGAGATGTAAGAGTTCAGTATAGGTTTAAGGTCTGGGGCAGGGATTTGACATTCTGTGACTTCTTCATTGAGTGCTTGCTTAGCAGCACTGTCCGCTTTCTCATTTCCCCTCAGACCAACATGGCCTGGGACCCAGCAAAAAACTACACTCAAGTTCTGGTTCTTTAGACGTTCTAGTTGATCAAGCTCAGCTTTGGTTGTACTTTTTGCGTGACATTAAAGCCTACTGGAAAGATTTTTAATTGCAATTTAATTGAATACAATTTACTTTTACGATTAAATGAAATTAATTTATCCCTCTCACCCATAGTTTTTTATTTATTTACAAATGTACATAGGCCTACTGTAATTACATTTATACATAGTTATTCTACTGATCTTTATACTATTCATCCTGCACATAGACTTATTCTTACTACTCTTATAATGTTGTTTCTGCACTACAATGACACTGTTTCCACACTGCACATAGCTGTATGTTATGTACATATCTGTTATATATTTGTCATATTGAATATCCATATTTATTCTGTTTTATTATATTCTGTTAATACACTGCATATATCTATATTATTATTTCTACTATTATAATGTTACTGCTACATCTACATAGCCTACATTATTCTACTTATTGTATGAGATAACTGCTAATACACTGTACATATTTATATTTAATTCATATTACTCTAAACCACGTTCTGTAAATCAACTGTATACTACTGTCTACACTGCACTATAGTTCTTGACCTGTCTCTGTATGTTTCATCACCTTTCTATACTTTGCCTCACATTGCAACACAGCTCAGATCTTTGGTTGCTATGAAGGCCAGTTGTTCTAAATGGATGGTTGCTATGGCCAAAGGCCAGTTCTATCTCTGCTGTTGTCAAGCCGTTGTCAAGCGGGCATATCGTAGAATTCTGATTAACCTTATCTTATTTACAGTTTTTCTCAGTCGCTTTGGTGCTATTCTCACATCACTATTAACATTTGCACAGCAGTTAGTGCATTTCTCAAAACAATTAGTGCAAACTGCAAAACCTAGTGG
Source organism: Alosa pseudoharengus (assembly GCF_046254945.1). Lineage (NCBI taxonomy): Eukaryota > Metazoa > Chordata > Actinopteri > Clupeiformes > Clupeidae > Alosa > Alosa pseudoharengus. The sequence goes on from NW_027468663.1 coordinate 27,771,111, forward strand.
ATGACCTGCAAAAGTGCGTCCCTTGCTCAAAATGGATAGTCCATTCCTCAAAAGCACGTATTCATGTCAATGAAACTGTCAGTGTCATCAAAATGAGAAGTCTTGACACCATCGTTTATAAACAAGATAGTCAAATGGCTTTGTCATGTTTTCATTATGACAGTTCTCTCAGTGTTTTCCAATGCAAAAAAAAGGTCAGAACTCTGTGACGCTACCTGAACATGCTCAAGACAGCACTATACAGTACTTGTACAGCCATTTGAAAACTACAGTAAAGTTACACATTGCTGTAGTTAGGGAAGTAAGTGAGTACAAGACACTGAATACGTACATTTTTACTGTATGCTCTTTGCAATTCTACAGCATTTTGACAGAATTTGATAACTAGTTCACCAATTTTGTATGTAATGACCCAAGCAATGAAATGAAGACTATTAGTTTTATAGGGAACGACTATTCAGTATCCATAAGTATAGTTCATTTTGACTGACATGACATAAGCAAATGATAATGTTTAAAAACAGCAGATAATTGTATGAAAGCAACTGATACATGTCCAAAAGCATTTGCAATTTGTTCAGAGGAAGGATAATTTGCTACTCTGATGTGCACAAATGACTAAATGTTGTGGTTGAACTAATAGTTATGAGAATTTTCATTCTGATCTGAAAAAAGCACCAAAGCGACTGAGAAAAACTGTAAAACATCTCTATTTTACTTAGCCCACTTCCATACAGTGGGTCCCATTAAGAAGTGGCCACTTCATTCACCGTGATTCACACAGCAGCATTATTAAATTAATCTGTCACCATACGCCTATGCCTACGTTTGCAAAGAAAACATTTTAATTTGATTCACATGAAACGTTACATTTCATGTACATGTTGACAATGAGTAGGCTAGTTTTGGTTGTTGGTGGTGTTATTGCATCCCTTAGTTATGCCTACAATGCAAGTTCCCTCGCGATTGGAAGCTCCTGTAGACAATAGTAGACGCATTTCAAAACATCGCGTTAGGAGTCCTTGCCACTTCTTTTAAGCTGTCACAGACGTAGGTGCTACTTTTAGGGCTAAAGTGCTTCGTGAATTACTGTTAGTAAAAAAAAATAGCAGTCCTAAAGTTACACGTGACGAAGTTACGAGTGCAAGCATCTCATATCAAATGACCATGGCATTACCTAAACAACATAAATCCCAATTAGCAACATACATCTCCTCCCTATAGCTAGCCACACAAAAAATTAATGATACTAAATCTCTGCTTAGCATGCTTCTCCGCTTAGCATTCTAATAACAGAAGGGGCACATTTATGTTGACCACTACAACATGACTTATTATGTCTGTAACGTTAACTGTATAAAACACTTACTTTCATAAAGGACGCACACCATCCAGCACATGGAAACCGATATTTTAGGTTCTTGGCCACAAACTCAAAACGTGTCTCTCTGAAGCCCTGTTCTAGAATCTTTGCTCTGAAGGCTGTGTTGCTAGGCGACATCAAATAAACGAAATGATAGTCTTTCAGTATTAAATGTGTAGCCTACGTGTGATTCCGAATGGATGTGTGTGGTTTGCAATTAGGATAAACAAGAAATAACATTTCCAATAATTTCCCATGATAAATTACATAATATTTGCACCTTCCTTACTTGTGAATATCACACTGTATTTCAAGTAGGCTACACTAGTGAAATGTAATACAACGCTGCCACCTAGCGTTCAGATAGGTAGGCTATTTAACATTAACGTGACGCTTGTTTATTCTTTCGTCAACTCCATGCTTTTAGGAAAACAATCTTTTTATCATAGTTCCCTCTTCAATGGCGATTACCAGCTCGTTTTTGTAACAGAGATAGCTGTTTATTGTCCCTAGGTTTACAGAAACACCTATTCATATTAATACAGGAAGTTAACGCTGCCGACCACTGCTTTGTCTATTACATGGCCCAGAATGCCTTGCATGTCTTTACAACAAAACAACACAGTAAAACCTAAATGCCCGTAAACATATGCATTTGCATACTTGTAACATTTTTAATAATACTCTCCCATCATGATATGTAACAATAATGAAAAATGTAATTTGAATACCGTCAATGTGAAAACAACTCTATTATGTAAGCTATATATAGCTACTGTTCTCCTTGCTATTTCAGTTCGTAAGTCCATACTATCCCATGGCAGAGCAAGGATTTCATGATTGGGCAAGGATGCCTGGAGACATTGTGACTGCCCAGAGACATTGTGCATACATGGAAGGCATTGTGATAGAAGGTGAATAGTGAAAAGTGAATGGTGTGAGTTACCAAATACCTGTGGTTGGTTTGCCAAATGATGGAAACTTTTGGAATATTTCTTTTTTTTTTTTAGCTTATGCACCCTCACACTGGAGTCCCCAGTTCATATACAAAATTTGGTATCGATATGTGACAGTGTTCCTGAGATATGGACGACTTCCTGTTTCGGAGCTTCGCCGCCGATTTCGTTTGGCTGTGACGGGCAAACGCTTCTGAAAATCAAAAATCCTTCCAGTAACTTTTGTGAGGCTTGGTCCAAGGATCATGTACATCAAGTTTCGTGAAGTTCGGACCAAATTTGTGACCTGTGAAACTTTAGTTTCGCTTTCTATTCAATCCAATATGGCGGAAGAATGACAAGGGTCAGTGACATCATTTTCAATTTCCGCACTACACCGGTTCCGGCCGGACGTCCCAGAGTTGGATCGGTGGTGATATCTCAAAAGGTCTAGGAGCAGGAGCTGGCCCAAAATCGGGCTTACAGGAATAATAATAAATATAACCGCAAGCGGTGATTTACGGGGTCCGAGCAAAACGAACATGATAGCATAGCTTTTTAGTTTTACATATGCTTTGATTGTTTGGGCACAATTGTTCAAAAGAAACGTGATCGGATTTCGGTTATCGGATTTCAGTTACCGGATTTCAGCTATCGGATTGGATCAAATCTTGAAAATGGGTTGTTCAAAGGGAAACAAGGATACTGAAATTGGATTAGATCACATAATCTATTCTTGGTTTTGATCTGGATAAAACCTTCACTTTGTGTCGTTCAAAACTTTTGAGTTGGATTGGAATAAATTTGATGCATAAAATTAGGATTACCCTGTGCTGTAACATTATAGTGTGCTAACCTCCACAACCCAACAGTATTCTAACAATACTTGATTCTACAGGACTATTTATTTGTTGTGGATAAGATGAAGGGTTTGATAATGGAAGGCAGTGTTTCCCACAGAATTGAATTGTATTTGTGGTGGTGGGTTCTGTGTCGGAGTCAATAAGATAAACAGCGTATAATTATACAGTTATACTTGCCTTGCACTACAAGTCCATATTGACAAGTAGCTGTAATGCTGTAATGTTATAGTGTGCTAACCTCCACAACCCAACAGCATTCTATTCTAGTATGCTAACCTCCACAACCCAACAGTATTTTAACACTAATGCTTCAGGTGGGATTTGAACACTCAACATAAGGATGACCAGTACAAGGCATTATCCCACTAAGCCACTGTCAATACTACATCTTTGCCAGTCACATTCACATGGTGAAAATGTGTATTGGTAAACACACAAGAAAAACTCCAAGTATACATTTGACAATAAAATGAAGGGCTTTCCTGAAAGAGAACACCTGAAAACGTTTGGAAATTCTGGGACAATTGACCGATCCCAAGCCCCTCCTCCCATTGTCAGTCCCATAGTTACTGTAGCTAAGTCGGACAAGTTTGCAGGAAAGTGTGGGAGAACGAGTGTTCAACATGGGGACGCAGCACCCCCATTTAGCCCAGTGCAACAGTATGCTGGATTTCTGGGCGTCAAGTAATATTGATATATTCAAAAAACAGAGGTCAGAAAAGCCTTCAGTATGCAGATGGACACATTCACAATGTCCGCTGTCATCAACGTGGTGGAACACCACAAATTGAGGACAAACCAATCCGGTGTCGTGGATCTTATGGGATGCATGTTAACTGGGGATAAACAATTAGCACGTTATCACAAGCAGGTAGTTTACCGTATTTGCTGCAGATGTGACTCTGATTCAATAAACAGGTCTGTGCAAAAATATGGTGTCGACGTGTCCATAACAAAATCTAACCATATTTCGAGGATTAATAAGACGGGACCAAGTGCTGCAGATCCAAGTTCCCACGCAATTTAGGAGAGTGACTAGCCTGTTAAGCAGCTCATGTTGGGGTGGAGAGATAGCTTCTCTTCGGTATGCCGATAGCCTACTTATGGCTGCTTTAGAAGGAAGAGTTCAAATAAACATGATACAAGTGTATTGAAAAGAAACCACTCCGAGTTCAAACCCATATCACGCATGACATATGTTTGCAGACGTGATTTGTCTTGCACTAGACTTCATCAGTGCCCGCTTATGCTATAATTAATTTAAACATAGGCAATGTAGTAGCCTAGGTCTAATATTGGCGATTTCGAGACTGCATAGCCTATATAGCAAGGCATAGTTTTGAATTTGCACGATTCGATCTTTAGAAGACATTGGCTATCTCTCGTTCAGCCATGCAGTAGGCTATTATTGCGTTTGTTGAAAAAATGATCATTAGCTTATTTCTGTGAACAGTCTTCTATCCCAAGTTAAACATGGCAAGGTAGCAAAGCTAAAGTAGGCTTATTCTTGTTGTGTGTAAGGCGATACGTGATTGAAGGTGTACTGTAGCCTTTTGCGCGTCTTTCGTATGATGCGAGTTCAGTTCCTGCAAGGTAGGTATAATTTTTTGCGTAGGCTTATGTTGTCGTTTCATCAGTGGAAACCAGATTTAGTTATGTTTTTGTGTGTAGTTATGAACACAAATAAAGGCAACATTTTCGTACACACTCAAGATTTCTTTACTGAAAAGTAGCTATCCAAAGTTATGCAAAGTTAGGCCTATGCTATGTGTGTTAACGTTTCACACGGTCAGGATATCGGATGTCACTTCTACAAGTATCCCAGGCTTATCTTTGAACCTTTTTGAGCTCTTTAGTTATTTAGTTACTTAGGCTACTCACAAAAGAAGCATTATAGCATTCGCATAACCGGCGTATTGTCATACAGAATGGACACTAGAAAATTCAAAATTGACCGAGGTTGACCGAGGTCCTCCGAAGTCCTCATTGTGACATATTAAAAAGGGGCGTGGCTTGGGATCGGTCAATTAGACATTTGTAGAGAAGAACAGTAATGGATGAAATATAAATATGATAGACTTAATGATGAAGGAAAAATAGTAAACAAAGAAGTTCCCCTATATGTCTTCGAGTGTGTCGGCATTCTGATTCTTGGCAACTAATGAGTGTGAATGTTGATTGCCTGATGTCATTCAGGTGCTGTTCAATGGTGTGACTCTTCAATAACCAATAGCATGTGCATCTTGAGCCTAAAGCTTTAGCAGGATTCGAACTCTCAACCTAACAAACACCAGCACTAGGCATTATCCCTCTGAGCCACTAACAATCCGACATATTAGGCAGTCACATTCACATGGTGAAAATGTGTGTTGGTAAACACACAAGAAAAACTCCAAGTATACATTTGACAATAAAATGAAGGGCTTTCCTGAAAGAGTACACCTGAAAACTTTTGGATATTCTGGGGCAATTAGAAATTTATAGAGAAGAACAGTAATGGATGAAATATAAATATGATAGACTTAATGATGAAGGAAAAATAGTAAACAAAGTAGTTCCCCTATATGTCATAGAGTGTCGGCATTCTGATTCTTGGCAACTAATGAGTGTGAATGTTAATTGCCTGATGTCATTCAGGTGCTGTTCAATGGTGTCAATCTTCAATAACCAATAGCATGTGCATCTTGAGCTTCAAGCTCTAGCAGGATTCGAACAAACACCAGCAGTGTGTAATGAGTGTGAATGTTAATTGCCTGATGTCATTCAGGTGCTGTTCAATGGTGTGACTCAGAAGGCTCAATTGTATGGAGTGATGACACGGAGATGGCAGGTTTCGGTGCAACACAAGTTAACTTTATTTGAGTTTCAATTCATCTGTTCTTTTGTTCTTTACTTGTATGTGTGCTGCATCAAAGAGGAAACAAACAGAAAATGGAGTAATCAGTGAAATGGGGTAAATCAGTACAGATCGATCCCAACTCACAAACAAACCAATTGACATTTGAACAATAAACTGAAATCATATGGCTATATAAGGTACAACTAAACAATACTTGACATCCCAAGTCAACCAACATCACCTAATCATCTCACATGGGACTCCAACACACCAAACCAACAAACAAAGACCTTAACTTTACACATGATGGCAGAGCTACTCTACAAACTGATAAACATCACAAAAGTCATAGTGAGGGTGATTAAAGCGATGACTTACGTTAACTCAAAGACGCACACAGAGCAGGACACACTGGAGTGCTGGGTTGAGATGAACAAAAGAGCGAAACTGAGGGCGAGCAAACAATTTATCCTGGTCTGAGCCCCTGCTCCGGAGCTACAGGGTTTCCCAGCGGGTAAACTTTGGAAAGATTTGCAAAGATTTGGAAAAGATTTTTGAAAGACTACAGTCTCAGACCCTCTCACATCTAAAGACAAGTAGTAGAGTTTTAAGTCACAGACTATGATTTTGCAATGACTAGGGATCTTGCAGGGTCACTATTTACAAGACTGCAACATGATTCCTTTAAATTATTACCCATTGTGCAATAGATAAACAGGAACTGAAAATTATAGCCTACTAAACTCAAAGTCGTATTTTCATGTTTCTGCAGCATTGTTTCATGCGTGACATCCTTAACCGATATAGAGTTGTTCTGTCAAGTGGAAGAGCCGACTAAATATGTATAAGAAATGACAAATATTGTAAGAATAACAAATAATTTTAGGCTACAGCTTATAATTATACAGTAATACTTGCCTTGCACTACAAGTCCATATTGACAAGTAGCTGTAATGTTATAGTGTGTTATCCTCCACAACCCAACAGCATTCTATTGTAGTATGCTAACATCCACAACCCACTAATGCTTCAAGTGGGATTTGAACTCTCAACCTAAGGATCACCAGTACAAGGCATTATCCCACTGAGCCACTGTCAATCCTACATGTTGGCCAGTCACATTCACATGGTGAAAATGTGTATTGGTAAACACACAAGAAAAACTCCAAGCATGGAGGGGCGATTAGACATTTGTAGAGATGAACACTAATAGATTAAATATAAATATGATAGACTTAATGATGAAGGAAAAATAGTAAACAAAGAAGTTCCCCTGAATGTCATAGAGTGTCTCGGCATTCTGATTCTTGGCAACTGATGAGTGTGAATGTTGAATGCCTGATGTCATTCAGGTGCTGTTCAATGGTGTGAATCTTCAATAACCAATAGTATTCGAGCTAGAGCCTAAAGCACTACCGGGGATTCGAACCCTCAACCTAACAAACATCAGCACTAGGCATTATCCCACTGAGCCACTGACAATCCTACATATTGGGTAGTCACATTCACATGGTGAAAATGTGTGTTGGTAAACACACAAGAAAAACTCCAAGTATATATTTGACAATAAAATGAAGGGGTTTCCTGAAAAAATACACCTGAAAACTTTTGGATATTCTGGGGCAATTAGACATTTATAGAGAAGAACAGTAATGGATGAAATATAAATATGATAGACTTAATGATGAAGAAAAAATAGTAAACAAAGAAGTTCCCCTATATGTCATAGAGTGTGTCGGCATTCTGATTCTTGGCAACTAATGAGTGTGAATGTTAATTGTCTGATGCCATTCAGGTGCTGTTCAATAGTGTGAATCTTCAATAACCAATAGCATGTGCATCTTGAGCCTAAAGCTCTAGCAGGATTCGAACTCTCAACCTAACAAACACCAGCACTAGACATTATCCCACTCTGCCACTGACAATCATACACGTTCAGCAGTCACATTCAAATGGTGAAAATGTGTGTTGGTAAACACACAAGAAAAATTCCAAGTATACATTTGACAATAAAATGAAGGGCTTTCCTGAAAGAGTACACCTGAAAACTTTTGGATATTCTGGGGCAATTAGACATTTATAGAGAAGAACAGTAATGGATGAAATATAAATATGATAGACTTAATGATGAAGGAAAAATAGTGAACAAAGAAGTTCCCCTATATGTCATAGAGTGTGTAGGCATTCTGATTCTTGGCAACTAATGAGTGTGAATGTTAATTGTCTGATGTCATTCAGGTGCTGTTCAATAGTGTGAATCTTCAATAACCAATAGCATGTGCATCTTGAGCCTAAAGCTCTAGCAGGATTCGAACTCTCAACCTAACAAACACCAGCACTAGGCATTATCCCACTCTGCCACTGACAATCATACATATTCAGCAGTCACATTCAAATGGTGAAAATGTGTGTTGGTAAACACACAAGAAAAACTCCAAGTATACATTTGACAATAAAATGAAGGGCTTTCCTGAAAGAGTACACCTGAAAACTTTTGGATATTCTGGGGCAATTAGACATTTATAGAGAAGAACAGTAATGGATGAAATATAAATATGATAGACTTAATGATGAAGGAAAAATAGTAAACAAAGAAGTTCCCCTATATGTCATAGAGTGTGTCGGCATTCTGATTCTTGGCAACTAATGAGTGTGAATGTTAATTGTCTGATGTCATTCAGGTGCTGTTCAATAGTGTGAATCTTCAATAACCAATAGCATGTGCATCTTGAGCCTAAAGCTCTAGCAGGATTCGAACTCTCAACCTAACAAACACCAGCACTAGGCATTATCCCACTCAGCCACTGACAATCATACACATTGAGCAGTCACATTCAAATGGTGAAAATGTGTGTTGGCAAACACACAACATCAAGAAAATTCCTAGCATACATTTGACAATAGAATTAAGGGCTTTATAAAAAAGAGTACATATCTGAAAATGTGCACTGTTAATGGTATCCACCTAATGATGGTTGTATGGTTGTTATCCAAGAAAAAAAAAATTACTCATATAGGAATATAGGTGATATAGGAGAAATGGGCTGAGTGGTCGAACTTTATTGGCCTATATCTCTGAAATGGAACAACGTATCCAAATTCTTTTGATAACTTTTGTGAGGCTTAGTCTAAACATTGTCTGTGAGAATTTTGGTGAAGATTTGATAATTTTTTAAGCCTGTGAAACTTTTTATGATGTTTGGCTTTTCTCTGAAATTGTGGCAAAAGTAAACATTTTTAGAGCATAAGACCAGGGTGAAAAAGATGCATCTGAATGTAGAGATTAATATGATGAAAGAATTTTGAGTCTAGGTGAATCTGGTAAGGAGAAATAAGCGTTTTTGACAAGAGCGCCACCTTTGGGTGCAGTACCCCAAATTTGGGTTATGGGTAGTGGGGGGTACTGGTAACAATACTTGAAAATGTCAAGTTTCTAGGACTTACGGTTTATAGGAATATAGGTGATCTAGGAAAAAAGGCCTAAGTGGTCTAACTTTATTGGCCTATATCTCTGAAATGGAACAAAATATCAAAATTCTGAGCGATAACTTTTGTGAGGCTTGGTCTAAACATTGTCTGTGAGAATTTTGGTGAAGATTCGATTATTTTTGAAGAGTGTGAAACTTTTTATAATGTTTGGCTTTTCCATGAAATTGTGGAAAAAGTAAACATTTGTAGACCATAAGACCAGGGCCAAAAAGATGCATCTGAGTTTAGAGATTAATATTCTGAAAGAATTTTGAGTCTAGGTGAATCTGGTAAGGAGAAATAAGCATAATTAACTTTTTTTTTCAATAGCGCCACCTTTGGGTGCAGTACCCCAAATTTTGGGTTATGGGTAGAGGGGGGTACTGGTAACCATACCTGAAAATTTCAAGAGTTTTGGAGTTACGGTTTAGGCTGCAGTATGACTTTTACAGAATTTTGGCCAAAAAATGAACGGTACAGAAACAATAGGGTTCCTGCAGCTACGCTGCTCGGACCCCTAAATATAGCTGCAAGCAGCAATGCGGGGGCCAAGCAGTGCGCTATAGCAGGAATGGCATTGCCATGCCATGAGCAAGCACTCACAGCAAGTTTGATTGCAATTGGATAAAGAATGGCTGAGAAATAAGCTCATTTACTTTATTACAGCACCCCTAGAGGTCAAATGAGACCAATTTCCTTGCATGTCCTCACAATCAGCTAATATGTCCATATCAAGTTTGGACTTCATACAACGAAGCGTTGCTGAGATATGAGCCCACTTCTTGTATTACAGCGCCCCCTATAGAGGCCAAATGATCGCAATTTCCTACTGTGTCCTCACAATGAGGTACCAAGTCCCTGTACCAAGTTTGGACTTCATACATCAAAGCGTTGCTAAGATAGGAGCTCACTTCCTGTATTGCAGCGCCCCCTATAGAGGCCAAATGATTCCAATTTCCTAGTGGTCATCATAATCAGGTAAACAGGTCCTTATACCAAGTTTGGACTTTTTACACCGAAGCGTTGCTGAGATACAAGCTCACTTCCTGTATTACAGCGCCCCCTATAGAGGCCACATAATGCCAATTTCGTAGTGCGTCCTCACAATCAGATACCAAGTCCCTGTACCAAGTTTGGACTTCATACATTAAAGCATAGCCGAGTTGTCAGCCCACTTCCTGTTAGGCGGCATCATCGCCAGGTGTGATTGGCTGTCACGGGCAAATAAACTTGAAATTAAAAAATCTGACAAGTATAGTTTGTGCGGCTCGGTCTGAAGATCATCTCCGCCAAGTTCTGTGAAAATCGGATGAAATTTGTAACCGCTGAAACTTTTCGTAGTGTTTGGACCAAATCCAATATGGCGGAGGTCCAATATGGCGGAGAGTGACAGGATAGGAGTCGATGAACTCGGAATGGTCCAAGGACACAGACACTACATCAATTGTGAAATCAGACAAAAGAGTCAAGGATCACGTGCATGAACGCATGTCCAGCATTGAACTGGTGGTGGAAAGTGACGTAATAGAAGTCATTGAACTTAGGTCGGTCCAGGGATTCCAACAGTGCCTGATTTGGGAAAATCGGATGCACCATTCAATCTTCACATGCGTTAATGCAATCCAGTTTTGACCCATTGGTGGCGCTAGAGTGTTGGGCATAGAGTTCTGTAAATTGGTGAGAGTGATCATGGGACAGTGCTGAATCAGTGTACCAAATTTCATAACTTTAGACCCAGCGATTCAATTTTCGGCCAGATTTTGACCTGTTGGTGGCGCTAGATGGCTGGGTTTAGAGGTCCGTAAATAAGTGTGAGTGGTCAGTGGAGTGTCCCGAAACTTTCTGCCAAAAAATCTGAACGTTTTAGCCAGGCGTTCTATGGGCTGCCATAGACTCCAATGGCAGATATATAATAATAATAATAATAGGAAAAGCTAGTAACTCAATGGGTGCCTTCGCAGCTTCGCTGCTTGGCCCCCAATAAGAAAACTTAAGAAGAACAATAAGTGTGCTGCTTTGCAAGCACACTTAAAAAGGTCTTAATACATTTCTTTTTAGCAAAGCTTTTGGTCCCCTTTAGTTGTTTTTTTAAAACCTTATCTTTTTCCTTAGACTGCTCATCTTTTTTGTTTTTAACCTGTAGCACTTTGAGATCTATGATGAAAAGTGCATTATAAATAAAATGTATTATTATTATTATTATTAATTTAGCCTATGTTTTTGCACCTGATCGTGCTTCTGTGTTCTGCAAAATTAGTGCTCTAGCCTACTCATTTTCCCGACATAAGACTTGCCACAATAAGGGAAAGTAATGACGTAGATCACCTACTTAGTGTTACATGAGATGACATAGGGATCTCTTTTCCTCTGTGTGGGTGTTTAAGTAACACAGCGATAAGCAGGACTTTGAACCAATTTTTTTCCAATTGGTTCTTTCCGAACTGTATTATAACGTTTCCGGTTTTTGGTTCAATCCTAAAACTGACTTTCCTGAACCGGTTAGGGACCGTTCGTTATTTATAAACGGGATCACCGGAAGGATTTTAAGTGCTTCGATCAAAAGTTGCATGACCCTCCCCTGCCTGCTATATAATTTTCAACGACCCTCCAGCAGCATTTTCAAAATTGACATGACCCTCCCCGGCCAATTGTCGATGTCTTCCGCCGACGCTCTTACGCACTATGAAATCACATCAACATATATGCTACCGCCCTAAGACTAACCTCTGCTTTCTGATCTTACACATCACACTTCACCAAGATGGTGGCCATTTCAGTAGATTTACTCACTAACATTGTTGTGAAAACACAATGGAAACTAAATGCACACTTCCTGCAACTGCATTAGCCTACTTGAAAAGTTACTCTTCTAGTAATTATTCACATGAAAAAAAACAATAAAGCATTGAGACCATTCAACAAAGCACACTGGGTAATAACAAATTCAACACATGAACTTGTTGCTATGGACTCGTCTCTAGGCTTCCTCAGTCATTGTAAAGCTGCCGAAGCTGAACATTATATCAAAACTCAATTTCTCAGACGAGCGTCAATTTGGGAGCTTGCTACACTCCTTCCTTCTCAAATGACTTGAGAAGGAAGGAGTGGCCGTTTGCACAATTTCACAAATAATCACAGGGACCGAAAAATACCTAACATGCCAACTTTTTCCGGGTTTATCATTTTAACGTTTCCCCGCTGTCTTGCCGTTTTAATATATTTTTCCGTAGAATATCCCATATTAGTGTAATACTCTCATAACATTAGTCCTGCATTCTGGCCTGTCTCTGTGTTGTCCTGTTGTTACCCCTTGCCCTTCCAGAGAAACAGATGTATTCAAATCATCGTTTTGCTTGCTTGAATGCGAACTCAGAGTGATGTTAACCTAGGCCTATTTAAGTTAACGACGTGGTTGCCGTGAGAGCACAAATTATTAGCGCTTGCAGTGTTCGGCCGTAGGCTATGCCTACGTGCGCACCTGCCAGGCTACTCAGCTAGACAAAGAATTCCCCCTGTATATTCACTCCAAGTTGGCCTACCATAACTTACCAACTACACTGTAGACCATAAACTGGCTATTTATATGACCAAATGTATTTGTTCAACTTTATGAAGCAGAATTACGCACTGCTACTTGGAACGTAGGCCAACACATTTTTGTTGGCAGTAGAGAGAACGACAGCGAATAACAAATTGCACTTGTTGCTGGTTACCAATAAATACTATATATTTTTTTGCAAACAACAAAGGATGGAGACAGCAAAGCTAGAGATGGGCAGGAACAAGGTCAATTGGTGGAAATGCTTGTCAAAACGTTAGGAGCTGGATGTGTGGATGAATGAAGCACAAGTATGCTTTAGGCTATGTTAAGCATGCACACTTTTTAAAGTTAGGCTACACGGTAAACTACAAGTAAACCAAAGTTAAATTTAGCTTTTTTAGGGCTGGATAAAGTTGATCAAATGGATATAGGCTGTTAGGCGTGAATAAAGTAGGCTACTTTGTTGCTCCAACACTTCCAACGTTAATGGGGACGAATGTTGACATTTTCCGTATTTTGCAATCTCCCTTATTTTGGAAATCTCCCTTATTTTCATTGTTCAATGTTGACAGAGCTATGGAACGAAAGAGAACGTTATATGGCGACAGAAATCAACAATCAAACAAGCCACTTTGATTTTTTGCTGTTTTCATTAATACAAAAGATGGGTGACCCTCCCTTCTAGACAAAAAAAAGTTAGGTGACCCTCCCCTCAACAAAGAATAAAAAGACATGACCCTCCCCTATTTTCCTCCGGTGACCCCGTTTGTAAATAACGAACGGTCCCTTAGAACAAAAAAATAAAGTTCCCGAACCGGTTAATAACGTTCCCTGTCAGCTGCAGGACATACAAATAAGTAGGCTGATCATTAGGACCTACTTGCACTGTCTGTGACCTGGCAGTCTGCCTCAGCGCCGGTTACCTATTGGAACCGAGTTTCGGTGCCCAACCCTAGGGACTAAATGAAGTTCCTCCTCATCTATGAGAGGGTTGATGGATTCTATAATGTTTAGCCTACTGTGTCCTGTATCTTTTGTGAAAGAAGGTAGATTCTCAGGTAATGGTCTAAAGTGATCGACAAAAGGTGATAAACCAGAGCCCACTATGGGTTGGCCTGGAAGTTGTTTAAGGTTTTTGTGGATCTCTGGCAACGGATAAAAGGTTGCAATAATCGGGTCCTGGCACGGGCTCATCCAGTGGTTGCGCTGGTGCTTGAGTTACTGTAACTGCATTATAGTAGGCTATACAAGATGTATTTTTTTTTTTTTATCAATATGTTTATTAAGTGTTTTCCAAGTAGTTTAGTACAATGGAACATAAATTAGGAGTAACACATGTCTATATGAAAAGAAAAGAAAAGAGGAGAGAAAACAAATAGACAAACAGACACAAAACAAAACACCAAAGTACAGGGCGTATTACTCAAGATAATGACATGTACTGTTGCATCACTGGCACTTTAAATCAAAACAGAATTTATTAAAGAAGAGGTGAATGGCGCATTGTGAGTCTCAAAATTGTTCAAGATCTCCATCAAATTGAGCAAGATGGTCCAAGAATGGCTGCCAAATCTTGTAGAATTTTTTAAGACTGTCCGTCATGGCATATCGGATTTTCTCCATGTGTAATACAGAGGCAAGATCTGTTAGCCACGTCTTGAAGAGTGGCACTGCTTCTGACTTCCAAAGCCTTAAAATCAGTCTCTTTGCAATTAACATTCCATACATAATGGTGTGCTGTACAAGGGGACTGTGAGTCAATAGAGACAGGGAGTAGCCAAACAGTGCCAACTCTGGCTCAGGCTTGAGCACACAACCATACATTTCAGAAAACCAATGGAATACTCCACACCAGAAGTCATACAATTTTGGACATGTCCAGAAGAGGTGGGTTAAGGAACCATCAGCTGACTTACATCGATCACACAAAGGGGAAACGGTAGGGTATATTCAATGTAATTTAGTTTTTGAATAATGACGTCTGTGCAAGACCTTAAACTGGATTAAGTGATGTCTGGCATTAATAGAACAGTATTGGATTCTACCTAGACTCTCCTCCCAAACAATATCATTAATCTGGAGACCCAGTTCCTCTTCCCAAGCTTTCCTCAAAGAGTGGGTGGCATAGTTCAACTGTTCAGAAAATATCTTGACAAAATCTGAGATCAAGTGTTTTGAATCTGGTGGGCCAAGCAAAAGACTATAAACCCTGCTTTCCTCAGGGAGGGATTCAAAGTTAGGCAGGTTTTGGCGGACATAGTTCCTAACTTGAAGATATCTAAAGAAGTGTGTTGACGGAAAGGAAAACTTGTCTTTTAGCTGAGTAAATGAGGCAAAATGTTTGTCAATGTACAGATCTTTCAAAACTACTATGCCTTTTAGCCTCCAACTACAAAAAGTTGCATCTGAGAGTGAGGGGGGAAATGCATGGTTATGACACACTGGAGCATAGACAGATGTGCTAGGCAACTTGCAGCACCTCTTAATTTGCTGCCATATTTTCAAACAATTAAGAACTATTCGGTTATTTACTTTAGTCTTTACAGACAGTACAAGTGTTGAGAAAAGTAGAGCTGGAAGTGAACTGCCTTTAACATCTCTCTTTTCAATGGCCACCCATGCAGGGGTGGTTGTTGAAATTTCCAGGCTGTAGCCTTCACGCCAATAGGCAAGAGCTCTAAGATTTGCTGCCCAATAGTAATGCTGAAAGTATGGTAACCCAAATCCCCCCTTCTCTCTGGGTTTTTGTAAATGAGCTTTTGATATTCTATGAGCTTTAAAACCCCAGACAAAAGGCATAACTATTGAGTCTAGTAGTTTAAAAAATGATTTTGTTAGGAAAATAGGAAGGTTTTGAAAGAGATATAAGAATCTTGCCAGTGAGACCATCTTGATAGCATTTATACGACCCACCATAGAAAGCGGGAGCGTGCGCCACTTGCCAATATCTCCTTTTAATCTTTCCACCTTTTCATGAAAATTCAGTTTAAATATGAGTTTAGGATCTTTTGGTAGAGTTACTCCAAGATACTTCAACTTGTCTGTAACTTTAAATGGGAGTTTATGCAGAAATTCCGCTTTATGGTTATCCCCAAGAGTCAAAAATTCACTTTTTTGCCAGTTAATTGTGTACCCAGAAACCTCACCAAATGACTTTATAAGGTCTAACAGAATGGGGATAGACTGCTCAGGCTGTGACATAAAGATTGCAACATCATCTGCATATAAAGATAGATGGTGGTCCACATCACCTAAACAAATAGGTTTGAGAGAGCTGTGTTGCCTGATACCAATAGCAAGAGGTTCAATTCCAATCGCAAACAGGAGAGGGCTGAGGGGGCAGCCCTAGCGCGTCCCACGATGTAATGGAAATGGAGCTGACCTCTCTTGATTTTTTAGAATGGAAGAAGAAGGATGGGCATATAGAATTTTAATCCATGAAATAAAACGGCTACCAAATCCAAAGTCCCTCCAACACCCTGCACATGTATGCCCACTCAATCTGATCAAAAGCTTTCTCTGCATCTAAGCAGAGGACAGCCACCTTCTGATCCTTCTTATAGTCATGGTACATTATGTTCATTAGTCTTCTAACATTAAAAAAGGAAAACCTTCCAGGAATGAAACCAGTTTGGTCAGCATGGATAATGGAGGCAATATGATTTTTTAACCTATTTGCCATCAATTTTGTGAAAATTTTCATATCAGAGTTCAGCAATGCAATCGGACGGTAAGATGAGGGCTCAGTCTCATCTCTCCCCTCTTTTGAAATTAGTGAAATGTTGGCTTCATATAAGGAGCTTGGAAACTTCTGAGTTTCAAATGAATGATTAAACATCCTGAGCAAGAGAGGAGTCAACTGTTCGGGGAATTTCTTATATAGCTCTATTCCAAAACCATCTGGTCCAGCACTCTTGCCATTAGGTAAGGACTTTATAGCATCTAAAATCTCTTGAGTGGTGATGTCAGCATTAAGTGCCTCACATGCTGTGTCACTCAATTTAGGGAGATTCAGATTCTCCAGCCATGCAGAGGCATCCCCCCCAGCTTTAGATGTATATAATTGTTGATAATATTCGCTGAAGCGCTTGTTTATATTGCTGGGGTCAGTGATAATGTCCCCAGATTTTGATTTGATTTTATGTATAGCTCTGCTAGCCTGCAAACCTCTCAGCTGTCGGGCCAATAGCTTCTGGGGCTTGTCCCCTAGTTCAAATTGTTTTTGTTTCAGTCTAAACAGTTGGTCCTGTACCTGAGCAGACAAAATGTCATTATATTCATACTTCAGTTTAAGAATATTCTGTAAGGTGATGGAGTTAGCAGAAGATTTATAGGCAGTTTCTAGTTGCGTTAGATCTTTTTACATTTCTAAAAGACGTTTTTTCTTTTATTTTCTCATTGAGCTTTCAAAAGAGATGATGTGCCCTCTAGTCACAGCCTTAAAAGCTTCCCATAAGGTGGAGTCTGTAACCTCTAGGTTATCGTTTGTTTCCAAAAAATCTGAGATCCTAGAAGAAATGAACTGAGTAAACGAGGAGTCGGAGAGAAGTGAGGGATGGAACCGCCAACTATATTGCTGTTTCTTATGGTTGAGGTCAAGTACCAATGATATAGGAGAGTGATCAGAAATTAAAATATTATGACATGTGGTGGAGATTAATCAAAAAAGAATCGATTCTAGAGAAAGATGTGTGTCTCTGTGAGAAAAAAGAATAATCCCTATGTGTGGGGTGCTGAAGCCTCTATATGTCAACTAGATGTGTGGATAGCATTAAATTATTCAAGGTTGTGGAGGCAGCAGAGGGCAACTGGTTTGTTTGGGCTGATCTATCTAAAAAATTGTCAAGCACACAATTCAAGTCATCACCTATAATCACATGTGTGTCTGAGAGAGTGGGCAGTAAATTAAAGACCTTACTGAAAAAATTTGGGTCATCAAAATTGGGACCATATACGTTTAAAAGTGTGACATGATATGAGTAAATGTAGCCAGTCACCAGTATATATCTGCCATTAGGATCACACACGGTGGAAATATGCCTAAATGGAATAGTCTTGCTAATCATAATAACCACTCCTCTAGCTTTACTGGAGAATGTGGACTGGAAAATTTGATTGACCCAGCTGCACCTAAGCAACTTTGCTCTTGTGGGCTTAATATGAGTTTCCTGTAGGAATATAATGTCTGCAGCTAAGGACTTCAAATGAGAGAAGACTTTTGCCCTCTTAATGGCATGTCCCAATCCACGGACATTCCAACTAGTAAAAGTAATGCCACCACCTCTTGAAGAAAGACTAGGATGCATATCTAAGTACAGTGATGCAAAAATGTGACGCCCTTAAACAACACTGATAACAGCACAGAGGAAAACAAAATAAAAAACACACATCTAAGAACTTACCCTCCCTCCCCCCGTCCCACTTTCCCAAACAAAGTGAGAACACGCTCCCCTCAAACAGGCATAGAGGCTGCCGGACCATAGGAAAGACTAGTTTAGCTAAGCTAACAAAAAGAGCCCTATGCTCTCTCTCCAATTATGCAAAAAACACACAAGTAAATTTAAACCACGGTCATGAGAATGTCCCGACCTGCGTAATGGCAGGAAACAAAGTCACATACCAGATAATATACGCCATCCCAAGCGCATGCAATGTTCAAGACAAAGTCCCTGCAAACACCTCGGCTTCTTGTAGTGAAGAAAATACCTGCTCCGAGTTCCCCAAGGTGACCCGGAGTCGAGCTGGGTAGATGAAACCGACCCTTGCGCCTGCCTCCTTGAACCTCTTTCGGACATCTTCAAAAGCCTGGCGCTGTTTAATCCCCTCCACTGGCAAATCGGGGAAGAAATGGATCGCCGCCTCGTTGTATGTCAGGGGAAATTGTTGACGAGAAAGCTGTAGTATTTTCTCCTTGATTTGGAAGTGATGAATCCGGGCTATCATCACACGCGGTCGTGCATTTTCCTCCGAAGATTGTTTCCCTAGACGGTGCGCTCGATCCACAATAACAGGGCTGGAAAAATTTATAGCACCTAGCAGTTCAGGGATAAACTTCTCCAGAAATTCAACAGGGCTTCTTTTCTCTATCTTTTCGGGCAGGCCAACAATTTTTATATTCTGACGCCTAGAGCGAGCCTCCAGGTCAATTACTTTTGAACAGAGTGCTTGGTTTTCCGCACGCATTTTCACGCAGACTTGTTCAACTTGTGAGAGGCGGTGGTCGTAGCTGGAGTTAGCTTCTTCAATTTCTGCCATTCGGTTTCCTAGACTCACCAAAGATGCTTGAGTGGATGCTAGCGTTGCCTCTAATGTGTCAAATCGATCAGTCATTGTCTTGTTCATACTTTCTATTGCCAGAAGAATGCTGCTCGACTCCGCATCAGTGTCCTTGCTAGTCTCGAGATCTGCCATGGCACGTTCTGGTGCTAGCGATAACCCCAGCGGTGCAGGAGTTCTAGTCTCGATAGGGCTTTTATCCTGCTGTTTTCCACGCTCAGTCTTCGCTTTTCGCATCTCCTCGATTTTAGTCTTAGGTTAAATTAACAAGAGGTCGGGTAAACTGGTGAATTTGAAATTAAATACCGAATTATTCTATAACATGGAGAGGAGCTCAGGAAAAACGTGTCTACTCCATCAGGTGCTCACTAGCGCCCCCCCTTCTGAAAGGATTCCATACTTCTGAAAGGATTCGGTAAGTTTAATTAAAGGAGAAATCTGGCAAATTTTTACATAGATCTCCATTTCTTGAGGTCACCGAGTAGCCTACCATCGGTGTGTAAAAAAAACCCTGAAAGCAATCGGTTTTACCTAGCTTGAGTTGCTACAGCCAGCAGCTAACGCAGCCAGGCAGCTACAACACTACACTCTGGGGGCATGTTCGTGAGCTCCCATTTACATGCCCCCAGAGTGTAGCGCTGTAGCTGCCTGGCTGTGGCTGTAGCAACTCAAGCTAGGTAAATCTGATTGTTTTCGGTGGTTTCAGTGCTCGGTGACCTCGAGAAATGGAAATATATGTAAAAACTCACCTGATTTCTCCTTTAATGCACTAACTTTAATGTAATTTCACCGCTTGTTTTGAAATTGAAAGTGAACTGAGACCTTGGCTGTTTCCCAAAGTCGAGCATGCTTCCTTGATAGAATGCTTCCTTGCGAGTTGGGTTCTACGAAGATGAGGTTAGAGGCCTCCCTTGCGTTCTTAGACCCTACTTTGGAACAGCTAGTGTGAACGTGCACGTCACCCCGGTCCTTCTGATCGCTTCCACTTTTAACTGCACGCTTCTGTTTCAGTAGGGGCGCTGCTCTGATGTATGTCAACGCAGAGGATTATAGGTATGGGTATTATTTTTGTTCACCTGAGGATTCACAGATGCCTTGAAAAGGCAGCCTTTGAGTATGCTTCCACAACTTTGGGAAACAGCCCTGGTGTCAGCCAGGTTAGCACAGCATTGCCATTATCCCTAAAACCATTCAGTATGATGGTCAGCCAAGTTGTAGCCTGGAAAAATCCAAACTCATTCACAAAGTGAATAGTCTGGTGACTCATGATTGGGATTCCTTTCCAACACTTGCATCGCGATGGGCACTAACTTTAAAATCATTGGTCCAGCCTTACCAATTACATTGATCAGAGGATCTTAACGTTACTTCCTACTTCGCCTGAACTTTACAAATTGACAATAAACAGCATCAACAGTCAGGAAACAAGGCATGTGGGTCTACCTTTGCTGTAGGGTACAACCGGGACGATTGAAACGCGGGACGAATGAAACATTCCGGTTTTCTCCCGAGTGCAACGATGATAGTCATCATTTAGACAAAACATAGAGCATATTAACCTCCGTTGCTCAGGCAAATGCCTTCCTGTTGCGTCCTGTTATCACAGAGTTACAGGCGATAAACGATTTTTGATGGTCACAAGTATACTTCATTAGCGGTTTATTTTTTTTGATTATTAAAGAGTGTGTTTCATTTAAAGGTTTGACTGAATGCTTATTCAGTAGAGCATTTAGTGCTCTCCCCAATCCCAGACGTTCACATTGCATATTTGTTTGTAATGGATGCAAAACAGCCTATTGCTGAATGACTATAGCGGGACGATTGAAACAGCTGTTTCATTTGTCCCGATCAGGCAGTAAAACCCCATTTATTCTAAGTCAATGCACACATATCTGTGTTTATACTATATTTTATGCAGGTGAGACATGGAAAAGCAGTTTTAGAAAGATGCAATTATATTTGGAGCTATCAGGTAGGGGTTGAGTTTTGCCATGTTAACCTATGGAGACTGACGGCCTGTGGGTCATGAAGGGCACTTATTTGAATGTGTGGTGGCTTTAACCACGTAAAAACAGAGTGAAATAACATTTTGTACTATAGAAACATTATATAATTCAAAACATGCATTATTCTAGTTATATTAATGGCATAGTCCATGGTATTTCCATAACCGCGAGATACGCGCTTTACCATGACGGCAATGAGTTGTTAACAGACATGAACCAAGACGTCTACCTAGAACCAAGAAATCTATCTAAAATAACACATACTTGTAGTACCATTCATGATATGTTGTCAAATATTGAAGTTGTGGGAAGTTTATATAATTTAAGTTGTATGTTTCATTCGTCCCCCATGCTGTTTCATTTGTCCCAGCCAGGAGGGACAAATGAAACAAAAACGCACGTTCGACTTTTCCTTAAATAACTCTTGAACGGTTTTGTTCAGAGCTGTAAATGCAACTGTATTTGAAAAGAGGACAGATGTAGGTTGCTAGTGACAAAATATTAAATTTCAGTGTTTTACGATGTCTTTGTAAATTACGTTTAATTAAAAATTGTTTAATTCGTCCCGGTTCTCCCCTAAATAAATTTCAGCATTTTTCCAACTGCATTTTTTATGTTTGCAGGTGTTGCTGTTTATCACAATAAGTTTCAGTTTTGTCTTCCCGTCTCATTGCTGATTTGTCTGACATTTTTCTTGTCTGAAGGAAATGTGAGTGAATTATGGTGTCCCAGATTAGAATCTCGCTGAAAGGAGATCTAGGATGGGCGGGGCCAGGCTAGCTGTATTGTGCAAATGTCCATTGATCCTGTGTTGATTAATGAGGAGCCCAGGTAGTGGTACTGTACCAGATAATGTAACCTATGTGTGATCCAGGGCTCTGAGCGTCAGGTGCTTTAATGACATCGCTCATAAGTGTCGAGACACATAAGGGGCTATAGTCTAGTATCAGTCTCACTTCCCTTCAGTCACAGCAGGTGGGCTGTGGAGAAGCGCACAGGGACTGTTCATCTTATATCTGGTGAAAAAATGGCTCTGCTTCTGAATGGTGTGTGTGTGTGTGTGTGTGTGTGTGTGTGTGTGTGTGTGTGTGTGTGTGTGTGTGGGTGTGTTAGAAGACACATTCTATCCCAAGATGAACATGTACATACATGTGCAGCCGGAAGGATGAAAGGGGCATCTGGAATCCCTCTCTGGGCTGTGCTTCTGACAACTCTCTGGGCCTCTGCACAGCTTCATGTCCATTGACACACAGACACATGCGTGTTATCGCCCTCTGTTGTTGTAGTTGAGTTACTGCTGTTATTGTAAGCCAAGGGTGCCCAACCAGTCACATAGTGAGTCCCAGTCGATCGCGAGAACATACAGTATTAGACTTGTAAAATAGAATAACATTCCCTAAATAAAATATAGACTAATTGATCACGAGACACGAATTAGCCTATATTTGCACAAGCTATAACAGACACCACTCTTCAGCTTGGCCAATTAAAATGTAGGCCTATACACATCATGCAAGCTTATTTGATTTGTGCCATAGGTTGCAGATATATGCGATTGCAGATGCATTCTTTACCGTTAGCAGCCCCTTAAGGACTCCCTGTATTCCTTCTTATTTCGGATGTAAAACATGCAAGAGATCATAGGCTACAATTTAAATGGACATTTTGAAATACTATTTTCCTCTCGTTTCTGTTGTGCAAACTCCACTACAGTAAAGGCGCATAATTGTTTGTCTTTCTAGCTTCTTTCTCCCCTATTCATTTCAGTCCAGAGTTTGCCAATTGTCTAATAATAAATATAAAAAGTTACTTAATCTCTAATTTATGAACCAGACATCTTCCATGCTTGTTTTGGTCTCGGCAATGCTATTAAGATGCAATCACTCTTAGCCTCTTGTTCATATATTTATTCATTTCACTTTACAACAGCTTATCACATCAATAGGCTACATACTGTACAAGCATTAACTCGAGGGGAAAGTGCTGATTCTACTTTCCAAATAGATAGATAGATACATAGATAGATAGATACTTTATTGATCCCCAAGGGGAAATTCAAGGTCTCAGTAGCATAGAGACATCACACACAACACGCACTTACAGCAGAAAAAGTATATAAATATATATATAAAAAAAACACCACTGAATAATAAAGACAGTAGAAGATAAAAAAAAATACTAAAATACTAAATATACTAAATAAAACTAAATCAAATATCCAACCTGAGGTTGTGTGTTTTGAGCTCACATTGAGCTGAGTCTTACCATTGAAGTAACCAACAGTATGATGTCAATAATAATAATGATGGCCTACTACTACTACTACTATTACTACTACTCCTTGTAACACTAGCCTACTAATAATATATTCAATAATAATAATAAAATAATTATAAATATTAAAAAACATAGTTACTAGCGACAATATACAGCGTCCAATCAGTTTTAAAGCATGGAGATAGGCATACTGTGTGTTTGGGCATTGAGATTATAGAATTGTGAAAAAACTGAGGAGTAGAATTGAAATCGCAAAATATATGAAGCCTACGTACTGGTACATGTAGGTACCGGAAATTATGGCTTTCTATTTGGCTTGGTAGATCTCGGGACACTGTCAACTTTAAAAGTTGATTTTCAATTTCAATTTCAATTTAATTGTACTTATAGAGCGCCAAAACATTACACATGTCTCATGGCGCTTTACAGAGTGTTAGACAATCAGAGAAAAGAAAAGAAAAGAAGGCACATGGGTAACAGGGGCGAGGAAAAACTCCCTAGAATTGGAGATACATATAGGAAGAAACCTCGAGCAGATCCACGACTCAAGGGCCTGACCCATCTGCTTAGGGTCAGATACAGGACATAAGGTCTGTATACATGACAAATGCATAAGTTAGTCAGGTGTAGAGAATAGAACATGGTGTCACCTGAGGTGAATGTTACAAGAGGTGGGATGATTACATATCCGGTATGATAATGCATTAATCCTAATTTAGTGTCAGAAAGTTCAAATAGTCCAGCGTAGGAAATGGAATTGTCCAGGGTAGGGCTGGGACAACGCGTCGACGTAATCGATGACGTCGACACAAAAAATACGTCGACGCAAATATGAGCGTTGATTCGTCAAGCATAACGTGTGCTGCTAAATATTTTAAATTTTACACCTTCAGTGTTTTCCATACGTTGACTAATCTGTGGCTGGGCACCACGAAATCAAAACCGGCCACCACACTGATGTTCTATGTTGTAGGTCTACTATTTAAATTAAAGATACGGTAAAATAATTTCATTGAGCTGCACTTTTTACTCACACAGCCTTTCCTCGCCCCGCCCGCTCTCTCTCGTAACGAGCCCGCTGTATGAAGGTATATTGGGTGCAAAAGTGGCGAGCACATTTAACTGCAGATTTTGCATGTGCACACTAAAGTCGTAAATGTGTAACAGTAAAGTTGAAGTTGTACATATTTTTTTATATCTTGTTAACACAAAATAGGGGCTACGGGTTCACAAATCCTTTTTACAGGTACACAAATCCTATCCTGTGAGTCACAACTTTCAAGAGTCATGCACTTGACACTTTTGCTCCAAACGTTGCAGCGCAGTTGGTGCGAAACACATTTGCACATCCGTGTTTCATAATCTGAGAACATGCACAACATTCGTGCATTTGTAAACCCAAATGTGAACTAATGCATCCGAAGTTGTGCATCTGTGAAATAATTTCTCATTAATAAAATTCTACAGATCGCTTTGATTTTCTTGCACGACTACAAGTCAATTGAAGTCAAGTGCTCGAATCTGCTTCTACGAGTGACGAGTGACTTTTGCTCCTTTATTACCCCTTTAAGAGCAATAAACATATATTATATGTAAATAAACATGTATAAGTTGAAATTAGTGAATTAATGGGGAGATAATTGATAATCGAATCGAAATCGAATCGGACTGAAAAAATGAATCGTTAGATTAATCGTTTAAAAAATAATCGTTTATCCCAGCCCTAGTCCAGGGGATTAGGAGTTGTCATAGGGCAAGTGGTGGGTCGGCAGTACGGGCCAGGAATCCGGGCAGAGTTGTCATAGGGCAGGTGGTGGGTCGCTAGGCTGTACGGGCCAGGAATCCAGGTAGGGGGACAGTAATAGGCGATGATGGAGTGAGATGAGGGCCAAGCACATGGATGGCTGATGACTGGTGATGGTATACCTCACGAATGAGGTAAGGGGGAAGAAAGAGAGATGTAGAGTGGGTTACTATTACTGAAAATTAAAATGGTTAATGTCAATAAGTAAATCAATGGTATTGTTACAGTAAATCATAGTGAGAGTGAGAATAGGCAAGAGAGGGAGAGTTGAGAGAGAGAGAAGAGGGGGGGGGGTTGTATGGTGTGGCACAAAAAGTCCATGACAGCACTATGCTATAGCAGCATAACTAATTGCCTGATGAACTGATTGTGGTTCAAAAAAGTTGCCCACCATTCCTAGAAAATAATAGCCTGGAGGACCAGACCCAATCTGAAAGATTAATGGTCTGGCCACGAATAACGTAATGGCCCAACTTGAGGGGCGGCACCAAGCACGCATTTGAAAATCTCACTGCACACAATTGGATAACACTATACAATGTTCAATGTTAACTGACTGATTCCGGACTTCGACGCAATTGGATAACACTACGTCTGTCATCTGTTTAGCTCGCCTCTGGCCCGCCTATATCAGATACACAGATATGATTGGTTCCCCGCGATGCAAGGGGCAAAAGTTGCGTGCATCATTACTCGTTGTCAGAGTCTCTCTGAGCAAATGCTTCCGCGAGAACTCTGGATTTAGTCAGGAAGAACTTTGTGGAATTTGGGCATAAGTGTGAAATAAGGTACTAATGCAATTTTTTTGCATAAATTGATAGGTAAGGGGGTGTCCTTTCAGAATCTGACGGGTGCCGCTCCGGCACCCTTGAGCATTTTCTTTAAAATGGCATCACCTGCCACACCCCTTTTTTAATCATAGAAAATCATCTAAATAGTAGTGCTGTCAGTTAAACGCGTTATTAACGGTGTTAACGTAAACCTATTTTAACGGCGTCAATTTTTTTATCGCGAGATTAACGTTATTTTTGGTGTAACAAACTTTGTAGTTTTTTCACATGCTGTTGCAACAACTAGTAACGTTAGATCTACTACAACACCACACTGGATCTAGCTAGACCGTGCTGCATGTACACGCCCCCTTTTAGGGGAAAGGGAGCTGTTTGGATAATGGAAACCTATGCTGCATCGAAGTGGGGAGCGAAAAGGGCTTATACCGTAAAACTAATCAAATAATCGCCGAGTCCCTAAGAGACGCCTGTCTGGCGTGGCTACAGGTTTGGGTTAAAGGCCGGTCTCCAGTAGAGGCCTGGTCTGTTTTTTAGTTTCGGGTTGTATTTAATCTTCTAAATAATCTTCCCGTCAGATCGTCTGTTTAAAGATTCGCAATGACACGAAACTGTTACAGAAAGGAGGTTACAGCAGTGTGAATTAGATGTTGCACGTCGTTACAAGCCATCGCAAAGCATTCACATGTCTGGTCACAGTTGCAAGGTTTTAGAATGTTGCATGAAGTTGCTGCTCATCTCGTTGCGAATCTTGGGTGTGATTTGGGCTTAAGTATGGCGCAGACTGCGCACGTTATGATTAGATGGCATTAAGAGACTGCGGTGGGGAAAAGCTAGAGTTCCAAATTGTATAACTTTTTTTTCCAATATGAACTATGCCTATATGTCCGACTTCGTCATCGTTCAATTCATCCCTTGTGTTTAAAATTTGCGGATAGGCCGATGGTAAGCTTGTTTTTATGCTGGCAACAAAACCAGAACGGTTCGCGAACGTTATTCTTTATTCTAAATGCTATGGCGATAAAGAGAAAGAAGTCAGAAAATGAATTTACCTTAGACTAGGCTATATCAGAGCCCGTCTACGGACATTCTCTGGCTATATAACCTACTGAAATAGGTTAATAATGTAAAGTCAAGTGCGCTTCTATGGGACTGCTGTGTGCGCGCGCAGTTTTTATTGATGAGTCGGAGTGGCAAGTGCTGCGCATAGTTGCAGTGGAATGTGGCTGCCCAGGGCATTATAAAACTTCTCACTCTTAGACCTACTCATACACGGCGGTGAAATGGCGTATTTAGCTGTCTAAATTCGAATGCTGGGGGAGAAATCGTCGGACATCCATGATTATTTTGTTATTCAGCACCCCTGGTCAAACATATGTTCCTGCGAGCCTGGAAGTAGGCTATGATTTGAATGTAGACTGTTGTCAAATTTGGCAAATACAAAACGGGAGAAACAATATGGTTCATGCTCTCTCATGCTGTTTCATTCGTGCCGAAAAGGAGGGAGAATGAAACATTAAGCACGTTCCACTTTTGCATAAATACTTCCTGAACAGTTTTGGTCAGGGCTGATAATGCAACTGTATTTGACAAAGGACCGATATAGGCTATTTGCTAGTGACAAAATATGAGCTTTCAGTGTGATACGATCTCTTTGTAGATTACGTTTAATTAAAACGTGTTTCATCTATTCTGGCTATCCCGCTATTTGGATCTTACTGTATCTCACAATGAACAAAATCTCAACACTAAATGAATGATTATCCGTAATTGTCATTAGATAGCCTAGTCATATAGGTAGACATAAGATGAAATAATTAATTCGATAATATTTTCCATCTTTGCAGAGGAAAAGTTTTGTGTAAAGGGAATTAAAGGCCTGTCTCATATAGACGCCTGTCTCTAATACTAGCCTGTGCAGTTTGGCGATTTGGGAAAATAAAAGCCTGGGCTATTATTTGGAGTTTTACGGTACTTACTAAATCTTGAAACAAACGTGAATAAAAGGCACAAAATAAGGTTGGTGTAAGAGTTATCTGTGTGTTTATGGGATTAATGTGACCATTATGTTCCTATTGTTTGCTCTTTCCAGTTTAGCCTACTAACAGGAGTGTCACGAATGTAGACACAGTCAAACTGCCTGTGGCTGACTATAACTAAGTTCGGCAAGCTTAACTTTACATGTCATAACATCAACTAAACATAAGTCACACATTCATTCTATCACTTGTAATATGAACGTAGCCTTTTTCCTACAACTAGGTGAGATAATTGGCTGTGCCTGTTATACTGAAGTTTCACAGTTAGCTAGCTAGCAAGCTAACCGTTTTACATGGGATATGGTAAGTGTAGCTACGTGCTGAATGGGTTGTAATGTACATAGTTTCGACATGAGTAAGTTACAAATCCTTCATAACTGCCGTGTTAGTAAAATGATTGAATGGCCTGTCAATTAATAACTAGATGTAATGTCAATGTGTGATTAGGCTAGCTGTCTCCCATTATATTGTTGATTCCATTCCCATTGGAATCAACAATATAATGTTAACTTGTTTTCCGCTAAAATGGGGCGTGATGCAGATTAAATGTAGCCTAACTTTATGATGATGCCTTTAGTAGGCTACGTACCTGACCTGTAGGCCTAATGCTGCACACACTTACGAGCCGGCCAAAGAGTAGATTCGTATAATAAACACCAACGCAGTTCTGAACTCCCGGTCAGCTGAATGGTGTTTTAAATTGCTGTGGACACCGATGCCGACATGAGTGCGATGCACTCTGCTTTCGACATTCATTTACTGTACATTAGATTCCATTCTTTTCAATACAACTCTGCACACCAGCATCGCACGTTGCCGCCGTGTAAATCACGATTCAGTTATATTTGGTCGACGCCGCTCCATTAAAATCCATTGTTCATCCAGTGTTTGCATGTTAAAAACTTCGGCGCTGATGTGTGTGGCAAGTGACAGTGCACCATAGACTGTAGGCCTAGGCCTATAAAATGGCAGTGCACTCATGTCGAAAAGTTCCTTATTTTCAACTGAACTCAAAGATAATGAATATAGTATTTTATGTTTATGCCCTTTATTAGCTATATTTCTGAAGAATATATTGTGTTGCCTTAGGTCTGCTGCACATCTTTTGAAATTTGAATTGAAATAATCAAATAGACCTATGTCTTAAAGTTAAGTTAATGAAGTAACTTGCTTTGCTTTCATTTGAATCCTAATCAAGATACATAATAATTGCTTTATATTGTTAATATGGACTCCTGGAAAGTTCAGAAATGCAAAATAATAGAATTTTAATAATGCGATAAAATATGTGATTAATCGTGATTAACTATAGGAATTCAGCGATTAATCGTGATTAAACATTTTAATCATTTGACAGCACTACTAAATAGACATTAACATATAAACCCATCATGTATGGTATCAAATTAAAGCTCTTTTCATACAGAAATCAGCTTTGACCATAATAAAGTAGAAAAAAATAGTTTAGGTCCCTCCAGAGAACAAAATACCTTTTGCAAAGTGACCTTTAAGGTCCAATTACGTTCATTTTTGCTGCATAATAGCTTATACCTCTAAATTGTGCCATGTTTGGTATTAAATTAAATAAATTATGGAACTGCCATGTAGCTTAATACATACAGGAATACAATCATTCAATAGTAATTCATTTTAATATGAATTATAGCAAGTCTGATGTACCCTAGTTCACCAACTTGCGGGTTAGCTAGCACATTAGCTTTAATTTCCCTTGAATCAGTCGCTGAATTTCAGACAGCAATGTTGTGAGGTACTTCCCAGTTAGCACGTTAATTATAACTGTCCTTGGATTTCCCCCCAGAATTACAGACAACAATATTTTTCATCCTAACATTTTTTTTAATGCTTTACACTGCAAAAAATGAATTCTAACCAAGTGTTATTGATCTTATATTAAGATTAAAAAATCTATTTGGTATTGTTTTTAGTATGAAAAAACTAACCTAGCGCCCTCTCAAAAGATCATTTTGACATAATTTAAGAAGACTTTAACTTATTTTAAGGAGTCTTATCAAGACAAATTTGCTCAACGCACTGGCAGACAAATTTGCTTGTTTTTAGGACAAATTTGCTTAACGCACTGGCAGACAAATTTGCTTGTTTTCAAGAATTATTATTTTTTTTTAATTAAGTCAAATGATTTCACAAGAAAGCGCTAGGTAAGTCTCTTTATACTGAAAACAATACCAACTAGTTTTTTTTATCTTGATATAAGATTATTAACACTTGGTTAGATTTTGTTAGATAAGCAGCTTTTGCAGTGTAAAAACAGACACCACAATCCAGAATTGATACAAACTAGTCTGAGTTATGAGGTACTTGCCAGTTAGTCAGCACATTAACTATAATAGTCCTTGAATTTGCCCCCTTAATTACAGAGAAAACTGCAAAGTTGATTACAGGAGGAGAGGACAGAATCAAGAAAATTATTTCTTCCAGTATTGCAAGGAATGACACGAATCATTTGGAATTACAACAACAAATGTAAATCAGGTTTATAGCCCAAGTATACTTGCATATACAAGGAATTTGGTCTCTGCATTTATCCCATCCGTGAATTAGTGAACACACAGTGAGATGAAGCACACAACAAGCACACATAAGGTGAATCACACACTAACCCGGAGCAGTTAGTTGACTTGCTACAGTGGCGCTTGGGGAGCAGTGAGGGGTCAGGTGCCTTGCTCAAGGGCATTTCATCAACCGTGGTTGTGGGCATGGGAGAGCAGTGCTCTTCAACACGTTTGTTTCTTTAGCCAGGTGTAATGCTGCAATCAGGAAAACCCTGACGCTAAGCGTGAATAGAAAGAGGAACACGGAGGACATTCAAAAGGAGGATTCAACTTTTTTGTAGGCTAGCATAACCCTTCTGGTTGATATGTCAACGTAACCAAAATAATACCGTTAAAAACGTGTTCTACACGTTAGTTTGGTACTTGGTATGCCAGACTTACCTGATGCATAAAGCTTCAAACCTGAATATTTCCCAAAGGCATTGACCTTTGCAAGTACAAGGCAGTGGTGCAAAAAGTGGGTATGCGCTATATGCGGTGCATAGGGGCGCAGGACCACGGGGGCGCCAAAGCAATATATATATATATATATATATATATATATATATATATATATATATATATATATATATATATTTGGTATTTTCTATATGTAGCTACTGCTGTGCGTTTCTAAATCATTTCAACATTTTCTCAATGTTATATAACATTTTAGGGGACTAACTCTCATAAGATTCCATCATAGAATTTTGACATAGAAGAGGGAGTGGGGGCGCCGTGAGCGCTGAGCGAGCAGGTAGGCCTAGGCAAGTAGTGAGTTGCCGTCTATGGAAAAAGATGGATACAGCAAAAAAAGCTGTCGGCAGCTAAAAATATAAAAAGAAAGAAGGAAAAGGAGATGCATGTCAAGGGATGCGACAGCAGTTAAATAAGTGGACGGTGAAAGGCAACAGGTAGGATTTAAAGTGATGATGTGCTTGGAGGCTTGCAAATATTCATTATATAACAGACTAACTAGAGTTTGTTGTCAAACAGAAATGTCACGCTAGCAACAACTCATAACATGTTTCCATATGCTAACAATGAAGGCTCCTTGTAATAACTTAATGTTATATTGCAAACAAACAAGGCTAGAGTAGGCCTATCAGCCTTATCCTTTGTGAGCAATAGCTGACAAAACGACGTTATGAGAACCGTTTAGACTCTGTTAAAGTGACAATGCACCATTTATCAATACTTCATCAAGTTAAACATCAAATTGGCAGCATTTCTTTAAAATATATATATATTATATCTATACACACTAATGCACAGTAATGTAAATTATTGGCCTTTTGTTTTGCTTTATTTGTTTGTTTTTTTTTTAATTTTTTTTTTATTTTTTGGGGCCAATATTGTTGTTGCATACCCCTCAGAAAATGGGTAGCTGCGACCCTGGTACAAGGTAAAGGTAGGATACATAGACGTTAGTCAGAGAAGCAGACTCGTTTTCTTTTTGTGTATTTTCTTTTTCTTGTGTAGCTTTTAGCATCGGCCGATACCGATACCGGCCAATCCAAGCATGTATTAAAGATGAAAGATATTTACTTATTTTGTTGTTATACTCATGTTGAAAAGGGTTTTAGTCTTAAGAACAACTAGCCAACTTAATTAGGTTAGTTTGAATAATCCACAATGGTTGGTAATGAGAAGCTGACCTGTTTATTCTTAACAGGGTTAAATAAACACAAAATAATAAATAGTCAATTAACCACACAAACTGAATTGGCATCAGTGCTCTGCTCTTGAACAACAAGAGTTTAAACCAAGGCTTAAAAAGCCATCAGTGCAAACAATATTGTAAACTGTATAAAAAAAGCAAAACACACAGAGAAGCTGAGTAGAAAATAAATAGTCAATTAACCACACAAACTGAATTGGCATCAGTGCTCTGCTCAAGAGTGTAAACCAAGGCTTAAAAAAGCCATCAGTGTAAACAATAATGTAAACAATATAAAATTATATATAAAAGCAACACACACAAAACCAGAGTAGAAAATAGTCAAATTACCACACACACACTGAATTGGCTATAACAACCCAAATAACGGTCACGCCTTCTACAGTATTGCTATCTCCTCCACACTTTACTGCTCCATCTCTATACTCCCTTCAATTTCTACTGTTTGCTCTGGCTGCAGTCTGAGCATGATGGGGAGATTCTTCTTCACAAAGGTGATCATTTCAACATGCTCAGGTGTCAGCCTGCTCCTGTGCTCATCAATGATAAGTGAGACTGCGCTAAAAAGCCTCTCACTGTTGCGTTTTGCTGAAGTAACCTAGGCTACAGGCTGCATTTATTACAGAAAATCAAGCAACATAGCAATACACTATTTAGAGACAGGAGTTTACCGCGACAACAGCTGTCACTAATTCACATCGTCGTAGGCTGCGCCGATGCACAGACTAAACGGTATGCATTAAAGTTATGATAGCCTACTGGAAGCTTCTACCCTTTTGAATGTGTAGGGCTATACACTATATTTTATACTCCTCGGCCCTTGAGACGTGCCACCCTCTCACATAATCTCCAACAACACCCTTCGCCAATCAGTATCACGCAGGGTCGCTTACATTGGTGGAAACCATCTTCCCATCATGCATAAAACTATATGCAAACCTATGTAATGCATAGGTAACATATGTAAAATAGTGGTTTTCTGGTTCTTTCCAGATTGGGGAAATAGGGCCTTCTTATCTGATTCTCTTCCTAGCTGGACAGGCTGTAAATCATCACAGCGGCCTCCTACTCCCTGTCCTGTCCGGTGCTCACCAGCTGGATAACACCCCCCTTCCCTTGACCATGTATGGAGGGGATGCTTTCATCCTGGTACCCCCAGTACTTTCCCACTCACCCCACTCCTCTGACAGTTGGTCTGGCCTACACAAGATACAATGACCTCACCCTGCTCACAGCACATGCAGTGACATGAAAACTTATGACACTCATAACTACATTCTTCTAAAACATAAAAACCCATGCAATAATATAAACCCTTATGAAACCCATGATTACATCCCTTTAAATCATGAAAATCCACCATAAAAATTCAAGGGAATTTCAAGGGAATTCCATATGACAAAGGGAAAACCTCAGCAATCAATTTGATGCTCAAGAGGAATCTTGATTTGAAGAATTGTACATATGTACTGTAGAAGCTGATGAGCATGAAGGCAGGAATGGATTTCCTTTCTTGCCTCTACTATGGGAAAGACTGTTGAAAGCCTCAGTAACTTGAGATACATGTTATTTACCAAGAAAAGAGACCCTCCTAAAATAAAGTCTTCCTCCAAAAAGAGAATAACGCAGCGGAACACATCAAGCGTGCACGGCTGCAAGTCCTTCTGTGGAGAGCTGCTGACAAAAAAACACCTCCAGTGTGTACTGATGATGTATCTCTGTTTGGTTTGAAAAAATAGAGGATGGAATTTCCCTCTGCCTGTTCATGCACTGACATTGCACCCAAAACAGGTCTACAGCTTGTTGCTTGTGGATGCAAGGCAGTGCAAGTATGCTCCAGGGCAGGCGCGCCTGCAGGTGTACATTCGTACGCACTGTGCGTACCATCAGGCTCAACAACGAGAGAAAATGTCCCTTGTGTGTGTGTAATGTGTATTCACACCAAATTGGCCCACCATACCTTCCCAACTATGCACAGTATCCCATTAGCTGCCATCAGGCTATTTACAATTTTTTATTACGTAACTTAGTGAACACTTATCAAAATGAACGCGCACACATTTTGTTTGAGCAGCAGACACAATACGCATGCAGGCACGTAGGCTACTTGTTTTCTTTTCCTCGGCTATCTATCTATATATGGTTATCAGCACACAATGTTGAGCTAATTCACTAATTCAATACTCATGATGGATCACAAGTTTAAACAACAGAAAGTATGGAGGCAGCAAAGCTAGAGGATTTATTCCAGATGGGCAAGAACAAGGTAGGCAATTGGTGTGCTTGTCAGAACGTTAAACTGCATTACAGCTGTTCAAAGCCAGACGTCAAGAACAAAACAAGGTAACTTCAGCCTGTATAGGGCTGTATCAAGTTGTCCAAATGAATAGGTCATAGTAGACGTTGTTGTTGTATAATTGCATGTGGATGTTGTTATGCTATGTAGGCTATGTAGGCTAATTTTTGCTGACCAATGCACGGCTAAACCGGGAAACGGACAAATATTGTCCATGTGTATTTTATTTTTTTTTGCGGGGGGGGGGATGGGTCGGGTGTGCGTTAATTTGCGCCCCTGCTCCAGGGCCTCTTGTCAGTCAGATGGACTACCATGCAAAGGTGGTGAACAGTGTGCAAATAAAAATTCAAAGATGGTTACACTTTCAGTGAAGGATACTGATGACAGCGAGGGAGAAATGTCTGATTGAATGAATGTTTTTTGGAGGAGATATTTGATGTTTGTGATGTGTACAAGGCCAGCCTGGCATGTTCTGTATATAGTTGCTTTCAGAATCTGTGAGAAAGTTCTACTTTTTTCCTTATAACTTTGTCTATTTGATTAATTGTTGAGGGTTGATAGAATTTGTTGCTCAGCCTTTTATTGACATCATTGATTTCTGTTTGAGAAGAGCTTTCATTTGATACCATACATGATGTAATGTGCATTTAGTTATTTTTTTTATGGTAAAAAAAGGGGGCGTGGCACATTATGTAATTTAAAAAAAAAATGCTCAAGGGTGCGGAGTGGTTCTACCTGACTAATTCCCAGGGTAAGAAAATAGCAGACTGGCCACCATTCCTAACCACAAAGGATGATAAATGTTCAGATTTGCCTATTAGCATGTGGATGTCTCATGTCAGAAAAAAACAGATATCTGTGAGTGCGTGTGTGTGCATGAGTAAGTGTGTGTGTCCGTGTGTTTATCTTTGCGTGCGTGTGTGCATGTCTATGTGTTTCGGCATTAACCCTTAGAACCCGATTGACGCAAAGTGCGTCAAAACACACACCCTTTCTTCTCTGTTAAATTTCTCCGGATCTGTTCATCGCAGCCAGATGAAACCTTTATTGCATGACAGAACAGAAGTGGGGCTTTCCAAAGAGATTTACAGTCTATACTTCTCTGCGTTCACCTGCGCACCCATTACTCTCGTTTGAATTACTCGCGAACCCGTGATCGCATAGATATGGCAAGCATATCAGATGAAAGAGGAGACACAGGGCTATCCATTGGTACCATGTTTATCGATCCTTCTGGCTTATAAAAACAGACAAAGTGACAGCAAAATAATAACTTCATATTGCTGGACTTACCCCACGTTTTTGTCTGTTTTTTTGGCAAACACATGTTTATAATCCAACGCTATCGTGTGTTTCTCTATGGCAAAGCATGTTCATAATCCGGTTTTGAGATCCTAGCAAATTCCTACATGGCATCCAATTCAAGGCTCACATTGCATCCCAATTTGTTCAACAAAGAAACACCTTTTTTGACTTTACTTTGTTCATGGCAATGCAGTAAAAAGTTGAGAATCATTATGAGTGCATTATGAACACAAGTTACAAGTTGGTAAACTAGTTATTAGCCGTAGTGGGTAGTGGTAGTTGATATTGTTTTCATTACGGCTGTCTGTTTAATTGCGCTTAGACTGGCCTTGGTGTCGTGAGTTTTTAGAGGGGGTGGTTTTCCGCGTGATCAATTAGGACTAGCATTTAAAGTGGTTATTGTGCTGGAGCGTCAGTGGAGGCGTCAGCGCTCGTGTGAAGACTTACTCGTGTCAAGACGAATCGAGTCTACCTGCGACGAGTCCACCGAGCAAGGACACAAGCAAGGCACCTCTCAGATAAGTTTCACTCTTGTCTCACCTTGTCTTGTTAGCTGACAATCCTTCTAATAATGTGCCTTCAACATATCCCTGTATCCGGTCAGGTTAATAAGCGTACTGGTGTTGAAAGGCAACAATCAGTTCAGCAGGCTTGTCCTACTTTTTCTGTAGGGTTGTGGAATTGCCAATCTGCAGTGAATAAAGCGGACTTCATTCCTGCTCTGGCCTCACAGTTATCTCTTCAATTGCTTGCGCTTACAGAGACGTGGATTAGGCCGGAGAATACTGCCACGCCTGCAGCGTTGTCGACCAGTTATGCTTTTTCGCATACCAGTCGTTCGTCTGGTAGAGGAGGCGGGACAGGCTTTCTCGTCTCTGATGATTGGAGGTTTACACAGTTGCTGCCTGCTCAGGTCCACAACTCGTTTGAATATCATGCCATCATGATAACTGAACCATACAAATTATACTTGGTGGTTATTTATCGCCCTCCAGGACAACTTGGGAACTTTGTGAACGAGTTGGACATTCTACTGTCTGCTATTCCAATGGATGCATGCCCATTATTAATCCTTGGCGATTTTAATATTCATTTGGATAACTCGTCTGCAATTGACTTCCTGTCCTTACTCTCCTCATTTAATATCACACGTGTCCACAGTCCTCCTACTCACAAGGCTGGTAAAGATCTTGATTTAATTCTGGTACGTAACTGTAATACAGACAACGTTTTGGTTAATCCATTACATGTATCGGATCATCACTTTATCAGATTCTCTGTGCGTCTCCTGGATAACCCAGCAGCTCCTCCTCCGATAATTTCGTTCCGGCGTAATCTCAGAAGCCTCTCAAGTGACCATTTTGCAACATTAGTAACATCTGCTTTACCTACTCCTAGCTCATTCTTGACACTTGAGGTTAATGACGCTACAAAGACTCTCTGCTCTACACTGGCATCTTGTCTGAATGCAGCATGTCCTCTTTCCTCAAGACCTACTCGTTCTAAACCTCGCCATCCATGGCTGACGAACAGTATAGTCTCAGTACGAAAGGAACTTAGAGCTGCTGAGAGGAAATGGCGTAAATCCAAAGATGGAAATGATCTTAGTAACTACCAGTCTTTGCTGTCATCCTTTTCATCCACTGTTACACTTGCAAAAAAGGCATTCTATCAAAGCAAGATTGAGAGCGCCACTGACAGTAGACAACTTTTTTCTACTTTCAAATCTCTCCTCAATCCTCCACCACCACCATCAACTACTTCACTGTCAGCAAATGACTTTGCAACATTTTTCACTGAAAAAGTTGCTAAAATAAGTGCTCAGTTTGATGCTCCTATAAGGAGGGCTTTGCCTTGTGTTAGTATGACCCCATCATTTGACTCTTTCTCTCCTCTTGATGAGGAAGCAGTCTCTCAATTGCTTCAGCGATGTCGTCCAACAACATGCCCATTAGATCCTGTCCCGTCCACTCTTCTACAGTCTATCTCACCCGCTGTTCTACCAGCAGTCACACATGTATTTAATGCTTCTCTCAGTTCTGGAATAGTTCCTTATTCTTTTAAACAGGCTAGGGTTACACCTCTGCTAAAGAAAAGTACACTTAATCCAACTGAGGTGAAGAACTACAGACCTGTCTCCCTTCTTCCTTTCTTGTCAAAGGTTTTGGAGAAAGTGGTCTTCAAGCAAGTTTGTGACTTTCTTCATCAGAATAATCTACTAGACCCTATGCAGTCTGGTTTCAAGAGTGGTCATTCTACTGAAACTGCTCTTCTGTCTGTGACTGAAGCATTGAGAGTAGCTAAGTCCTCTGCTCAGTCATCAGTATTAATTCTACTAGATTTATCTGCAGCCTTTGATACTGTTAACCATGACATTCTCCTATCTATACTATCTGAACTGGGAATTTCTGGAAAAGCTCTTGACTGGTTTGAATCTTACCTTAAAGGGCGTTCTTTCAACGTGTCTTGGCAGGGACAGGTATCTAAGTCTCATGCCCTCACCACAGGTGTGCCTCAGGGATCAGTATTAGGACCCTTGCTTTTCTCTATTTACACCACTTCCTTAGGTGATACCATTCGCTCCCATGGATTTGACTATCACTGTTATGCAGACGACACTCAACTTTACCTGTCTTTCCCACCTGATGACTCTAGTGTTTCCCACCGGATTTCTGCATGCCTTAAGGATATTTCAGCCTGGATGAAAGATCGGCACCTTCAGCTTAATCTCTCAAAAACAGAGTTTTTGGTGTTTCCAGCTAAAACAGCTATTCCCCAACAGATTAACATCCAGCTTGACTCAACTTCACTGACCCCAACTAGATCGGCACGAAACTTGGGCGTTGTAATTGATGACCGACTTAACTTCTCTGAGCATATAGCTTCTATTGCAAAATCATGCCGGTTTATGCTTTACAACATTAGGAAGATCAGACCTTATCTGACACAAGATTCCACACAACTTCTTGTTCAGACCATGGTCATCTCTAAGCTGGACTATTGTAATTCACTATTAGCTGGCTTACCCGCTTGTGTAACAAGATCATTACAGCTGATTCAAAATGCTGGAGCACGCCTGGTCTTCAATCAGCCAAAGAGGACACATGTAACTCCTCTCCTAGTTACTCTCCATTGGCTCCCTATAGTAGCCAGAATTAAATTTAAATCTCTCACTTTGGCCTATAGGACACTAACTAGATCTGCTCCTAGTTATTTTAATTCAATAATCAAGCCTTACATCCCCAACCGCCCACTGCGGTCTTCTGGTGAGCGTATGTTGTGTCGACCAGTCATAAAAACTGGGTCTAATTCCAGACTCTTTTCTTCAGTGGTTCCATGTTGGTGGAATGAACTGCCCAGTGCTCTCCGTTCCTGTGGTAGTTTTGGGTCGTTTAAGAGGGGTCTAAAGACATTCCTATTCAACATATACTTAGTTGTTTAAGCGCTTATGTGTTATGGTTTATATAATGTTGTTTTATTTTAATTGGGCTGTTAATTAATTTGACATTATTGTTTATTATTGATATTCTCCTTAATGTAGTCTTAGCATGTTATTGTTTTTATATTATTGATTGAATTGACATTATTGTTTTATTATTGCCTTTCCCCTTTTTTACATTGCTTTTTTTATTAGGCTATTGATTGAATTGATATTATTGTGTACTACAACTATTCTCCTTACTATATTTGACCTAGATTTTAATCTGTTCCCTGTTCATTTTAAATATTATTATGTTGTTTTGTATTTATATGTCGCTTTGGACAAAGGCGTCTGCTAAATCCATAACCATAACCATAACCATAACACGCAACCTCGGGTCAAGTCAGGTCAGATCAGTTCGTGTCACAGATATGGAGCACATAAAATGGCATTTATTTCCGTAAATCACACACCACATTTATTGCTCAGCCCCAGAGTATCCCTCCAACATGACAATTATATTGCCCGATTCAGGACAGTCGGCCCTACACACACATGACAGGACACCGTTTGGACGGGGCCTGTCACTCCATCATGTCAGTATGTTGCCAACAACTTGGCCTGCACTGACCTATGCCATGCAAGACCAGAAGGATGACTTTGCTGATGAGAACAATCCTATTCCTCTGATGAGGATTCCGACGAAGAGTTTGTGTCGTGGCCTTGAATGATGCAATCTGTGCGAAAATGTCATACAATGTCATTGACCATGCCTAAAGGTCATGACCTTGAACTTTTACAGTAATGACAATGTCATAATTGGGTTTACAACACCTTAAAACATAGGAATCCATGTCTCATTTGTTATTTGTTATACCATTTTTAGATTTTCAGCTGTGTCAGTGTTCTGCTTATTTTATATGCATTATTTTCTCAACGCCATGTCTGATATAAGACTGAAAATCATCCCCTCCAAATCAGATAATATGGGTAAATTATACATAGTGTTTGGTTTTTGTTTCTCTGATGCTCCCTGGATTAAAAGACAAAAGAAGATTTAGGCAGAAATGGCAGGAAAATGTGTGTGATTAAAAGTTTGAAGAGCTCCAGGGTTGGCTATACTTATCCAAAATGTTCTCAAAAGGATTTAAATGAAAGCTCAGAGTCTCCCCTTTAACATGATACCAAACATAACAAAATAAAATATTCCATTATGTCCAATATAGATCTTCAGCTATGTCAGTGTACTGTTTGATTTTTACGCATTATTTTCTCAACCTTAGTTTACATTATGTGTGATAACTCAAAACAGCTACTCTTTATTATTGTTAGCTTTTATTATAATACAGTATGGACAGGTGATTTCTAAAGTGGGGCCAAGGCTCCACTGGAGCTAAAAAGTTACAGCAGATGGGGGCTTACCTGAGGGAGACAGACTAACTGGAGGTGTGGGTAACACTCCATAATAAGGTGCCATAATAAATAGCAAACTAGTAATTACCTAACCCTTTGTTAATTGTTACTAAAATATCTATTTGGCACAAGTTAATAGTTTTTTCATCATTAATTAAATATTAGTTGTTTGCATAAAATCTGTATGTTAATGTTTTAACAAATCTATTAACTAATATTGTATTAATATATGTTAATAGTTAACTAAATATATTTTTGCCACTAATTAACAGTTATTTCTTACATCATTTAAATGTTAAATGTTTATTTATTATTATTTACAAACTATATGCTAATATAAAAGTTAATGACATATCATTATTTATCTAGCTTTTATGATTAGCTTTGTTGAGAATTTATGGAATTTATGGTTTATGGCTTTATGGTCTTGTGGGGTGCATACGGCACCCTACTGCCAGTGGTTGGTTGTGTGAGAGTTTGCGCTCCTCTTCTTCCACATCATCCTTATTGGATACCTTTGTGGTTGGCTGTCCTGTAATTGGTGACTCTCTGTCTAGTCTTTGAAAGTAGTGTACTCTTTGCCTTTGGAAGTACTATTTGGTTGCTGCTTGGATTTGGTGAAATTCAGGGGAGGGGTGTAACAGAGTTAGAAATGTAGTTTAGTGTTTGTATGTGATGTAATTAAGCAGCTTTATTGATATTGGTGTTTTGGAGCCCCCTTTGGAGAAACGCTATACTGCAGTTCTGCTGCGTTTTGTCCTTGTATTGTTGCCATAGCCGATCAGAAGCGGTATGCTTTGCATTGGGTAGGTTGACTGTATAAAGCACTCCCCACTTTTGTAACTGTGAAATGTTGTTTAAGTTGAAAACTTTGATATACCACGTGTATTATGTTACTTTACATGTATTTTTAAGATTTGGGTGCAATTCTAGCGACTTAGAGAACGTTTATTAATGTTTTCATTATGACCACGAGTTCATACACACTGAGTCTAACGTGACTAGCTGTAAACTCCGCTAGCAACTTTCCATGCATTCAGTGTAGTTAAGCAGTTCAGCTTAGTGTGCATGGAAAGTGCAATTCAGTCTAGCAGGAAATGAATGTACATTTAGTTTAGCATTATGTTTATGCATTACCTCCGTATGGTCTACGTATGTGAGTGTTTAGGGAGTCTCAGAATATTAATAAACTGTCGTTCTGTGCACCTGAACATTCCATGTCTCCCTTGATAGTAGGGCTGACAGTGATGGTATAGGAATGATGCATGTAATATAGCCCATTCAACTACTTGTTGTTTTGTTTTAACTTTTCCTAAAAGAATAAATGTGATAAGCCAGTTTTGGTCTCAGTCCCCTTCACCATCTGACTATAGTTATATATTACTAATATATTAATAAAGCTTAACCAACTTTATTATAAGGGTCCCCCATACTGATAGTTATATATTACTAATATATGAATTAAGCTTAAACAACTTTATTATAAGGGGTTCCACACTGATAGCTATATACTACTAATATATTAATAAAGCTTAACCAACTTTATTATAAGGGTCCCCCATACTGATAGTAATATATTACTAATATATTAATTAAGCTTAACCAACTTTATTATAAGGGACCCCACGCTTATAGCTATATACCACTAATATATTAATTAAGCTTAGCCAACTTTATTGCAAGCGGTTCCGGCGCTGACAACAGTGGCAACATGTCAAGGTAGCTCCATGTTTTTTTCTTGAATTTCCCCTTGGGGATCAATAAAGTATCTATCTATCTATCTATTGTAAGGGTCTTATGGAGAGTGGTTCATATTGGGATAGGCAAAAGCACAGTTTAATAACAATTAGTTAAATAATAATATGTCATTAACTTTTCTATTAACATATAGTTTGCAAATAAACATTAAACATTTAAATGATGTAAAATATAACTGTTAATTAGTGCCAAAAATACATTTAGTTAACTATTAACACATATTAATGCAATATTAGTTAATAGATTTGCTAAAGCATTAACATACAGTTTTTATGCAAACAACTAATATTTAATTAATGATGAAAAAACTATTAACTTGTACCAAATAGATATGTTAGTAACAATTAACAAAGGGTTAGGTAATTACTAGTTTGCTATTTATTATGGCACCTTATTATGGAGTGTTACCGAGGTGTGTTCTAAGTTCCAGCCATCACACGTGCATACACACTGCAAGAAAGTGACTTACCAGTGACACAACAGCCCACTGCAAGCAACAATGACACCACAAATGTGCAGCTACAGGGTCCCACCACCAGGTGACTAGCCTCCCTCAAAGAGGGCCCCACATCTGCTAAACAAACAAATAAAACAGCACCACAAGGGGGCAAAAATACAGTAAGCCTGTACAGATGTTATGGTAGATTATGCAGGCACACCAGGACAAAAGAAATACAAACACACACAAATGACAGCCAGAACCAGACAGCCACTATAAGCAGTTACAAGAATGACGCATATGCCACTTATGCCCCGTTCCTCTTTACTAATGCGGCAAGCAACATGCAGGCTGACATATAAACGCCAAATAAACCCAAAGAACACAGGCAGACAAAGAAACAAAATTATACAGACAAGCAGACGTAGACACTAAGTTAATGCCCACAAAAAGAAACAAAACAGACACGGACCTTACTCAAAAAACGGCACACAATTAGGCTACACCAAAATAAACTAACTAGTAACTACAGACAAGCAGCACGACCCACGCTATGCACCCCGCGTAGATGGAAAGGGCCGCGCTACCTGGACAGGACAGAAAAGACATTGAACATAAAGCCTTCTACTGCAGCCTAGAAAGTTACCCATTAAAGCAAGCATCGTACATACCTACTGTATGTTCGTACCTACGATTAGTGCACAAAGCGCCGTATGGAGATCACTCACCCACGTTCAGCTACAGGCATACAAGAGAAAATGTTACGACTCAAAAACAGAAAATAAACTACGAGAGATTTAAGACAAACATAGGTGCATACCTGTAGAATGAATTAGGGATGGTGTCTAAAACACGGGCAGCAGGAGTAGACTAGCCGGTGACCGGTGAAGACTACAGGTGAAGACAAACATTGATTAAACCACGTTATTAGTCCGGCAGCAAACGGGAGTATTGCAACATACCTGATGTAGGCGGATCAATATATGAAAAAAAAAACACCTAACCTCAAAAAAATTAATACAAAAGGTTTTTCAACTGATTATGATACCTTTAGATGTACTTAGTAACATATTAAAAATCTAGTAAAATCTGACCTCAGTAAAGGGGTCATTTTCAAGATGGCGTCCAAGATGGCCACCAGAAGCTAATTTGGGATATCTGAAGCATTATTCAGCCTAGGAAAGTGTTTTATCATGTTTAATCAGATTTAGCGGTCACTGAATCATATATATATGTCACACTGAAGTATCAGTTCATCATTTTCAAATACTTATAATTTTCAAGATGGCTTCCAAGATGGCCACCAGAAGCTAATTTTGGCTATATCTGATGCATTATTCAGCCTAGGAAAGTGTTCTTCGTGTTTAATCAGATTTAGAGGTCGCCGATTCATATATGTCAGACTAAAGTATCAGTTCATCATTTTCAAAGACTTGTTATTTTCAAGATGGAATCAAAGATGGCCACCAGAAGCTAATTTTGGCTATATCTGAAGCATTATTCAGCCTAGGAAAGTTTTTTTGTGTTTAATCAGATTTATAGGTCACTGAATCTTATGTCACACAATCCTTCATTAAATCATGCCACCCTAAAAAGATGGTTGTGGCGTAACAAGAGGTCATGAATTAATTATAATCTATTAAATTGTAATTAGTCCCTTTTCCACAACTTTTCAACCATGCTGCCAATTCAGTCTACTTAAACCATTGAGAACGATAGACATAATTATGACCGCCGTGACCGCCATGTCCAAATTTCCGTCAAGGATTCCCGGGACACTGTAAGACCGGGGTA
This sequence comes from Alosa pseudoharengus, assembly GCF_046254945.1. Lineage (NCBI taxonomy): Eukaryota > Metazoa > Chordata > Actinopteri > Clupeiformes > Clupeidae > Alosa > Alosa pseudoharengus. The sequence goes on from NW_027468663.1 coordinate 27,815,987, forward strand.
CACGAAACTTGGTGGGCATGTAACCCCACATGGATAGCATGGAACCTCCTTTTTTCGTTTTGATCTGTAGCTCCCTCGCTGGACTGGACCCCCCGAAAGGAGGGTAGGGCAGACACAGTTTTCTGTGAATATCTCGAGAAGCGTAGGGTTTAGGAGGACCATTGTTTTTTTGTATGTTGATCTCAAAGGGCCATGTCAACCCATTCCATAACCACTCATTTCATGTATAGCGCCACCTAGTTAAACACAAAAAAGTAAAAATGAGGTGTTGTAATCGCAGGTATCTGTGACCTAACATAGTCAAAACTGCACGGAATTAGAAGTGTAGGATCTTTATGACACCCTCTGAATGCACGCCAAGTTTCGTGGAATTCCGTTCATTGGGGGGGCACACAATAAATTAATTTATGTTACTATACACCAACTGGCCTGTAGGTGGCCGGAGACAGTTTTCTGTGAATATCTCGAGAACCGTAGGGCCTAGGAGGTCCACCTTTTTTTTGTATGTTGGTCTTAAGGGGGCATGTCAACCTATCCCATTACCACTTATTTCATGTATAGCGCCACCTAGTTAAAAATTAAAAAGCAAAACATTAGGTGTTTTCATCACAATATCTCTGGCTGACATGGTCAAAACTGCACGAAATTGAAAGTGTAGGATCATTATGACCCCCTCCGAATGCATGCCAAGTTTCGTGGACTTTCGTTCATGGGGGGCCTTACAATAAAATAATTTATGTGTACATTTAGTGACCGTACACCAACAAGGATTCCCGGGACACTGAAAGTCCGGGGTACACGAAACTTGGTGGGCAAGTAACCCCACATGGATAGCATGGAACCATCGCTTTTCGTTTTGATCTGTAGCCCCCCCGCTGGACTGGACCCCCCGAAAGGAGGGTAGGGCAGACACAGTTTTCTGTGAATATCTTGAGAACCGTAGGGCCTAGGATGACCAATTTTTTTGCGTATGTTTGCCTCCAGGGGTCATGTAAACCCATTCCATATGCACACATGTGCATAAACAGATACACACGCACACACATACATTCACAGTAATCCTACGTATGACACATACTCACACAGTAGACATATATACGCATGCATGCACATGCACACACACAGGCACATAAACAGTCAAACACACAAGCACATGCACATGCACGCACACACACCCTCAGAGAGGAGATTTTGTCCTTCAGTCATGTGCCAATGCCTCCACTACTCCCAATCAGACAACAGAGGTGATTGGTGAATTAAGATGCCAAGTGATGGCTGTACTTTTTGGTGGGAAGTCCACAGACTCTCTTACAACATTACGGCACAACACCCTCAGTAGTAAGGTTGTCTTTGTGTCATTATTTGTGACTCTAGAACGTCTTCCTCCAACTGAATCTGCTAGTAAGCTTTACAGCTATTGAAAGTTATCCGCTGTAACTGTGTGCATTTCTGCAAGACACTCTTTAGTCTAGGTCAATTTTTAAAAGAAATTAACCCTGAAGGCAAATCATGTAAATTTTTGGCATACAATATTTTTAGGGGTTTTGAAGGGTGCTGAATTCAAATCTTTTGTATGCCAGGCTCAAAAATGTCCCATAATGCCTCAAAATGGAGAAATCCAATATGGCCGCCGCCGCCAGGTCAAAATCGAATTAATCACGTAGCTTTTGGACTGTACAAGGTAAAAACCTGAATGTAATGTGCTTTTATAGGTTTTCACATATAGGGAATTCAATGCCATGCTCAGATTTAAGATCAAGACTAGAGAAAATGCTTGAAGTTAATGTACATGGTTAAAATTGTTGTCTCGGATAATGAATAATTCATGAAAAAAGAGGACCATAAAACAGGTTGATGGCTTTCTGCAGAATTTACTTGAAACATGTTTAGAAACAAAGTTGATTACCATATTTTAACTATCTATTTATATTATTCACCTGTATTTATCTATTTATCTGTATTTTAACTATTTATTTAATAATGCATATTTTCCTATATATTTAGTAATTAATCAATTCTATTCTATTCTATTCAATTCTTTGAACTTCTTGGTATGAAGAGGTAGGCTACACACACTCCTCTTCTCTCCTCCCAGCAGTGTTCTGACAGTTGCTGCTGTAGCTGCATGACTCCATGCATAACATGCCACTTTTCCTGCAACTGCAGCAAAGGCTTAGACATCCCTTGAAGCAACCACAGGAGGTGATCTCCTTACAAGCTTTTGGAATTGGTGAGAGATAGTAGCTGTGGCACTAACTGATCATCCACATTTGGATGGCCATGATAAGTGTGTGTTGTGTTTGGGCCACCAACATGCTTTCTTGGCAAGGGACGCCCCCCAGTTGTGCATTAATTGTTTTATTATGCCTACACACACAAGGGAAGCCCGTTGTCGTTTTTTCTGTGGTAAACGTGCGGGTTCTCCTGTTTCCGAGGGGCCGTCAAGAAAGATGGCAAGAGTAGCCAGGGGAATTGGGGAATCCTCAGCAGCCTCACTGTTTTCTCTTAGCACAAGGCCTGCAGTTCCCCAACCTGCTCCTCCTACCAGTCCGTGTGAGCTGGAGGAGGAAGATGAGGAGGCCATTGTGGACGTTGAGACTGTTCTCTCGTCTGAGGGAGAGGTTACCTTATGCACAGCCCTGTGCAGCCAGCCCGGTGGGAGCAGGGCATCCAGGGCTTTTGATATTCCCCTTCCAGAGAAGCCCCTTGCCTCTGCGTCTAGGTTCCACAGAGACATGACTGAGCACCCAGTGGTGGCGCTCATTCCCCTCCTACCAGACTTTAGCGACTTGGTCTGTCGCCAGTTTTCCTCCCCAACTACTTTTCGTAGGTGGTCTGGACAGGCTAAGGTGCTTTCCAACATGCACGGCGAAGGGCTGATTGGTTGTGGCTCGCTCCTCCCAGTGGATCAAGCTTTGGAGCCCCTCTTCTCCTCCCCCAACTCCCTCTTTGGTGGTCCCTCCTGCCTCAGTGCCAATGGCAGGACTATGGAGGCTCTGCTGGGTAAGCTGCATAAACCCATAGCGATGCAAGTCCACCTGGCTAACACAGCGGCCATTCTGTCCCTGTATGTTCGACACCTCTCTGGTCTCTTGCAAAGCAGTGTTGGTGATCCCGCTCTTTTGAGAGAGCTCCAGTCAGCCTCTGTGTGCCTAGCTGCAGTGTCAGGTAGGAGCAGGTAGTGGCATCAGGTCACAGGCAACCACACTGTTGCAGCAGGCGCTTGACAGCCGCCGCTGTGCAGAAGAGGTGTCAGGGTCTCTTGACAGGCATGCCAGGGGCGCTAGGCGTCCTAGGGCATTCACGCCTCAGCTAACACCTACCTTGGGGCATCCGTCTTGGGGGCCGACTGATCTCAGGCAGCGGCTTCAGGCATTCCAGGCGCTGGGTACCCGCCCACAAGCCGGCCGGGGGGGGCCAGCGTGCTAGTGGCCGTGGCCCCTCCTGGCGCCCTCGTCGTTCCTGACAATCTCCGGGCCAGCCAGCCTCGCCTCTCAGCTCTATGCAGGAAGGCTTGGCTGGCCTTATGAGTGGATCCATGGGTGCTCATGGGTACCGCCTGCAGTTCAGGACCAAACCCCGTGTGGGTTACCTTGGTGAGCAGTACCATGCACACTCAGACCTTACGTGCATAGCTGTCCACCCTTCTGGACAAGAGGGTGATAAGGGAAGTCAGGAGTTCAAACCCCCAAGCGGAGTTCTTCTCCCGTTATTTTCTTGTACCCAAGCGCACAGGGGACCTTCGTCTTCAGGGGTCTCAACGTGCACCTCTGGTCCCTAAGGTGCAGGTTCATCACAGTTCCGAGGGTGTGGCAAGCCATCAATGCAGGGGACTGGTTTGCTACCATCGACCTGCAGGATGCTTATTTTCAGATACCCATCTGGCCGGGGCATTGGCGGTTCCTGAGGTTTGCGTTCGAGGGTCGGTCTTCGAGTTCCAAGTCCTCCAATTTGGAATCTCTCTGGCCCCCCGAACCTTCACCAGGTGCATGGATGCAGTTCTTGCACCCATGAGGCAGCGGGGGCTCAGGATATTAAACTATCTAGACGACTGGCTCATCTGTGCAACCTCAGAAGTGCAATTCCGCCTACACGTGGCCTTGCTATGAAGCACACTCAAGAGTTGGGCTTGCGCCCCAATCCCAAGAAAAGCAGGCTCCAGCCTTCCCAGGTCACCACCTTCCTGGGCATGGTCCTGGACTCCAGGAGGGCATCCGTGACTCTCTCACCGGCGAGACAGCAGTATTTTGCATGTCGCTTCACGTTGCACGCCCAGGTGGAGTGGAAACTCTGCCTTCGCCTCTTGGGCCTTATGGTGGCAATGGTGCAGGTAGTCCCCCTTGCCCTCCCTCACATGCTCCCAGTCCAGAGGTGCCTGTTGAGCCTAGGCCTGTGCCCCCAAGGGCCCTCCCAGGCCAAGGTGACTGTGTCCCGCAGGCTTCACAGGCCCTACACTGGTGGAGAGATCCCACCAACACCGAGAGGGGGAGTGCCATGGGACTGGTGATTCATCGCCGGGTCGTATTTACAGGCACATCCCCAGTAGGCTGGGGCACCGTTCTCGATGGTCTGGGCATCAATGGTCTCTGGACGGACCCTTGGCTATCCTAGCACATCAATGTCCTGGAGCTGAGAGCTGCTCTCCTCGCCCTCCAGCACTATCTACCGTGGCTAAGAGGCCAACATGTGATGGTGAGGACCGACAGCACAGTGACTGCGGCCTACAACAGACAGGGGGGCTTGGGGTCTCCAGGTCTTTGCAGCCTGCCGGCTCTGGGCTCACCCCCTGTTCAGCTCTCTCAGAGCAGTTCATGTGCCGGGGGCCTTGAATGCTGCGGCCGACATCTTGTCAAGAGGGGGCCCACATCCCGGAGAGTGGAGGCTCTAACCCTAGTCCTATTCACAAAGGCTAACTAGCTAACGTTTTTTTAGTTTCTTATAATATATTAATTATTCTGTTAGCCTATACATAATCCTCACATAACAATCTTTACATGCTATTACAGATGTATTATATGGTCCTAAACAAATTGTTATGATATTATGTTATAGTTTACCTGTTACTGCTGAGCATCATGTGAGGGGAGCGACATAATTCACAAGCGCCTCCTCAGTGTGTAGATAGAGGGTGTGGCCTCATTCAGGGTTACATATGGGTATTTGTGTGTGTAGGGGTAAGGGTAGGGGTGGGATGGGCAAAGCACACTGGACATCAAAACAATAGGCTGAGGTACAATATTTTATTAGTAGGCAAATCTAGTAGTAACAGTTTTAAACATAGGCCTTTAGCTTAAGAGTTTCAAGCATTTTCTTGAAATACTAAATAAATAGTTAAAATACAGATAAATAATATAAATAGATAGTTAAAACATGGTAATCAACCTTGCTTCTAAACATGTTTCAAGTAAATTCTTCAGAAAGCCATCAACCTGTTTCATGGTCCTCTTTTTTCATGAATAATTCATTATCCAAGACAACAATGTTAACCATGTACATTCATTTCAAGCATTTTCTTTAGTCTTGATCTTAAATCTGAGCATGGCATTGAATTCCCTATATGTGAAAACCTATAAAAGCACATTACATTCAGGTTTTTACCTTGTACAGTCCAAAAGATAAGTGATTGATTAGATTTTGACCTGGCGGCAGCGGCCATATTGGATTTCTCCATTTTGGGGCATTATGGGACATTTTTGAGCCTGGCATACAGAAGATTTGAATTCAACACCCTTCAAAACCCCTAAAAATGTTGTATGCCAAAAATTAACATGATTTGCCTTCGGGACTTTAAATAAGCACATTTTCCAAAATCCTGCCTAGTCTACTTCTGTTAATGTAGATACGGATTACGCTTCACTGCTGCCTGTGGAACATGTCAAAATTAACAATGTGACAATCTGCACAACTTCCTTTCAGAGGACTGGAGGATGGTGGATGATGATGAATAATGATATAGTAATTATTTCTGATATACTTATAAATATAGTTTAAGATTAAGTTTAATTAGCTCCCCCCTAATGATAGATGCCAAATATGTAATGCATGCCTATGCATGGGTTATGGTTCACTAAAATCACAGAACAGCCAGAACTATTTTAAAAGCATATACCCTGTACATGAAATATAACATGAATCAAGTTATGTTTCCCATCTTCCACCACACTTTGCATAATACATACTCTATTCTGTATAGGCGGATCTAGTGTACAACTGATACATTTTGGTATGTACAGTTCAGGGGAAACAAATTAAACATCCTACACTATATATTTTCTGAAAGCATATAACCTGTACTGTAGATGAGACATAACACCAGTTAAGACATGTCCCATCTTCCTCCATGAATGCACAATGCATTGCTCTCTATTCTGTATAGGCAAATCTAGTGTAAAGTGGATACATTTGGGCATGTCCAGTCCAGGTAAAACAAATTAAACACCCTAAACAATGAACAATGAAAACATATAACCTGGAGATGAGATATAACACCAGATAAGACATGTCCCATCTTCCTCCATGCCATGAACAATACAGTACATTGCCCTCTATTCTGTATAGGCAAATCTAGTGTAAAGTGGATACATGTTGGCCTATATTGTCCAGGCAAAACAGATTAAACACCCTAAACTATATATTTTCTAAAAGCATATAACCTCTAGATGAGATATAACACCAGTTAAGACATGTCTTATCTTCCTCCATGCCATGGAGATGGTTCATAATCCTGTATTGCATTTGCTGTTTATTAAAACGCATTGATTTTAATATATGTCTGAAAAAGGTAGAGCATTGAAACATTTTCAATATTACCATTTAAAATCATATTCTTGTTTAATCTGACTACAATTTGACATCAATTTCACCCCTGTAGGCTGAATAGTAATTGAGATATAACCATTTTAACCTCTTGACAGCCATTTTGAAAATGACCCCTTTCCCAAGGTCAGATTTCACTAGATTTTTAGTATGTTATTTAGCCTGTCCAACAGTACCAGAATCCATGAAAAAACCTTTTGTAATTTCTTTAACGTTGAACCCTATATTGACCCGCCTAATGACTGAATCCGACACGCTAGGGGGTTAAACAGACAGCGCTTACAACGCTTCTTCGTACCTGGGTGGTTTTATACTGTCCGGCCAGTAATCAGTGCGAACTAACTCCGGTGTGTAACTAATCACCACGCCCCCCTAGTTAGCGGGAGCAGGCCAGTGTGGGACATGTAGGGAAAACAGGGAGACATAGGGAAAAGACAGGGAAACAAGGTGAACTGGCTACATGTGTATGTGTTTGTAGAAGAAAGGCAATGTCTGTTATGGTGTGCTATATTTTGTGTAGAGGAAAGGTGAGGATGTGAAGAAGTTGTTCTGGCAGGGGTGCTGTCCGTGCAGACAGAAAGGTTGTACGTCACTGTTAATGGGTGGATGGATTGGTATGACGATAGCTGTCACTTCAGGGTGTGTAAGTGAGATTTATTGTTTTTCTCTTCCTCTTTCTCTCTCTGGTTTCTGTGTGTGTGTGTGTGTGTGTCTGTGCATGAGTAAGTGTGTGTGTCCGTGTGTTTATCTTTGCGTGCGTGTGTGCATGTCTATCTGTTTCCTCACAATTAAAACACAAATCAGGTCAGTTGTGTTGCCCCTGTGTAGCCACCTCTGCCTGACTAGGAGCAGAGAGGTGTGCACCTATGCTTTTCGGCTGCACTTCTTGGCAGGTTCGCTTGGCGGGTGGATTTCAGAGGAGTCCCATTAAACCCTCCTAAGGGTCCTGCTGTCCTCTTCACCACTGTGACAGTGTCTGCAAATCCTGTCAGCTCTGCTTGCTCACTACCCACCTGCAGGGGAGAAATAGTCAAGTTCTGCATTGCCAACATTTCCCATCCTCCCATCTTCTTTTACTTTTTATGTTTATCTCTCTTGTCTGACTCTTCTTCCTTCTCCTTTTCTGTCCTCCCTTCCACAAAATATTTTTTTCTTCCTCTTCTTCCCCTTGACATTCCCTCTCACTGTCTCACTGTTCATTGCCTCTTGACAAACACCACTGTTTTATCCTCTACCTTCCGTTTACCTAGAGGCAATTATCTATGAAAATCCTCTAAGGACAGCAAACATACTCAAGCATCCCCCCCACCCCCAGGACAGAGAGGCTTGTGGCAGGCTATACAAACAACATGCTATTGATTTCCCCCGGCTTACTTAATAAGGCAACTCCTCGGTCCCCTCCTCTGCCTGCATTAATAACAATTAATAATTTAATTAATTAATAATAGCAGGGTCCGGGGCCCGTTCGGCTCGGTTCAGCTCAGCTGGTGTGCACCCTGCAGCCGCTCTCCGACTCTGGCTGTGACGAGTGCCAGTAGGCTTGGCATGAGGAGCCTGACAGTAACTGTCATGTCAAGACAAAGTGCCTCCTCGCACCTCCCACACAAATCCTCCTTCTCCTCACATGGACAGCCAGGCCTGCTTATAAATAGATTGCCATTCTGCCACAAATGTGTGTGTGTGTGTGTGTGTGTGTGTGTGTGTGTGTGCACATGGCTTGTTAGTTGTAAGTTGCTACATTATGCATGCAGGCTCACATTGGGGTGTCAGGCTCTGAAGCTCACAGCACCTACCTCCTCCCCCTCTCCTCCTCTATGTCTAGCTTTACACAGAGGAGGGTAACACCTTCACACCTAAGATGACACCTGTAGAGTATATTTAATTCTCTGTGTGTAGAGGAAAGGAGAATTTGTGTGTGTGTGTGTGTGTGTGAGCTTGAAGTGGATGCATGCGGTTCTCCATCCTCTAACTTTGCGATAGAAGAGGTGTGACATCCGAGGCGACACCATGCAGTGTGCTTATCAGTGTCATTAAAAATCCCCCCTATGTGCTTATGGCTGAGACTGCGTGGCGAAGCGGCCGCTGACAGGCGCCCTTAGGTTACATCGATGTGTTCTTCTCTTAAGCACTGCTACTGAGTAGGGACGCCCGCGTCATAGAGTTTCCCCTCTCAGCACTACTGTTGTCTCTCCACCAAGCAGATGAGTGCTTCTGCTGCAGTGAGAGTCACATCAGACGCACACACACACACACACATTTGAAGAGTAGAGGGAAGATCTGTTCTATTTTCCTCTCAGTAGGGCTAGTAAAGCGCAAAATATGTCCTTCAAATATCTCTCCCAGCAGAATAAGAATAAAAGCAGGGGGCCTTGATGAGGGTATCACTTTCTTTCTCTCTCTCTCTCTCTCTTTCTCTCTCTCTCTCTCTCTCTCTCTCTCTCTCTCTCTGTCTGTCTGTCTGTCTGTCTGTCTGTCTGTCTGTCTGACTCTGTGATGGTGCAGAGTGAGGACCCTGACACAGATAACAGCGTGTCAGATCTCAGTCCTCCTCTGTCTGGAGAGCGAGGGCCGGGCTCCTTTAGCTGCCGCCTGTAAACAGGAGCAAGTACCTCTTGGTTGGCGTGGCGGCAGCTTCAGTTTATTTTGGTCTGGAGACATCTGTTGCCTCCTGCTGTGGTCAGGCTGGCGTGCCCAGCAGCCAGAGGGCTCGTCAGGCAGAGGGCCACGCTGACCCCCCCCCCCCGCCCTCCACTGAGATCCACCTCTGCTCCATATTTCATTAGTCGCTCATCTTGTGAAAGCTTACACTCTATTTGCTATTTTTTGTCATTCTTAAAGAACTCCTGAATCCCATCATTCAACAGCAGATGTTCTATCATTCCCTTCTTTCTGTGTTTAAAGTGTTTGGTCTGGGAGGCCATGGTGTATAATTTGCCAAGCTCTCTTTGTGTGTCTCTCTCTCTGTCTGTTTCTCTTTATGTCTGTTTCTCTCTTTCAGTGACCTTTCTCTCCATCTCACTCACAAACACGCACACAAACAGGCACACACATTCTGTGTCATTTTCTCTCTTTCTCTCTCTGTCTCATTTTACCCATCTGTCTTTCTCTCTCTCTCTCTCCCTCTCCCTCCCTTTCCCTTGTCTTCATCTCCCTCGCTGCCGTTCCACGTCACGCTGTCGGAGGAGCTGCAGGTGGCAGCGTGGGCCGCCTCATGCCATCCCGGCCACTGAAATCATCTGAACTGTGAAATGTGCGCGCTGGCTTCAGAGAGAGAAAGAGGGGGAGGGGGGCGTGATGCGGGGGAGGGGGCGGCAGGGATGGAAAGAGGGGTGGGGGCTGTCTTTGACCTTGGGGTGTCCGTGTGTCTCTTGCAGACTGCGCCACGCGCTGCAGGAAGTTCCTGATCTCGCGGGTGGGGGAGGACTGGATCTTCCTCATCCTGCTCGGCCTGCTGATGGCGCTGGTGAGCTGGGCCATGGACTACACCATCGCCTTCTGCCAGCAAGGTGAGCTCAGGGGGAGACTGTGGGTGGGGGTGGGGGTGGGGGGGGTCTAGCCGTGTCCAAACGCGGGGTGGCTAAGCTAGGCTACCTGTCTGCCCGCTTGCTCACATCATCAGATGTAATTGGTTGAGGCACATTTGAAATGTTGCAGCCGAGCTTAAAAGAAACACAACCACACTCAATCATAATCTCACTAACATCTACACACACACACATGCACACACACACACACACACACACACACACACACACACACACACACAACCTTTCGCTGTTCACCTCTCTTTGCCTGATTGAAAATCAATGAAAAGTTCATCTCACAAGTGCGTCAATGCTCCTGCAGACACCCCCACCCCCAACAGAACAGCAATGACAAATTGTTGTGCTCAGTGCTCAACTCCTCCACCCTGCTGTTCTCCCCTCATCATCCTCTTCTCTGGTGATGGCGGGTGGGAAGCCCCAGGCTGCGGTGTAGCGATGCAGTGCGGTCCAGTATGTTGATCTGAGCCGTGCCGCTGGTGGTGGTGGTGTCTCTGCTTTGTCTCCGCAGCTCAGAAGTGGATGTACGGGGGACTGGACAGCAACATGCTGCTGCAGTACCTGGCCTGGGTGACCTACCCCGTGGTCCTCATCACCTTCTCGGCAGGCTTCACGCAGATCCTGGCCCCGCAGGCAGTGGGTGAGACGGCTGTGCAGACACCGACTGACCGCCTCTGACCCGCTCTCCTGATGCTCTCCTTATCTCTCTCTTGGATTCTGCAGTGTTGTCAGTCTGTGTGTCTTCCCTCTCCCTTCCTGTCTCTGTCTCTCTCAGCCTGTTCCTCTACAGCTTCTGTGTGTGTCGTTACTTTTCTGTTTATAAGATATGCACACGCGCGCACACACACACACACACACACACACACACACACACACACACACACACACACACACACACACACACACACACACACACACACACACACACACACACACACAGACAGACATATGATAGATAGGTAGATAGATTAATACTATTACTACTAGATACTATTACTACTAGTATACACAGACAGACAGACAGACAGACAGATTAATACTATTACTACTACTACTAGATACTATTACTACTAGTATACACACATACACACACACACACACACACAGGACTGGTTACATACTCTCCTTGTTGTCCCCCCCCCAGGTTCAGGGATCCCCGAGATGAAGACTATCCTGAGAGGCGTAGTACTGAAGGAATACTTGACCTTTAAAACCTTTGTGGCCAAAGTCATCGGCCTCACATGTGCCCTGGGCAGTGGCATGCCCCTGGGGAAGGAGGTGAGAGAGAGACCCCTCATTATGTAGCTACTCTGAGAAGGCCCTTGGTGGCTAACAACTGTATTTTTTGACATACAAGGTGGTTTCAAATAACAAATGTTCACAAATGTTTGTAAACACTTGCAGACAGTTTGTTGAGATAGTTTTCCGCAAACACACAAGGGAGCAGGATGACGGGTTACCCTTGAAATAGAATGTTTACACAAAATCATTCCAATCAAACTGTTTAGGGAAAACGTGTTCACTGCAAATGTTTGAATTTCAACACACCTTAGTTGTAGAGGCTTTCAATTCAGTAATAAGGAAAAGGCACACAAGGTTATGGATAGAATGTCTGTGTCCTGTGAAGGTGTAATGTTTTGGCCTTGGTAAATAAATGTGTACACTTCTTGTGGGCCTCCATCACCTCTCTCTGCACCTGACCACATGGACGTTAAATGCAGTAGAAGCTCAACTAAAACAATAGTGAGGGGGGAAATGAGTGCCAATTATGAAGACCTTTGAAATGGCTCCTCTTGCATGTCATCTCTCTCCCTTTTCTCTCCTCTTTTTTCCTCTCTTCCCTTTTGCAGGGACCATTTGTTCATGTTGCCAGCCTGTGTGCTGCTCTCCTGAGCAAGTTCATGGCCTTGTTTGGAGGGATCTATATGGTAAGAGACACTTTCATATGAAGGAGGCATTAAAGAGCAAACCCCACCATTTCCTCAACACCTCCCAACCAACAGCCCCCATTCCCCTGGACCCCCGGGCCCACACCCCTGAAAACCTCTCTCTCTCTCTCTCTCTCTCTCTCTCTCTCTCTCTCTCTCTCTCTCTCTCTCTCTCTCTCTCTCTCTCTCTCTCTCTCTCTCTCCATACTGACCTCATGTCCTTGACACCCACACACCTCTCACATTTGTCTCACCTGAACCATCCCAGCCTCGCCACTCTCTCCACCCCAGCGGAGCACAGCACCAGGTGAAAAGATGAGGAGGAGAGAAACACTGACCCCAAAGAGACTAAGGTGTCCGGCGAGCGAGTGAATTAAGAGTCACACACACACGGGTCCTTTATACTAATATTAGTCCTTTAGACTAATGTGTGAAGTCATTGGCGCAAAGAACACGTTTTTTTCTTGAAAAGCCTCCGCCTTACATGCCGTGTATACTTCTCTGAGCCCATTTTAGCCCCGAGCTGCCTCCCACATTCAGGGCAGATTGGAGCCTTGCGTGAATGCAGCCCAGAAATAGCGGCAACTGATGTCCATCAGACAACTGAGGCCAGTTCCAGAGATGTTTGAAGGTGTATTCTTGCCCGAGGCTGAAATAGCGTAAATGCATCTATTGCTAAAAGATGCGCTTACCATTCCATACAAAATTATACCACTGATTTGTGAAAAGCCTCGTCATAGCAGAAGTCAAACGGATGTGTTGTGGATACTGCAGTATTTACATTCCCCTCTAGTTGTAAGCTTAGCTTCATTATTCATGTTTGTGAGCAGAATGACCTGTTTGCAATGAGTAAGCAGTTGGGTCTTGCTAGATAAGAACAGCTGGTCCCTGGCCTGCCATTGTCACAGCATGCTGAAGAAAGGGCCACCTCCGATTTGCAAGCACTGTATTGCTCGAACAGCTGTACGAGATAGAGTAGGATTCTGACAAGTCTAAATGAAGTTTCCGTCAATCTTTCAAATTCACAAAGGCTGTGAACATACAAATTCAAAATAGCTGCAAGTGAATTCTGTGGGGTTGTCAAAGCTTTACAGAGCTCTCTCTCTCCTGTGCAGGCATGTCAACGGCACTTGATGGATTGTAGCCTGCGTTGCCAGACACTAGTGTCATTGTTACATTGTGCTTCATTTTCATCGTTCATTTAAATCGGCAATATCACAACAGCATTCTACAGGATGTGGTTCAACCCCTCTTGCTGAAGGGCATATTTTGTACCAGAATGTAAAAGAATGCTCCAGCTTGTAACCCTTATCGCTCTCACGTAGTCCTACATGTGCTTCTGAATCTTTCACATTCTGTTTGTCTGCAGACAGTTTTAATTATGTAGCTTAAATGGCAGGAAGTTATTTATGAAGTGTGAGCCAATTAGAAAGTCATCACACATCACACAAGGAAATACAAAAACACCCACAGAGGATGGATTTAGGAAAACAATCTATACACTGCACTTCATTTGAATATTTTGTGTTCTGTTACCAGACTATGTTGAAACAAGAGTTTGATGCTGAGTGCATAAAGACAGATGACTAGCAGACAGCACTATGACATTTTGAGTGAACACAAAGCCAGGAGCGTCTCCTCTCCAAATGGTGTGTGGAGGGAGTAGCCTAAGGCAGAGAGCCAGAACCAGCCTAGTGTGACAGACAGACCACCACTTGCAGGTGTTCACTATTATCCCTGTCTATTTCCACTTACTGCTGAAGGAAGAGCCCTTTGTGGGAACCAAGGTAAGAGTGCGTATGCGGGGAGTGACTGGTCCATGGGCTGAAAATTCAACATGTCCTTTAGAAGTACATGTATTCATTTTCAATGACTATGACTTCCCCCCTTTGTCCTTTTTCTTTCTTTTTTCCGAATGTATTCTATTTTCTGTGTTGACCTAGTGACGTAATAAGTGATTGCAACCCCCCACAGCATTAGATGAATCACTATAGAACCCAGCTCACATTGGTCATTGGTCATTGGTCCATCCCATATCTCTGTCATGCCTCACTTGGACCTCGCTCATGCTGGTAGTTTGTCCTGTCCTTCCACCTTTTTTGTGTGTCCTCCCCTTCCCCCTCTTGAGTGTGTAAGCTTTTTGGGTAACTGCCATGTTAAATGTGAGTGTGGGCTTTTGTGAGTTAGTGTGTGTGTGTGTGTGTGTGTGTGTGTGTGTCTGTTTGTGTATGTATGTGTGTGTGTGTATGTGTGTGTGTGTCTGAAGAGCCCAATTTCTTGACACGCCGTCTCTGTACGAATGGCCGCGTCGCCTTCCCAAGGTGCATTGCGGAAGCGTAAACCACGCCTTGCCGCTCTCCATAGGAAATCAATGGGCTATGTGCGGCGCGGTGGGCTTCGATGCGATAATGGACACGAGCCATCAGACCTACACGCAATAGCCAGCGTTACGAGACTCTATAATGTATAATACAGATAGTCAGGGGGAAAACTTGCAAAAACTAGTTGAACCCCTTAAAAAAAATAGTATTTGAGGTTTTTGCATTTTTGGCATCCTTAGGGCATGTAGTCAACATTTCTGGATGATAACATCAAATTTAGGCGGTGGCAAATTTTTTATTGCCATATTTCCAAAATGGCCGCCGCTGAAGACTCTGAAAACCAAAAAAATCATATTTCAGGGCCTAATAGATCAATTTTGATGGTTTTGATATCAAACTATAGGTTTTCTGGGGTGGTTAGTTCATTTATGAGGTAACTGAAAAGGTCAGAGGTTAGGATCATATTTTAATTGTCAGGGTGATGGTCAATTTGGGCCCAAAATCCAATAAAAAGCCATTATCTTATTCAACTGTTGACTAAAATGGAAAATTGTGTTACTGCTGAGATCAAGGTCATTTCATCACCAGAAAGTAGGCTTAAGCACAATTGTTATGGTTTAAGACCTGCAAAATAGGCCTATTTTATTCTATAGACTTAGTCTATAGACTTAGTCTATGTGAAGTGCTTTGAATGCCATTTTACAACTATCACATTTAACTTATACATGGATTTCTATGGAACGTCACGAAAACATGCGTGCAGCAACCAAGAGGCAGAAAGCACCACAGAACAGCATAGAGCAATGCAAAAGAGCAAAAGAATAAAATTAGTTTTTGTGCTGAAAACTGCACCAATTCGAAATCACGATGGCTAGAGAATGTTAAATATGTTCAATATCCCTAACGGAATGCATGTCTTCGCCAAAAATGACAAAATACGATGTTATATTAATAATCCAAATGAACGTCAAACTTTGAAATATAGTCTGAAATGAGATGTTATTATCATTGAGACAACAGGGGTATACAAAAAAATCCGATTGTGGCTTACAGCAGCCGACTATTTAGGTTAGGTTTATAACGTTGTGGACGGCCACCAAGCGTCTTCTGCCTCGCGGCTGCGCGCGCATCTAGTTTTGTTGGTAAACGGGAAACCCGTGTATTGCCAGTGGCAAATGTAAAACATTACTTTTTTAGGGTTGGTTACAGTAACTTACATGAATATACCATCAGAATGATGCAGTGCAGTTATATAGGTTATTCATGTTACAGAGGTGAAGTTTTACTTCTTAGAATTTGGAATTTTAATGAACCAATAACTTTTGTATTTACCATCTCTGCTCGCGAAATTCGCTCGAGATTGTCAGTCAGAATCTGAAGCTACTTTGACAAAATAGTATTAGCCTACTGCAATTCCTTTTCATTGCCATTTAGTGTATAACAAGATAAAAAAAATAGTTAAACTACAGTAGCTGTTGTGTTGGCTGACACTATACTTAGCTACTGCTTGGTCGATATTGAGGATTGAGGACACTCAGGATGACATCTCAACATCTTATCTGAAAACAGCTGGACGAACGTCCCGACCACAGAATCACTTGTAAGTAGCTAGGCTAACTTACAATAACAACGTCTACAACAAACAACATTTCATACAGAAAAGCTGAAAAACGAGACCATGAGTTAGATAAAAAAAACTGTTTACCTTTATTGAGGCAATGGGACAGGCCAATGTATGTACAGATCCATGTTGCCTGTCCAAAAAAGCGTATTACCGTCACAGGTGCTACTGAGTGCCACCGGGACATTGCCTCACACAGTCGCTAGCTGTTAGCTGGTTTGCGAGAGCTGATTATAGCTAACTCAGCACTGCCATCTTGTGGTTAAATACGTTTTCACCCTCTGAAAGGATTTTTATTGAATCATGCTGTACTCTAATGTACTTCATTTAAGCGGTATCAATCAATATCAATTCATCAAATTATATGTATGTACCTTTATATTTGCATTATCCAATGTATTTTCTCCTCAAATATCCATTGTGCTGTCTGTCAGTAAATTACATACAAATTATGCTGTAAACTGCTGGCAAATTACTCTATGCCATAATATTATAGGCTATATATTTTTTCTCTCTATTTGTAGGCCAGCTAGGATGGAGTGTGTGCTAGGGAGAGTTGATCAGTGTAGAGCAGCCGGGGAAGACTACCAAGTGTGCGTCAGTGAAGCTCGTATGGACAGTATTCTATCATCAAGTAAAAGAAGAGGTGACATGCTACATCAGGACCTGGAGAGTGGAGAGTGTTCTGTTGTTATTCATAGAAAGTGTGCATCGTTATATACTTCCAAGTCACTTATGGAAAGATGTGAGAAAAGACAGCGAAAAAAGGATTTCAGTGAAGCTCGGCAAGCAAAACAGTAGCGATCAGATGACTGTGCAGATGACAGTGGACTGAAATTTGATTTTAAGAGACATTGTCTGTTTTGTATAAATCCTACCACATGTACATTACCAAGTGAATATGACCCTAAAGTTCCACGTAGTCATCGCAAATCTGCCTGTCTTATATGTACTAATATTGACAGCCATGGCAGAGAATTAACAAAGGTCATTTTAGCCAAATGTCATGAGAGAAATGACCGACATGGACATGTTATCAAGACAAGAGTAGAATCCATGCTTGAGTCTGATCTTCTTGCAGCTGATGCAAGGTATCATAATGTCTGTAAAACACATTTTCTGTACAATTTCAACAGGAGTGACAGCAAAGAAAATGAAGACCCAGCTTTCCTTGCACTTGTAGATGCAATGTCTCTTAATAAGGCGAAGTTGTGGAATTCTGCTGAATTGCAGCATGAGTATGAGGCGATTGGGGGCACCATCATCACTCAGAGAAGCATTCTCATTCAGAAGATCAAAAATTATTTTGAAGATGCTTTAATTGTTTTGTCCTCTCCAGGCCTTGCCAGTATTATTGCATTTACCTCTGAAACATCCAAGTTATTACACCTCTTGAAGCAAGATGATGACGATGATGAAATTGAAGAAGCCATGTCAAAAATTGCCAAGAAAGTACAAAATGAGATAAGAACATCAAAGGACAAGAGGAAAACCTACACAGTCAACATTGGTGTTGAAAATGCTCGTGAACCTGTGAGCGAGACACTCCTAAGCCTTCTTCAGAAAGTGAGTCGACGGTTCCGGGATTCTCTGCCTGCCCTCCTGATTGGCAATATGGTTACTGGAGTAGTTAACAAGTCTCCAACTGACCTCCAGATTTCCCTAGGAGTAGCCTTGAGGAGAAATAAAAGCTTGACCACACTTTTACATAAGTTTGGTGTGTGCTGTTCCTATGATGAGGTAACCTTGTTCAAGTACTCTGCTGCTCTCACAGTGGCTGAAGGGATAGAGGAGGTGAAGTTTAATGGGCATAATCTGATCCACTGCTGTGCTGATAACTTTGACTGTGAAATTTCATCGCAGAACTGCAAAAAACTCTGCCACTCTTTGGCCATGGTCCTCACTCAATCTGAAGACTCTGTCAGTTCAGACCCAGTTGCAGCTGAGCGGAAAACCATTCCACGTCAGAAAATGGAAGATCGGCACAAATCAGTCAACTTTGAAGTGACTGAGATACTCTATGATGGTCCAAAGCACCCTATCATGCCTCCAGAAAAGGCCCTGTATCAGATCCCACCTCTTTCATTTCTCTGTTCCCAATTAATCTCTGTTCAGCGCTCACATAACCTAGACTTCCAGTTCATGAAGGACATAGTCACATTTGAATCCTGTCCAGAGTGGAGTGGGTACAACAGAGAACTTGCCCGGACTTCTGGTGTAGTCATTAAGCCAAAGGCAAAACTGGTCTACCTTCCTTTGATCAACAAAACTCCAGCATCGCCATCCACTATTTTAACTGCTATCAGTAAAGGCCTCACACTGTTGAGTGAAGCAGGAACAGACCAGAACATCTTAATATTTACTGTGGACCAACAACTATATAAAGTTGCAGTTGACATCCTGTTCCATATTCCTTCCTACTTCACTAATGTCATCCCTCTACTTGGGGGAATGCACACTCTCATGGCTTTCATTCATGCCATCTGTGTCATCCTCTCTCTACCCCTGAAAGCCATTCTCTCTAGTACATTTGGAAGTGTAGACTGCATGATGAGTGGAAAAAAGTACCCACAGAATTTCAGAGCTCTACGAATGCTCACAGAAGAGATGCTCCGCAACCTTCTGCTAGACAATCCTGAGATAACAAGCATGGACCAACTAATCATCTGCCTTAATGAACGGTCTGAACAAAGCAAGACCACAAAGCTCTGGAGTGACACCCTGATAAAGGGACTGTTCATCATGACAGCATTTGTTCGAGGAGCTCATGAACAAGACTTCCCACTGCAGCTGGTGGCAGTGAAAGCTATGTTACCCTACTTCGCAGAGGCTGGCTGTCATAATTACCTCCGATATGGCTCATTTTACCACCACCATATGGAATCCCTCCCTGCAGTGCACTTAAAAGCATTACAAAATCACTGCAGCCTTCGCCTGATCCCAGGGCTCAATAATGCCATTTTCATCGACCAGTTGATTGAGTCAACGTATATGCGCCTTGGCCATGGACCAGGAGGGGTAACAGGACTTGCTGTCAGTGACGAGCAGATGACGAAGTGGGCACTCAGCTTTGCCATCTGTGGTGAAGTCTGCGCCAGTCTAAACAGAATGTGTGACCCTGAGATCCCAAAGGCTACACTCCACAAGGAGGAGTCAGCAAGTAGAATTGCAGCTGACCAAAAAGACAGAGAGAGCATACAGAGATCTCTCTCACTGACTATTGACCCACTGGATCCAAACCAACATCCACATGGAAAGCTGGTCAACATTGTCACAGGTGAGGTGGCACATGAAGACGTTAATGCCCATAATGCTCTAGACATTGGTCAAAAAATTGTCAAAGGCTTCAGGAAGAGTTGGCCAGCAGGTTTTTATAATAAGCTATCAAAACCAATCATAACAATGCATGACAAAAAAAAGCACATTGTGCTTGGTGGCAAGAAATTGTATGATCAGGAGATGATTTATGCAAGGATCATAGGTTTGATGTCAAGCAACCGACCGGTACCTATAGATGCATGTCTGAGCACAGAACTTTCTGCCTACCCACCAGCACTTTTTGACGAATGATGCGAGTCTCAAAAAAATCCAGCCTTAAAACAGCTCTCCAGATTACTGTATCAGAACGATCCACCTCTGCTGTTGACACAGCTGTGTATGATGTGTCAGCACTGCTGTGGACAATCAACTGGCCAACTGGCCCGTTGCAGGTTTTTGTCAATGCACTCAAAATGTTTGTGAAGCAAGCATTAATAGTCGGACATGTTGTATTTGTCTTTGATAGATACTTTGAGAATAGTACAAAAGCCTACTGTCGCATGCTCCGACAGGAGAAGCAAGGGACCAGCCGAATTCACATGCTTAAACCAGACATGCCAACCCCACCCAGGAGTGCAATCCTTGGAGTCTGCAAAAACAAGATTCAGCTGAACAGAATGATTGCTGAGGCCCTGCTGGATCCGGACTTCTACATTCCTGCCACACAGAATGGGCACAGCCTAACTCTGGCCGGTGTGGATGATGTACCGGTAGAAATTATAAATGGGGCACTTATAGAGCGTACAGACCTTACATCAAGTCATGAAGAGGCAGATCCCATCATTGCCCAACATGCCATAGCTCGATGTATTAAGGGAGAGAATGTTCGGGTGATCTCTGATGACACAGATGTGTTCATCCTTCTTCTCCACTTCTATGTCTCCTACAAGTGCACAAGTGCTCTCCATATGAGCTCCCCAGTTGCAGATCGGTCAACAGTAGATCTGAGAGCAACCGCGGAAAAAAATAAGGGCATGGCGAAGGCTATCCTGGTGATGCACGCTTTAACAGGAGCTGACACTGTCGCTGCAACTTATAATGTAGGTAAAATGTCTGCACTTAAGACCCTTCAAACAGTAGCCACAGAAAGCCTGTCCATCATTGGTGAACCTCTAGCAGATCTTGAGGAAGTGTGCAGCTCAGCAACAGCCTTCTTGATTGCCTGCTTTGGCAAGGTATATGCTGACTGTAGGACGATGACAGAGTGCCGCCTGAAAATGTGGAGGAAGAAAACTGGAACCGGTGCATCTATAAAACTGAGTGCTCTTCCTCCAACAACAGAAGCTTCTCAGGAAAACATCAAAAGAGCTCACTACCAGGTGGCACACTGGTTTTCAGCCATGTCTGGTGTACCACCACCTCTCGATCCAAAAGATCATGGATGGGAGCAAGATGGTTCTGTCTTAAAGCCGCGTACGGTTACACAGGGGACAAAGTTGGCTCCTGATGAAATCCTAGAATTAGTTCGTTGTGGATGTGAAAAGTCTGGGTGTAAGGGGGCAAACTGCAAATGCCATCTTATTGGCTGTACAGTTTTTTGTGCATGCGAGGCTGGCCATAATTGTCTTAATCCACTGACAAAGAAGTCAAATGAAGATGAACTAGGCTTAGATGATGACCAATAGGTTCATATTTTGTTCAAGTTTTTTTCTAGAATATTTATCTTGTTGTTATAATTTAATTGTAATATTTATTTTAAATAAATGTTTAAATATTTACCTTTATCACTGGCCTCTGCTGTTATCATTCTAAACGACGAAACAGTCAGTTAGCCTACATAATTTCATTATGGTGCTACTATTGTGTTTCTCTTGCAAACAGAAATATTTAAGTTGAGATATAGTCCTCAGTCATCTAAAATAAAATGGTATTTTTTATTTTCTAACATATGGTATTTTATCAGATTTTTACTCAAAATGGCCTTGCCGCTGACCTTGAGAATGTAACTCTGACCTTGAAATGACCTTTATTTGACCTCTGACCTTTTCAGTTACCTCATAAATGAACTAACCACCCCATAAAACCTATAGTTTGATATCAAAATCATCAAAATTGATCTATTAGGCCCTGAAATATGATTTTTTTGGTTTTCAGCGTCTCCAGCGGCGGCCATTTTGGAAATATGCCAATAAAAAATTTGCCACCGCCTAAATTTGATGTTATCATCCAGAAATGTTGACTACATGCCCTAAGGATGCCAAAAATGCAAAAACCTCAAATACTATTTTTTTTAAGGGGTTCAACTACATTTCCTCCTGACTAAGAGCACAATGTTAAGCATCGCCTCTGTAGCACTATTGAGAAGGCGTTGCTCTGCCGAGCACATGAAGAATCATGCCAGTAGCATTGCCGGTTCGAATCCAGCTTGAAGCTTCGTCCGCGGTGGTGGCCTGTGTCACGTCACTCAGTTTCCCTTTATTACGCCGTCTCCCGGTCAGCGCGTTCCCTATTGCAGACAGCGACGCGAACTCTGAGCCCGCCGTGTTCGTGACTGTAACTGTTTGCCTCCGTAGCATTATTGAGAAGGCGTTGCTCTTCCGAGCACATGAAGAATCATGCCAGTAGCCAGTATGACTGAATGGAACGTTGCGTTTTTAGGTGCCAGAACTGCTTATCATGTCGTGACAAAGTTTACATCAATCATCATCTTCTAATGTATCCTTATGTTGAGATGTCCATTCTCTTTGCCCTAAAGTCCTTTGTGCGCGAAGCATGTTTCAATTACAGTTTTTGCCCATTGCTTGAATGTATAGACAAATACTTGAAGGTTTTGTTAATATACCTTAAACACAGTGTAACCATACCTTAAACAAAAGCGCTGCTTTGCACTTTAGTTCCAATTCTGCAACACACTTGCACCTTTCTGCAACACACTTGCTCCTGCACACTACACACTATTTCATACATAAGAAACTTTGTTCATAAATGAAATGTCATGGGTACCATTCAAAATACAAAACACATTGGGTGATTAAAAACACTTAGACACACACTTGAAAATACTTACAAAACCAGTGTTGGGCAAGTTACTGAAAATTAGTAATTAGTTACAGTTACTAGTTACTTCTTTCAAAAGTAATTCAATTACGTTACCAATTACTGTATATCAAAAGTAATTAGTTACTAGAGAAAGTAACTTTTGAGTTACTTTTAAGTCTGCTTTTAAAATGTCAATATGAACAGTACTGAACAGTCACACCATTGAGAGCATCCTCTCCAGCTGTATCGCTGTGTGGGGCGGAAGCTGCACTGAATACAACAGGAAAGCCCTGCAGCGCATAGTGAACACAGCTGGAAGGATTATTGGTGCTTCACTCCCCTCCCTGAAGGACATTTACACCACCCACCTCACCCGCAAGGCGACCAAAATTGTGAGTGATGCAAGTCACCCCGCTCACAATCTGTTTGATCTACTGCCCTCTGGGAAGAGGTACAGAAGCCTGCGCTCCCGCACTACCAGACTCACCAACAGCTTCATACACCAAGCTGTTAGGATGCTGAACTCTCTCCCTCCTCTCCCCCCTCCACCCTCAGCTACATAACATCCTGGACATTGGACCCACAATGGCCGCCTGCACCACTCCACTTGCACACTTGTACACTTTGCAACTTGTTGCTGTTGTCCTGAAAACACAACACTTCTGCTGCTCTTACATAACTTGCACCACTATGCCACTTTATTTCTTACTTAGGTCAAACAGAACTACCTCAGCCTCTTATTGGCCTGACTTTGCACTAGTATTTTATTTTATTGACTGTCTATGCACAATTTCAACCAAATTTTGCTGCTCTTATTTTTTCATTATATGTGCCCTCTTATTTACTTATTTACTTACTTTTTTGTTTACTTGAATGTTATGTTTGTCTGTGGACTTAAAATTGGTAAAATATGTCTTGTCTCCACCGTGGGATAGTGAGAAACGTAATTTCGATCTCTTTGTATGTCTGGAACATGTGAAGAAATTGACAATAAAGCTGACTTTGACTTTGACTTTGACTTTGACACACGCAATAAACCTAATTTTTGGACCTATTTATTGTAGTTGCAACGCGCCTTCAAATCAATAGCCTTGTGCATGAGTTCTCAAACTTTTTCCGACCACAAAACATTCTACAATGCATGAAGGCCTCCCTGACCTTGTTTTGCGCCACCCTCACCATCTAGGTGGTTTGATAGATATGTACAGTACACTGCCTACTGCTTTCCTACTACTTGCCTTCTGCAATATAGTAATAAGTTATTATTATCATTATTATTGCAATCCTTCTGTAGGCTACATGGAATTCGTTCAAAGGGGAGTAATGTGAAACAATGTTAAATGGCCTATTTTCAAAGCAGTTATTGTCTGCTCACACACACAAAACCTTAGGTTATCCTCATCCTGCTTTGAACACAGTTGTATTATATAGCATTTTAAGCACCACCAGTTTGGGAAAAGCCTGCGCTGCACAAGTGCTGACCTACCGAAATAAGTTCTAATGCATCCGAGATTTTGGGATTGTCGCGCACTATGCAGAAGGTTACTCTTCAGCTGATAAGGTGTTCCAGAGAGAAGTTGCATGTTCCGTCGCAGACAAATGAATCCATAACCAGGGTTGGGTCAGATAGATTACTTTGAAATGTAATCCATTACTGACTACAAATTACATGGCAATTTTTGTAATCAGTAACGTAATCAGTTGGATTACCAAAAACATGTAACGTAATCTGATTACTTTAGGATTACTTTTAGATTACTTCAATACATATGCCCATTAAGTAAAAGACACCACCACAGAATTGATGAAAGAATTCTCATTCTATTTTTCTCCGCTCTTCTCCAAACATGCACAACTCAACTTAACCTTTATAAGGGCACACCTGGACAAAGAATTTAGCTTTCGTTGGATTTTTTTGACCCAGGGACATGGCCTGAGATTGGCATAAAAAGGGAAGCATTAAACCCAAATGACACCATGTCCATTTCAATTGTGGGGGTGAGAAAATTATTATTTTGGGATGTTTTTCAACCAGGGGGACCTGGTGACTTTCTCAAAGTAAACGTTAATACTAAAACAAGAGGCTAGGAGGAAAAGATCAGGCAGTGTGCCGAGAGACCTGCCCCAATAGTATGTAAGTTAGTAAGTAAGTATATCTTTTGATCGCGTGAGGGACATTTGGTCTCTGCATTTATCCCAATCGGTGAATTATTGAAGTCGAACCGGCAAGCCCAAAGGCTGAAGCCCTAACCAGTAGGCCATGGCTGCCCCAAAAGGTAGCATTTGAACAATAAACCACACAATGATCCAAAACATACAGCCAAACAAGGCAAGAAATGGTTAACAGAGAACAATATCAACATTTTAGAGCGGACCTCAATCCGTCAAAAAAGTGAGCACAAGGCCAAAGTGATGGCAAATAATCGTTCCTGCCTCAAAACCCAGATTGCTGCTAAAAAGGTGCAGTCTACAATCATTGTGGAGACATGAAGAGGCTTAGTGGGTATTATATGAACCATTTTGATAGCTGTGGTGGTAAATAAAGATGTTTCCAGTGATTGTTTAAAAAGGGTATGAATAATTTTGAACACGCAATTTTTAATAAAAATGTTAAAAAAGATAAAAACATTTTTTTTGATTCCATGTTTTTTCCACATTGTCTTGCAACCTTTTGGTATGAGCAAGTGTCTTTTTAATTAAGAACAAACATATTGGTCAAGAGAAAATCAATATTTGCCAGGGGTATGAATAATTTTGTTCTTAACTATATCTTTAAAAAGTCTAAAAAGTGAATATGAATATGAATAATAAACTGCTTGTCAAATTAAAAGATAGCTAGGCTATCCTAAAAAAGTTGCATTATTTGCATGATAAAATGTAATCAGGTAATCCCCAACAATGTAACTGTAATCTGATTACACAATTTTTTTATTGTAATCTGGGCTGATTATAGTTACTTGATTTTTGTAATCTGATTACGTAATCCAGATTACATGAAATCCGTTACTACCCAACCCTGTCCATAACACCATGGACGTCAATTCCGATGTAAACATATAGCCTACTGTGCAAATAACTCAAGTCGCTACGTACGGTAGGCTATTTTGAGGTTTCTTTATCTGGTAAGTGAAATCTGCATTTTCCTCTCGAGTTAAACGTGTGCTTGCTTGTGCCAAGGCTATATATAGGCTACCGTAGCCTATTGGTGTTGTGGCGTGGCTATGTTGTAAGAATGAGAAATTGATATAACGAGGCTTTTGCGCAATAGGCGAAAAAGAGCGGAGATAAACAACAATGCGCTTTTACTGTAGTGGAGCTTAGGAGATGGAAACGAAAGGGAAAAGGCTTTTAAGATGCCCATTTAAATTGGTAATGCACTCTTGTGTGTTTTAGCATAAATCCGAAATAAGGAGCAATGTGAGGAGGCTCCTATTAACTGTAAAGAATGCATCTGCAATCTAAACATGAAACACAATCGCTGGAAACACAGCTAAGGTCGGGAGACAAAGCAGCAAATGTGCATCTTGTCTGCAGTTGTTCATTCAAGATCAACAGAGTAACGCAAGTAACGAACTCTTTGAAATTTCAGTAATTGTAATTGCGTTACTGGATTTACAAAAATACTTCGTTACATGCTCGTTACCACTAAAAGTAGTGGAATTACAGTAACGCGTTACTTTGTAACGCATTACTCCCAACACTGTACAAAACTGAACACCATTCAGCCAGCCACAAATAGGCCTCAGTTGAGTGATTTTGAGAACTTTGCGAGCATGGAGGCAGGGAGAGCAAGAGGTAGAGGAAGAGGACTACAAAGAGAGAGAGGAGTAGGATATAGTCGACAAGGCTATGCACGATATTTCAGATGATATTAGAGAAACTTTGGTGGATCATGTGATAAATCATGGCCTGACAATAAGGGAAGCTGGGCAGAGTCCACCACATCTAAGCCTGTTTTTCTGTATTTATAGAAGTGAAATTTTGGTTTTACAGTATTTTTGTTTTACTGTATTTTTGCGTTACTGTATTGCATTTACTGTACTGTACTGTAAAGTATAGTACTGTGATGTACAGTATTGAGTTGATGTCATTTGTAACCTCAGTACTTAAATTTTTGGTTGTTGTGAAAACCTTTGGAAAAACAACATAACAAAAACTGTGTTGCATTGAGCTTCACAGAGTGCTAACTGATGAACTCAATAAAACAGTGAAAAATAAAAACGGCAGTGTTTTATATAAAGTACACTAGTGTGTTGCTGCTAATCTGAAAGTGTTTTCATATGATGCAAGTGTGTATCATTTCATCATCAGAGTGACATTTGTCAGGTTTTGATAGCAGAGTTTCAATTCTAAATAGTGTTGTGTCTTGTGTGCTTGTGTCTAAGCTTTTGACACAATGAGCCGAAATTTGCAAAAAGTGTTCAAGCAATGGGCAAAAACTGTAAGACAGTACACAAGCTATTTAATAAAGCGTTGACGTGTGTGTGTGTGTCTGTGTGTGGGTGTGTGTGTTTCTGTGTGTGCGTGCGAACATTGGTGGTCAACATGAACTGACAACATGAACTGACAACATGAACTGTGTTCCTATAGTTTACACAAGATTGATTTGTTTGGGCTCCCATAATTTACTATAATATTTCTTGTGGAAAGTATGATTCATGTGTAGAATGGGCACACAAGCACAGGAAAGTTGTAGGAGTGTGTGTATGGAGATGGATGAAATCTCCTGGATGAAAATTATACTCTTAACCATTAATTTCCGGTTATTGTTGACCGTAAACAAAAAAAGTATGACCAAGTTGAATAAATCACTCAAAATTCAAAGAAAGTAGTTGCAATTAATTGTATGTGTTCAAATGCCTTTTGTGAAGGATATCATAAGGTCTTGAGGCAATCTGATTAAAAATGCCATATTTATGGTACAGGGAATGTGTAAATCAGTAATTTTTGACCGGAACAGTGTTATCGGAACGTCACCTATTACCGCCCGCCCCCTATTTCCACCCTCTTACGTGTATGTGTCACTTAATATTCATTTCTATACAAACCCACACGGCAGATAAAGAAACGCAAGCATCCACACCATAAGTGTATCTAAATTAGCTATGTACCAACAATGACATTTTACTGTGACTCGAAGAGCTGTGTTAAGGCTGCGTACAAATCTGCTTAGAGTTCCAGTGGAATTTTTTATTTGCGACAAGAATTCTCGGTCTAACCGTTGATGTGCCGTGTGAAAGGGCGGAAATAGGCACCCACCAGCCCAGCACTAAACTCTGAGTATGGTAAACAAAATCGGATATTTCAGGCAGTAAAAGCCCCGGTAAGAACGGTTCAAATCTACACACCTATGGCTACTGAAAAATGTAAGGTTCATTTATCAAATGTTATTTTATTTGAAGTATTAAAAAACATCGTTGTTTTAGAATTTTCGAACGAAAGGGGCGGTAGTTGGTGCTTTTATGATAGAAGTGTGTATGTATGTATGTATGTATGTGTGTGTTTGTAAATGAAATTGAATGTGTGTGTGTGTGTGTGTGTGTGTGTGTGTGTGTGTGATTTTGTACATTGTGTGTGAATGTGAGTGATGGAGAGAATGTGTGTGTGTGTGTACTGTATGTGTGTTTGTGAATGTGTCTGTGTGTGTTTGTGAGTGTGTGTCTGTGTGTATGTGTGTCTGTGTGTGAGTGTGTCGGTGAGCATTAGCTTCTCCTGTTGTTTTCTAGAACGAACTGAGGAACACGGAGATGCTGTCTGCAGCCTGTGCTGTCGGTGTGGGCTGCTGTTTCGCTGCCCCGATAGGAGGTGAGCGTGCTCGTGGCACACTGCAGATGGAACCTCTCAAAGCCCAGTACATTACATCACCACATTTACACCACTCACAGCATTCAACAAGCTGGGATGTGTTGTTTGCTGAACAACATTGTGACCTTTTGAACTCTGATATTTTATTCAGGGCCATTTCGGTTTGGAAACGTGGTGATGATGTAACAAAAAGTCTGTTTGCTTAGCTGCAGTCACAGACTGTTTCCACTGAGATTATTAACCATACTGGTAACCTTAAACTAAGTCTTAAAGGCATAGCTCACCTGCAACAGCCTACTAAAAATCTCCTGAACAATGTTTGCCTGTCATAGACCTCTGAAGTTTGCCTACAAAAAAGCTGCAATCTTTGAGATCCGGTATCTTACGATTTTTCTCATGGGAAAATAACATGGGGTTTTTGAATTATCGCACCTGTTAAACTGCCGGGAAAGCTGTCGGGATGAAGAAGTCTAAAATGCAGATGTTTTGCTCAACACACTTTTGTCCTCTGCCTTCGAGATGCTCCTATGATCTTCGGTACGTTAAGATGACAAACTTAGATTTTTGCTACCCCAGAGCTATCTTGAAATGCAACTTGCCATACTGTAGGGTAGTTAGCTTCAATTAACACAGGGTTCTCATTATGTGGGCAAAGATGGCAGCTTTGGTTCTTTTTTGTAGGAAAACTTCAGAGGTCTATTGACGCACAAAAAGGATTCATTACAAAACGTTTTTTTCATTTAACATGAGATATGGCTTTTTTGCATTCAAGCCTGAGGATGCCCTCTCAGCCTTGAGAAATATGTGAAAGTGATCAATGGAGTTGTCATGTGAACCAGAGTGGAACAGAGAGAGTAGGCAACTTATACTATACATATATCATAAATCAGAAAATCCGAAGGAAATTATCCTCTGGCATTTTGTGGGTAATTTTGCAATCAGGGTAAGCGCAAAAGTCAAATAATAGTTAAAAAAAAGAAAAATATATAACACACAAGGTAATAGTACAGTACTTTTTGTTTAAAAGTGTTTAAAAAGTAATAATTGAAAGACATAAATAACAACAGAATGATTACTCAGTGATAGTGATACTAGTCAAGCACACAGTGAACAGCAGCACTCTTTGGAGAATAAAAAATCATCTTTTGGAAATTGATCTTAAAGGCACACTATGCAGGTTTTTTAGCTTAATATGCTAGTTTTTTAGCTTAATTTACCTTAATTTAACAGCTTCAGAGAAATTGATCTTAAAGGCACACTATGCAGGTTTTTTAGCCTAATATGCAAGTTTTTTAGCTTAATTTACCTTAATTTAACAGCTTCAGAGTCATTGGAATGGTTATATGACTTTTTTCGGGTTGAATGGTGGCCGTCTCGCTTCCCCCTAGCGCCTGTGAGCGGAAAAACCACCCTTGCAACTTTGGGGCGGCGGGCCGACGGCCTCAGTGTCAAGAAGTATAACGAGTGCAACAAATTGCTTTACTGCATTCAAATACACATACACGCCAGCAGAGGCGGACAGAGTACACAGCTTCATTACTTGAGTAAAAGTACAGATACCCTTTGCTAAATTTTACTCAAGTACAAGTAAAAGTACAACAGTCAGATGTCTACTTAAGTAAAAGTACTGAAGTACTTGTTTTTAAAAGTACTTGAGTATCAAGAGTACAAGAGTAGCCTACATTTTTTTTTTTCAAATATTGCTGTGGCAGTAGTAGGGGGCCACTAGGGGGCCACTACTGCCACAGTGCTTACATTTATGTACAGAAACGTCCTACATGGAGTTATGAAAAATGTTAATGTTAATACCTTGGAGAATGTAAAAGGAATTGAAAGTAAAATCAAGTAATTTTCATCTTTTTACCATGTTGCCAGGGATGGGCAGTATTTCTAATACATGTATTTAAAATATGTATTTCAAATACAAAATACTATTTTGTAATTGAAACACTTGAAGCGAAAACTATCATTAACTTGTTCAGAAAATGTAAATAGTCTGGTGAGGTGGGGCCACAGGTTGGCACATTCCCGGGATGGACCTGCTGTGTCTTCATCCATTGTTTCATCCATGGTTTTGTCTCTTATCTAAATCTGACCATGGAGTTGACTTGGGCGGAAAGCTGAAGGTGATTGCTGATAGGCTGTCCCAATCAGTGGCGCCTGCACAATCCAATCACGTTTGAGAGGGAAACAACAAATTGAGGATTTCCGAGATTTTTCTTTTTTCCTTTTTTTTTTAGAAGAAGTAACGGGTACTCACGGTTATGGATAGAAATGAAGTGTAGTAAAGAGTACAATATTTGCCTCTCAAATGTACTTGAGTAAAGTCATGAGTACTCCCCAAAAATGATACTTGAGTAAAGTACAGATCCCTCAAAATTGTACTCAAGTACTGTACTCAAGTAAATGTACTCCGTTACTGTCCGGCTCTGCACGCCAGGCACCGGCTAGAAGAAGGTAGCGATGGAGTTTCTCAGACATTCATCATGACAGAGCCAGCGAAAAAGAAGCAAAAACCGAGAAAACAGTAAGGAAATTGCCAATACTGCATAGTTTACCTTTAATACCTTAAGTAAAAAAATGAGGAAATATCCAACCTTTCACACTTTGAATGCCGCGCTGTTTTCGGAACCTTTGGCCCAGAGTGCCAGCAATCTAGATCATTGTTGGTGATTTTTGTAGAGCCACAGCGTATTCTATGTTATAGCTATGGCTCGTTTGAAATGTGAGACTTTAAGCTCTCAGTGGGTACAAACCGTTTATTTCTACATGCCTCTTTTCCTGAGAAATCCCTAGCTAAACAGTGGCTAATTTTCAGCAAAATCCCTGTTTTTTTTTCTAGAAATGGAGATAGAGCGTCTTTCATGAAATATGAAGTGTTGCCTGTAAAGTTTCCGGGAAGTGACCTAGTGAAACCTGGCGAGACTGCCACCTAGTAATAAAAATAAATGGCTAATAAACAGTGTTGCCACAGTTACCTTGAAAAAGTAATCTGATTACTGATTACTGATTACTCCTTTAAAAAGTAACTTAGTTACTTTACTGATTACTTGATTTTAAAAGTAACTAAGTTAGATTACAAGTTACTTTATTAGTTACTTTCAGCAGCTGCCAACAACACCCCCAACGCCTCAACATAAAAATGATAACCGGTTTTGCCAATACTCACTATACTGGAAGTGCATTTTAACAGCAATGTATAGCAGACATCCCAACCTAACCTATTTAGATACTGAAATTCAGATGTTTGTTCAATAATGTCTAAGTACACCAAATAAGGAAGGCCTATTGATAGAAATTGTTATAGTAAAATATGTAGATTTTTTTTTTCATGTAGCCTTGGCAACTAGCCATCTTGTATAGGCCTGAGTAATATGCAAATGAAATTACACTTGTTAAACTCACCTCAACAAGTCTTTTGCAAATCATTTAACCCGCCGTGAGCAATGCTAAAGTCGCTGTTACAAACAGTGCAGTGTGCAAGATTATCATTATGTTTTAATCTTTTGAGACAATTGGGTACACTTTTGTGTAGTCTGATGTGAAATGGGTCTTAAATCTTCCTTTTTGAGGGGCACTGACGCTGCCATGACGCTTCTGTTCCTAGATACACTGACTGAACTGATTAATTATGTTTGGGAGAAAAGAGATATAAGCACACTTACACTGAAAACTGATTGGTTGATTTAGCAAAACAGACCAGGATGCTCTCTATCTTGGATGCGCTTCAGGCACAAACGCACCACTCCTCTCTCTCTCCCTCTCCGTTGTGTGCGCATTAAGCTATGCACACGCGATTTGAAGCAAAGATTCTAGAATCTTTGATTTGAAGTCCGGTCTGGCTTGCGTGCTCTTGTTCGCTCTAGGTTCCGGGAGATTTTATGTAATTTGCGGGCGTCAGGAAGCCGCTATCAATATGTGGGAGACTCCCAAAACTTCGGGAGACTTGGAATGTCTAGCTAGACAGCGAATAACGTTGTCATGTTTAGCTGACACAAACTCAAAGTAATGACTGATGAAATGTGCATCTCTCTCTCTCCCTCCATTGTTGTTTTCGTTTGTGTCGCTGCACGTGAATTGTCCTCATGCTGAAAACGTGAGCATAGCCTACATGACATTAATCCCCAAGACAAGAAGAAAGCAAAGAACAGGACAAAAATAGTAACGCACAGTAACTTAGATAAGTAACTTTAATCTGATTACTGGTTTGTAAATAGTAGCGCGTTAGATTACTCGTTACTGAAAAAAGTGGTAAAAATAGACTAACGCGTTACTAAGTAACGCGTTACTGGCATCACTGCTAATAAATGGTTTTGACCTGACGTGCATGCGTCACTGATTCGACCTAAAGCGGCAAAAAAAAGCCGAGTTATGATAAAATGTCCAGATTGTGCGTTTTCATGAGTTTTCTATTGACATCTATTACAGTTCTATTCATCATAGTTACCAAAATCGAGAGTGTCTATTTTCGTCATAAAAAAAGCTAAAAACGCAATATTGCGTTTTTGGCACTCAACACATGGGAACAAAAAACACAATATTGCGTTTTTGACACTCAAAGTGGGGACACCAATTTTCTTTGTAAATGAATAATGTATCATAAATGAATAAATGCTTTTATTTAAAATACAGGGGGCATAAGTATTCACAACCCTATGTTAAATTTCCATAGAGGCAAGCAGATTTTTATTTTTAAAGGCCAGTTATTTCATGGATCCATGGTACTATACATCCTGATAAAGTTTCTTTGGCCTTTGGAATTAAAATAGGCCCACATCATAACATACCCTTCACCATATCTCACGATTGGCATGGGGTACTTTCCATAAGATCATCTCTCAATGCAAATTAAACCAGCTATTATGCTAACTGAAATAAAACCATGCCAATCTCTAGGTATCATTGTGAGATGTATTTCGTAATATCTTTATTCTAATTATGTTTCCAATGAATTGTATAATTTGTAATGTTTTGCATGGATGTGCGCTGTTGTGTGTTCGTGGATGAGAGAAGCAGGGTGCGTTGTGCACCCGCCAATATGACTATTGACAATGCGCTCTTAAAATAACATATAAACAACTCGCCATGGATTTCTGACCAGGTTTCTCTTGGTCAGTGGCGTAATGTGTTTCAGGTAGTGTACGATAGTGATTTTAATATAATGCGCCAGACCCCTCCTTAGGTATTGCCACACCCCTTGGCGTGTTGCTCAAAAAAAGAGATGAGCATGGCGAAAAACTCGTGTCTATGATAGGAACAAGCTTTGCATTGTGATGATTATAGACTTTCCGCCAGGTTTTGCATCACGAAAATAGGGCCCCCAGTGAACAGCAGGACTTCTTACAATTTAAATTGGCTGAATGACTGAAATCAAGATCAAATACAAATGCTGAATATTATGAATATCTTAACACAGCACACATGTAAACAATTTCCACCCGGTACAGTAGCTGTGTAGTATGTGTGTAAACCTCCCTCCCGTTGCCTTAAGAGAGGTGCTACAAAAAGACACTAGAACCCATAGGTGTTAGCCTCCTCCCAATCTGAGGTGCTGCAAGGGTTCAGGGGTTTGAGCCTGGGTGGTATGCAGACCTGAAGAGCAGTCAGCACAACACAGGTTACACACAGATGAGATTGGGTAGAGTATATGTGTATTAATATCTGTGGTGGTTAAACTTGTGGCGCTAGTGAGTGTGCCCTTAGTGTGTGTGTGTGTGTGTGTGTGTCAGGTGTGCTCTTCAGCATTGAGGTGACGTCCACCTTCTTTGCGGTGAGGAATTACTGGAGAGGCTTCTTTGCTGCCACCTTCAGTGCCTTCATCTTCCGAGTGCTGGCCGTGTGGAACCAAGATGAGGGTGAGGCCAGAAGCAGTCATGTGGAACAGAACCAAAAGTGGGTCATCATTTGTGGATCATATCATAGCTCCCTCTCCCCCCTCTTTTTTATCTCTCCTTTCTTTTTTCCCTCTCTCGCTCTTTCTCTCTCTATCTCTATCACTCTCTCTATTTCTCTCCTCTCCTCAGAGACAATCACTGCTCTCTTTAAAACGCGTTTCCGCCTCGACTTCCCCTTTGACCTCCAGGAGCTTCCAGCATTTGCTGTCCTTGGGTATGTCCTGTATAGTAACCTCCAACACATCCAACAAATTCTACTCACTAAAGCCTTTAAGCGGTGCTCACTGTCGAGGTGTAGGAGGCATGTTGGCAATTCTCATGTCTCCCCTATTCACTTACTGTCTGTTACTATTTACATACAGGGATGAATATCTCCTCTGATTTCTTTGCTCTAAACATGCAAGTTAGAAGTGAATAACAGACAACTTTAGTTTATTTATTCCAACTTATAGGAGAAATCCAGCGAGATTTCACATAGATCTCTGTTTCTCAGGGTCACCAGAAAAGAACGAAAACAATCGGTTTTACCTAGCTCGAGTTGCTACAACCAGCAGCTATCACAGCCAGGCAGCTACAGTGCTACTCTTTGTCGGCATGTCCCATTTAACTTTGTGCATAAGCTAAAATTGTTTACGCTGACCATACTCTTAAAAAACGCATAACGTTTTATCATGCTAATAAGCTGCTCCACCATGCATGCACACATCTTGAGCAATGACCAAACATTAAAACCAGAAAGCAGCCTTTATCCATAATCCATAGAAATAGGAATTTATCAACTTCACCACTTCAATATTTAGGCATCAACTGCTAATTTGTACTTAAAGCTGCAGTTGGCAAGATTTTTTTGATCATATTCACTGAAACCGACACTATGCTCTGACAGAACAACATAATTCAGCTGGTTTTAGAAAAAAAACCTTCTACCTCCACCAAGAGCCTTTTGCAAAAATCCACAGCTCCTGGTTCTTCTGGTCCAATCAGCAGGGCTGCGTGAGATCTGACTGTCAATCACAGTCTGGTGCAGTCTGGTGCACACTGACGAGCACAAACTCGATGAGAGGGTGCTCGGTGGTAGTAGGGGAGGGGCATGAGAAGTCCCCTCAATCTACCAGACTTGCCAACTGCAGCTTTAAACTAAAAATACTTTCTGCATCAAACTTAATTTATTATGAAGTGACTGTTTTTTTATGTAAACAACATGTGTTACATAAACACAGAATTTCTCTTTCATTTTAACAATGTAGCATGTGTATGTTAACAATTATTGTACAATAGAAATGGATAAAGGTTTGAAATACTTAACAGTACCAGTCAAAGGTTTGGACACACCAGCTAATGTCAACATGTTTTTTTCCTTTATCTTTATCTTTATTTTTGCAGAGTAGGTGGTTAAGATTATGAAATAGCCCACATGGGTTTATGTTGTAAGCAAATATTATAAATTCTTCAATGTACAGACCCTTACAGAAATTTCAGGTTTCTGGCGAACAGGTAATATTTTCACATACAAATTAGGTTTCTGGCTAAGAGTTGCGGTTAACTTTTGGCAACGTTGCAGCAAATTTGCATCAATGTCATATGCAAATTAGGTTTGTCACCAGAAGTTCACTGGAAGTGTGCCTTATTGGCTTGGTGTGAATGCAAATCACTGGCAAACACATTTGCCACTAGTGCCAAACTTCTCATTGTTGCCAGAAGTTTGCCTGTAGCGGCCAACATTGGCAAGCTTCTGGCAATATTTTTTAGTGAACTCATTTGTTTCCCACAAATCACCCACAAGATTGCTGCAAATCTGCTACAAACACTTCATTTTTGTAAGGGAAGCTTTTGATCAGTCTCTCAACAAACTTTACATAGTCAGCTGGAATTGATTTCCAACAGTCTTGATAGATTTCCCAAACATTTTGAGCACTTGTCGGTGCTTGTCTTTCACTGATTTTAATTAAAAAGAATGAAGTTGGCTTTAATAATGTTGTCATAGAGGTAATAATATTAAATGTGACGCATGGAAATAATATATCTATATCTATAATGTATAGAGACCTTTGTCTTCTGTCATACTTTGGATGTTGTAGGTATTGTTGTACAATGTAGGAAAAAAGGAATCAAAGAAAAAACTATGAATAAGTGTGTGTGTGTGTGTGTGTGTCCAAACATTTGATTTGTACTGTAGATTAGATAAGATTTAACTTCATGTCAGAGATAATAATTCACAGGACTGTGATTGTTATCATATGCTATAAGTGTCAACAGTGGGGCAGTTAAGCACAAAAATTGATCACTTTGTGATAAAAGCATGATATTTGATAGAAAAACTGATAAGATTTAGAATGGTTGGCACCTTGGATTTTGCCCCTGGGGGCCTAGGTGGCCATTTTTAAAAATGTCAGACAAATATAGGTTTTGTTAGGAGAAAAGGGATTGAAAGCAGAAACTAACAACTAATACAGTTACATACCATAAATTGATGTAATTCTTTACACATACTATACCGAGGATTGCTTCATATCCCCGTGTCCGGTAAGGTCTGCTGTTTATTCTGGTTTGCCATGTATTGAGTGAAGTGTTCGTGAGATATACCACAGAGAGTAATGATGGGAGATGGACGAGGTGGAAATATGATGAAATTTCAGGTATATCCAACGTTAATTTTCTCACGAACAGTTTATCACAGCACCTACAGTAGCCGCTAATATCATTGGAAAGCCCCGGTACTGCCCCATGTATCTGTGTGATAAGTACTCCATGAGAAATTCAACAGAGAATAATGGATGTGAATTTTCACACATATTACTATATATTTTTAGGGCCTAACGACGTCCCTGTCTGGTAGTTTTCCACCTCTGGCCTGGGGTCATGCCAGCAGTTTTAATGTCCATACTGTACCACATCCTTGTCGTGCTGCCATTCGTGATGCCATGGGTAACAGTAACAGTGCTGTGAAGACACTCACCAGACAAATTACTACAGTAACACTATAAGATTTCTATAATAATATTATAGTCCCAAAACACTACCGCACGGGATGTTTTAATATAGGAAGATGTTCATGTTAGCACTTTTCTCATTGACAAACCTGGACAATTACAATGCATTGTAGTGAGACCATTACAGTTCCATGCTGCACCACCTCTGGTCAGTAGTTTAGACTCGTGACTCAGACTATCAGAAGCAGTCGGAGAATGAATGCTGCTGAATTCTATTTTGCTGTTGACAGACTTTTGCTCTTTCCTCAGGATTGCCAGTGGCTTTGGGGGTGCTCTGTTTGTTTACCTAAACCGAATAATTGTTGAATCCATGAGGAAGCAGAAAACAATCAACAAGTTTTTACTGAAGAAGTAAGTGCTTTAAAGGATAGATGATAGTCTTGACAGGTGACTCTAGAGTTGAGGGCTGAGTCAGCGGTACAAGTTCTGCATCTTTCACACAGACATTATTTTATTTGTCTCATGGCACCACACAAATAAATAATTTTTTTATGTGAATGCTGTACAGTATGTTGTACTTTTTGGGGA
Source organism: Alosa pseudoharengus (assembly GCF_046254945.1). Taxonomy (NCBI): domain Eukaryota; kingdom Metazoa; phylum Chordata; class Actinopteri; order Clupeiformes; family Clupeidae; genus Alosa; species Alosa pseudoharengus. Next base: position 27,853,729 of record NW_027468663.1, read on the forward strand.
TTCAGCAGTGATTCAGCAGTGCTATTTCCTCAGCATAGAGCATGCAACTACCCTTGGTGCATAAATAGCTCTTTGATGTGTCCCTGTGTAATTTTCCTCCTGTCTGCTGAAGTCACCGATTTAAGCAATCTAAGGTCATAATGACAGAGAAATCATTAGAATGAGAGGGAGAGACGTTATTGCAGCTGCTCTTAAACCCACACTCATCCTCCGGGGAGATGCAAAGCCGTCCAGTGTGTTCACTAAAGCTCACATCATGTGTACACAGCACCCAGCACCCAGCACCAGTTAGACACCAGACTAAAGCTGCATGCCAATCAAGGGATTACTGTGACCTTCAGTCAGTCAGCGTGGACAGGAGTGGAAGGAAACAAATACATTGTTTGCAGCCCTTTACCTATTCTTCAGCACTGCACCCTTCTCATCAAACCAGGACTCATTCTCTGTCACTCACTCCCTCTCTCTCTCCCTCCCTCTTACTTTCTCTCTCTCACTCCCTTCCTCTCTCTCACTCACTCCCTCCCTCACTTTCTCTCTCTCCCTCTCTCTCTCACTCCCTCCCTCTATCACACACAGGCGGCTGGTGTACCCTGCACTCGTCACCCTGCTGGTGTCCACCCTCACTTTTCCTCCAGGGTTTGGGCAGTTCATGGCTGGACAGGTCTGCTTACTCTAATCTCGGTCTCCATTACCCACCTCCTCACAACTAGCTTTCTTTTCTCCCTGTAAACTATTCCACTAATGGTTGTAGCAGTGCTAGATATGATTGATCAGTAGTTATAAGAACTACGTTTGCTGCATTCTCCCAAAGCACAAGTTCTGGTGAGATTCATGTCCACTGTGCTCTGAGACTAAATTAGATTGGGTTTTAAATGTGACTCACCCAGCCTGTTTTAGTTGCCGTGCAGTGTTGTGACGTGCTGTGTTTTCGCTTTTCCACAGTTAACTCAGCATGAGTCTCTGGTGGCACTCTTTGACAACCGCACCTGGTACAAGCAGGGAGTAGCGGAGGAGTTTGACTTCCAGCCTGAGGCCTGGAAACACCCCCAGCTCAATGTCTTCGTCACTCTCCTCCTCTTCGTCGTCATGAAAGTGCGGCTACCATTTTTCTCTTTCTCTGTGTGTGTGTAGGGGATATGTATGAATGTCTGATAGATTGGCTGGTGTTTTAGTGTTTGCAGTTGGAAGTGTTTGTATCTCAAGTGTAGATGCTTGTGCTAATGTGTATACAAGTATGAGTCCCTGAGTGTGGAGTGTGTACTGTATCATGGTGCCTGGCATACTTCCTGTTTAGGTAATAATGTACATTTTTTCTCATAGTTTTGGATGTCAGCAGTGGCAACCACCATGCCAGTTCCCTGTGGAGCTTTCATGCCAGTCTTCCTCATAGGTGAGCACTGGTGATCTATACACGGAATTGTGTGAATGTGGCACTCTGTGTCTGAGAGAGATCAGCATTCGACTGCATCCTCCATTGACCCCACAAGCAGAGAGCATGTCCATTTTACACAGATGCTATAGATGTTGTTTGGTTGTATTTTGTTGTTAAGTATGGACACTACCATGGCTGCGCATACACACAGGTCATTTTGGCAGGTAAACTGCACATCGTCTTTATTTCGATTTTTATCCCACTCCACTTCATGTCTTGGTTTGTGTCTAACTTGTGTTTTTTATCTTTGCCATTTCCTCCATATATCATCTCCATCAATGTTTGACTGACAAACCAAACCCTCTGGTGTATAACATTACAAAACTCCTCCAGCTATGTTGGTCATGGAACACAGGCGTGATCGAAAAATAATTCATGTGAGTATCATTTGCAGGTTTTTTGCCGAGTGAAATATCTGCAAATTGTAAGCAAACAGCGGACCTTGGGGTTTAACTTTAGATTTTAACAGTGTGTGTGTTTGTTTGTGTGTGTGTGTGTGTGTGTGTGTGTGTGTGTGTGTGTGTGTTTGTGTGTGTGTAGGAGCTGCATTTGGACGTCTCGTTGGAGAGAGCATGGCGGCCGTTTTTCCTGATGGCATAACCGCCGACGGCACCGTGTATCCCATAGTACCTGGCGGCTATGCAGTTGTAGGTCAGTATCCCCAACGGCATCCTGGTTCATGTCCAACCCCCCATCCCAACCCCCCGCTAATGTGTGTGAGTGTGTGTGAGTGTGTGTGTGTGTGTATGTGAGAGAGAAAGACAGAAAGGGAGAGAGAAAAAAAAGCTATCAAATGTAACCACCGTGGTCATTGTGGCTCTATCCTGACTCCAAATAATGGAGCCTGCGGGTAGCGGTGAGCAGGAGTCATGCATATTTCATCACCCAACACTGACGGCCAGACAAATGAAATCTCGTCGGTGGAAATGGATGCCGCTGCTCTCCACGCGCTGGGCACTGGAGCAGGAAGGAGTCGGGCCTGCACAATAACAAATCAAATGGCTTGCTGACACTGGCTCGGGGCTGTGGAAATGTGACCGTGTGTTTTTGTTTGTGTGTGTGCGTGTGTTTGTGTGCGTGTGAGTGTGCCTGTGAGTGTGCGTGTGTATGTGCATGTGTGTGGGTGTGTGTGAGAGAGAGAGAGAGAGAGTGACTACTATATGTACAAGTGTGTTTTTGTTTGTGTGTGTTTGCATTCTTGTATCACGTCTTATAACTGCATCTGCATGTGAATGTGTGTGTCCTTGTGTGTGTGTGTGTATGGGTGTGTCCACCTCAGGTGCGGCAGCTCTTTCAGGGGCTGTCACACACACCGTGTCGACAGCGGTGATCGTGTTCGAGCTGACCGGTCAGATTTCCCACATCCTGCCCGTGATGATCGCAGTGATCCTGGCCAACGCCGTGGCCCAGAGCCTGCAGCCCTCGCTCTACGACTCCATCATCCGCATCCAGAAGCTGCCCTACCTCCCCGAGCTGGGCTGGGGGCAGGAGTGAGTCCCTCTGCCCGCCTATCTGTCTGTCTGTCTGTCTGTCTGTCTGCCTGTCTGTCTGTCTGTCCACCTGTATCTATGTCACGCTCTCCTACTCATCTGCCTGTCAGTCGGCCATTTTTGGATTTGAGGTCCTCTCTTCCCTCTCTTCTTTTGACTGTGTATCACTTTCTCTTCCTTTCTTTGGCCCTCCTTAGTCTCTTTCACTTTCCACCTCTCTCTCTCTGTAGACCCTTATTAGTCTTTTCCTCTCTCTCTCTTTTCAGTCAGTCTTTCTCTCTCTCTGTCTCTCTCTCTCTCTTTCTTTTGGCCCCCTCTGTGTGCCCAGGTTATTTGGAAATGTACAACATACTGTAATGCTTTTTCACCTGGGCCTCGGGAAAGGAAAACCTCTTGAGAGAATTAGACCTGTACATGTCCATCTGTCTGCGTGTGTTTTTGTGTGTGTGTGTGTGTGTATGTATGTGTGTGTGTGTGTGTGTGTGTGTGTGTGTGTGTGCGCACTTTGATTTTATCCTGGTGGAGCATCCTAAACAATCAACTGACCATCTGTTGGCAGTTAGGAATAGTGGATTATGTTTAGGGTAACATCACTGACCAGCATTTGTGGCGAGACGATTCATTTGGCAACCAAATAACAGTTTATGGATCACAGAGAATGGACAACTGAAATATATATACCAATCATACCTTTTATACAATTTTATACTGTACATTTTGTACAATTTACCTTTCTGCCATATTTGTGCCATGTCTCAATTCAATTGGACCCTTAACATAATTTATAATCCATGAATCCATGTCTTGTTGGATATGTACCTGGTCTTGATTATTCTGCTGTTCAGCTGGCCTCTCTCCTCTGTGTGCTGCTGTAGGAAGTATAATATCAGAGTAGAGGACATCATGTTGCAGGACGTGCGTCACATCACTCTCACCTCCACCTATCGCCACGTCCAGGATGCCGTGAGCACAGCCCAGCTCAAAACACTGGCCCTGGTGGAGTCCAATGGTGAGCACTACTCACATGTACTTACATCCATGTCTGGGAAAGTCCGGCTCCAGGAAATATAAGTCCTATCACATATTTGACCATTTACTAAACCACCTTATATAAAGTGACACAGGTCTTTAGCCAGGAGTTCTACTTTCTGGAGCCAGAGTTTCCACGTCTGGTGCCTGCATATACATTCAAACTACCTACACCCCATAGACAAGAACAAGCGCGCACACACACACACACACACACACACACACATATATATATATACACACATACATACATACATACACACATACATACATACATACATACATACATACATACATACATACATACATACACACATACACACATACAATATACATACATACACTGTAACCGATGTATTTATTGCAATCCCTCAAGCATGAATATAGTGGTGAGCCACTCCTATACACACACTTCTTCACAGTCGATCACCACTAAACAAATCAGACCATGTACAGTAATAAAACATCTCCTAAGACACAGTTTTGTACACCCGATACCCTACAGGTTCATTTTTCATAAATGTACCGTTAGTTGTTTTTGTTGCTCTGATTTAAACCCATTTCCCCTCTCCCATTTCCCTCTCCCATTTCCCTCTCCCATTTCCCTCTCCCATTCCCCTCTCCCATTTCCCTCTCCCATTTCCCTCTCCCATTTCCCTCTCCCATTTCCCTCTCCCATTCCCCTCTCCCATTCCCCTCTCCCATTCCCCTCTCCCATTTCCCTCTCCCATTTCCCTCTCCCATTTCCCTCTCCCATTCCCCTCTCCCATTCCCCTCTCCCATTCCCCTCTCCCATTTCCCTCTCCCATTTCCCTCTCCCATTCCCCTCTCCCATTTCCCTCTCCCATTCCCCTCTCCCATTTCCCTCTCCCATTCCCCTCTCCCATTCCCCTCTCCCATTTCCCTCTCCCATTCCCCTCTCCCATTCCCCTCTCCCATTCCCCTCTCCCATTTCCCTCTCCCATTTCCCTCTCCCATTCCCCTCTCCCATTTCCCTCTCCCATTCCCCTCTCCCATTCCCCTCTCCCATTTCCCTCTCCCATTCCCCTCTCCCATTTCCCTCTCCCATTTCCCTCTCCCATTCCCCTCTCCCATTTCCCTCTCCCATTCCCCTCTCCCATTTCCCTCTCCCATTCCCCTCTCCCATTCCCCTCTCCCATTTCCCTCTCCCATTCCCCTCTCCCATTTCCCTCTCCCATTTCCCTCTCCCATTTCCCTCTCCCATTCCCCTCTCCCATTTCCCTCTCCCATTTCCCTCTCCCATTTCCCTCTCCCATTCCCCTCTCCCATTTCCCTCTCCCATTCCCCTCTCCCATTCCCCTCTCCCATTCCCCTCTCCCATTCCCCTCTCCCATTTCCCTCTCCCATTTCCCTCTCCCATTTCCCTCATGCTCCTGCTTTTTTATGATCCGATTTATTTTTGTCACTGTGTCTCACTGTGTTTCTCTGTTGGACTCACATCCTTACTGCATCTCAAGTCAAATTCAACCATGTCTTTCTCTCTTTCTCTCTTCCTCTCTCCCTCTCTCCCTCCCTCCCTCCCTCCCTTCCTCCCTCCTTCCCCAGAGTCCATGATACTGCTCGGCTCCATTGAGCGCTCCCAGCTCCAGTCCCTGCTCTCCCTGCAGCTGGGTCGCGCTCGGCGGCTGGAGTTCCTGCGAGAACGGGCCCAGGACAACGGTGCCCACCTCCCCATGCTGATAGGCCAGGACAGCCCGCCTAAGGGGAGCCGCGGGGTCCGGTTCCTGGTGAGCAGCGCCGGGGTGGGTCAGAGGGGTCAGAACCTGGGGCTGGGAAACATCACTCTCAAGCTGTGCAATGTCAATGTTTTGTTGTTTTGGTTAGATATAGAAACATTTTCACCTGAGGAAAACTAGCTGTATAAAAACATTTCTTAATACCTCTGTTAGGCGGGGATCACATTAGCCAGCGACAAGCGGCAGCGGCAAACGTAACGCAACGCTCAGACCATAATAAGTTTTGTCTCGTTCCTAAGGAACACAAACAGTTTGTCAATTGAATACGCTCGCGTTGCGCTTTGACAGTTGAACCAAGTTCAAAGCTCAGCTTGCTCAACCGTTCCGCTGCCAAACCATATAGAACAATAGGAAACCTGCCGCTTGCCGCTGGCTAATGTGATCCCCGCCTTAAGCTCCTAATAGTCATCAGCCGCACCTGGCTTGCACCCTTTCCTCAAGAGCGTTGACAGGTGCAGAGCTGAGCTGCTGGAGACTTGAATGACGAGGAGAGGTGCTCTCAAAGCAGCGGCTCGGTTCATGGAGGGGATCGCTGGTCAATCTTTTCTCCTCTTTTCAGATCTCCACTGAAGAATCGTCCTATAGCCCAACTGTCTCCAACTCTCAGATTCCTCTGAAGTCTGCACTGAAGACAGTGTCTGCTGTCGGCAACACGGACACACCCAACAGTATGTGCTCAAACACAGAGTGATTAAAGGCTTTGGAATACTTGCATTGTGTTTCCCCTAAGATGATGTAAATCCATACTTGATGCCATATTATATGCGACCCATGTGTATTATAGTCCTTCTGTTTGCAGGCTCCCAAACACTGTCCTGTGAGGACCCTGAGCAGGAGCTGGTGGAGGTAAGGTTCATTTAAAGCAAAGCTCAGTACTCCTCTTAAAATACAAACTCAAATCACCCTCCCACCTAGCCATATAATGCCCTTCCACTGACCCCCGGCTGGAACTATTCCGACTAATGTCTCACTGAAGCCTCTCTCTCCAACCTTGCACTTGAATATGACAGGGCAACCAATGCACGCCTGAAAGCCATCAACGGGCGATTTTACAATAGTCAACAACTCTTGTTTTTTATATTTCATGCACACACTTCTACTCCATCACTTCGTTGGATTATAGTTCCTCATCACTAACCACTACACGTTGACTGAAATAAATACGCTGTTATTGTGTGTGTGCATAGTGAATGTTTATAGGGAAGCTCTAGTTCTTTAAAGAAGCCAGTGAGCAGAGGTGGAAATCCCAAACTCTGATTGGGAATAAAAGACCGACAATATTTCATGTCAAATCAGCACCGCTTTCGGGGCAGGAGGAAGAACCAATCAGCTCTCTGGCCTAGTGCCTGTGTGCAGAGCAGATTCATGGCACAACAGACCACTTTCCACCTCTGCCAACAAGCATCACTCTTACCTTAATCGGTCCGAGGCCAGCCGGCCGCTGATCCATAGCGTGCGAGCAGGACCATTGTGTTAACCCTGTGTGCTCCTTCCTCTCTGTCTCTTTTCCTGGAAGAGCAAAGCTCGGGCCGTGGCTCGTAAGAGCAGGAGGCCCAGGCGAGTCAGGACCCCCTTGGCGGTAAGATCCCCACTCCGAGCCCTCTGGTCACCCTAAGCTCGCAATCACCAGCCTGCCCTTGAAGTGCCATAGCCTGGGTGCTAGCAAGGCTAACTCACACACCAGTTTAGTGGATTCAGCCACAGTGGATTTTTTTAATTTTTTCTTTTCCCTTTTTTTCTCTACTCCTCATTATTATTGTTGCCGCTGCTGTACTGGAGAGATGTGGGAATGAGTTCAGTAATTGTCATTGATCCGCACTGTACCCTTCATGGCTCGCTGTGGCTTGGGGGTTTTGATGGAGCATGTTGGGAGGGTTTAATTTAGGATTCCTGACCAAGCTGAACTGTACTGTTTGCTACGCTTCACGGCACAAGGTGAAACGGACGTCTCCAACTGGCAAACATACAATGCTGGTTGCTACTGCAGTACTGCTGTTCGCCCTATTCTCTTGAATTCTGAGACAAATTGCTTTAAAGCAGAGTGCTGTAAATGTTGGGTCAAAATACTGTGATATAGGATTTGTGATTTTATATTTCATGTTCATGAGAAATCATTTGAATAATTGAATACATTCATAATGTCCCTTACAAAAATTAAATGTTTGCAGCAGATTTGCAGCAAACATGTGGGTGATTTTTGGGAAACAAATGAGTTCACTAGAAAATATTGCCAGAAGTTTGCCAATGTTGGCCACTAGAGGCAAACTTCCAGCAAAGTTCTGGCAGCAATAAGTTTGCCACTAGTGGCAAATGTGTTCGCCAGTGATTTGCCACCACACTTAGCCAATAATGGCAAATTTCCTGTGAACTTCTGGTGATCAACCTAATTGGCATATGACCTTGCCGCAAATTTGCAGCAACTGTTCGCCAGAGAAATAAAATTTCTGTAAGGCTCTTGAATTAGCTAAACTATGGAAAAATGTCTTGCGTTGATTCAAGAGAATGTGGTAGATTATTTTACAAAAATGCATCCAAACCACCTCTGAAAGCAAAAAGTTTCTCTTAATTCTTTGAAAATTGAATAGCATGACTGCTTTCGGGATGTAACAGGATGGATTTTACATACTCAGACTGCCCTCAAAAAACCAGTTCTTTGTTCTCCGCTTTTTAAATGCCTGTGTGCTTCTTCTGTAGTGGCTTTGGTAGTGGGATGATAATTTTGATTGTTGACAGTTGACAGTTTCACGCTTAGAGAAAGTCTTTTCTGTTTGTTTTTCTGTCTAAGAGGTTCATATGAGTCATATGAATCAACCTGTGGAGATCTGTTTGTAACGCTGTTCTATGTCCTGCAGGCTCCAGACGTGGAGGATGACATGACTACAGCTGAGGTATGTCTCTCCCCAGACTCATTGGTCTATCAACCAATCTGCCGACGTAATCCCTCACAGACAAGCCGTGACTGACTCATTGACTCACTGCTCTTGCCATTTGTCAGATTGCTGAGTGGGAGGAGAGACAGCTGGATGAACCTGTAGACTTCAAGAACTGCAAAATAGACCCTGCCCCTTTCCAGCTGGTGGAGCGCACCTCCTTACACAAGGTTGGGATGGGTCTAAGCCCTGGACATCTTCTTACATTAGTCGTCATTTAGCAGAAACGTAGCATCTCTGAGCTAGCTAAAGGGATAGTCCCCCTGCTGAAATGTAAGTGCTTTGCTCATAGGCATAGCCGGTTTGAACCCTTAACCCTGGTTTTCTGTTTGGAAGCCCAGTGCTCTGACCACTAGACCTCCACCACGCCATGCCACCGCGGCTATTCACCTCAGTCCACTCCACACACTTAAGTAGTTTCCAAATGGTCCAGTGATTCACCTACAGTACTTCACCAGAAAGACAATTTAGCTCATCTGTGGAAATGATGTATTCGGTCAGCACAAACAGTGTTTCAGCTGAGGCACCCATCATCAGGGAAACCATTTTAAATTCTCAGCTTTATGTTTATCGTCTATTGAATGATGACAGGGATACTGTAATACAAAGCACTTCTAATATCAAAGCACAAATTAACTGTGGGTTCCAAGTGTCCTAAAGCTGTTAGTGTACATGCTCTGTTTGCCCTGACAGACCCACACCATCTTCTCGCTGCTGGGACTGGACCATGCTTACGTCACCAGTACGGGCCGGCTGGTGGGAGTCGTGTCTTTGAGAGAGGTGAGTACCGCAGCAGGACCTAGCCAGGCAATGGCAGCAGAGTCAGCATAAGTGACAGCAGTCATCATAATCCTTCTCTCCTCCAAACTGCTGTCAGTGTACACAAAAAGTGTTAAAGAGTTGATTTTGGAAGTTGATCTTGGAAGTCGACCTCTTTGTGGTAGGCTAGGTGGAATTCATGTAGGCAGAGAGTTTTCATCACTATTTTGGCATGCATGCAGGATATCATTACCATAATCCCACATTAAATGGTTGTCAAATCAAGTCAAGTCATTTAGATCAAAAACACCTGTGATTGACTTCAGTGCACAAAAAAACGTCTGATGCCTCAAGCCGAAGGCGATGATTTACAAACCATGAGAGCTCCTTCCTCTTAGCACATGCATCATTTCTCACACATCTTTCTAAAACTAAAGTGGGCTATCGCCCCCTCCCTTCCACTTTACGTCTCCTTGTCTGTGTCTGTGTCTCTGTGTTTATGTCTGTGTCTGCGTGTCTGCGATCCTCTGCGTGTATCATAATAACCTCTATGCTGAAGAGTCTCCCCCTCACCCTGTGTGTGTGTGTGGTGGAGTGACTGAGGAGAGAGCTCTTCTTGACCTGTAACAAAGCATACATTTAATTGAGAATACTGGAAAGACAACATGAATTGTTGAAAAAGACATTTTATTATATTTTTAAAAATATATGCTCATTTTTTTTAACATTACATTACATTACATTTAGCTGACGCATTTTTAACCAAAGCGACTAACAACATGGTAAACAGTTTAAGCTTTTTAAAGTAATTCTCTCAACAATTCTAGGACAATTTAAAAAAGGTAGAGTACAATAACAATAAGTGCATTAGTGAGTGCTGTTTTTAAACAGTTGAGTGTCAGTTCTAGTCAGGTGGTAAGTGCTAGGATCAGCAAGACTAGTTGTAAGTAGTGCTATGAGAGGAGATGTTCTCTGAAGAGCTGGGTCTTCAGCAGTTTTTTGAAGATGGAGAGGGATGTTCCTGCTCTAGTAGGAACTGGTAGTGTGTTCCACCTACGAGGAGCAACAGATGGGCAGCCGTGGCTTACTGGTTAGGGCTTCGGGCTTGTAACCGAAGGGTTGCCGGTTCGATACCAGACCCAGTAGAAAAAATGTGGGCGGGGGAAGTGGTTAAGCACTGCTCTCCCATGCCCACATCCACGGCTGAAGCACCTAACCCCTCACTGCTCCCCGAGTGCCGCTGTAGCAGGCAGCTCACTGCTCCGGGTTAGTGTGTGCTTTACCTCACTGTGTGTTCACTGTGTGCTGTGCTGTTTCACTAATTCACGGATTGGGATAAATGCAGAGACCAAATTTCCCTTACGGGATCAAAAGAGTAATATACTTATACTACTTATATAGATGAGAAAAGTTTGGATTGGCCTGAGCATACCGGTGGCAGAGCTAGACGTTGTTCGTCTGAGGAGAGCAAAGGTCTGGAGATAGCATATGCTTGTATGAGGGCATTCAAATAGGTGGGATGATGCCAGCAACTCGTATAAAAAAAGTTGGGATAGTGCATTCTCTCTATATTTTATCAGAGTTTGTAGCAAAAGACGCATATTTAGTGTGTTTATTATCGCACTTCTCAACTGGGGGGACCCCGAGAGCAAATCTCCTTAAGTGCTGCTTTAAGGCATTTAAAGATACAGTATGGTTGTATGGTGTTTAGAAGTGTAAAATATCAACATGAGACCTGGATGCATTTATAATGATACATTTGCACACAAATAGCTGACATCAGTGATGTCTTCGACATGAAGATCCCTGGAACTATGCTACTACTATGCTCCCACAGGTCCAGAGGTGTAGTTCGAACTGCACAACTTTAACGACAGTGTTCGCGAACGTTCGTTGGAACTATGGTTTTAAGAAACACTTGTGTCGCTTAACGATGCATTGGACTATGTAAGTTGCAGCACCATAGATCAAACTATCGTTTTGGGAAACTTGCATAGTTCTAACCATGTAAGTTGCTAACATAGTTGCTAACTATGCTTTTGGGAAACCCCTGAACATCAACTTTTTTACTGATACTATTTCTAATGTTTTCACTCTGGTGCATTGAGAGTAGACTAAGAGAGAGAGACCACATGATAATAGGTGGAAAGGAGCAAGGAGAAAATAAGGACATACTGTATCTAGGTGCCATAGCTTAGTCTAGGGTGCAGTTGTTTTGGTTTCAATATTGAGTAGATCACATTGAACCATGGTAATCTGGCCACACATAGGCCAAAATTAGAAGAAAGCAGAGCAAACATGCAAATGTTGCACGACCAAGTTTTAATATAAAACAAATAGGCTACAACTTTGGCCACAATATCTGGACTTGTTTTCTGTAACAATGCATAGGCAATAGTTATGGTTGTAATTTATTCATCTCTAATCAATGTTGACTTTATGGCTACAGATTTGTACAGTTCACCTAACCTTCACACAGCGGGTCAATGTTTTTGGACAAAGGGTTGTATAACATTACCTGAAAGGCTGCTCTTCAGGGTGACATGTAAATGTTGTGGCTGTGGCAGGAACTCTGCTTCCTGTTTTACACTTTGTACATCTGTCTCACATCCTGCTCACCTCTGGCGTTCTCTTGACAGCTGAGGAAGGCCATCGAGGGCTCGGTGACAGTCACAGGTGTGAAAGTGCGCCCTCCACTGGCCAGCTTCCGTGACAGTGGCACCAGCACCAGCGTGGCGGAGGTGACCGAACTGCACAAGCTGTGGAACCGGCACCGGAGCCTGTCGTTGCCACGGGAACCGAGCCCACCCGAATTGGAGGACCAGTCGGACTTGGCCTTGGACGGCAGCCCAGTGTTCAGCAGGGACTGCACCGAGCTGTCCACTCAGAACACCACCCTGCAGTCAGACGACCAATCAGAGGTGGTATGCGAGTCAGCCAGCCCCTCCCATTCCCCAGAAACACTTCCAGAGTTGCCATGTGACTATGATTCCACCCACCTGGATGTGGACCAATCAGGAGCTGAGGAGGAGCTTTGCCCTTCCCCGTCTGAAGAGCCGCCAGAGGAAGTGTGTGAAGCAGCTGAGGCCGACACAAAGGATCTTGTAGAATGACTCTAACATTCTCTTACTCTCTCCCTCTTTCTTTCCCTCTGTGTCGATCTCTTTCTCCTCTCGTCCATGCACACAACCATAGGAAGACAGGGTAGTCTGGACCTAGCGGGGACTCTTACAGGTGTGTGTCGGGGGTGGGGGCAGCACTGATAACACCTTTATCACCTCCAGAACCCAGAGACTTCCTCTCTCCATATCATGTGTGTGTGTGGGTCAAAGGTAGAGAAAGCACACGTGTGTCAGGGATGGAGGGAGCCACAAGAGCGGTGCAATGCCAAGGGAAGCACATGCACCAGTATGGGGGCATGTGTGAGGGAGCATGTAAAGACTGTGATTGTGTATGTGTGTGTATGTGTGTTTGTCTGTGTGTGTGTATGTGTGTTTGTCTGTGTGTTTGTCTGTGTGTCTGTCTGTGTGTCTGTCTGTGTGTCTGTGTATGTGTATGTGCGTGTGTCTGTGTATATGTGTGCGTGTGTGTGTGTCTGCGTATATGTGTGTGTGTGTGTGTTGTGTGTGTGCGTGCGTGTGTGTGTGTGTGTGTGTGTGTGTAAGTGACTCAGCTGCAGCCAGCCCACATACCCATCTGGTGCTGACACTTTTAATCTAAATAAGATTGTCTCTGAGAACGAAACTACAATTTCTCTCCAAATATAGCTCCTAATAACCCAAACTGAAGGGAAGGAGAGAGGGAGGGAGGAATGAAGGGAGGGATGGATGGAGGGAGAACAAGAGAGGGGACTGGAGGAGACACAGAGAAAAATGGGATGACGCAAGGAGAGACAGGCAGAGGAGAGGGAAGGAACGAGTGGGAATAAATGGGAATAAACGACACGTTGTCACAAACAAGATAAATGCCACACTGCGGCAAAACCGCAGCCCCTCCACACCACAACCACTCCACACCACACCACAACCACACCACAGCCCCACCACACCGGCCAAGCCTAAGAGCCTGCAGCGGAAAAGGTCCTAAAGCACACTGTAATTTACTCTACTACTACAATGGCATTTGTATTTAGCACCTAAGAGTCTTCGTCTGAATCCAAAGCATACGTGTGTGTGTGTGTGTTGTTGATCACAGGAGGTTAAGTGTTGATGGGGGTTAGTCACATCAGTGTCGCCAGTCTGCCCTGAAGCCCAGGCGAGAGTGTCAAAACGGTCTGTGAATGTACTGCTCTTGTGTGACTGATCGGTGTGGGTGGACAACCCTCTTGCACGTGTAAATACCAACTCTCGTTGCTCTCTAAGCGTGCAAGTTGCACACGTTTGAGAGAGTGAGCTCGAAAATAAAATAAACCGTAAGATCTGTATGTAAAAAGACTGCGATATGCACATGCATGTGCAAATAGAAATCCCCCCCTCCCACCCCCATCCTATCCCACACACACACATGAAGGCCAAGAAGCTTCAGCCATACAGGTTAAACCCTGAACCTTGTGGCCGGTGATGTCAATAGATCTAATGTAGATAACTTGTACAGTAGAGAGCGTAGTTTTTTAGACTGGGGTAGAACTGCATTGGCCAGTTTAGGAATACAAACAGTCCAAAAACTTACAAATAGTGAGAGAATGCTGTATTTTTTTTTTTTTAAGGAAGCTGTACTTGATCCTGTGGGTTGCCTTTAGTTTAAGTACAGCTTTTGAGTCCTTAGCAACCCACTGAGGTCTGGATGACCACAAATGCCTAACTAGGCATCATTACCCACTTGCTTATGTTTGGTCTCGTTTTAATTGCTAAAATGCAATAAATGTCTACGTTTTGGAATGTATTGCCCGCCATATAAGATTATTTTTGGTGACCTTATTATAGAATGTACTGTATAGTGTTTTTAGACAACAAAGTGCACATGCAGTAGAGAGAAGCAATAAGTGCATAAATGGCCCTGAATGCTCTTTATAATCCCATTGAAGAAATGTGAATGAAATTTAAACTTTAACTCCTAACATGTATATAGAAAATATGCATACAAATCAACAGTTGACATTATTTTTAAGAATACATTGAATTGTTTTGTACATCAGTGAAATATTAAATTCAATCTTTGAAGTTTAATGGCTTCTCATGTGCATGTTCTTCTGATCAATTTACACCATCACTCACTATGCTGGAGACGAGAATCGAACCGTTGTCTCTACAATACCTTACCTACCTACTGTATGTACAGCAGGTTGTAGATGATATGACTTAACAGCCCTGGTATTATAACTGTCAAGTAACGTTTAATTCATGTAGCAGAGGAAGACTGTTGAGTGAGATCCAAGTATGGATTGATTGTACCTCTGCCAGCAAGTCAAATCTCTAAATCTACTTGGCAGTTTAATAACAGGGTTTTGCTATTCACTATGGGAAAACCAAGACATAGCTGTTCTCAGAGATTTTTCTTTGTTATTTATTCATAGTTGATAAACCAACCAATTGCACAACAAGTCATTGCAACAGAGAGAGGACTTAAAAGAGCAGTCTGAGAAAAAAGAAAAAGACACCAGTAGTTTCACATTTTGCCTCTCTTGGAGTACATCACACAGTGATCATAATAGAGTAATGGACACATTCCACTAACAGGCACACCGTTCCCTCTGACCACACACCACTGTCCTCGGGTCAGGCTGGGAGAGTGTGTGGAGAAAAATAGATAGGCGAGAAACATTCCTCATTCCGACATTTTTTTTTCAATAGGAATACTGTTATCGTTGGCTTCGACGCTGAGGCTTCAAGGCTTTTCCTTTTTCCTTTGAAAGGCCACCCTCTTCACAGAGCTCAGCGATAAACCCGAAAGGTCTTTCGTATGAGATACTAAGCAGAGATACATCACTTTTATTTTTATTTTTTTGTACAAACAAGAACAATGGATTATGTACTTTTATCTTTGTCTTCACAGAAAAATACAAAACCTGATTGGTTAAGGATGCTGCAGTGTTGACGTTAGTGGACATGTGCGTGGGACTGGTCAGCACCGGGTCTGGGTTTGGAGGTAGCCGGAGGTCTTTCAGTCAGTCTCAGCCTCCGCTCCACAGCGAGTCCAAGCACATCAACAGCAGAATGCAGTGCAAAAGTCACCCTGAACTGTCACCTCAATCACGTACACTGTCTAGATACCCTACCCTCCACTCACAAAAGGAGAGAAGGTGTGTGTGTGTGTGTGTGTGTGTGTTACAGAGGGAGAGAGAAAAAGAAGGAGTAAAAGAGAGTCTGTGTGTCTGTATGCATCTTTGTGTGTGTGTGTGTATGTGTGTGAATATTTGTATGTGATGGAAAGGGAATGAAAGTAAAGAGTAAATGAGTAAAGAAGAGACTTTGTGTGAGAGAGATAAAAAGTGTGTGTGTGTGTGTGTGTGTGTGTTGGAGAAGGACAGTGAGTAGAGAAGAAAGGGGCATAGAGAGGAATGACAGGAAAGGAGAACCTGAAAGAGCGAGGGAACAATAGCTAAACAGAAGGACTAACAGAAAGAGGAGGGGATGTAGCCTGGACATCACAGCTTCATGCACTCCCTCTCCTCCACCGCCTCCTCCTCCTCGAAGGACACTACGCCCGAGGTGTCGGACATGCTCCGGCAGTGGCTGTAGCAGTGAGCCGCCTCCTGGAAGACACTGTCCTCCCCTTCGTCCTCCCGCTCCTGCCCCTCCTCCTCCTCGTCCTCCTCGTCCTCCTCGTCCTCTGGGGAGAGGCCCGACTCAGAGTAGGAGTTGAGGGAGTAGTAGCAGGAGTCTCCCCCGCTCCACAAAGACCTCCGGCTGGGCCTGTGGAGACCGGAGTCACAGGTGGAGCCTGAGTTGAGCCCCCGCAGCTGCTCTTCCTTTCCCTTTTCCTCCTCCTCCTCCTCCTCCTCACCCAGGTAGGCGGGCTGAGTGGAGCTCCTTAGCTCCAGAGCCTCCTGCCTCTCACTGTTTGGTGGAGGCCGGGATTTGAGGAGGTCGCCCTGCACTACAGGATTGGACGAGCTGTGAGAGAGGTGCTGGGCCTCTGAGCGGTCAGTCTCAGCCAGGCACAGAGTTTGAGACAGTGGATTGGACGTGGCGGCGTCTGAGGGAGGAGTAAAGAATCAGAACGCCTATAAGAACAGGAAGACAGAAAAAAAAAACACACAAACACACACACACACACACACACAGACACACACACACACACACACACACGAGAGACGATAAAAGAAGATCAGATGGCAAGAGGAAGAGATGGCAAGACCCAACAGAAAATGATGGAGTAAACATAACAAACACAACATGAAGCAACAGGAAGGTGAACACACCTGTCACAGAGACAGGTGTGAGTCGGAGAGCACCTGCACATACCTGTGCTCTCGGTCATCAGAGAGACGTCATTGTTTTTGGAGTTGTCTTCATCGCAGGAGTCAGCATCCTCCTCCTCCTCCTTGACTCCGTCTTCCTCATCCACCGATGTCCAGGCGCGGAGTTTGGCTTCAGCGATGGCAAACTGCTCAGCCACACCTGGCAGAAAAATCATATTGCTGGTGTCAACACATACGTTTCATAGAACTGTTAAAAATCATGGGTTAGATTCAAAGCGCAGTGGAGGCGCAGGGCAATTTGGTTCTTGAAGTGCATATTTTTAGAGTAGCCATTGCATTAATGAAACTCATTCTTTGGGCCAAGTGTCAATAGGAGGCTCAGGATCTTCAGTTCTTGATGGTTCTACTTATATCAACCTCAGATGAATGATTCTTTGAGAAAAGCCTACAATGTCTTTTCAATGTTTCTAGCAAAGGGTCCTTTTTTGTCAGGACGGAGTTGCAGTTGTAATTCAGAAGGGTTGTTCAATAAATACAAGCCTTCAAACCATATTTTTGTCTTGAATGCAGGACATTCACCTCAACCCGCAGTCCATCCAGAAAGACCGAATGGGGCCATTTTGTCTGGTACTGTGAGTAAGAAAGACTCCAGGAGAAACTAGTGTAAAAGTGACAGGGATGCAAATAGGGTGCCTGCTGTTTATAGGAGGACAGTGGCGGTTAACTGATGAGCTGACCTGGGGGGTGGAGAGAGGTGGAGCAGCAGGTGTGCTCCTGTGGCAGGGTAATCTAATTGAACACCATCTGTTTGACTCACCGTGGCAATTCCATCAGCCAGGAGACAGGCGGGGGGGGGAGGGGTTGGCAGTTGAGCGACAGTGACGCATGACTAGGCCCCGCCGAGGCCCAGATGAGATGGTCACTCAGACTCAGAGTAGAGGCTAAAGTCATGGCCATACGAACAGCGGAAAATGGACTACAGCCAATTAGCACCTGAGCCAAAGTGACGCAAGGGGCCAGGTGATTGGCTGACAGACACAGGAAGTGTGGGACCGTACCTGCGGCGAAGCGAGCCTCCTGTTCGCCCTCCGTCAGATGGCAGTAGGAGCTGAAGTGGGACTGCAGGGTTGCAGTGGGCGGATCTAGAGGCTTGGACCAGCCTTTCCACTCGATGAGGTGAGCCACTCGGCCCTGGGCCATCGCAGTGGGCTTGGTCACATGGTCTTTCACCACCTGGGAAATACCTGAGGAAAGGCACAAGGCAAGCCATTTAAATACAAAGCATAAAACAAAGTGTTAATAGTAAAAATGTACCGGTAACACAAACAAGCATGTTACAATAAATATTAACAATTGTTTTACAAAATTCATATCAAGATCTGCACAACACCGACTGTACTGGGTGCAGTATCCATGCCAGAGGAGAGGGTGCATGCAGGGACAAGGTCATGGGAATTTAAAGATCTGTGCACAGTCTAAAGATTCCACAAACAGTAACAAAGACAAACATCCATCTTCATTGCCGCTGCTTCAAACAACAAAAATGGCAACAAGCTCAAATGGCAACAGACTAATAAGACGAAATGACAAAATGTGAGTCGGTATAAAGAGTAAATTGTTACCGTTAAATGAAGATCTGGCCAGAGCAGCAATCTCCTGAATGCTGAGGGCTTTCCTTGACTTGGGAAGCATGTCAGCAGGATCCTCAACCTGCGAGATTAAACCAATAGAGGAGCTTAACCTACAAGTTAAGATTGACAAGGTGCCTCTCATCACATGGTATAACATGTACCAACATTTAGTAGTGTTTGGTTTGACACTAATTTATCATGCTGTCTTTTGCTGAAAGAGCAATAAAACATCTACTCAGAAAAAGCCACTGTATCAATCCTTGAAAATATCTGCCATTAGTGTCAAGACAGAGAGCAATTTACAGGCGCTTGTGAAATCAGGGCTGTTTCTTCTGGCAATTTAGAAAATACCCATGTGCTCGTCCTTCTGGAAAGAGAGGCTGAAAATGACCTTTACAGCTCTTAGGGGTCTGACATTAACTGTTCGCTCTGACCTCTTTCCTGTAGTTAAAGCTGACAGGTGCATCTGCCATCCAACAACACTTAAAGACAACACTTTAGTTGAATACAAAGTCTATTGTCAAACGTACTCCTGTCAATCAATCAATTCCAGTAAAAACACTGAATTGCTCTATTTCTGATGCTTTCGGTAATCTAAATGAATAAATGCCCACCTTCTGCCAAGCTGTAGTCCCCATCGCCTGTCTGGTTAGCGGACGCATGGTGAGAGCTGGGACCTGTTGCTGGCCCTGTGCTGAACTGAACTGAGGTGAGGTGGCAGGGAGCTGCGCTGCTTTCCCTGCATCACTGGCCCCGGTCCACGCGCCGCCTCCACTGAGCAGATGCCCAAGCCAAAAGCCCCCGTAAGCTTCTTGACAGACTATTTCTCAGCTCTCAGTGATAAAGTGCAGGGCGTCCCTGTCACCATTAGGCATATGCCTCTCTCTTCAGCGGGGAAAGCTGCTCTGGTTAAACTCTCGCAATGGTGCACTATTACACAGAGCTCTTGAATCAGAGTGGCCTAACGTATGCTCCATACAGCTCAGCCTCTCCATCTGGCCAGCGCTTCAAGTGTAAACATATGCAGGAGCGCTGGGGGGGGGTTACGATTCTAAGGGCCCTGCACTGACAGGGGGCCCCCGGAGAAGCTGAAAGGCTTTAGATGTCATATGGCAGGTTAAAGTTACTAATTTGAGCCCTAATAACAGGCTACTTATCAGATTGATTCTAGGTGGGAAATGGGGCCTTCTTCTGCAAGTCCTGACTATCCTGAAGCCCTTCATAGCAAGCTGCTAAACTCAAGATAATAGTCAAGCTACTGCTTTATGTAGTACTTGTGGGTCAAAGTTGCCATTGGCAGACCAGTTTCTCGCTTCTGATTTTGCTCATTTTTTGGCTTGTAGGCCTATAATTTATAAGTATAATAATTATAATAATAATAAGAAGAAGATGAAGAAGAAGAAGTAGTATGTAGCCCATAGCCTAGTGAAAAAAATTAAAGTCTATAGCCTAAATCAGATTTTTAATTGAAATTAAAGCTATCAGGTTAAAATGAAAATCTGGATTTAATGTATAAGAAACCAAACAAACGCTTTATCACTGACTTCAGGTTACTGTTAGGCGAATAGCGAATAGCCTATTCCATTTAGGAAGGCAAGTTAAGGCTATTTTATCTCAAAAAGGTTTCACTCCACACCGCTGTCTCAAATCTTGCATGGCTTTGGTCCGCCTCCCACGAGTTTTCTAGACGCTTCTTTTAAAAGCAGACGGATAGGCCTATAGGCCTATCTTAAATGGGATGAGACCCATTTCCACACAATAAGTCTAAACTTAAATAGGTCACCTATTTCCTTTCATCAAAATCTAAGTCAAATGACTGTTCAATGTGAGCAGGCTACAACAATGCAGAACAAATGCGGGCCGTTCAGTATGCCTTTAGTTACGCAGCGGTCTGAATGGCAATTCAAATCCTGTTGAAAGCAACAAGTCACTTAAGGGCATTTTTCCAGACAAGCCTGACAAATCGTCTGCACAACAAGAAAATGTGACCTAATATTCGACTGGCATAAGGTGACATCGATTAATCTGCTGTCTAAGAATGAGGTGCTTGTTTTTCTTTGAACTAGACACGATCAGTGCTCGATGCTCTAGCAAAAACAAGTGTTTGACGCATTGAAAATGCTCCCTCTGGTTTGTTGTTATGGCAACGACAGCCCCTTCACTTGCAGTGCGATAGCCTAATATGGTTGGAACCGACAAAGCAAAGATTTGAGATGACAGACGTGATTACTATTTGATTAGTTGCCAAATGCATATGATGTCACATCATTTACGCACAGTTTACGCCAACCTAGACTGATGAATCCCATTAACTATTCATAGCCTCTCAATACAATGGACAGGAGACCAGGCCTGTTTGTTCTGGAAAGTTGTTTTAAGTGATATTTTAAGCTTAATTTTCGTAACCTATAGGAACCCACAACGTTTCAGAAGAAATATTGCAGACGAACATGTGCGTAGGTGCTTTCGACCTTGAATAATTTCCACATCTTATGGCCTTTTTGAAATGCTGGATACTATTAGCCTTTTCTGTAGACGATGGGCCTACCTCTGGTAGCCTATGCCCAACTGAACTGCATCTGCTTTCTTATTGCACAATCGACTGCTTGTCAGAACGCGTACGACCGAAAATGATGATCATGCTATTAAACGCCTGTAGAGCGCATATAGAGGGTTTGTCATATTTAGCAGATAGGGAAACTGTCTAATGTAGTCTAATTTTGAGGTTTGGAAAAACATCTGCATGATCCTCTGTCAAGTTCAGACTGATTCAAACCGTTTTTCCAAGGCCACGTAAACAAATCGCCGAGCGCTAATAGCATAAGACAGCGAGACGGCGCTCTCTAAGCGCGCGTCCATGAGATTGCTGGCAAGATCATTTTCAGGAACACTATAAAGCCGCTGTGCAGGACCTCGCTCTGTCTCCTGGCAACAGAAAACCACTGCCGCATATCAATTGACTATTCATTGTAGGTTACGTGATGGCGTAGATGGCATGTCCAAATAGCCTCCTTCTCTCAACACCAAGGGGCTATACTACATGTTGCTTGAGACAGTCAATTCAAAGAAGACAAGCAACAGTAATAACTTAGTATATGATACTGTGCATGCACAAGAGCAATGCTGTAGACATTTCTTACCTTTATGTTCAATTGGGGAAGCGCTGTCAGAAGCATTGCACATGGATACAGCATCAACCACAAACCTAAACAGGATTCGGTCGCATCGAAAGTAAAATGGCTAATGCACTTTACTTAACGTAAGCTTTGGGAGAACAGGAAATTGTAAGCATCAGCAAAGAACCACCACACTTAACCTCCCAAATGCGTCCCCTCGTTCTGTCCTACTGGCGGCGTCATCGGCGAAGCAGCATTTAAGGACCCACCTTGACGAGCGCTTTTTCTTAAAGCCACAGCAGCTCAAACTTGTGGTCCCCCCCGTTGCATTATACATAAATGGACTCCTAGACTTATATATTTTATTAGGTTATCAGAATAATTGTACCCCCACTGAAGACTGACCTCTTTCTGCACCAAACTTCTGTTTGATAGTTTTAGTTCGCGCTATATTTAATAAAAGATATAAGTCTAGGAGTAATAGGCTACCTTAGTGTCATGTTGGATACAAGTTAGCCTACAATGACAAATGCATGTTTTGCTTCATGTTTCCAGTGACTGCAGTAGACTACTAACACCTCAACAATTTGATCTCAAATTAAAAGGTCACATATGTCAATTTTACTTTTTCAGTGCTATAATGCGCATGTTTGGATATCTGGAATGGCTAACGTAAAAACGCCAAAACCCAGTCGTTTGTTTTTGGGCTGCCTACGTCTGGGAACGTAGCCTAATTCAGGGCGACGAGAATGAGCCAAGAGGGAAAGCTTCTCAATTTATCTGGACAAAGTCTCCGCTCACGACTGAAGAACGACACTGCTAGTTTGCTTGTATCCCACACGCCCGGGACTCGACCCGTTAACAAAACGTTGACGTAATATGCTTGTGTTTGTAAAGCAATTTGCGCACACACCGGGCTTTTCAGACAGGTTTGAAAAGAAAGATTGTGGTGGTTCTTCCCAATGACAGAGGTTTTAAGACCAACTATTTAAAATAGTGGGTAGAATATGTGACCTCTAAATTACTGAATCGGGACAGATCATTTTGCACTATGGTCTAAAAGGCTGCCTATCTTGCATCTTCAGTCACAAAACACTGGACAATCTCAAAGGATACCACACTATGTGCTAAAAGACTTCGACCAAATTAGGTAATGTATGATAAACAAACCAAGGCAATACACGCTCATAATGTTGAACTAGAGAACATATACAAAGGCAATGTCTCAGGACCACTCCTCAGCAACTTGATAGTCTTTTATTTGCAATGTTCCGTTTCTCCTGCTTTTCCAGTTTCTGATGCGAAAAAAGCATTAATTCCTTAAATAATAAAGAAAGCAAAATATATTTACATTTTTTTTTCTCAATAAAACTGTAATCAGTGGATCATTGTAAGCACCTCTCACCAGCTGGAGGGGAAAAAAGAAATCTTAAATACAGAGAAACTGCCACTTCTGCTGGAAA
The DNA here is from genome assembly GCF_046254945.1 of Alosa pseudoharengus. NCBI lineage: Eukaryota > Metazoa > Chordata > Actinopteri > Clupeiformes > Clupeidae > Alosa > Alosa pseudoharengus. The sequence continues at coordinate 27,876,696 of NW_027468663.1, forward strand.
AAAATACATGGCAATACATCCGATTTTTTTAATTTCTGAAAAATAAAACAAAACAAAAAAACCCTTTAATATATATGTACAGAACGCTCCTGAAATGTGTTTCCACTTAGAGAGTAGAAAAGGCTTTAGGATCATTACTGTGTCATTTCATCAAGTCGATTTCTTTCAAGTTTTAATTATGATTTCATCTTAAAAATACACTGCAGGCTTGCTCTGGTACAGGCCTTCTAACAGAGGCCCAGACAGTTCTTAAATGCAGAAGAGGTAAAATGCAGACAAAACGGTGGAGGACAAGGGGCAGGAGCAGTGGTGTGGGGTGGGTGGAGAGGGATGGCTTAAAAAGGAAGCATGTCAACCTTGCCTAGTAGTTAAGGTCAGAAGGTCAAAGTCCATCCCATGTCTTCCTGGTTCATCCTCACATCCCCACTGAAGTGAACACAAAGCAAAGGGGAGAGGGTGAGGAAAGGAATCGCAGACCTTGCTCAAAATCCATTCGTCATTTTGAGAGGTCAGCAAACACTACGCTTGTCTTCAACATTTTTTCTCTTTTTAAAAAAAGCACTCCAATCACTCTGCGCGCGCACACCCCCCTAAGTAAGAGTATAAACTTGGGCCAGAGGTCACACAAAACATCACGGCATGACAGCCCTCTCATGCCCAAGAAACACAGGATATGACACCATTTCATCTATACGCGTGTCACATACTAGGTTGCATTTATATTTCTATTAACATAAGAGCAGCGTTGGTTTGTATCATTTCAGGAATCTTATAATTTTTTTTTCCTTTTTAAAATGCTGTAAATGATGGTGTGATGACGTAACGCGTTGAAGCATTCCTGCAGAATCATTTTTTTTCTTTTTTCCCCACTTTTTTTTATTTTCATTTGGTGGACATTTGCCACAAAGAGGAGACAGGAGATAATGAGAGAAGAGAAGAGAGATTGTAGTTTGTAGTCATGTCCAAGGGCATCCCTTAGACAACAGGGAAGGGCAGCTCAACGAGCATCATGTTCGTTTAGTGACAAAATCCTCCTCTCTCCCTCGAGCAGCCTCGCTTGCACTGCTCCTCCTGTACAGCAGGGGGGGACAGCGAGGCCTAGCTGTTATCCGACTCGTCCTCCGCCTCCCGCAGCCAGGTGAAGAAAGCAGTGACGGACTTGAGGGCCACGCCCTTGCCCTGCTGTTCAGCTGGGTCCTTGCTAGACTCCCACTTGTAGAAAGCCTCCTCTTTAATCACGTCTTCGTCATACAGTGTGTCGAAAAACATGCGCAGCAAGTCTGACAGGAGGGGACAGGAAAAAGGGAAGAAATTAGTAACTTTAACCCTTTGGTTTTATGGACAGTCAAGGAACAGCAACATCAACCACTGAGGGTTTAAAAAAATAATAATTTTTTTTTTTTTTAAAAACTCTCAACTGGAGTTAAGACATCACCTTAAGGCAATGATCCACAGGATAACTTGTAACTGATGTCAAGTTTGCTTCTTAAACTTGCATCATGGCATCAACAACTTTGTTGGCCTTCTTATGCATACACAGAGATGCAAAGATGATGACTTACTGGCTGGTTGTTCCATGTGCACCATGAGGGCCTGGAGGGCGTAGAGAGCCTGAAGCTCCTTCTGCTCATCAGACAGGTACTTCTGCAGCAGCTTGGCCCTCTGGGTAATCTGTTCCACATCCACCTTGTAGGGATTCTCACCTGGGAGGAGGTCAGGAAAATATAACAGCCTCAAGACCTTTTTCATGCCACTGAAATTAAATGTAATACCAACTTCAGCCATACAGAGAAAACTAAGGATACATTTTTACTGGTTTTGCCCTCAATTTCTCAGATTCTATGCAGAACCACACATTTTGCAGTGAAACAGTTGTGATGTAACAAACAAAATATTACATTTAGTATAAAATATAAAATTAAAATAGCCCCACATCACATACCCTTCACCATACCTAGAGATTGGCATGGCTTTAGTTCAGTTAGCCTAATACCTGGTTTGATTTGCATTGAGAGATGGTCTTAAGAAAAGTACCCCATGCCAATCGTAAGATATGGTGAAGGGTATGGGTATGTGATGTGGGGCTATTTTAATTCCAAAGGCCAAGGGAACTTTATCAGGATCCATAGTATCCTGGATCCATGAAATAACTGGTCTTTGAAAAAAAGAAAAATCTGCCTGCCTCTATGGGAATTTAAGATAGGGGTATGTATACTTATAAGCCCATGTATTTTAAGGAAGAACATTTACAATACATTATTCATTCACAAAGAAAATTGGTGTCCTTAAAGGTTGGATTTTTCCTCATTTGTTTAATTAAGGCAATTTCCAAAAGATTATTTTATATATTTTATAAGATATTTATTCCTCTTTTTATTCAACTTTAGCATGTGTATGTACAGGGTTTGTAAACTTGAGTGCAACTGTACTATTACTCAGATCTGAACTCACTGCTGTAAGTTATTAAGATGTAAGAGACAGAACATAATGTCATGAAGATTGTCAAGGAGGTCTATGTCTACACTTACTATTGTGTTGCCTCTTACATTATAGATATAATCAATTGCTTTCACGTTAAATAAAATAAGGCGCATAATATAAATTCAGTTGGAATACAAAATATAACACGATACAGCTGGTTCAAGATCAAACATGATCATCCGTATGAGACATTTGTGTGTAGTCTCATATTTTTATGTAATTTAACATATGTAAAAGAACAGTGAGTTGTATTTAGCTAATGATACACAGGAAGTAATAGGCTACAAGAATTAAGTCTGATCTATGATGTTAACGCGTTATAATGCATTTAAGGTGGGTGGGGGGGTTAGGGAGGGGTACATTAGCCTTATCGGTTATTTCCACAACCCCAGAACAATAATCACTAATGGGCTATAATAATGGAAAATAAGGAAGCCAAGTGAAGTTAAATAACTTTTATTAAATCTTATTCATAACAGCACATACTGCAGATGCATTGTGATTAGGCCTACATTCTGTGGTGTGTGGCATATTCAGGCATTTTGGATTAAATCCAATGACATGTTCGCTGATGATCTGATAAAAATATAAGCTTTTTTTCCTCCTCTCCTACATCTTTTCATTAGTTATCTTTTCTTGGCTCTCCGCTTCACCTTGTGCAATAAAACACATATATGCAAAGTGCGGCCTTTTTTCTTTCTCTGCTTCACCTGCCAAAGCAGCACTGGTTGAAACCACTGATTGATAGCTGGATAGCTAATACAGTAAATAGTCACGCTGGTCGGAGTGTTTAATTCACCCAGGTTTTTTTTTGTTAAAGTTTGCAACTTTAAATGTAGGCTAGCCAAGAGGCTTCTCTGAGTCTTGGAAAATATGTTCGATAATGACATTGGGACTGAAGGAGCAAAGAATCAGTGTTAATGATCTAACCGTAGCGCTACGTTTGCCTAATGTTATCCTCCTGTACTACTAGTAGAAGCTAATAGACAAGCTGTAACGTGCTGATAAAAGAAAAACCAGGCGTGTTCTAACGTTAGATTAGCCATCTTGCCATAAGTTTTCTGAGTAGTTTGGTCGCCTCGATTAACAGTGATAACAACAAACTTACCAGAGAATGCGCTAGTTACAATTTCGGCATATTTCATGATTCTACCGACTGCACGAGCACACACACGAGCCAAAACTGATTGAGTGGCCTGTGCATGGGTGTGTCGAGCGCGGGGCTTAAAGAAGCAGCGTGAAGCAGTGGGCTGTATGAGTTGAAATTGTATCTATTTCCAAAAACCTTGTTTCTTAACGGAACGTGGCAAAATAATCTCTCTTTTTCTTGATTATACTATTTTTGTGATAGTTTGGAGGCAAAATCGAGATCGAAATTGAAATTCAATTAATTGCACAGCCCTAATTTTCAGCATTGGTTATTTAATTTTTAGGGTACTTAACAAGCACCCTGTGCTGTTTATTCTGCCATATGCTACAAAAAGCACTCTAAAGACATTAACACAAGTCCATATAATAGTTCAGAGACTAATGATTGTCTCATTTTTAAACCAAGTTGTTTGAATCTCCAACATTATGGTCATTATACCATGTATTTGGCATATGACCTGAATTTTAACTACAGGTTATTTAAGAAATTCTGTCAAGCCCTAATTCGGCCAGAAACTCCTAGTGCATCTCTCATAAAAGCCCCCCTTGGCAGCAGAGCAGTCTGGCCTAGATCCACACGAGAAGTAAAACGTGAGCTAATTCATCTACAGCGACATGGCTGGGATTACAGCCACAAACTTCTCAAATCTTCCCAGAGAGTCACCAAATTGCCCAGGGGCTTTGCAGCCTTCTCATTTGAGTAGCCGGCTTTCAATTTAGTGTCAAGGTCAGTTTGCAGCGCAAAACAAAGCGAATTGATCCAAATTCCATGTAATCCAGTGTCTTAATGATCGCAAAACATGTGTTCCTGAAAATAATTCGGGTAAAAAGGACCTTGCTGAAGTCAACAATCGTTCAGTAGGAAGCTATAGTAATAATAGCATCAGTGTCTCTCTGACATTGACGTTGTGAAGGGGCTCTACTCACAGATGATGGCAGCCTGACAGACGGAGGTCATCAGAGCTCGCACAAACTGATTGGCGCCTATCTGCTGCTCGTCCAAGTTGGCCTGAAGAAAATGAGAAAACGTACAACACAGTTAGATTATGAAGTGTTCCATGAATGAAGACAAGTGTTCATTTAAGGATGCTGCGTAGCAAGGTCAGCTGTCAAGGTTTTCACAGAGTCACATTCAAATAAACATATCCTGATCACAAGATGTAAAGAAAATGTGTGGAGTTCAAGCATGTACCACAACCAGGTCCCAAAACACAACCTGATATTACAATAGGTTAAACTTCAATGAGTCACGGCTAGTGGAGGATATACTGATTATTGTGACCAGGCATGGCAAAACCAGGCTCAAGTCGCGAAAAACGACTTTGAAGTTTTTTTCTTCAAAATTAGTTATTTTCGTTTTTTTGCAGAATGTGCAAGTTGAAGTTCTAAAGAAGCAATTCCATGTTTCAGATAACAGCATTGGTTGCTTTAAAAGTGTATATTTTGTCTTTTAAAATGGTTAAGTTTCAGGAAGTAAACCAGCGTTTGAATTGGGCGTGACTATTAGTGCTCTTTTGTTTTGTCGGCCAATCAGCTGTATGCTAGTAGTAACCTCATGGCTACTTACTGAACCAGCATGCTGTTTGTTTACAATTGGAATTGAGATGGACAAAGCACAGCGGATTGCAGATGACCTGAATCTGATGATGAAGGCGACTTCATTACATTGGAGAACATCCCTAATCTAGAGCTGACCTTAGCCGAAGATAATTACGAGGAAGAATCCTAGATCGTAAGATATCAGATGCTATTTCCACAGTTACATTTGACGGGGATAAAGTTTGTGTGTTAGAAACTTTTTATCCATTGCTACTAGCTTAACGTAGGCCTACTGTCGTATTGGCACCATAGGCTACTAGCCAAAACCCATTACAGATAGTTTCGGTGGGCAATTAATTTGAATAATGCGAGAATGTCTTGTTTTGACTGATGGCAGGGTGACTTGCATCGTGTGTGCATTCAAATTAACAGGGTTTGCAAACGTGATCTCATGTTTGTTTAATTCACGTTTTAGACTATTTTATCCATTGCTACTAGCTGGTTCTGTATGGGTCATTAGCACTGCAGGCTGACATATCAGTGACCGTGACAGGGGGGAGGGTTGATCTTAATGTCATGTAAATGAGGACCATTGAGTTCCCCTCCCATGGATTGAGGGAGAAAGTAGTCAAATTGAAAAGCCTGAATTCTCAGCTTGTAGCTTTGAGATGTGTATACTTTAAAATGGCTACAACTTATTCAAATATTATCTCCATGAGTGAGACATTATTGGATAGCTTTGAAACTACACTTTCAGAATCTGTGAATAACTCAAAATGTCTCTGGGGAGACATGTGCCTGGTTTTGCCATGCCTGGTCACAATTTCCCATATCAGGGACGAAAACCACAGAAATAAACACAGAAGCTGCCAAAAAGCTACAGACAACGGCAATGCTCAAACCAGGCAAGATAACCGCTTGATAAGGTGACCATTGGTTGATAACTTAATTTGGAGGTTTTAAACCCTTGTGAAAAATAATTTAAACAGAACGTGAAGACAGCAGCAACACCCCCCCCGCCCCCCCCCCTGCATAGTTGTTTCATTTCATGTGCATGGGGGAGAACGTGCTGTGGCCTACCCACCACTTCAGGTCTGTGTGTGTGGGGCCATGTGCACTCACCTCCACCCAGTCGTGGATCCTCTGGTTGTTGGCCTTGTCCTTGAGGAGTCTGTCCAGCTGCTTGCCCACCTCCTCCCCAGGCAGCTCCTTCTTGCTGGGCTTCTCCGATTCCTCTCCCAGGGTGAACTCCACTTTCTGCACAGGGCACAGCAAAATCATACTGACCGTCACCAAATGCAGATTTAAGATCATTGTGTCAGATTACGCAGTGTCATTTGTACATCTATGGAAAAAAACAAGGGAGGCTCACTTTGAAATGTACATGTGTCATTCACTGACAGCTAGTTCTCTAGCTTCTCAGTTTCTCAATCATGACATATTAGAGCAAACACTGCTTTTTTTACACTTTCATGCTGATTTTGATTGTCTAGTGTCAAATCAGGGCCTGAGGCCCACACTGGGTCTGTCTGGGTTTCTGTGTGCGTCACAAAGCAGAACATTTCTACCACTGTGTGCAGCTGCAGCATCTCACCTGTTCTGTGACAAACTTGTTTACGTCCTCATCCTCGGGCAAGAAGTCCTTCCAGTTCAGCCCAGCCTCTTTCCAAAGGCCACCAGCCTTTTTATGGCTCTGAAGAAAAAAAAGGAACAACACACATTCAATATGATATAATATGAACAAAGAAAACTAAATTCAATTCAAACTAAGAGCTAGAAGACATACTAGTCCTTTGCAGAGCAAGTTGAGGATCTGGACCAGGAAGACTGCAGCTTTCCCCATCGGCATTAAAGGCTTGGCCACCTCCCTGCAGGCACAAAGAATAGCAGGTCAGACACATTTACATGTGCTCTCAGCTGACACTTAACCAGTCACCTACAGCACTGTGAATGTAGACCAGGGCCTAAAGCAAGGGAAATGTCTGTGCCCTTTTAGGCAATCTCATTTTTAAATTCTAAAACAGCCTGGCTTAACTCCCTGAGAACTCAACTCAACTCAACTGAGAATAGGTCTGGTGTTAGTTGAGCTAAGGGGTGAGGCACAGGAGAATGCCACAGGGCACCTGACGTTATGGGGCCATTACTTTCAGCTGCATCTCTGAGCTCACCTGAAGAGCTGGCCCATGGGGATGCCTCCCTCGTGCAGCATAGGGGTGATTATCTCAGCCAGGTAGAGCCAGATGTGGGGAATGTCTATGGCCATGTCATCCGCCATCTCCAGAGTCTCCTGCAGCCTGTGGGGCAGAGAGAACCAATTAGAACGGAACCATTTGTCCACACACCCATAGAGTGCTCGTGATGGACGTGTACAAAAGCCAGCTAAAAAGAAAAACATTCTTCACTACAAACATACAGAATTAATGTCAAGGCATACAGCTCAATTTTTACAGGGAAATCAGAATAGTTGTTCACAGAATACGCAAATCAGCTGAGGATGGAAACAGGGATGACCAGCAGCAGCCCTAAAAAGACGGCACCATGAACACAGAAGCGTGGACTGACCCTTTGTAGTATTGGTCGGGGGTGACCGTGCCGGCGCTGACCAGGTGGCGCAACAGCTGCCCCAACTTGTCCCTAGCGATGGTGCTGCGCTCCAGAGTGGACTCCACACCGTTCCGCACAAACACGAAGAGCAGCGACTCGCTGTTCAGCTCCTGCACACACTGCACTGCCTCCTACACACACACACACGTAGGGGTTAGTAACTTGCATACGTGTTTGACAATCAATCATTCCATTCACCTGACGCACATCATGATTTGGTTTCAATAATCAGTCATTAGGTGAATGATTAAAAGCTCCTTAGTTCCTCATCCCCATCAGTATAAACCAGTGGCCCAGGCACGTGGCACTACACTGAGGTCACTAAGGGAGTGACTGAGTGAGTCATGGACGTTTAAAAGAACTTGGATTCATGCCAATCATGAGGTGAAAGAATGACACACTTTCTATTTACATTGCCACACTCTACCGGGAACTCAACCTGTGTTTACAAATCGATGCATCCAGCAGTCTTAGTAGTACTGGCAGAATGCCTTGCAAGGTCTTCGTTGCTTATTGATAGGCCATGTAGTGAGCTTACTGACGTGTGTACGTGAGTGTGTTGAAAGTGAGAGCAGGGTTCTGACCTTCACGTCGTTGATGTGCAGGTACTCCTCGATGATGGCCTTGGCCTTCTTGTCCACATCATCCTCACTCATGGCCGGTTTGCTGGGAGGGGGAGTAGGAGCAGCCTCCCTCTTCACTGTTAAAGAGAGGCGGGAGGTACATTTAAATATATATTTTCCACTAGTCTACTGATAGAACAAGAAAAGCTGCAATATACATCTCCATTTTTCATTACACCCTTCTATCTGAGGTTACAATATTACAGTTCACATTTTCATTATCTTCTGTATTAACATATTGCTGTTCTACTGTTGCAACTACTTTACATATATATCTAAGTGATAGAGCGGTCCTCACCACTGTCTTTGCTTCGGTCCCTGTCGTGTCCGCCTCGATCCCTGCTGCCCCGGTCTCTGCTGCCTCGGTCGCGGCTGCCCCGGTCCCTGCTGCCTCGGTCGCGGTCGTCAGTCATGCTGGCCACACGACGCACGGCGTCACCGGGACCGCGGCTGTCGCCTCCTCGGCTCCGCTCCTCGTTCTCCCGGCTGAAGCTGCGCTTGGTGATGGGCTGCCGTTGGCGATCTTGGCTCCTGTCGTTCCGGCGGTCAAACCGGTCAAATCGCTCCCGGTCCCGGTCGCTGCGCTCGCTACGGTCCCTGCTGGAGCTGCTTCTGTGGATGCAAACACGAGAAGAACCAGAGAGTAAATCAGACAGCAATGTTAATCAAACATGGGTGCCATTTCCACAAAAAAGCAGACGTAAAATGTTCATCAGCACCGTTTCCTAAAGACATAACAGAACAAAACAGGACATGACTATATGATGCCTGAAAACGGCCATAAGGAGTAGAGTTGGACTTGCCTCTGTGGGACTCTCCTGTCGGCCTCCACAGAGGAGGAGGAGGAGGAGGGAGGTCCAGACTGCTGCAGTGCCGAGAAGCGGTTGAGGGTGCTGGTGGCCGGCCGACCAGATTCTGACAATAGAGAGGAAGACAAACTAATAAGCCTTCATCAAATCACATTTTCATTTCAGTGTTTGCTTCCTGGTATTAAAACAATTCTTTTGTTTCATGCTTCCACTAATAACAGCTAAATTACCAGCAACTGTACTTTTGCTAGATAGCAACTACCATTTCAATATAGAGAAGTAAAGCAGTTAGGCAGAGGCAGAGAAAACTTTTTTGACTTCTACAGCAAATGGTTATTTTGATTAAAAGGACTGTTAGGCTGAACCAGCTTGTGCTGCTGTGAAACACATCCGTAATAGCAAAAGGACTATATTTTGGAGACACTGATGCACACGACTGGATGTCCATGACTGGATGGCATGGCCGTATCAGTGTCCACAGAAGTACTACCCAGAGCTTTGGTCAGTTCCCACTCCATATCAAATGTAAAATTCCATGACTTTCATGTGACCTATTTCTGTGACCTATAATGAATTGTACAATATACTGACCAAAGATTTCAGAGCAGCAATGTAGCGTTCAAGAACCTTTTACTTTTTTCAGAGCGGAAAATGAATAAATGGACATTGAATAAACAAAGTTGGGCTAACCACAACCACTCAAGCAAGCAGTGAAGCTTATAAACAGATAAACATCAGTTCTGTGTGGAAATGTATTTGTATTAATGTATTTTGGTACTATTTAAACAAAATTCCCTGATATTCCATGACTTTATTCCAGATATAGAAAGTCATTTGGAGCAGACATAATAAAAAATGCCATGATTTTTGGTGCACTGCAGGTCTCCTTACCCTGTTCGCCGCTGGGCTTGGCCCCAGTGCCCCCGCTGCTGCCCTTTCCCCAGCTGCCCCAGGTCCCCTTCCCTCCAGGAGCCAGCAGCTGGTTGTTGAAGTCCAAAGCACCAGGCTGCAAAAGGAAGAGCCACAGGTCAGGGTGAAGCTAAATGGGTTCACATCTTTTGGCACTCCCTAAAGGCAACATTTCAAACTGCAGCCTAGGCAGCAGGTTACCTTGGTGATCTTGCTGAGGCGGCTTGTGTCGATGGGTCGGTTCTTGGAGATGGGCACTGTGTTCCAGCCCTCGTCCTGGGGTTGGCTGTTGCGGCCGCCCCCTGAGGAGTGGGGTCCGCCGCGGCCACCTCCACCACCACCACCACCGCCGCCACCTCCACTTCCCCGGCCCCCAATGTCCTTCTTGTTCATGAGCAGCTGCTGCACCTTGCTCTGCTCGCGGTGCTCCTCTAGCTCAGCCTCCTTGTGGATCTGGTCGATGGTCTTGGGGCCCTGGTCTCCTCTCCTGGGCACCCAGTTGTTCTGCAAACGAGGGGGAGCAAAAAGGTCATCAGAAGGGGCGAGAGAAGCCCTCTGTTGGTGGCCTCTTCCGTACCATCTCCATCTTTGTCCCTACAGTTCTCTTCATGTCATTGAATATATTTAATCAATCATGTTTCCATGAATGAATTACTTAAACATGTATAATATATATCACCTGTTAAATATAATTTCAACTGAACCACAATCGATGACCACCAGGGGCCATATTCACAAAGAATTTTAAGGCTAAAAGTAGCTCCTAACTGGTGAATTTAGGAGCAACTCTTAAAAATAATGGGCGTCACTCCTAACTTTAGGACTCCTAATTTTTTTCACTAAAAGTAATTCACGAAGCATTTTAGACCTAAAAGTAGCACCTAAGTCTGGGACAGCTTAAAAGTACTCACTAAGACCTATTCACAAACCCTTTTTGTGACATTTCACGACGTCGCGATGTTTTGAAATGCGTATGCGTCGAGCTTCCAATTGCGAGGGAACAATTTTGCATTGTAGGCCTAGGCATAAAAGGGATGCAATAACGCCACCAACAACAACCAAAACTACTCATTGTTAACATGTGAATTAAATGTAACGTTTCATTGTGAATCAAATTAAAATGTTCTCCTCTTTGCAAACGTAGGCATATGGTGACAGATTAATTTAATAATGTTGCAAAGATGCTGCATCAATCCGTATGTTTCATTAGACTACTAGGCTATTTGTTTTGCCTTACTCTTTATTCATTTAGGCTAGGCCTTTTTATTCAGTTATTCATCATCTTCCGTCCTTCGCTTACTTGTGTAGCGCATGCATTCTCAGACCTGTCACCTGTCACTAATCATCGTAAGGGAGGTGTTTGGAATTCTCGCGTTACAATCATCAGCCAATCAAGGTGGCCACTTCAGTCAAGCTCGTGCATGAGTAATGGCGTCATCCATAGCAACAAAGACTCACTCTTAGTTTAGGAGTTGTCATTTTTCCTTACTAAGAGTAGGTCTGAAAGGCTTTGTGAATAACTTTTAAGAGAAAACTCCTAGCTAAAATCTTTTAGTGCGATTTAGGAGTACTCCTAGTGGTAAGATAAAAGGCTTTGTGAATACGGCCCCTGAGCTGTAACCACATTTTTGTATTCCTATTTTGTATTATTTCTAATAATGTGCCATCATGCACGTTTCACCGCCAGGATTTTAAGTGCAAACTTCTACGGTCCATTAGGGATGGACATTTCGGAAGTTTTTGGTAAACATTCTTACCCTTCTGACGTCCAGGACGTCCTGGAGCATGAAGCGAATTCGGGACGAGGTCTTCCTCTCCTTGATGATCTTCTCCATCTGGTTGAAGTACTGGTCCATTCGGGGCTGTGGACACACACAGAATGAGTCAGCCAGAGCTGAAGGGATCCAGACAGTAATGCTCATCACACTCAGCGCCCATCATGCACAACCTGACGCTCCTCAGTCCCTCATTCCCATCAGTGTGAATCAGTGGCCCAGACACGTGGCACTAAACTGAGGTCATCAGGGGAGCAGCATGGGGAGGGTTGTAATGTACAGGCATGCAATAGGCAGGCATATGAGGGATCCCATCACCCCATCAGGGGAATACGAACTAGTCCAAGAAGGAAGGCAAGGATGAAGGGAAGTCAATCTATAGTTACTCTAAAATCAGACTTCCATACGTGATTCACAGATCTTTACCCAAAATGTTTTCAACAAACCCATCTTAGACCCAATCATGGTATACAAAACTGTTGACCAGTTAATTTCACAAATGGCTAATCATACATTGGCCTTCACATCTAGGTCATTCACAAAGATAACTTCACAGCCTCCCCTGAGAGAAACATTTACATCTCTAAGGTCATAGCAAAGAGTATAGAAGTAACAAGAACGTCCCATTGCAACAAACGCACCCATAACCGAGCTACAGCTCCGCCATCTTGGACTGAAAGCAACACAACTATCATAGAACTTAATATCGGTCCAGATTAAAACGTTTCTTACAGTATATATCATACCTGTCAACATTTAGCTTTCCAAAAACGGGAGATTTTTTTTCAGGGGGTCAGTGTTTATACCGGATCTGTGTTTTCATATTTAATATGTTTCATACACATTCATTCGGTCGTTGCTTTTACCATTACCTTACGCATGCCAGTTATGTAGGCTATCCACCAGCTGCCTGCCTGCAGCCTACTTCCAAAACTCCAAAGCTGCTTGCTGTCAGATTTGGTTCCGAAGGCACAAGTTCAGTGACAAGTTCAGACTTTGACTTTGATCAACAACACTCAATAACAGTTTATGTGATGTGTTTATCAATTAAATTCCCAACAATTTCACAACAGCTAGTTCTGGAGTAGGCCATTCAACTAGCCCGCTTGCTTACGACGAGGGTTGCCAGGTTTTAGCCTATGACAAAACGGTTGAAATTGAAACTAAGTGATTATGTATGTGTAGGGTGTATTTCATAAACAATCTGGCAACCTGAATGGATAAATTATTTTAAAATGAAGTTTGATGGCCATGCAAATTACGGGAGTTTTCCGGGAGAAATAATAAAACGGGAGGGTGCTGGGAGATGACATTGAAATACGGGAGAAACCCGGGAAAAACGGGAGTGTTGACATGTATGGTATATATATAAAAAATATCTAACCTTTTCTCATACCCTGAATTCCCCAACTGTCATAAATCGTGTTGAGAAATGCAAAATATGACGAGTAAGGCTATACATTTATTCATAATAATTTAGTAAATGGACATGATCTGTAGCCCATGTATGTAGCCCTACATAATATTATTGCCGTTTAATTTGAGCGACCGGTGTGATATTCAAATATTTTTTTTCTTCTACATATGACCTGTAGTGTTTAAAAGTGAATTAGTGGTTCGAAATTGAGCACAATATAGTGACCAATCTTGCTGGTTTACATTGGCATGTTCTGATTGAAGTCAACGGCCATAGTGGCATGATCAGTCCAAAATGATGAAAGCGCGAACTAGCGATTGTTGTCAAAACTACAACAGAGTTTCGCCTCTTGTTACTTCTATACTCTTTGGTCATAGTCAAATGAGATGACCGTATCTGCCCAGCACGGCAGATGGCGAGCTCTACCCACCTTGGCCTTCTCGAAGTCCAGGTCCTTGCCGATGGTTGAGAGCAGGCGGCACAGGCACTCCAGACTCTCCTCGTCGTGGTTCTTGAGCAGCTTGACGATGCAGTCATGCATGATGGGCTCGGTCAGCATCTTCAGCTTAAAGAGCTCGCCGATGAACTTGATGTTGCCCAGCGACCGCCGACGGGCCTGGTCCTTGGCCTCCTCCAACTCGTCATTGAGGCGCTGGCGGTCTCCCTGTTTACCAAAAGGGGAGTTTACAACAGCTTTTTTTTACAACAGCCACCACTCTAACTCTGGAGTGTGAGAGTGTGTGTGTGTGTATGTGTGAGTGTGAGTGTGAGTAAGAGAATGTTCATGCAGCTGTTCTGGCGAGAGGCTAGCAACAGCAAGTTCATGGGTCCAAGAATTCATACCAGTTAAATGAAAAAAGCTTGTGTCGTGGGAAAAGGATCACAAAAAGACTAAAGACATTGGCCCTCATTTAATAAAGAAATGTATGACCTAAAACAGGCATTGAACAGGCGTACACTCATGTCCACGCAAAGCATGGCATTTATCAATATTAACGTTAGCGGTGGCTACACTAGAATCTCACGTCTTAACTCGTGTACGCAAGTTTTTGAGGCAACAAAGCGGTGCAGCAGTAAACCGGCCGAGAATTGGAAAGTTGAAGAGTTGAATTCATGGAATATCTTGGACCTAAGACTTTTTAGGGGTGGCATGGTTCACAAAACCCACGGTTCGGTTCATATCACGGTTTTAAAGGTCACAGTTTTTGGTTCTGTACGGTTCTTGTTATTTATCATTTTAATCTTTAACACTTCAGAAATCCCATACGTGAGCATATGATGGATGTATAGCTTCATTATTCACCATTTACGCTACAATATTAGTATAGTGATATCATCTAATCATGCACAAACTGAAAGAATTTGACTTGACTTTAAGCACATCATTAAGACCATCTCTGAAGAAATGTGAGATTTTGATACAGCAAGAGTGAAGACATTGATGATTTCAAATTGCTTTTCAAAAAAGTAGAACATGTTAATGTGCTACAAAGGCACAGAAGTTCCTGTAGATGGCAATAAGATTGACTGAGATTACAAAATATGTTATTTCTACACATAGCGTAGCCTACACGAGCTAGCAAGATAGCTTCTAGGCTACCACATAACATTGACAAGGCCTCTAAATGTCCACTCTCTCCTGTCTCTGCCGAATTTGAACGCTACTCTTTTTTGTACATAGCTAATTTAGATAAAATTATGGTGTGTGTGCTTGCGTTTCTTTAGGAATCCGTCGTCTTGGTTTGTATAGAAATCAATATTAAGTGACATACACGTAAGAGGTTGGACATACGTGACAGTTGGTAATATGTGACGATCCTATACACTAGGTTGCGATTTCCAAAAACAGTTTTTGTGAGGGCTACTTTGTTAAAGGGACAGTGTGGAACATTTTCAGTTGTTTGTTAGCTATATTAACATTTCCCATTCATAAATGTGGCCTCATTCATGTTTAATTACCACCACCACTTCGAAGCATACCTATGGGCATTTACATATACATAGCGTTTATAAGCGTTCCATCTACGTGCGCCATTTTAAAATAACGGTGAGCAGCTAGTAGGGACATTTGTGAAATACAGCGCCGTCTTTGGCATGCAAAGAAAAACTTTCTTGGATTCATCTGCTGAATTTCCCTACATTCAGCAATGTACGTTATGAACCCATTTTCTACAAGCTACACGTCTTCCTAACATTCAGACATTGGCATTGTATTTTCCAATGAAACAAATAAAGAGATCGGTCACTGTCTCAGCAAAGCTCTTGTGCACAGCCACCTGTTCAGACTCTACACCCAGAAATAGTTGATGAACTAACCTACCATAGTTTTGCTAGAACTAGCAGACTACCACAAAGTTGCTGAATGTATGCCATTTCAGGTTAGCTGCTACCTAGCTAGCAAACATCACTAGCCATTTCCATTCACTTTCAGTTTACTGTGCTAACGTTAGCTAACTAGCTCGGTAAACAGGCAAAATTAAATGATTTATTCCATGTCCGAAAGTGTGTTTCATTGGCATCACACACAAGCAATGACAAGAGAAAAGTTTGTTTTGACACCCCTATTTAGGAGTTCGGAACTAGGGCCATTATCTAGGTAGATTCGCAACGAGATGAGCTGCGACTAGATATGGTAATGTTAAATGCTTTGCGACGGCTTGCAACAGCTGGCAACGACGTGCACCATTTAATTCAAACCGCTGCAACGCCTTCTGCGACGGTTTCGTCTCAACGCGGATCTTTGGTGTGAAATGGGTGTTATGTTTTTGATGTGCGACGGCTACCGTAGTTCTATTTGGTTGCAATATAAACCCTAAACACTAGATGGGAGAAGTTCTTACACATGGGACCTTTAATATTTGGGAAACTGCAAGTAAGGGGCTGCGAGCCTGCGACCGCACAGCCTAAGCTGCTGAAGTGCCGCGAGGGCGCAGCAAATTAACTTCAGAAACAATACATTTAAGCTCACAATATGCAGATTTCCAAATCCAAAATCTTCGCACACACCAGACTTTTGCGATGCTGGTGCATGCTCCAACTCCGGGCTGCCTTCGTTATTGCTCCCACTTGCCATCAGTGTTGCCAACTATTTCAAATGGAAAGTAGCTAAAGCCAGCTCAGGGTTCATACACATTTTCACCAGAGAATTTCCATGATTTTTTTACAAATTTCCATGACCTTATATTCCCGAAAACATTTTCGAAAACAAACACTTTCGATTCTTTCGAAACAGTCCTTGGGAAACTTGAAATTAAGGTTTATCTATGTATTTCTAATACATACAAAATGTAGGCCAACACTGACACACCATAAGGCTATATTTCAGACCTACATTAAGCAAAGTTATGCATTTAACTTCATGCGATCGCCTACTGTAGACAAATATCCTCCACACATTTTAATCCTGATTAATGTAATAGCCTGATCAATTACTAATCAGCTCTTCTTCAACTCTGTCGGTTCATCATGACTACGTAATTGCGTGTTTAATTCATGCAGTTTGTAGCACCGCACACACTGGCTAGTAAGATGCAATGCTGACGTAACAGGGCTGTAGCTACCGCGAACGCAAAATGCCATCCAGCTGCAAACCTGCGCCTTCATAATTTGTTGGCACACTCGTTACTGACATGCTGAAGACACATCCACGTTTCTGAATCTTCACAAAATTGACTCAGTTGCAATTGCAACAGTGAAAGAGATAAAATGCAAACAACGTGGAATAGGCTACAACGTGTGCATGACATTGACTGAAATATTTTCGGTCCTTGTATGACTAAACAACGGATTAAAAGGCCAATGCACCAAGCGTAAGCTGACAATTATAAAAAACCTGTTTTATTTATCCAAGTAATGCTAGACATGATTAAATTAATAGACCTATTTTCCTGGCATAGCACATATCGGAGGCCTACAGCGTCGAATTTAAAAATGATCTGCAGATCTGAATAGCCTAAACTCTCCTGAAAAAAACAATATATAATATATGTGTGTGGCACTTACAATGACCAGAATAAATCCTTATGAATAAAGGTAGTGAAAATGCCCTAAAAACAGCTTAGGGTTCTAAGGGTTAAAGGCACACTATGCAGGTTTTTTAGCTTAATATGCAAGTTTTTTCGCTTAATTTACCTTCATTTAACAGCTTCAGAGACATTAGAATGGTTATATGACTTTTCGGGTTGAATGATGGCCGTCTCGCTTCCCCCTAGCGCCTGTGAGCGGAAAAACCACCCTTGCAACTGTGGGCCGGCGGGCCAGTGGCCTCAGTGTCAGGAAGTATAACAAGTGTAACAAATTGCTTTACTGCATTCAAATACACATACACACCAGGCACCGGATAGAAAAAGGTAGCGATGGAGTTTCTCAGACATTTGTCATGACATAGCCAGCGAAAAAGAAGCAAAAACCAAGAAAACAGTAAGGAAATTGCCAATACTGCATAGTTTACCTTTAAGTGACATACGGTTCTTGTCATAACAAGTTAGGGTTCATGTGTCATGACTGTCATGTGTTCATGACCGTGTCATGTCACTCTTATGTCAATACTGTCAAGCAAAAAGTGTTACCAATTATTTTTTCAAGGGGCAAATGGCAGGCGTCATATGGTTTTGTAATGAATTTATTTGTAGTATGATGCATTCTCACTGCAAAAATAAAGTCTGTTACACTTTAATTGCTTTAGTTTCCTTTACTTTCTTGATGACACTTTTCTAGATGTCAAAATAAACAAGGTCAAGCTGGACTTGTAACCTCACTTGGGCCATCTCCAGGCTAGAAATTTTTCTCTTTTGGATGTATTCTGCACTTTCATGTCGTAAATTGTAGGGGTGAGGCCTCTAAAATGAGCATATATAAGGGTGTGGTATTTAAAATACGCTCGTTTTCAGCTGCCACATTCACCAAAACACATGGAGTGGAGCGAACGTTTCATCTATCACACGAGGCCCCGTCGTAAGAAGATTCCTGCGCACAGATCTGCGCTGGTTTCTAAGCTTGGTTAATAAATGAGGGCCATTACCTCTGAGGCAGCATCCAACTCCTTTTGTTTCTGCTCAAAGATCTCGTCGTCATCCTTGTCCTTCTCAAACTCTTTCTGACAACGGTTGAGCAGCAGCTTGCGGAAATTCACAGTGACTCCCGGCTTGTCTGATGTTGGGACTTTAAGCTGCAGGGGGTAAATAAAACAAAGTGTGATTCACCATGAACTCTCAATGGCATGTCAGCAGGGACAGGGGGTGGGAACGTCATGACTGAATGTACACAGTCTGTTCTATAGGGCTGGTCCAGGCTAAAGCCTAGTCTGTGACCAAAGCTCTTTCAGTGGGAATATTCATTCCCATTTTGTTTTAGTCTCAGAGGACTGGCTTAATCTATGTCCAGGTCAATGGCTCAACAGTGACCACTTTAATGCAGGTCTAGTGGTTGTTGCACACACAGACTTACGCACCCAAACATGTGCATGCACTCACCCCCATAAGGCAGCGACACATGTTGGCGTAAGCCACACTGAAGTTGGGCTCTGAGATGGCTTTCTCGAAGATGAGGTCGATGACTCCCTTGAGGCGCTCCTCGGTGTCGATGGTGAGCTCAGTCACCTGCTTCATCAGTTGCTGGAACATCTGGGGCGTCAGCTTGTTGAGCACACTGCGCACGCGCTTGAACAGCTCCTGCGTCTTGGCCACCTCGGGGTCATCCGCCACCTCCTCATCTTCCCCGCGGCGTGTAGTCTTCTTGACACCTGGCTTCCAGGCTTTCTCGGCTTTGTTGAGCTGCACGTCATCGTTCAGGGACACGCTGGCGATGATCTTGCGCGGCTCCTTGCGCTGGCCCTGCTGAGAGCGCCGTGGTCCGGGTGGCTGCGTTGACAGAACAGATGAAGGGAGGGAGAGAGAGAAGTGAGGGTAAGAGATTTAAAGAGGAAAGAAAAGGTGGTGCAGATCAAGGTGATGAATACAGGGTGCAGGGAAGAAAGGCGAAAGAGGATAGGGAAGAAAGGCGAAAGAGGATGTGAGTTCATTAAAATATTTACTTGGAAAGATGACTAATGGTTTCACGAAAGGAGAGAAGAGGCCTGCACTTACAGGGCCACGGCCACTAGCGGATGGTCTGCCGAGGTTGGCGAAGGAGGGGGTGAAGTCTGGGCCACAGTTCATCAGACGACTTGGGTCAATGGGACGCAGTGGCGTCTTATTAGCCTGGAATCAATCACACAACAATCAAAGAATGAAAACAATACAAATAGCATTCACAGGCCAGCCAAACAGACAACTATGTGGAAAGGAGAAGAATGCATATTCAATTCAAAGCACTTTATTTGTCCCCAAGGGGCAATTTAAAAGGGCGCATTACAGTAGCTTATTCAATGGTTCAAGGGACAAGGGACACAATCAACAACTCAACCAGCACATATATTTCACAGGCACACTGGACAATCACACAATACACACCACACACATGCATAGGGGGCTATATAATTTTTTTCCTGGTTGTTAAACATAAATTGAAACCTTCTAGGTTATTCTGATGCTACCAACTATTATTGTGTGTTACTCTTTGGATAAAAGAGACTGCCCAATACTATAACCATATATAGAAGTTGCCTGCAGACAGAGCCATCAGTGCAGAAGGCATGCTCACCTTGTCCAGCACCACATCGCTGATGTGTGGCAGGCCCTCAGGCTTGCTCATACTGGCACTGATGAACTGGAAGCCCAGCAGGAACTCACGGTCGTAGCGCTTCTTCTCCTCTGGGTTAATGGGCTTCCACTGGTCTGGAGGACAACACAGAGGACATGGGGACATTTAACACACACCAACGAACACCTAAGATAGACTCTGCAACATTGTGTAAGGTGAATGGAGAGAATATCAGAGAAATCAAACAATACAATCACCAGTTTTTCCCATACATTGACTTATCTGTGGCGGGGCACCACAAAATCAAAACCGGGCGCCACACATTAATTTTCTATGTTGTAATATTTAAATTAAGATAATAAGATAAAATCCTTTCATTGAGCTGGGCTTTTTACGCACGCAGCCTTTCCTTGCCCCGCCCTGCTCTCTCTCATAACGAGCCCGCTGCCGCTCCATTGCATGTGCATTTAACAAAAGATTGTTGAAGGATTGTTGTTGCCACATAGAAGCATTGCATAGAAGACGTCGGGCTAAATTGCTATTAAATCCACTTAGCATCGTGACCATGCTGCGCAAATTTGTTCAAAACTGCTGCATTAAAGTTAACTCTGCTTAGGTCTTATCACAACATTGTAGGCTACATTGAGAGAAAGTGGAATAGAACATTATGTCCAATATTCCAATATGGTTTAATGTTCTGCATTATGTCCAATATTCCAATATGTGGTTTAATGTTCTGCATTTCTCATTAGTAGGTCACTTTGATACTAAAAGTATGATTCTATGTAATGACTTTATGATATCTGTACTGTCCCTGTGTATATCTCTGTGTGACTGTTTAGAGATAAGCAGGAATATTATGACTTTGCAGTGTTTCACTGTTCTGCTAGGCTGCGTCAGTAGCTATCTGCTCCGGATTGCCAGGCTGCCACTAATCAGGGTCTGATTCAGTGTAGTCCACGTGAGATGGGATGACCAACGCCATCTCCCGTCAGCCTGGAAAGATACTTAAACCCTAACTATTTCCTTGTCAAGTTAGAGCAGCTGATGGATCTTTAGGTGAAGTCATGCTGTCTCTCCCTTGATGCGCATCATTGTAAATAAACTCTGTTCCTGATTTTTCATACTATTGGTCTGACTGGGTCTCTATTAAATCTACGGTATCAAAATTACCATCAAGACTAAACCAGAGACTTTCTAATGAGGAGACACAGCACTCAAATTTTTTTCCATAGAAATGCATGGGGTTTGTTTGTAACGCCAATATGGCCGTTGTCTACGCATACCCCACCCCTTCCTCGGCAAAACGTGGACATGTGAATACATTGAGCCAATCATGTGGTGTGATGTGAATACATTGAGCCAATCATATGGTGTGATGTGAAGACATTGTGCCAATCATGTGTTGTGAACTCGCCACTGGAGCAAGATTGGTGTTGTGAAGCCTTGCGCACACGCATTTCTGCTGAATAGGATGCCCGATGAGTGCCCAAAAAGCGTTGCGATATGGCCGCAGAGTTGAGGGACTTACCTAAAAGGACTTTGACTAAACTAAGTTAACCCTCTAGGCGCCACGGTCGAGTTTACTCGTCAAGATGTGGCACTGAGTAAAACGGCCGATTTTGTCAAATAGGGTGTCATATTTCGTTCGACCTCCACTCCACTAGATGGCAGACATGTCATATGTCATTCCCGAGTCCGAAAAACGTCATGCTTTAAACAAAACCTTCGAGCTACAGCTCATTGAATCAGCGCGTGCAATACCGGAGCTAGTGTGCGTGTGAGCCATTTTATCAGAGCAATATTAGCAATGTCAGCGAGTATTTGCATTATATTATCGTCTAATGGCATCAAAAAAGTTTACCCGAAATTAAGTGTTGGGTCTTCTATTCGCGGACCCTGATTCTGAAGGGGAAAATCTGCCTTCAGAAAATGACGGTGATTCGTTTAGTGACCAGTAGGCCTAGTCCGAGCTGCGCAAATTCTCTCCACTCGGCGCGAGGCAGATCTGGCCATGCTGCTCGCAGCAGGAGCAGAGGTGGTGTGACACGGGGCAGGGGAGCCATTAGGCTATGCATAGTCTATCACAAGATGATGGGAATGCCGGGCCTGAATGGATAGGGATAGGGAGTCATTATCTCTACAGCAAAAGGCCTGCTACATAAATTATTTTTTTGTCAGCCATTTATTAGTAATGATTTACACTGTTAATTTACTATTTATTTCCCTGACCATTTAGTACATACAATATGTTTTCTTTTTTGTGTGTGTGTTCATGTCCTTGTGATGTGTGTGTGTCTTTGCCAGCTAAGAAAAAAACAACCAAAAAAACATCAACAAAAATAACAAAAAGAAAAAAAATACTAACATTGTCTCTTGTCTTGTCTCGTCATTTCACTCCTGATCTGTGCCTTGCCGTGGCAAGTGAGCTTTTGAACTAAACAGGTCTTGTCTACTTGTGTTTGTGTGTCATAAATAATATACTGTATATGTGCCCCATACATGGAATCAGAGTGCCTACTGTATGTAGTAAATGGAAAATCTCTACAGCAAAAGGCCAGCCTACCGCTATGCATTCGGTTTGTTTCTGCCATTTATTAGTAATGATTTACACAGTTTGTTTACTACTTACTATTTACCTGAGCATTCAGTATTGTGCGATATAGCATACAGAAGGTAAGGGACATTTTGGGGGGAAAGTGGTGCATTTTATCATTCAAACATGTGACTTTTCATGAAAATTCTATAACCCAAGATGGCCGCCACCATATGACGTCATAATATACAAATTAGATATGAACATTTAATCCCTACATAAACTTTGAGTCATCCTTAATATTTCTCTAATTTACAGAAAGTCTCTCTCTCTTATGACTTAAGATATAGCCTTTTGAAATGAAGACGTCAAAATAAAACGTTTCGAAAAAAAACCTCTGGCGCCTAAAGGGTTAAGTTATGCAATCAAGCAGTATCTCAGAGCTAACGTTAGAATACTGTTTGGATGTCGAGTTTAGCATGTTTACTTACAGCTGCTTGTCAATTTCGTTACTCATGCAGGGCTCATTTGATTGACTGACACTATGTTTGCAAAACGTAGAAGACGTTATGAATTGCATACACACATCAGCAGCCTTTTAACTGAAGTGACAGGCACTCAATTAGACCTATACACTTTAACATCCCCCCGCCCCCCGCTGTCCAAGTCAGCTACCGCCACAAATTGAATCCAATTCTGTGGGAAACACTGCAATCACCTAATGTAAATTACTCTTTCAGAACACTTGACAGGTATTACAAGTAAGTCTAAGTATATATACACTCTTTTGATCCCGTGAGGGAAATTTGTTCTCTGCATGTATCCCAATCCATGAATTAGTGAAACACACTCAGCACACAGTGAACACACAGTGAGGTGAAGCACACACTAATCCCGTAAATAAAGTGAGCTGCCTGCAACAACAGCGGCGCTTGGGGAGCAGTGAGGGGTTAGGTGCCTACTGGTCGGGGTTCGAACCGGCAACCCTCCGGTTACAAGTACGAAGCACTAACCAGTAGGCCACGGCTGCCCCATAGGAGTAAAACCCACATAGCCCTAACGTTCCAATGGCTATTTAAAATTTTTGACCCCAGAGTGACCGCGAGATTGTAATAACTGACTAAGATAAGATAACAACTGACAAAACTCAAAAAAAAGTCTTCAATGGTACAGCAGTCAACAAAATAGCAGTAGCCTAGCCCTATGTGTAGCTCCTTTAAGTGAACCTGATGTCAGTGAATCGCGAGCGAGTGGCCAGCAACAGTGTATGTATCGTTTTCGTATATATGGAGTAAACGCTAAACGCAGATAAACGGCTAAGCTGAGAAAAAGCTTTAGTGACCAAATCAGAGTTTAGTTAGCCTAGAAATCTAGACGCACCCTAGCGGCAGCAAATTCATTTGCTCAGCCTGTACGTCTAGTAGCAAACAATAGGACACCGTGGAT
This sequence comes from Alosa pseudoharengus, assembly GCF_046254945.1. NCBI lineage: Eukaryota > Metazoa > Chordata > Actinopteri > Clupeiformes > Clupeidae > Alosa > Alosa pseudoharengus. The sequence continues at coordinate 27,900,623 of NW_027468663.1, forward strand.
GTTATCCAATCACAGCGCTCTATTTTGTTAGAGAGTCTTAAGGCGGGCTTAACAGGATAACGATAGTCCTGCGACGGTGAACAACAAGGAAGGTGGCTATGGCGAACGAAGAGCGGTTGTTTGTTATTGTTTGTATGTCTGTCTACTCTATTGGGCACAACCTGCTCCAGCAGAAATAAAAGGGGTTAGCCTCGAAGGTTTTACTAACTTATAACGATAACCTGTCATGACGATGACTTATAACGATGACCTGATCATTCACGAGAGGATTTTGGGATGCACAGATTCAACACAGATCTTGTTAGAATGATGAAATACATCCACACCACTGACATTATTTTGAGGAAGTATAGCCAACCAAACTCAAGTAGCCAGACGGGCTTTACGTACACCTAATTGGGAAATTAGGGCTTTAAAAAATATTGGCGAAAATGAACAGCCTGAATTCTGTTATTGGAACGATAATATTTACTATACTATATTTTTTCACTTAAAGGCCAATAATACATCGGCTGCCGAGCATCCCTAGTAGAACCCACCTTCTTTGTACTGGTACTTCAGCTCAACAGCCTTGTTCACGTCTGGCTCGATGTTCTCCGTGTCCAGCTTGTCCTCCTTCTCCTCCCAAGTCTGGTCAGGGTCCTCAGCTGGAGCCGCGGGGGGAGTGGCGGGTCGGGCCTCGACGGGCTCCGGCTGAGGGGCTACTGGCTCGGGAGCGGGCTCCTCCTCAGGCTGGGGAGACAAGAGCTCAAACAGTTAGGCCCGTGTGTGTCTGCGTGTGTGTCTGCGTGTGTGTCTGCGTGTGTGTCTGCGTGTGTGTCTGCGTGTGTGTCTGCGTGTGTGTCTGCGTGTGTGTCTGCGTGTGTGTCTGCGTGTGTGTCTGCGTGTGTGTCTGCGTGTGTGTCTGTGCACATTGTAGTAGCAGTAACATCGCACATATATTATTGTTGTATTGGTGTACTTTGGAGTGGGTAAGACTGTTTTTAGTGGCAGGCTAACACATACCGATGACCTGCGCTAGCCTAGCACCTGCGAACTTTGCAATTAGAAGGACTGGATGAAACGTGTTGAAAACGGTCTCCACTGATAAATATCACACTTGCTAACTTGGAAATGAGGTCCGAGGTCTTATGTCCAAAATCCTGAAACACCCCTTTAATTGGCTGACGACATCTTTAGAAATTGGGTCCTTCTTGCTCAGTTCTGGCCACATTTTCACTTCACAAACAAGCCAATTTGGTACCACATTACAGATGGCCACAAATTATGTAGTCCATGTGGATTGGCTGATCCTCACACCATAAAAACTGCCAGCTCATGGGAACATCAGTCAATCCACAGACAATATACTTTTGTGGCTACCAATAACGTGGCACCTAATTGACTTGCTGGTGAAAATGTGGTCCGAAGTGAGCACATGCAAAAGACCATTTTTAAAAATGTGCCAAATAACGTAGATGCCAATAGGCTGAAGCTAAACCACCACAAACAATGGTATTTAGGACTGATTGATCGTTAAAAAAAACACGTGTACCAACCTCTTTAAAGGCATCCAACATGTCTCCACCATCTTTTTTGTCCAGGTCCTTTAGCTTCTTCTTTTTCTTTGGCACAGACAGGGGAGCTGCAACAGAGACAAGTGTTACTTGGGCCAACTCAGTTTTTCTGTATACGGGTCTGAAACAGGTTAACAAATGAAATGCTCCCTATTAAGCATAACTAATCTTATTGAGTGACACGAATTTCGCCATTACATTCAGCCTTAAATTAGCGTTTCAAACCCCTCTCTTCTGCTTCAGCCTTATATCACAGACGCTCAGACAAGTGTGTGCTGCTTATAGAGAGCAGAGAGACCCGACTTGCCCTCATCATTCCTGGCCGGCACAGCCACTGCACAGCATTACCTACCTTGCATAGTAGTGGTCTCCTCTACTGGGCAGCTAGTTGTGGCTGGGAGGGCTTCCTCTGCCTTCTCCTCAGTTTCTTGTGCCACCGGGGCGACCTCTGTGGCAGGGGCGACCTCTGTGGCAGGGGCGACCTCTGTGGCAGGGGCGACCTCCTGCTCCTGGGTGACCACCTTGGCCTCGATGACTGCCTCCACCTCGGCAGGCTTGGCCGTGGGCGGCTCCTCGGGGTCCTGGGGCAAGCCGTTGGGCAGCTGGGGCTCAGCGGGCTCAGGCTCTGCGTCGGGTTCAGAGGTAGGCGTGTCCGGCACTACCGGGGCGGCTGGGGCTTCCTGTTTCTTGGCAGGCTCCTCACTGCCGTTGGCGGCAGGGGCTGCGACTGCAGTAGCAGGAGCAGGAGCAGTAGCGGGCTCCTCGCTGGGAGCAGTTGGGACCGGGGCGGGGGGCTCAGGGGCAGACACTGGGGCCACCTCCTCCTGCTTCTCCTCCTCCAACTCCTCCTCCTTGGCTGGCTCTGGCTTGTCCTCCTGTGGGAGGGCCAGAGGATCAACCGTGGCAGTGGGGGCCGGGGCAGCGTCATGTGGGGGCGAAGCTGCTCCCGAAGACGGAGGCGCTGGTGCATCCACAACGCAGACTTTGGCCTCCTCGGGGGCGGGCGTTGGGGCAGGCACTTCCACTGGAGGGGGAGAGGGAGAGGCAGGGGCGGGAGGCGGTGGGGTGGAGGACTCTGACTCGCTGGGCGCGATGGGGACCTCTGCATCATCCGCTTTGACCTCTGCGTCAGGTTTGACCTTGGGAGCGGGTGGGGCAACAGTCACGGCCGGCTCGGGGGTTTTGACAGGGGGAGGAGGGGTTCGGGCAGCCAGCTTAACTCGCTCATCTGGCCATCAAGAAAAAACAAAAAAAAACAAAAAAAAAAACACAAGCGGTCAGTAATGTGTAATAGTGTTTGTTTGTTTGTTTAATTTAAGGCCATTTCCGCAACTAAGGCTATTTAATGGCCAGAGCATTGTGTGTTATAGAAACTTACATATGTTTCTTAAAATCATTCTAAAACCTTCAAAGGTGGGACATTACTAAAAACATCAGCTATAGAATTGTGATAAAACTGTTGTCTTTTGGTTTTCAATGCAGGGCAACAGATCAAAATATGTCTGTGTAATAATGTAATGTAGTAATGTAATCAACAGCACAGAAACTACACTGTCTGAGGACACTTCTACTAGTCTAAGACTAAATGCTAACAAACCCAGGTTGGATTTAATCAGATCCACATTGGGATCCTTAAGGTAAAGATTCCAATGTAGTGCCAGTGGTAATGTTGAGAAAACGTGTGTCCACCTCACAGCTGTACTGTGAAGAGGAGCAAAGGGCTCTGCTGAAAACCCACCCCACTCACCTGCTCTCGTCGCAGTGGCGCCGGCGGCAGCAGGAGCAGCAGTGGGCATGCTTTCCCCATTGGTTTGTGCAGAGCCCGACACCTCAGGCCCAACAGACTGGAATCAAGAACAGATTTATTGCTCACTGGAATTTATATGACCACTATGTCATGAAGCCTTGTGTTTTTTTCCTATTAACTCATACAGGCTATGTACTTTGTAAATATGGGATGAACCCAGAGAAGTCAATCACCTGAGGAGGCGTAGGAGTAGAGGTAGTCCTTCCTCCAGACATTATCTCCTCTGTAATATCCTTGCCTCCCTGGTTAGGATCCCGTATCCGGATCTGTGTAAGGAAGTAGTAAGTGAAAAAAAAAAAGGCTTACTGACCCAGTTCAAAACAATTTTTCAACTACTTTTTCAGCTTTATTTCTTCCACTACATTCAAGTTACCCGTTTGCCAATCTATCCATTTCCAACTCTATCTTGTATTAGATGAATACAGGACATTAAGGCAACAGTCACCATTAGCCACACTGAGGTGTTTTCATAAATATCTACTTTTTATATGATCCTCAAATTCCATTTGATAATACACTGCCGTTCAAACATCCATTGCACTCCATTATAGACAGAATTTCATTAGGTTTAAAACAGAGTTCCATAATGTTTAAGCTGTAAAACCAAACGGCATTTGCCAGACTTGAACCCTGAACTTGTCTGCGTCAGTGATACCTGTTTGCGCTCCCTTTTGGGTGGGCCCTGTGGTGGGGGAGGAGCTTGCTGAGGAGGAGGAGCCTGTGGCTGCTGTGTGGGATTAATCATGACGGGCGTGGTCTGCACAGGGGAGGGGTACTGGGCCTGGGCAGGGTAGTAGGCTCCAGCTGCAGCACAGACAACCAATGACAGAAAAGGACAATAGACAGAGGGAGGAAACATTAGTACCATTCGTGACCACAACTCCATAAGCCAGCCATCCACAACCAGTTTCATCAAGGTCCAAGAGGATGCAGTTTTTTGAGAGTGAAACAATGCTCAAATCCCTTGGTCATATGCCAACTTTCACAACAAATTACAAATAAAAAACAAAAATCGACCAGTGGTGAATAGTTGAGGAGTTAGTCTGCATGGACTTAGCCCTTGGTAGAAACTGTAGACCAGCATAATATGAAACACATCTACCAATTACAGAACCAAGGGAATTCTCTTTTCAAAGTGTATATACATGCATTTATGGTGTGAGAATCAATTTGGTCATTTGACCAGCAGAGGGAGGAGACCACCGTCTTAGATGTGTCCTTTTACTTCTTCGGACAGCCCTCAAATTAGGCTCCGTCCTTGTACATGTGCTCTTAATGCATCTCAAACTCAATCTCAGGAGTTCACAAATCCAAAAGGGTGCATGCTTTCCTCATCAACATACATGCACACACACACAGGCATGCCAGAGGCGTACAAGTCTGGGCTCACTAACAGGCCATTCCACCGAGTCACAGTCAGAATGGGGAGCAAAGGCTCCATGTGAATTGGAGTGGTTGAGGCGCTGCGTGAACCCAGACTGGCGTGTGCCACGGGCTGGAGACGGAAACAGCCCTGCAGTTCCTACTCACCAGGATAGCGCTGGGAGGTGAGGGGAGCGCCGTGCAGCGCAAGGCGGCCGTTCTCCCGGCCAGCCCCCCTCCCCCCACCTCCCCGCCTTTCCCTCGCAGCAAGGGAGGGCTCTGAGCTCGCAGAGAAAGGGAGGGAAGGGGAGCGCATAAAAGGTGTGTGTGTGGGGAGGAAGGGGGGACACAGACAGAGGCAGAGAGAGAAAACGAAAGATAGAGTGAATGAACACTGCTAACAGGAAGAGCAAGATACAGCAGACTGAGGTTAGGTTAGGACACTTAACAGAACTCATCGAGAGAGGGGGAGAGAGAGAGAGAGAGAGAGAGAGAGAGAGAGAGAGAGAAAAAGAAAGAAAGAAAGAAAGAAAGAAAGAAAGAAAGAAAGAAAGAGACTGTGCAAAAGAGGCTTAGGCACCTTTCATTACAGTTTTAAATACATTTTAGTTCTGATACCAGTACAATCAGTCTCAAGCAGTCATTGGATTTGTTCTTTTAGCAGTGTTATAAATGACCAGTCACCCAAGGGGGAAGCTCTTGACAGAGCCATCATTCACCACCCAGGCCACTGACGTGCATTCCTGGCCTGCCAGAAGCTGCTAGTAGATCGAGCTACGATTGGGGTCTCGAGATCAGCTGCTGACTTGACTCTCACCCTAAATCTGAAGGTGCCATGTCAATAGCATTTTGTTTTTGGCATGGAACAAAGAGGAGCCACCTAAAACATACCGTACATCTCTGGTGAACCTCTTCATTGTATTCCCAGGTGGTTCAGCTTACCCCTTGCGAGATTGGTCATTATAACACTTCAAAAACAACCAGTCAAATAGATGCAAAAGACTAGAGCCTTACAGTGGGCAGTGCTTCGACTTGGCCCGCTTCCCTCGCGGTCCGCACGTTGGATCACGCGGTATCACGTGACTTTAATTTGTATTTTTCCAGTGACGCTGCAACGACGCTGCAACAATCCAAACAACCGGCAGATGTCTCAATTGAGCAGGGTGTCTCGTAAAAAGAAATGGAGCCTGGAAACCCCTACACAGACTTAACTACAGACTTTTGCAGACTGGTTTAGAAATAATTTAATAGCCAGAAATATGCCTGCCCTAATAAAGAAATATTTGGTTAACTGCGAGTGAATCCTGTTTACAGCCGTAGAAGAAACGCAGGACAAATTAAACACTGTTTTTCTCCGAGTGCAACGATGATAGACAGACATCATTTGGACAAATTATAGAGCATATTAACCTCCGTTGCTCAGCCAAATGCCTTCATGTTACGTCCTGTTATCACGGAGTTACAGGCGATAAACGATTTTTGATGGTCACAAGTTTATTTCATTAGCGGTTTATTTTTTTGATTATTAAAGAGTGTTTTTCATTTAAAGGTTTGACTTCGTGCTTATTCAGTAGAGCATTTAGTGCTCTCCCCAATCCCAGACGTTCACATTGCATGTTTGTTTGTAATGGATGCAACCGCGAGATACGCGTTTGACGGCAATGAGTTGTTAACAGACATGAACCAAGACATATAGTCCAGCAGCAATCTAGGGACTGTTCGTTATTTATTGAAGGGGCCACCAGAGGAATTTTGAGTGCTTCAGTCAAAAGTTGCATGACCCTCCCTTGCCTGCTAGAAATTGTTCAATGACCCCCGACCAGGGTTTCCGTTGTCCGGTAATTACCGAACATTGGCCGGAAAAAAAATGAAATGTCTGACAAAATTAAATCTCTCTGGTCAAATTGTCCGATTGAAATTGGCTAATAATCCCGTCCCCTAACGCAATTTGAATTTGAGAATAAGCCTTAATACGTAAACCATATTATACGTCCTCTGGCTAGGTTTTCAAAATGAACAGGCTCTACCGTTTGAAAAGTAAGCTATTAAACAACACGCACAGCCTATGCTGCATTTCAAATAGGAAGCGCACGCTTAAAACGTCCATGTTAAACAACGAACAAATGAGTGAGGCGGTTCAAACATGGCCAGGCCCAGGCAGACTAGCCTTAAAAGTTTTTTCAGAGGCCAGACGCGATGGATGATGATAAATTGGTAACGTCTGAAGCCTGAGATGTCCGGTCAACTCCACCACCACCAGATAAAAAGCAGAAGTGTCGGGCGTAGCCTATCTGTCGGAATCAGTGACATTGGAAGTGGAGTTGTGGGGGATGCGGCCGCTCCAAGACACAGTCATTCTCCGTGTACACTGGACATGCAAAGTGTTCTTTACCCAAAGCATACAGTAGGCCTTTGCGTTCTCTGTCTATGATCTGCAGGGTTAGGGCCTCCTCGACGAGGAGATTACTGGTCTGCGGATAATTTCTGACACAATTAAACGGTATCATTGAACCGCGGCCGAAAGAAAAAGAAACTAAACATTTCCCAGAATAGGAAACATTTCTTAATTTATTGTTATCAAATAAAGAGGTATAGCATTAGGGGGTAGTGGTGTGAGTGCTCATTCTTGTGTGTGCGCATCTGTGTAAGTTAAACAGTCACCACTGGAGATAACGCGGGCAGCAGCAACAAACAACGTAGCCTTTTTAAAACAACGAATGAAGCGGACTCTTGCTGTCCATGAAAAGATACTGGCTAAATCTTGTTAGGGCATGTTTAAGTTAGGCTAATGAACATGTTGCATTCTATACAGCTTGATTATGTCATCTTTTAAGCTACATAACCTGTCTCCAGTTTTCCTCAATTTGACTAATTAAGAAGCGATAATATATTTGACCGGCATATCAACAAAAAAATGTCCGGAAAACAAAACCTCTGCCGGTCACTTTGACCGGCTCCATTTTTTTCTAGGAGAAACTCTGCCTCCGACAGAATTGTCAAAGAAGACATGACCCTCCCCTGCCAATTGTCGCTGTCTTCCGCCCGCGCTGCTTTGCGCCACGAAGACACCGTGATAACGTTCTTAAATCAATCTTTCCCAGGAGCTTGCATGCTACCAGTCCTTCCTTTTCAAATGTGTTGCACCTGTTTGCACAATTTCACAAATAATCATATGTGGTTAATAATATGACAAATAATCCCTGTGCACGGGGACCGAAACAATGCATGGCAACTTTTTCCGTGTTTATCACGTATTTTAACTTTCCCCCGCTGTCTTGCCGTTTTAATGTTGTTTTCCCGTAGAATATCCCATATTTTAATACTCTCATAACAATAGCCCTGCCATCGGGCCTGTCTCTGTGTTGCCCTGTTGCTACCCCCTTGCCCTTCCAACGAAACAGATGTCTTCAAATCATTGTTTTCCTTGCTTGAAGGCGAACTTAGAGTGATGTTAACCTATTTAAGTTTAACGGCGTGATTGTCGTGAGCGCACGATTCATTGGCGCTTGCATGTTCGGCCGTATGTCTACGAGCGCACCTGCCTACCATTAGGCTACTCAGCTACTAGAGAAAGAATTTCCCATGTTTGTACGTTCACTCCAAGTTTGCCTACCATAACTTACCAACTCTGCACTGTAGACCCTAAACTGGCTATTTATATTTTTCTGTGAAATAAGCAAATGTATTTGTTCAACTTTATGAAGCAGAATTACGCACTAGGCTACTTGGAACGTAACACATTTGACAAAGGACAGATGTATGTTGCTCGTGACAAAATATTAACATTCAGTGTTTTACAATGTCTTTGTCATGGGGAAGTGTTTTTCCCCATGCATTTATTCTAGGCTACTGTCAGTGACTGCCGCGAGAGAAGCGGGTTCTGTTTCGTTCATTTTAGTGACTGACGCGAGAGATGCGGGGTCTGTGTTGTGTTGCGTTAATTTATTTTCATTGGGCATGCTCTGACGTGCCGTCCACAGCTCTTCAGTTCCGACAAAGCCGAAATTACTCCTTTTGAAACAATGAGTGCGGCGCGTTTGTATGGTTATATTGCTTGACAGGGGGGGATCCCAAGCAGCTTTCAGCCATAGGGCAACTTTGAGAACATTTCCTAATTCACCCGACACTAATATTCAAAATGTTGAAAACTATTTCGGCATAGCCTATAAGCAGTTTAATTAAATGTAATGTTAGTTGTAAACAAACTGGCTACTTGGTGAGGCTTGGCCTCACAGATGCGCTCGTGCCTTAGATGGCAAGAAAAATCTTCATGATATAGGCCTATTTAATGACCACCCGATTCACGTTGGCTGGGGGGCAGGGGGGGCCATCAGACATTTGTGCCCAGTTAATCCGGCCCTGCCCTCAACAAATCACACCTTCCCACCAGCTGTGACAGCTTAAAAGAAGTTGAGAGGACTCTAACTCACAGACCTATTCACAAACCGGTTTTGTGGCATTTCGCCTGTTTTGAAATCCTATGCGGCTACAGGAGCTTCCAATCGTGAGGAAGCAATTTTGCATTGTAGGCATAGCTAACATGCAATAACGCCACCAACAACAACCAAAACTTGGCTACTCATTGTCAACATGTAAATTAAATGTAACATTATTGTGAATCAAATTAAAATGTTCTCTTTTGCAAACGTAGGCATAGTAACAGATTAATTTAATAGTGTTACAGAGATACTCAGTCCGTATGTTTCATTAGGCTACTAGGCTATTTGTTTTGCCTTACTCTTTATTCATTTAGGCTAGGCCTTTTTATTCAGTTATTCATCATCTTCCGTCCTTGTATAGCGCACGCATTCTCAGACCTGTCACCTGCCACTCATCGTAAGGGAGGTGTTTGGAATCATTCCCGCATTACAATCAGCCAAATCAGCCAATCAAGGTGGTCACTTCAGTCAAGCTAGTGCATGAGTAATAACTTCATCCATAGCAACGAAGACTCACTCACTCTTAGTCAAAGATCCTAGAGCGCTCAGCTCCAGAATCTGTTTAGGAGTTGTCATTTTTCCTTACTAAGAGTAGGTCTGAAAGGCTTTGTGAATAACTTAATAAGAGAAACTCCTCTGTGAAAGCCCATTTACACAAAATAATGGTCGAATATTAGGCTACTGATGATCATTGTTATTTAAGAACATGCAGTCCGCGTAGGGCGTCAAAAACATCTTGCTCGTAAAAAAATCATACCACACATTGTGGCAGGTCTGTTATTTAACCTATTACTATAGGCGGCGCAAACCACAGGCCTTTATTTTGGGCAAGCCTGCATTCGAGGCAGGCCTTCTGTTGAAAAATGTTATATAAAGCCTGCGCTAACAGCAATCCTCCTGCCCCCGATACCACAGCTGTGGATAGTGTGGAATGTTCAAGCAATAACACAATCCAATGTGTGTCTCAATTGTCCCCCGCTGACCACCTCACACATTTCTCTAGATTTTGCAACGACCTTACATGACACAATGCCATAAAATGCCAGTTTTTAGGACACAGAATAATGTTTGTAATGATACCAGTTAGGCCTACGTTCAACAGTAACATAAGTGTAATGAGCTATTTATTGTCAAAGGTGCATGGTGAAGTGAAATTCTTACTTTGGAAAACAAACATTTGCCGATATCATTGGATAGGGGATAGGCCTACTTGTTTATTTTTTAACGTAGCCTAAAATGGCCAGTTCAGACAAAGTTTTTTTTTTCACTTTTATAAAGGCTTTGTTTGAATGCTGTTGGAACAAATAGTAGTTGATTATAAAGGCAACTTTCTGTTGCAATATTCTGTGTGTTCTGGACTGCAGGTAACTTGTTAAGCCAGTGGTTCTCAAACTTTTTCTGTCATTCCCCACTTTGATCAAGGGGGCATTGACTGATGATAGTGGAGATAACGTGTTATCCAGAGGCCTTTGCAAGTCAGCATCTCCGGCGGTAGTCTACCCTATTAAAAATATAAGTTTTTGATGTCCCAAACTGGAGAGCCATACTTTATTGTTTTAACGATCTCTATGCTACTCACCAAAATGTAGGCATGGGAACATGAAGTATCCAACTGTCGTGTGGTAAATTATTGTGATTACGAGCCAGTGGTTTTCAAACATTATGCGTGACTCGGACATCTAATGAAATGCAACAGACTCATATCGTCCTCGCATTCGCAAAATTAAGACATACAAACTGCTCAGATAAACAGGTGTACCTCCAGTTATACACGGTTTTAGTCAAGTAATTTAAATTTGCTGGTGAAATAGTTGTGTACTCTATTGTTATTTATCCCCTTTTCACCCACGCAGTCAATTCTGTGGCGCAGTGCGTTAAGGCCGGCTGATGACAGCCGCCATTACGCAGCAGTTATCAGTCCACTGTCCAAGAGTTCGAATCTGGGTTAAGCCCATATTTTGAGAAATGCTGAATAGACCACAACCAATTTCAATTCTTTAACACGGTCACCGTTAGACTAGAGGGGAGAAAGAATGGGAAAAGATCTGGGCACAGTTCTTCCAGAGCTTCGTGCCAAGTAATAAGCGTTGTCGAGATGTTTGTGTGAATGAAACGAATAGCGTAGAGATGACGGCACAGGGTTTTATTTAAGAGAGCCCACGTTTGTATGTAGGCAATGAATATTCAGAATACTTCGACCTACTAAAATAAATAGTATTTTATTTGTATTGGTTGTTTAGAGTAAAAAAAAAAAGTAAAAAAAAAAAAAAAACGGTCGGTCGCAAGTTTACAACCGGCAAGTCGGTCGGACTAAAAGGGGGAAAAAATAAATATTTGGGTTGGTTCTAAATTGACAGGGTCGGTCGGGTTACGGCAAACGAAAATATTTTTAAGGATGGCCTGGCAGTGTTTTTTTGCGCGTCTGCAGAAGTCAGACAAATATGAATGCAATTCTGCGGCATAAAGCAGATGTATTTGTTTATTGTACAGAAAAATAAAAATGACATGTCAAGCAGTCAATTGACTACATTGCAATCAAGAAGTAGGGCAAATTAATTTACGAAACCAAAACTTGTTAGGGTTGGGTACCGTTTGGGTTTTATCCGATACCGGTGCTAAATCGATACTTTTAAAACGGTGCCGGTGCCGAAACGGTGCCTGAACCGGTACTTTGTTTTTAAAATGTTTTAAATTAAAATGGTCTAAAGCATGAATTGCTTTTTTTTATTATTGATAAAGACAAATTTGAACATGAAATTGAACTGTTCAATTTACTATCAATATCTCATTGCTCCTACGAATAATACATTTAAATTAAACAGCTTGCCATGCATGCACATACAATGGTAAGCTCTGCTTTCAAGTTTACCCCGTGTAGGCAGTTTGCCATAAGGTATGTTAAAACCGCTTGCCATAGAACTGCCAGATCATGGACAACGGCATTTGCAAGCAAGCAAGCTAACAGGGACTCTACTTTCCAGTTCAATCAGTGTGTTCCCAAATGCTTCAAGAAATTTTATCTTAACGCATAACACGCAATAGTTTTGAACATGTTAGGCTACATGTGGGTGTTGAAGTGTTTAGATTCCCAGCGCTAGCCTAGTAGGCATTTTAACAGCAACTATGGCTATGCGCCAACACCAGTCAGTTGAGTTTAATTAGCTATATCATATGGAGTCGGAGATGGTTTCGTAGCCTCTTTGACATCTCAGTGACATCAGGTATGTAACCTACAATTATGTTTTTGCCAGCTAACTTTTAACATGATCTTCATATTCATTGTGATGCTATATGGGCCTCATGCACATGAAAGATTAATATCATGCCATTATGTTGTTTAGAACACACCATGAAATAAAGTTTTCACCTTACGACTTTGCTGATAACATTTCAAATAAATGGCAGTTAGCCCATTAGCAAGGATATTGTGCAACATATAGGCTACTTGTTGATGTGGTTTCATAGCCTTTTGCTTGTGTGTAGTTAGGCCCACTGCTAGATTTTGACAGGAGCTCGCGATATGTGGTGCACCCCTCTGGTTCATCCAGTGTTTATGTTAGCTAACTGTATCTGGATGTGTTACTATCAGAGCAAGACGTTAGAGATGGCGCATGACATGCAGTGATGCCTCGTAAAAAAAAATAAATTAAAAAAACGCTATTTATAAAGCACCGAAATGAGGCACCGAAATCCACGTTGTTATTCGATGCAGTTACTACCGTTTGCGTCGGCACCGGTGCCATATTAGAACCGTGTTTCGGTGCCCAACCCTAGTTACCACCAACACTGACAATAATGTAGACAGCAAATTTCGATTTCGATTTTCGTTACCACCGTGTAGTCAAGCCTTAAGCCATACCCAAGTAGCCTAAATCGAGGTAATGTTTAATTATGCATGATTTATTTTGTTATTGAATTCGTAGGCTGGGATTACTCTCGGCAACAAGTATGTTTACGCACAGTGGCTGAAAGTGGTACTAAAGCTTCACGCCTCATAATGCGCGACTGAAGTGGTCATTTGAAAGCGATGCCCACTGTAGGTGCCGTTTACACGACGCCGGTTTTTGTGAAACCGGTGAGGTTTTGTTAACGGTTACGCCTTGCGTGTACACGACGCCGGCAGTTTAGGTCAGTGTTTCCCAAAGTCTGGGTCGCGACCCACGGGTGGGTCGCAGGAGATTTTATTTGGGTCGCCTGCGTTGTGTTATAGGCCTAACTGATACCATTTGTCATTTGATACCAGGAAAGCTAAGTTTTCTATTAGGATGTAGATTGTTAACTACCACAGTCACGGTTTTGTCATAAAAGCTCATGAAACTGGCGCATGAAACTGTGGGGGACGAACGCATCGCAGAGGGGGTGCCAGCATGGATATCTACCTCTCAAAATGAAACCGTTCTATGGGGCGCCTGCCATGTACCTCGCAGTTGCAAACTGCAAGGGACATGAATCCGCCTATTTGCACGAACATTAATAGATACCAGCTCCTCAACTTTACCGATTAAAATCTAGTGACCGTGCCGTCAACTAAAGCAGACATCCATAGACCGGACATAAGGCCATTCAATTTGCATACAGTTTCGATTGCAGAAGCAATCTTTAAAGTTAATAGCAACCTCCTCACATTCTTATTTCTGATTTAAAATGCACAACAGTGCATTATATTAGTCTACAATTAAAATGGGCATTTTAAACACTATTCCTCTCGTTTTTTACCTCGCTAACTCCAAAGTAAAGGCGCATTCTTCCGGCTATTGAGCAAACGCCTCTTGTTCTGATATAACGACTATACAATATAATATAATACAACAATATAACGACTTGAGTTATTTGCTGTTTACATTGGAATTGACGTCCACAGTGTTATGGACTCATTTGTCTGCAACAGTGTTACGGACTCATTTGTCATGTAGAAATACATGAACAGCTTACTATGCTGACGAATGATGACTGCGCAACATGCGAGAATTTCCCCTACTCTCGGATGCCATTAAAGCGTATCTTTTCAGTAGTAATTTCCAACTTTTCACGCTGATGGTGCTCAAAATGCAACACAACCGTGTTCAAAGCAGGGATCCTATAGCAATGTATGGTTGGGAGAGGCATAGAAAAGTTGGAGAACCTGTGGCCTAAAACAATATTGGTGGTTGCAGGGTAGATTTGAAGTGAAATGGGTCGCGATGGTCTGTCATTTTTAAAAAGTGGGTCGCCAGAAAAAAAGTTTGGGAAACACTGGTTTAGGTGACTGAACTTTGACTTTGAAAATGAACTTTATTAGTTTAACAGTTGAATTGAAAACCGAATTGTCTGTAGTGTCCTTATTTCATGCGACTGCTTAACCAGAGCCCTTATTAGACATTCTCTGGCTTAACAAACTTTTCTTCTATGCGATTCACGCAAAATTATCGTGAAGCTTCTGCACAGCGGCGCCATCGACTGGTCTGGCATATGCACTACAGCACATTTAGCCGGTTACACCACTGTGTGTACACGCGAGGTTTTTTCTTGCCGGTGTCGTTAAAGGTGTGAAAGCAGTAGAGAAAATTCAGCAGCAGAGAAAATTCACCCGGCGGTTACGTGTAAACGGCCCCTTAACCAGCCTTCACATTTTTTTGTGTTTTTAATATTCTGTCTATCTTCGGGTTGAATTGTAATGAAGACAGTGAAAAATAAACATATATGGTCATCATAGCATTGCTAAAACAACAAATCTAATGGGTGCCTAACACTTTTGCACATTACGAGAGAGAGAGAGAGAGAGAGAGAGAGAGAGAGAGAGAGAGAGAGAGAGAGAGAGAGAGAGAGAGAGAGAGAGAGAGAGAGAGAGATGGAAGAGAGGAGACTGGAAGAAAAGGGAGATTAGAGTAGAGAAACTGCAGCAGCACCGACAGCAGGAAACAAAAAAACCAACAGTACTGACATTTACGCTGTCGGTTAGTGAAGGCAGGCATAATTTTCTGAGAGAAAACTGACTTCTCAGGGCCAAAAAGTGTCTGAGATGCCAGTCTGAAGAGGTGAGAAAGAATTCAGACCCTCGATATTACAAGTCAATATAACTAAGTGTTTGGGTCAGGGGTTTGTGGCCTTGGAAAGATTGCTCCATGTGGCTTTGACCAAGTTAGCAGACAACTCATAGTGTTGGAGGCTCTTACCGTATGAACCGTATTCTGGACTGGTCCCAGAGTAAAACCCAGCTGTTCCACTGGGCACTGGGTACTGTTGAGCCTGAGGCATGTACGGTGCACGGTACTGCAGAGGGAGTAAGAAAAAAAAAAAAAAAAACACCACACTGACAAAGTGCAAACTACTGAAAATCAGAATCCAGTCCTCTTCATTCCACTACAGGCCTGCATGTCAGTAGGCAAGTGATGAGGCAGTAGAAGAGCAGAGTGGCACCATGCTGTACCTGTCCGGAGGGGATGAAGTAGGCTGGGCCCTGAGAGTTGGGGAACTGCAGGGGCTGCTGGGGGATCATCATGACCTGGGAGCTGGTCTGGTACACATGGGTGGGCGCCACAGGCCGCGGGGGGTTGCTGGGCTGGACCCGAGGGGCATTGCTGGGCAGACTGGCCCGGTTCGGGTAGTAGGGCTACAGAAACAGAGGACCATATTCTAAAACACCATCTCAAACACCTCTAATGTGTGCAATGACTACTTATTGCCACTTCATGCATTTCATAAATATACTTTCATTCTTGTGACTTGTCTGTTCAACTACGGCTATCAACAGTGCTCATGCACTGGCCTGAGGACACTGAGGACTATACCCTACCCCAGTCTACGACATTTTAAAGGATGTGTTATTTTCCTGGAGAGATCACAGTCTTTCAGTTCCACAGACAACAATTAAACAGTCCTGGTAAAAATACACAGATGCTCAACCTAAGGTAGCAACCAAGACAATACGGCAGATGGGATCCAGAACACAGTTTTTCAGTCCTCTACCAAATCGGAGCCTAGAAGTCATAATTTGAAGGCATTCCCTCTTAAACTACCAAAATCAACATAAGAAAATATATCCATGTATGAGTGCATGTTCGATGTCAATCAAAATGGCATATCACCGTTTCACTAAGCAAAAGGTGATCTGGAGATCCTGTTACAGGGGCTGGGAGTTTGGTGGACTAGTGTGCCTGTGCATGCAACACATCTTAGTACATAGAGGCAGTGGAAGCACGGCCATACTAAAGCGTCTCAGGTGTGGAGCTCTAGGAGGAGGAGAAGGATGTGAAGAGAAGGAAAGAAGCAAGTTACCTGCAAAGACCTGAATCCACCCTGCAGCCGCAACAATACACCAGCAGTGTCAAGAGGACAGAGCAACACACAAAGGGGAGGAGGAGAGTAAAAGAAAGAGAGGCAGGAAGAGAGAAGTGGAGAGAAGTAAAAGGTAGTAATAACTGGTTAGGCTGAGCAGCAAGCGAACACACACCACACACACATAGTTATTATGCATAATGCAAGCACCCTTGTGAAACAGTGACAATAATGAGAAAAGCTAGACACAAATGGAAGAGATATTGCCTCAAGGGAGACTAAGCTATTGTCAGATTATAGGTCACTTTAATCTGGATTAGGTTAGTGGTGTGTGCAGTAAAATCCTAAAGGAACCCAGAGAGCACCTGATTCAAGGGCCCAGACTCGGTCTCAACCTGGCACGGAACCGTTCTAGGTCAGACCGAGCCCAGTCTAGAGCCAGCTACTGTCTGAGAGTCAATCTAAAAGCCCCAACCTTTGAGAGTCCCGGAGGCCAAGACAGGGGTGTTAGTACCTGTTGGTGTAAAGCGCGTGGCCCTGGCCCTGGAGCAAACTAGGAGAGCAAGAGAGAGCAAAGAGGGCGTAGGTCATACAGCACACACACAAAGCCTGGCAGACATGCCGAGTAGTCATCACAGACACACGAGTTACAGGCACAGAGTTAAAAAGCAGAGGTAGCAGCTAAAGCCATAAAGCAGTACAGAGCATGTGTACCTGAGTTGGTGCATGGGTGTGGGTGCGTGTGTGAGGGAGAGAGTGTGAGACTTGTATTAGGCAGAGCGGTGGGTGGCGTACCTGTCGGGGTTGCGGTGCAGTGTTCATTTGTGGAGGTGGTGTAGCAAAGACAACAGATGGGGGCTGGCCAGGGGGAAAGGCAGCCTACAGGGAGAAAGGAGAAAGGTGGAGGCATACAGCCACCATCAGAGATGAGTGGAACACACACAGGTCTTTCTGAAAGCACAGAGTGGATCCTCTGATTGGTTCTTACCTGTGTCAGTCCAGGGGAAGGGGCAGGGTGGGGGACAGAGGGGGGTCCTGTTATAGGCTGTGGCGGTTTATTCATTTCACGTGGTTCTGCATGAGGGGGTCTCGAACCTGCCTGCCAAACTGACATTAAGATCAGAAGGACAGCCATGAGGTGAAATAAAAATAAAAACACATCAAGTAACACACCACACACACACGGTAGGTAATTTACCTTGGAAATGTTAGCGTTCAACTGAACTTCAAAAGGAAGCCCAGGTTTTTATCTTCTCCAAGAAGGTCAGCCTGTGAGAAACAAAGACAGAACAAAGTTTAGGCAGTTGGCTAAATAAATTAGCAATACCCTCACAGTTCTGTAGATCTGTATGTATCTTGATAGCCAAGACCCTAGAGTACAGCCCTCAAAGTAAATCTACATACATTCTCCACCAAGAGTTTGGCACATCGTGCCACTTTAGCCCAAGGCGTAACAGTTCCAATCCTGTGTATTAAGCTGTTCTATAGTAGGGGTGGATACTGTTAGGACACTGATAACAAGCAGAGACCCGCCCACGAGCCAGACATCACACCCATATATTTCACAAGCGCGCGCACCCACACACACACACACACACACACACACACCTCACTCTGGGTTGTTTCTGATGCCTTAAGTACAGGGAGGGAGTCCCCTGGGAGACCAGCTGGAAGGTTGGGGCAGGGGACAGGGATGACAGGGCAGGCAAGCACTACACAAGAGTGCCTTGCCCTGAGGATCTGCAAGAGAGGAATGTGGGGGAGGAGAGGACGGGTCTTCATCTTGCAGGGTCAGACATGATCTGTGTCACAAAAAGAAGAGGGTCTCCCACTCCCGCAGGTTTTTTGAATTTTTTTGATGCTGACAGATGGCAGGTTGTAAACACACCCTAGGGAACGACAGCTCAGGCTCTTCCACAATGCAGGCAGGAGAGACTTGCACCAGAGCGCTGCAGTGCCAGTGAGTAGTGCTGCCACAAACAGAGCAGAGCAGAGGCCAGAGAGATTCAGTCATCTCATGGGGTGGGTGATGGCACACTAAAGTCGCTTACAGACATAACTGTTAAGTCCGCAAGTTATGTGCATATAAAGACATTGGGCTGCATATCTGCATCCACATCCACATCATATCCCAACATTTGGAACCCAGTATTTTCTACATTACGCAAATGAGCTCAGGTCTGAACGAAGCGATGAACATGCAGGTAGGATTCACTCAGTGATGTCGTTAGGTATGAGCATTTGGGGTATAGCCCCAACCATGTTTTATTAGCCCTGGATCTCTCACAGCACTTATTAAAAAACAAAAAAAGCAAATAACACAGAATCTATTTATAAGCTTAATTTATATTCCGATCGTGCTTTAAAAGCATGAGGAGATGGAGCTATTTATCAAACATACAAGGAGGACACGGGTGTCCTCTCAATCTCCTTAATGCAGCAGATCTAACTTGAACGTTACCTTACCATAAAACATAGTTTGCAACCTATATGTGCTCCCTTAGTGAAATAGTAATATTTCTATTGTATTACTATTTCATGTAGATATGGTTTTCTTTCGTTAGTTACATGCAGCGGCAGAAAACTGACACAGCCAGGGTACTTGTCTCTCACACTCACACACACACACACCCAAAACCTGCCCCTACCCTCCATGCACATCACGAGTCAGAACAATCTTGCCACCAAGCTAAACACCAAGCTGAACCATCATCAACACCTCAGCTCAAATTAAGTTCAATAGGCCTACTCATGCATGCAAATTAACAACTTTTCTTATCACAACAAAATTAATCGCGGAGATAAAAGTATTTAAACAGGCAACGTTATCAGTATGCATGTAAGAACCTTAGATGGTAAGCTAATGTTAGAATACAGCTGGATTTTTGTCTACTAGGCTACTCGTGGATAACATTAGCATTCATTTAACATTAACATTCATTTTAATTGTGACATTAAATGTTTGCGCCGGCACTCCCCCACTGGAAATCTCAAGTTCACCCTCCTATCACTAATCTACAGCCAATAGTCAATTGGATAAACAAAGTTATCAGCAAGAGTTGCCGAGAATGGCTGTGTTGCCTAAACAGTCGTGACATTTTAATAGTAAGTTGGAGAAGTTAACAAAGTTACCAGTGAGAGCTGCAGCACAGGGGAGTAAGAAAGGAACTAGGAACCAGAGACATGGCAATAATCCAGCAAAAGGTAATAGAGAGATTTATTTTCAATTTAAGTACCTCCCTCTCTACTGCACTTTGAAGAAGGCAACTATAGTCGCACTGGTAAGCGCTTTGGTGACGTTGCATATTGCACTTGCAGTGTGATCAGATTGTAATCAGTCTTTGGGTTAGAAAATCGAGTTTGATCCTATAGCAATATTATTGGAAATGCAATTAAATCGCTCAGCTCTACCGGCAAGGGGGCACCGCTTCCAGGCACACACCTGGGCTAACTAGCCATTAGAGATTAGATGTGAATATTTGAAGTGCCACCCCCAGGTTGGTCTAAATGACAACAAGCGAATGACAACGAAACATGTCTACTACATGGCACAGGCCTTCAGATTCAGGTTCAATACAGACTTGTTGAAGGAAACCCCACTCCACATTGCGTTGTTGAGTTCTTTGCCTCCGTCTCTAACCCACTATAGCAAAAGCAGGCCACATGGCTACTTTTCTGAATGTAACTTTTGTCTATACTAAGCCAAATAAACAGTTAAGTGTTTTTTTGTTAAGATAATGAAACCATACCATTACAGTGGCCAAACTGTGATCTACAGGACCGCAGCCAGCCAGCCGTACTGTTGCATCCCCAAACGACCCGAGTTTGAGGTTATTTTGTAAGCATATTCCCCGTTTATCCCATGGTCTGCTATAGAGCATCACAGTCCTGCCCACAGCCGAAATGCGGTTAGGTGCCGGAAGTAAGATTCCCATTCATTTGTCCCATTGACGTTTTGGAAAAATCCTTATCTAAAGAGTTTTACAGCATGTCTTAGGCTAACCAGCTACGGCATAACTCATAAGCATACAACATATCATTTTGAGTGAAAAAATGAAGAGAAAATCCAAAAAAAGTCAAAGATACAAGACTGTACATATTTCCATTTCCGAGCGAAGGAACTACTCATCCCATAAACCACCGCGCCTCACTGAATAATATAAGCAAGTACGAACTGGCGCGAAATTGCCATTTGAACAATTTCCAACCGGCGACAGCATGCGAACCCTTTCCTCCAAACAGTGATTTTTATATAGTGAATGTGCAGTTAATAGCAGTTATTTCAGGAGTAATCGTGTAAATAATAGTGTTTTGATATTGAATTTTATATTTATCATCGTGTATTTTATATCGTGTGTGTGTAGGGCTGGGACAACGCGTCGACGTTATCGATGACGACGCAAAAAATACGTCGACGCAAAATATGAGCGTCGATTCGTCAAGCATAACGTGTGCTGCTAAATATTTTTCATTTTACACCTTCAGTGTTTTCCATACGTTGACTAATCTGTGGCTGGGCACCACAAAATCAAAACCGGCCACCACACATTGATGTTTTATGTTCTAGGCCTGCTATTTAAATTAAAGATAAGATAACATAATTTCATTGAGCTGCACTTTTTACTCACACAGCCTTTCCTCGCCCCGCCCGCTCTCTCTCGTAACGAGCCCGCTGCTCCTCCTCTGCATGTGCATTTAACAAAATATTCACGATTGTTGAAGGATTGTTGTTGCCACATAGAAGCACTGCATAAAACACAGTGGGCTAAATTGCTATTAAATCCGCTTAGCATCGTGACCATGCTGCGCAAATTTGTTCAAAACCGCTGCATTAAAGTTAAAGTAAACTCTGCTAAGGTCTTATGACAACATAGTACATTGAGGAGACTAAACGAAGTTAAGTTACAGTATGCAATCAAGCAGTAGCCCTATCTCAAAGCTAACGTTAGAATACTGTTTGGATGTCAAGTTTAGCATGCTTACTTGCAGCTGCTTGTATTACTCGTGCAGGGCTCATTTTATTGACTATGTTTGCAAAATCCCGATGGAAATGGAAAAGTGTTTTCCAAGACTCAAAAGTGCTTGTCCAAAGGAGAAGTACGAACTGCTATTTGAACTAACTACATTATGAATTGCATACACACATCAGCAGCCTTTTAACTGTGTTAATGTTAATTGCAAGGATTCCCACATGAACGTTTTAAAATGACAGGCACTCAATTAGACATACACTAGCCTACTGAACTTTATTGAATGCTACCTCTGACTAAGAATGCATTACTTTGCACTTGTAGTTACTTGCACTTCAGTCTTTTATTTTGGAATCTTAAGAGCAATAAACATATATTGCAATGTTAAAGAATTCATGTTTTTTCATTCAGATATGTAAATAAACATGTATAAGTTGCTATTAGTGAATTAATGGGGAGATAATCGAATCGAAATCGAATCAGACTGAACAAATGAATCGTTAGATTAATCGATGCATCGAAAAAATAATCGCTAGATAAATCGCTTAAAAAATAATCGTTTATCCCAGCCCTATGTGTGTGTGAAAGCGGTTAACGTTAACGTTAGCAACATGGTGCAGTGCTTCGTACCTGACTCATCACTGCTCAGTCGGGCTGATGCATGGACCGGTGCATGGTCTGCTCTTGGACCACCATATTCAGTTTATTAATTTGCCGTGAATTAATACACAAAATGTTCATTAAATGCACAAAGAAGTACTCCTGGGTTAATGATTGATATGAATCATACAGTATGAAGGCTACAGTAGCCTAGCTAATGTTAACTAGCAGCATTAACGTTGCAAACCTCCCTGCTTAACTCACCACAACTTTGTAGGTCTTGTCCCTCATGCTGGCCCTTACAAAACCAACAAGCTGACTCTCGGACATACAACAGTCAATAATGTGACCCGATTTAAAGTGGCTTTCACCCCTTTGGACAATCACTAAAACATAATATATTTCATACCTTTGTTGCAGCATGTAGGCTAATGTTAGCTGCATTATGTAATGACATACAGTGTCGGAAATGCTAAAGGTTAGCCTGTCGGCTACCTGAAAAGTTTGTGTTTAAACTAACATGTACAGTGGTCTATTTGATAGTGTATTGGCCCTGACTAAGTTTGTGTGATGTATAAACCACAATCCTTGTTGATACAAGTACCAATATTCGTCAAGAAAGTTTTAAATCACATTAAGATTTTCGCCATAGGCAGTAAAAGACTCGGCCATCTTTGTCAATAATTTTCGCTGGGAAAGTTTCAAACTATGACCATAACAGCCTTTCCACCAATCAGAGGCATCACTGTGGGATTGTGGGATTGTTCAGGATTGTGGGTAATCAAGTACTTATCCAAGACATCGCGATTAAAAGACATTTATCTCAAAACAAGGTTAGTGCCCCATGAACTTTTGGCGTCTATATGAGCATATACAATCGCTTAACAGCCGTAGCTGGTTTTAAGTCTACCATGTGCAGTTACGTTTTTATGGCTTATACCCCAATTGTCAATGGAGAAATTGTATTGAATTCTTACTTCCGGCATCGGCTGTGGGCGGGACTGTGATGCTCTATTGGCCTGGCAATCAAAGGCTAGAGGTGTGTGTCTTCTTGTGTCTGTCAGTTCTGTCTTCTCAAAACCACAAGATTGTGATCGGATTCCAGTTGTGGTTAGCCTTGTCACAGACACAGTCAACAGCCAAACTACGCCCCATAGTAACTGGCAAATTAATCAATGAAATCCATAAGAAACTTTGCTGCTGACATGAGTTTACATACCCCAATGTGCATGGCCACACATGTAGAACCCAGACCTCCTCCAAGGCCAATCACTGTATCTCTCAAAATTAGTTTACGTAAAACTAGGCTAATTGTGTTGAGCTACCCAGTGAAATGGAACCACTGCAAAATTTAACTGGTTCTTATTAGCCCTCATCACAATTTATTTATCATTTACTGCCGCCTTAGCTTGGGGCCACAACTTAATTGTCTCCTTCCCATACCTTAATAACTTAACTACGCAAAAGGTCTAGGGGTCAACCTGCCACAGTATCTTCAATAAAAAGGAACTTGATAATGAACAGCTCTAGCACACTGTAGAGCTTGCTACATGAAGACAACCCCTGACAAAAGAGCTTCTTAAAATTCTTTACAGTGCAAGATGTGGCAACAATATCTGAAAATCTAAAATCAACTTTTTAACCATCAAATTGCAGGCCATCACACACATTTAATAATACTGGCTTAGAAAAAGAATATGTGGCTAAGTCACTGAGCCTGTCATGTACCAGTACAGTAAAGGAACTCCGCAAGCACCTGATACAAGCCTCTTGTGGCAAATCCTCCCTCTAGAAGGGGCAGTTTAAGCAAAACCAAATAAATTGACCAAAAACAAAATTGTGTCATCTTTCTGACTACACAAGACACAAATGGCATAATGAAACACACAGCACAAGCGAACACAAATCTAACCAAAACACTGAGTAAAGTAACTTTGTAAGTTTTCATTTTCATCTTTTCATTTCAAAACATATATCAGTAGTTTTATTAATATGACTTTCTTTAAATAAAAAATAAAAATAATAATAATAATAATAATAATAATAATAATATGTTGACACTAGTGATACTGGCATCGGGGATTGGGCCGATACTGGGCCCATATACTCGTACTCGTAAAAATTCCCAGATACCACCCACCGATACTTAGTTTCCCGTAAATCACTGTAGCCGCTACACTTTCATGAAGCCTACTCGGGAACGTTTATTTCAGTCTTGCACTTGAACATACAACAAGCAACATTCATGTATCTGCATTGAATCTATGCAGCTAATACCCTCGTATGGTTTTCTGTTTTAACTATAGCTCACCTAAACTATGCGTGAGTGTAACCCTAGTTGTTGTTGTACGTCGCTGGTGTAGTGTAGCTCTGTACTTCGCGCTAGATAAGTAGCCTAGCACACAAAACAAACTCCATGGGGTTTCTGTTTCAGTAGATAAATGTGATTTGTTTGCATAGTGTTTTGTTATCACACATTTTGGACATTTATACTGAGAAATGTTACTTTCCCTGCCTTTATTTCAGTCCAGATCGTCCTGTTAGTTATCATTATATGCTCCAAAACCAAAGTCAGCACCAATGAAGGAACATGTGACTGACTGGAAATCCGACAGGTGTCTCTGATTGCCAGCAAGTGTTGCCCATAGACAGTAAAGGTGTTGCCTCCAGCAATATGGCAGCCGCGTTTATAATGCTACCTAATAGAACTCGACGGACAATGCAGTATCTAGCTTTCTAATATCGAGGTCTAGAACTACGTAGGGTCACATGGGATCATGTTTTGTTGCCCTATCAGATTTTACTGAGAGAGACAGTGCAAATAGTCTAATAATATGTTTAAAATATGGACACAGTGCCAGTGTGGAGGCTTATTTTAGACAGAATTGTTTGTTTATTTTTTTTGTTTTAAATAGCCTGCTATTATACATTTTTATTTGATACTCATTATTATTTATATTTTAGGCTTATTGTAACAATCAGAGCAGAGAAGAAAATTCATTGCAATTTCATGCTAGTTATTTTGTGGTAGAAATATCGGTATCGGTATCAGCAAATACACACATGTAAATACTCATACTCGTATCAGTTTGATAAAAAAATGGTATCGGGACATTCTAAAGCAAACTATTAATCTAAAATAGGATTTCAGTCAGTTTAGCAATACATGTAAATAACGGTTAAAAGCTAAGCCAAACTCAACATAGCTAACGTTACTAACTAGACTCCAAGTGCATTTTCGTCCTCCCATGATAGGCTTAAGCACACTGATGTTCTTCTTAAGTTTTCTTATTATTATTCCTTTCAGCCCTCTTTTTTGGCCAGCTCCTGTTCCTAGACCTTTTCAGATATCGCCACCGGTCCAACTCTAGAACGTCCGGCCAGAACTGGTGTAGTGTGGAAGATGACCCTTGTCATTCTTCCACCGTATTGAATTTAATAGAAAGTGAAACCAGGCCTAAACTTTCAGGTTGCAAATTTTGTCCGATCTTTACAAAACTTGACGTATATGTTCCTCAAACCAAGCTTCACAAAAGTTACCAGAAGGATTTTTGAAATCATTTGCCCATCACAGCCAAACGAAATTGGCAGCATAGCAGCCAAACAGGAAATAGGCCATATCTCAAGAACACTTTTACACATGGACACCAAACTTGGTACATGAACTTGAGACTTCAATGTGAGGATGCAAAAGAAATTTGATGCCTTTTGACCCCTAGGGGACACAGCAATTAGCCAAGACTGAGATACTGCTGGAATCCTTGGATCAAGCCAAGTTCAACACACCCTATGATGTCAATTTTCATCAGAATGGACCAGAATATTTTTGCGTAAGCGAAACTAAATTTCTTAAATTTTGTCCGATGTGGGGCAGCCGTAGCCTACTGGTTAGGGTTTCAGGCTTGTAACCGAAGGGTTGCTGGTTCGATCCCTGACCAGTAGGAAAAATGTGGGCGGGGGAAGTGGTTGAGCACTGCTCTCCCATGCCCACATCCACGGCTGAAGTGCCCTTGACAGGGCTCTACAGTGCGCCCATTTCACTCGCACATGCGAGTAAAAATGATGCCGTGCGAGTGCAAAAAAATATTTAGGCGCACTGGTGCGAATGACTTCTAACCATGTCAATGTTTGTCTACAAAATACACCACAACATCGAGAAACATTACTGGTGCAAATCATAGAATCACGTCGCGAATGCAGCATAAAAACTACACCTCCCTTCAACGTTAGCAGTTTCGCGTTGTGACTCGCTAGTAGTCGTTTCTATCAAATCCAAGAGCGTGCAAAAAAAGCGGAAAGTTAGACTAGCCAGCCAAGATGCAAAGATTGAAGAAATTAGTTCTTCTATCCACCGAATTCATTAGATATAGGAGGAACAGGATGAGATTCTGAGAATGCAGTGAGAGAAGGAAAGGTAACCTAACATGCCTTTTAGCCCAGTTGACGTATTGGCTGCAATATGCAAAATATAGCTGTAGCGAACCGGCACAAAAGTAGCCTCCCGTAATACTCCCATTTTATTCAAAGGTAGAACGCTACTGACAACTCCAGGCTTCCACGCATGCTTGTTTGTTTACACCGAATACAAGCTGAAGTGCAAAACGAAAGTAGGCCTAACGTTTGCCTACTGCCCCTATCAATGCAGATATTTCAAATAAAAACTAAAAGTATAAAACATATATCCTTGATTAGCCTATGTTGGGTTTTGTGGAAGAGAAAATGGACTGTTTTAGTAGTAGTATTAGGCAGTATGCAGTCAGATAGGTCACCATGGGCATATTTGGTTTAGCTATAGATGGATTCACAAAAAAATAAATTAGCCTACATTTGGCAGGACACTTGATATACAGGCTAAATGCAAATATGGCAATGTATTATATTATTTTACATTAACAAAATGTAGGAAAATAGAACAGACTGAAAATAAAGTTGGCACTGATCTTTAAAATCCTGTTTCCTGTAGCCTAAATGTTGTCAGTCATTCTTAATATTCGCAATTGGTGCATTGGCATGTTTAACTGTTAGCTGCAGTATAATGTTAGATTATGTGTAAGTTAAGTACAGAACCGACTGTGCGCCCAAATTTTACTGTGTGCTGTGTGTGTTTCACTAATTCACAGATTGGGATAAATTCAGAGACCAAATTTCATGTATCGAAACAAAACTTGGTACAAGGACTCTAGACTCCATGGTGAAGACACGCATACATTTTTGTCCCTTTGACCTTTAGGAGGTGCTGCTACTAGCATCATTTTGGCATTTGGGATGTGCATTAATGCAGGTAACCTTTGACCCTTATGCCCAACGTTGAAAAATGAGGTACCTTTGGAATCATTGGATCAAGTCAAGTTCAACGCACCATATTTCACTGTCAGCTCCTGTTGGTGACCCGCACATGAGCAAGAACTTTTTAGTTCCTCGAAAATGCATTCTAGTTATTCTTTTGAGACCAAAAACAGATAGACATGAGGGGAAAATATGGATGCCTTTGTATCTCTGCCCTTATAAAATCGTATCACTAAGACATTTTCATACAGATCTGTTCAGTCAGTGACAGAAATGAGCTACTGTCGAGCAAGACTGGTGGGGCAAATGGTCCTGTCCAAACAAAATCTGCCCCAAACGTGCGCCAAAATAATTTCAATTTAGCATCAGTATATTAACTGTTGCAATAACATACAAAAAATGTGGAAGTAATTCACGCATCTGCTGAGAAAAAATATGGAGTGCAATGTGGAAGCTCAGGCTGAACCCAAAACAGGCAACGCAAATGGAAATCTGAGGAAATAGGGACGTGTCACAGCAGCCATAACGGCCGGCTCATGAAAACTTGATCACTGCATTAGCTTTAGCTCTTATGGCATATGGTAGCCTACACAAAACGTGCCAAATGTCATCACAGCCGGCTAGCAAAAACGGAATTCTGAATTCCAAAACAAATACACTCTTTGCATTAATTCGCAAGTTGGGGTTAAACAGTCGACCTAGTACAAGTCGTAGTTGTCTGATATGTTAACTTTAACGTTACAAGCTAGAGAAAATGAACCATGGCCCGCTAATATTGGCTAACTCCTCATTAGCTAACCGTGCTAGCATTAGGCCTGGGCTCAGTTCAGGTTCAACTTGACTCCCCCCAAAAAGAATCCTATGGCTTCTAAACTGGAGAAGTAAAATCGGAGAAGTAAAATATTTTTAAATGCGTCAATGATACACTTTATCCATGTATATTTGAGGCTCCATGAATTACACCGATTGAGTTAGTAGCTAGTTAGCTTACGTTAGCCAGCAATGTCTCATTGATTCTTTCACATGGCTGAATCATCTCTGTTATAACGTTAATCAGTTAAAATAAAACTACAACATTCAACGAGTGTATTGAAAAATTAGCCGGTCACAGTAGTTCCCTGTTTAACGCTAACGTTAGCATTTGAGCTCAGTGAAAGCTCATTAGGCATTAGGTTAACGTTAATACTCAGGCCCAAAATCTCACACGGTCAACGTTAGCTGGGAAAGCATGCCAGTTGACACATACCGATGTGGCTCAATGACTTGATGTTACAGTGCGTTTGCAAAGTTGTCGGTTCACCTGGGGATTCTTACAATAGGCTACACTAAATTTGATAATGTGACACTGTCCATAATCCAGCTAAAACTTGGACCAAATTAATGTCATACAGTTGCTGCCTTATCGCTATAATTGTTTTACTGCCTTATCGCTAGCTAACTATCCATGGGCTGTGCTAACACATTTTCCAAGTGACAAATAACGCGCTGAAGTGGCCCAGATTAAACCAACTTTTAACACTATTTAAGGCCGTATAAAAAAAATCTACCTGATCAAACGAATGCATTGGTGATCGTAGAATGAAGTATTACAAAACGACTAGAAACTGGCTCACATTAGGAATCATCATTACTAACCAACTTGTGGGCCATGGATATTCTAGCCAACGCTACCAGCAACTGGGTTTGGCAAGCAAGTCTTTCAAGGCGTTGAATGTTTAGGGGATATCGGCCAATCGACAAACTTCTAATAATGTTACGTCCTAGTATTTCTGCAATTGAACAGCTAACTTAGTCGACAGACGTTACAGCTAACGTTAACGAACGAAAATCATGAAACTTATGGGAATTGCGGATAAAACAGTCAACACACTTTCTTAACGAAATACCCAGAGCCACATTGTTAGGACATGACATTACCTACAAGCTGCCTGCCGGACTGTACCTTCTCCTAATCAACGCGAGCTCACTAGCAGCTAAAGTTAACCAAATTAATACTTTACTTGATGTGGTAGCTACCTTACCCACAATGTGGCTAACAACAGCTAACGTTAGCTACACAGACCCTCACCCGGCTAACCCATCAACTCTCACGAGACGTAACGTTAGCTACGAGGCCTGTTTGCCTTTCACGTAGTTCATCAACGTAAACTTAACAGGGACAACTTACCTGGGATTAGTAAGATGTGTTGATTCAAACAATCAAATATGGAGTTTGACCTCAGTTTGTATAGGAATTGCGGTTAGTTTTGAAAGCAGTGTCAAAGCACGTCTTGGGTCCAAAGGGAAAGTGGTGCTCAAGGGATAAGGACTGTTAGCCTGCTAGCTCACTGACACTTAATGTTTAAATCCCTCGTAGCGTGCAAAGGCAAAAAACTGTCAAGGTAAAAAATGGACAAATACAGTATTCTCAAATTACTACTGACAACTTATTTGCATCCAGAATAAGCCTCTCGACTGGAGGTCCATGTTTAAGGCGCGGATGGTGACGGATTGCCGGTAAAATCTCCACGCTAGCCTGTTACTGCACGGTGTTCAACAGAGCCATGGTGCAATGCCTTCCTCTCCTTGAGTGTATGGAGATGGAAATATACTTCCGGGTTATTCACGTTTGTGACCTTTAACGTCAGTCATGTGATAGTGAACAAGTGACAAGAAAAAGATAGTAGGTCAAATGCAAACATTTGACTGTCTAGGCATGGTAACTATGAGTTTTTGTAGATTCATATATTTATAGTTGTTGTTATTAAGGTTATGGTTATGGATACACTTTTGCCAAAGCAACATACAAATACAAAACAATATAATAGCCTATAGCCTATAGGCTACTTAAATTTAACAGGGAACAAAAAATGTTGGTCAGACTATAATAAGGAGAATAGCAATAAACAACAATGTCAATTCAATCAATAGCCTAATGAAATAAACAATGAAAACGAGGGAAAAAAGCAATAATAAACAATAATGTCCATTCAACCAATAATATAAAAACAATAACATGGTAAGACTACATTAAAGAGAATATCAATAATAAACAACAATGTCAAATTAATCAACAGCCTAATGGAAATAAAACAATATTATACAACGCATAAGAAGCGCTTAATGAACTAAGTATAAGTATACAGTGCAACCGGAAAGTTTTCAGACCCTTTCAAGTTTTCCACATTTTGTTATGTTTCAGACTCATCTTAAAATGGATTACATTTTTTCCCCCTCATTAATCACATACAATACTCCAACACTCCACACAAAAAATAGGTCTTTGGAGTGTTTTTTAAATTTATAAAAAATCGAAAGACTGAAATATTACATTTAGCCTACATAAGTATTCAGACCCTTTGTTATTTTTTTCATTTTATTTGTATAGCGCTTTTCAAAGACCCAAAGTCACTTACAGAATGGGGAAACAAAGAAGGACAACAGTACCACATACATACACATACACACACACACACACACATACATACACAAGAGCAGCAATGAATTGATGAATAAAAAGTAAATCATAATGGTACGAACATCGAATACAAGAGCAACTAGATGTACCGCAGAGCGGTACAAAATATGACCGCCGCCCAGTCCAGCACATTTTTTCCACAAAAAGAAATCACGCTGAAAGGCCTATATGATTCTAACTGTCTCACTAAATTGCATAATCCACACTCAATTCTCACTGGTATCTGCTAGACAACAAGTACCAAAACATGATTAGTTCATAGACTTCACATGTAAAATTAATTTTATACAACCCCACCTCCATCTTGCCTGTTCATAATTATGAGAAATTCTTGATTGTTTGTGTTATGTTTATGTTATGTGTGTGGGTGTGTGTGTGTGTGAGTGTGTGTGTGTGTGTGTGTGTGTGTGTGTGCGTGCTTGTGTGTGTGCCTGCGTATGTGCCTGTGCATGGAAGCGTACATATGTCTAGTGTGTGAGTATGTGTCATACGCAGTGCCGGCCCAAGCCTTTTGGGGGCCCTAAGCAGAATTTGATTTGGGGGCCCCCTCCCACAACGCAGTCACCTGTGCTTGGCGATAATTGACAACTTCACACTATAATGTCATATTATAAATTAATACAGTGAGGTTATGTATTAATACAGCGACTGATTATGAACTACTGTCCCCCTGGACACAGATGCATAAGGACCCTCTCCCCCTACCCTCTTTGTGCAAATGTGGGTACAAACGTGTGTGTGTGTGTGTGGGGGGGGTTAGATGTGATTTCCTGTATTCTGGTGCATTTTTGGGATGGTCAGCTGGAGTAGGGCAGTACCTAAATTTGTTCAGATTCATAGCCTTTTGCTTTTTGACTTATTGGTAGTGAATTCACACAACTACTTGGGGTTCAGGGTCCCTTGACCTCTTGGGCTCGGTAGGCTCATTCAGTAATCCATCCTTACTCACATGCCAAAAATGTTTTGGGGCTCCAATCTAGACTTCTGGCCCCATGTGCTTGGTAAACCAATGTATTAATATAGTTGTTATTTACACCAACCCTGTCACCTTTTAATCTTAGAGGGTACTAAAATCACAGATTTATTTGAAACATTCATATCCAAAGTGAAGCACTAAGGGTGGTTTACTGAAGTTGAATTGACAAATAACAAAATACAACAGCATTTGTATTTGTTGTAAACAAGTACATCAGTTTAATGACTTGTTTTTCAACAGATTTGCTGAACAAATCCGCAAATGTGCATTAAATGAGCAATTTTCAACTACAAAATAAAAACAAAATAGACAAACATTAATAATCAAAAATAAAATGTCCCAAAAAATAGATAATTATTCCTACTTCGTTCCTGGTTTTTAGGCATCTGCAACTCTGCAGTGGACGAACCTGCAATGATTAAATAAATACATAAATAAATAAAAAAAAAACGATGTTAAATGTGTCGTGTTATATTAACAGGCTATGTAACCATTTGCCATCAAGAAAACCTCACCTTCTGGTAGGTAGAGTTAGGTAGAGGTAGAGATGTGCTCCAAAGGACTTCAACAGTGTCTCTGAAAAAAAAAAAAATATTGCATAAGTGCATAGTTGATCGAGCAGAATGAGTTTATTTTGCTATCATTACTTACACTCAAATAACAAGCAATTCCACATGTAACAATTCATATTCTATTGGCAAATGAGGCATAATCAAAAGAGTATACTTAATTGCAGTATGGTGAACGCTTAACATGGTGATCTACTGCAGCCTAAATATTAGGGTAGCATCGCTACATCACTTGCCACTATCTTAATCAAATGTAAATTTATTTTCATCACAGAAGTCTCCCCACCCAACATGGTATATTTTCTCAAATACTACCATCTCTCTCCAAAGATCTTAGAGCAGAGCGCACGTACTGTTCCATCTTTGCCTATGAAGCTGGAACGTTACCGATGCCCAGAGTCGCACTAGTCAGTGGGTTGGGTTGGGACTGGGAGCCTGGGCTTAGTCTGTTGTTGCTATCAGACTTACCACTATGTCACATATTATAGAGCAGTAATAAACTATCAACACTTTCAGGTGCGAAATCAGAAACAATCCCTCTGTGGTAAATTTGCCTTCAGCTACGCTTTCATGTAGCTACTGTAGTGCTAATGTCCACTTCAGTCAGCTAGCTAACTTTAATTTACGACATAATAAGCCCACCTAGAGCTAGGGTACATGCTTGATTGAACATCCAAAACAATCCCAATATCCTTGACATCTGAAATACATCTAGATAAATATATATTAATAGGAGACATTTCTCTGTTGATGGCGGAGATTTAGCTCTGGTGATGGCTTATATTAGATCGATCATGACAGCTAGCTAGCTACCTCAAGCACAAAACATACTGTAAATAATCATGCAAAACATACCTGTATCTTGCTCGTTTTTCTCCTCCTCTGTCATTTTCTTCGTTCTGTTTTCGGCACCAGAGGGATACGTCCTTTTTTGTGACTTGTCTGAACATTACCGTCTCTTCCGATTGTTGAACTTGATGCAGTGTCTGCACGAATTTTATATGCACCCGAGGTGTCTACTTTATTCTAGGTATGATGACATAGCAACCGTTTGCGGCGAACATTCCATCTAAATAATATGTTCCAAACTGCGTGGTACTGTTAATATGCGTGTCCTGCTATATCCACTCCTCTCCACCTGGTGGAAGTATGTGTTTCCTGAATACGACCGTAATTACATCGAGCACAGACCCCCCGAGGCGTTAGGCATACGTGATTTCAGCCCTGAGGTGTTTTCAGGTCATCGCAACGTTCTGAAGATTCGTGTGGCTTTCAATCGGTCGGCGGGCTTCGTCTAAGCTTCGGACACTAATGAAAGGTAGGTGGACATAAATACACACCTTTTATCTTGTTACTGACGAAATTTCACCGAAATCCATGGAGGAGAAGGTACTTTACTAAATCGCGGAAATTCGGTAGTCACATTTGTGGCGGGTAGATTAGCGAACGTCCTGGCAGATGCATTGCAGGTGTCATTCTAATTAACATCGTCTTGATTTAACTCATTCTCGCTGTGTTTTTCTTAAAATTATCACTGCTGATATCTAGTTTAATATCTCATGGTTTTCCTGACTTATACTTGTTAAAATGTTAACATAGTTTACATAATTTCGAATTAGATTACTGAGGTAGGCTACTGATTAAGTTACTGATTACTGAGATTAGCATGACTTGATATAATTCTCGCTGTGTTTTTCTTAAAATTATCACTGCTGCTATCTAGTTTAATATATCATGTTTTTCCTGATTTATACTTGTTAAAATGTAACTCCATCCCTTTCTAAATCCATAGGCTAAGACTTGATATGAGAGCTAGGTCCGGGCAATTCCAATGTGGATTTGACAGAAAGTGAAGAAGCATAGTGTTATTTAGATCTTTCATGCACCTTTCATGTAGTCTCTAGCTGAACACAGCAAATCCCAAATATATAATATAGTTATGTGTGCATAATTTAGATAAGATAAGATGGTAGCCTACTTTATTCAAATTCAAGATTAAATTTAGTGGCATTTCATTGGATCTATGAATGTGATCAAAAAGTTATGCTTGCTTGTTGTCTGCAACATTGATATGCAATATGTACAATTGAGGGGCTTTCTAGCCTAATAATTGATATTATGTCTTCACAGCTAATTATGAAAAGGAGAAAGGGCCCCAACACACAGCCAGGTCTAGCCAGACAGCACCTCCTGGACAAGTACTGTAATGTACCACCTCCTCAATTGATCCAAAATGGACATATTCTCTATGTTTATGTCACAGCTGGGGAATCCAGCAGAGCTAAAACTGCAAGAGAAATGATTAAATACATACCAGAAATGACCGAAGATCAGGCAAAAGCTAAAGTGAAGATCCTTGTTGAAAAGACTTTAAAAAAATACAGAAAGCTAAGTAATGAACAAGAATTTAGTCAGTTTGAAGGAATATGTAGCCGAAGATTTTGTGGAATCTCCACTACCACCACAGCTCCCCGAGCAAAGTTTCCTGCTGAACAAGTTCTGAAACATAGTCCGCTGAAGACAAGACAGGTTGCTAGAACCAATTGTCCTTCTTGTATCAGATATAAGGAGTCTCTGAAAAACATGAGGCAGAAACATCTGCAGATGCAGAGAAACAAGTACCTTGCAATTAAGACACTCAGAGCACGGCAGAAAAAGGGAGCAATAAGGATACTTAATCAGAAACTGAAAAGAAAAGAAAAGCAAATATCCGACTTGAAAAACCTGTTGAAATCGCATGAGGATGAAACCATCGCTAAATTAAAGAAGCAATACAAAATTAAAGAAAGAAGTTATATGCGCCTGAAGAAATCTCTTACACACATGAGGAGAGAGGTGAAATCAAATTCTGTTGATGAGGTGGAACAAAGATGCTGCGAGTTAGAAGAAAGAATTAATTCATTGAACAGTGAGATTCTTGATCTTCAGGTTGAAAACCTTGCTTTGAGAGAAAAAATCCAGGATTTGGAAAGTGAAAAAAAGTTAACAAAAACAGATGCAAAATCATATTCAAATGAAATGCGACTGATGGTGTTTGACGCGATATCCAATCAGGTGCCTACTGCCAACATCCACAATTTAATTCAAAAGTTTGGGCTGCGTTTCAACATTAGTTTAAGTGATGTGCCAAAAAGGGCTACTGTGGAAGCCATGACCAGAGAACTGGGGGCCATAAGTGACCTCCAGACTGCCGAAGCACTTTTAGCCAACACACACTGTACCCTTGGTTTTGATGCAACCACACAGGAGGGAGTCCACTTGAACAGCATACATTTCACCACCAAAGAGAACTGTTATGTTGTTGCTGTAGATGAACTTCCAGGAGGCTCTGCTGAGGATTACCAGATCCATATTTGTGACTCCGTTAGTAACCTTGCAAATGTTTACTGTCATTTTTTTGAGGCAGACTATGAAATCATTCTTCAAAAAATGATAGGGAATATATCCAACACGCTCACTGACCGCTGTGCTGCCAATCATGCGGCCATTCGTTTAGTCTGTGCGTCCTGGAACAAGGCCTTAAATGAGCTTAATTGCAACCTCCATCCTCTGGAAACAATCGCTTCAAAAACAAAGTGTACTCTTAAGGAGATTGAGAAGTCCATGGGGATTGCTGGGAAAATTAAGGGGAAAGAGTGCATTGGGGCCAACATTGTAGTTCAGATTAATAAAATGAGGTACATGGATGGCAAGGGTGACCCTCGTGGCTTTAAGATCTTTTTGAATGACAAAAATCTCCCTCTCGGCCTCATACCACGGTACAGAGGTAATCGCCTGCACGTTCTATTCCACATATGTGGGATATTCTCAAGTCACCATTCTGATCTGAAGTCTTATCTCTGTGGAGGAACATCTTGTGGAGGCCTTCGTGCTTGCATACTCGCAGACTTCGACTCTACTGCTGGACAGGTCGAAATGCAAGTTCTGGGGTTGCTGGGGAAATTGCTGACTGGACCCTGGATGACCAAGTTCTACACCGGTGCAGATGACGAAACGGATCACATTCAAGGTATTGAAATTATTAAAGAGACTGTACAGAATCTGAAAGACCAACTATGCTCGCCCGATGAATTCCTCACTCGCACAACAGACTACTTCGGAAATCAGTTGAATGTTTCAGACAAAATCCTTCAGAAATTACAACAACCACCGAAAGACATGGTCATGTTCACTGACATGATGGAAGGCTGTCTGAGAGCGGTCATTTCAGTCCTTGAAAGACAGTATCGGGAATACTTTGTTGATACATGGACAGTAACGGAGAAAATAAAACAAGAGACAAGCTCTGCAAGGTCACACAACATGGATGCTGAGGAAGTGATGGGAATGTTCAGCGCATTAAAGAAGAAGGCACCAAATGCCACCATCTGTTACATGTCATGCAAAATGAGAGCTCAGAAAAACAAGACCGTTGAATACTTAGACAGTTTAGACAAGAAAGAGCAAGAAGTGGTCATCAAGAGGGCTGTGAGGCTGGGTGTAGTACAAAGAAGAAAGAGGAGGAAGAAGCAAGGAGAGCTGCAGGAGGAATTACACAAACGTCAAGCCACAAAAGAAAGAAAAAGAAGCCAACAAGAACGGAAAGTGTTAGAGAAAAAGATTGAAGAATTAGGTGCAGACAAAATTGAGGAAGCGTTTCCAGAGCTCACAGAGGAGAAAGTGAGCGTGATCAAGGAGTTATTGGGTGGCAGAGGGGTGGGGGCATTTCTATGTCATGCGTGGGATTTGGATGGCAACAGAGTCATTTTCAATGGAAAAATTGAGACTTTTCATGCTAAAAAAAAAAAATACACTGTTGGCTATTGGTCCGTGAACGAGGAGGGCTATGAAGTTGATGCACATGACACTGATGTGTCCGTCTATGCAATGGCAGCAGATATCATCTTAGATGACTTGGTTGTGCAATAGCCTGTCTGAACTAACACTTAAGTCTGCATTAAGTCTGCTACTGGTGAACAAGGAGAGAGAAAGAGGGGGAGGGAGGGAGAGAGAGGGGGGGGAGAGAGATATGAACACTTAAGTCTGCACAATCACACAGAGAACTTGTATATTTGTTGTACTGATCATTCATTGTTAGTATAAAAAAAAAGGAATATGTGAACTGAAGAAAAGTGAAATTAAATTGTTCAACTCTTGGGGAGGAGGAAAAAGGGTAAATTGAACACATGAATTAACAATTGATGTGTATTGTTTTGTCTTTGTTGTGTCAAATAAATGTTTTTGAATATGAATGAACGCTTATAGGCTATTAATTATAGTTGTTTTCAGTGAGGTACAGTGAGCCTGATGCCCATTCGAATTAGAATGGTAAATTGTAATGATTTAATTTGAAAGAACTAACAAAAATCTACCTTCGTTTCAAATTTCATGCAAATATCTGATAAAATGAGGAAGTTATCAGCAAAAACATCTAAATAGTATGAATTTCCGGTCACATGATTTCTATTGTAATTAATGTATTATATTTTAATATAATCACCGATATTATATATATCATAACTTTCTCAATCCTCAACTGATTTACACAATCCAGGTACCATTGTAAAGGGAATTTTCAGCTGTGATTTTCATGTAATCCATTTTGAGTTTAGGGAAGTTTGAAAAATTTGTCATCATACCTATTTATTCGCGTGACTCAAAGGCTGGCAGACACAGTAGCAGTAGGCAGGCATATTGATCATGAAATCATAATTTTCTTGATTTGAATGATAATTGTTTCATTTATTCATTCATTGATGTCACTTGTTTAAATTATTTATTATGTAATAAAAAAAAAAAAGAAACTCGATTGGGGGCCCCCTGGTGGCCAGGAGGCCCCAAGCAGCCGCTTAGTTCGCTTATGCCTCGGGCCGGCCCTGGTCATACGTATGATTACTGTGAATGTGTGTGTGTGTGTGTATCTGTTTGTGCACATGTGTGCACATGAACTGGGTTAACATGACCCCTGGAGGCAAATATACGGAAAAAATGGTCATCCTAGGTCCTACAGTTCTCAAGATATTCACAGAGAACTGTGTCTGGCCTACCCTCCTTTCAGGGGGTCCAGTCCAGCGGGGGGGCTTCAGATCAAAACGAAAAATGACAGTTCCATGCTATCCATGTGGGGGTACATGCCCACCAAGTTTTGTGTACCCCGGTCTTTCAGTGTCCCGGGAATCCTTGTTGGTGTACGTCACTAAATGTACACATAAATTGTTTTATTGTAAGGCCCCCCATGAACGAAAGTACACAAAACTTGGCATGCATTCGGAGGGTGTCATAATGATCCTACACTTTCAATTTCGTGCAGTTTTGACTATGTCAGCCAGAGATATTGTGATGAAAACACCTAATTTTTTGCTTTTTAATTTTTAACTAGGTGGCGCTATACATGAAATAAGTGGTAATGGGATGGGTTGACATGGCCCCTTGAGATCAACATACAAAAAAAAGGTGGACCTCCTAGGCCCTACGGTTCTCGAGATATTCACAGAAAACTGTCTCCGGCCACCTACAGGCCAGTTGGTGTATAGTAACATAAATTAATTTATTGTGTGGCCCCCCATGAACGGAATTCCACGAAACTTGGCGTGCATTCAGAGGGTGTCATAATGATCCTACACTTCCAATTTCATGCAGTTTTGACTATGTTAGGTCACAGATACCTGCGATTACAACACCTCATTTTTACTTTTTTGTGTTTAACTAGGTGGCGCTATACATGAAATGAGTGGTTATGGAATGGGTTGACATGGCCCCTTGAGATCAACATACAAAAAAAAAATGGTCCTCCTAAACCTTACGGTTCTCGAGATATTCACAGAAAACTGTGTCTGCCCTACCCTCCTTTCGGGGGGTGCAGTCCAGCGGGGGGGCTACAGATCAAAACAAAAAACGATGGTTCCATGCTATCCATATGGGGTTACATGCCCACCAAGTTTCGTCTACCCCGGTCTTTCAGTGTCCCGGGAATCATTGACGGAAATTTGGACATGCGAAAAAGAAAAAAAAAAAAAAAGAAAAAAATCTGACTAAACCTATATGACCGCCGCTTCGCTGCGCGGCGGTCATAATAATGGAATGAGGAATGAGTAATAATAGTACAGACATCCAAGACAAGACAGGAGCAATAACAGTCACAATGGGGGTCGAGTTGTGGGGGAGGGTGGTGGGGTAGGGGGAGGGGGTGACGGGGTATGAGGAGGGGAGAGGGAAAGGGTGGGGATGGTTATGGTTATGGGTAGGGGAGGTCGTAGGCTTGTGAGAAGAGCTATGTTTTTAAACAGGATTTGAATGTGGAAAGTGAGGGGGAGTCACGGACAGATTGGGGAAGTGAGTTCCAGAGTCGGGGTGCTGCTGAGGAGAAGGCTCTGTCGCCGAAGGTTTTGAGTCTTGATGGTTTAGTGATCAGAGTGAGTGTGGAGGAGGATCTGAGGGCTCGGGAGGGTCGATTGGGGGTGAAGAGTTTGGACAAGTAGGACGGGGCCAGGTGATGGAGGGCTTTAAAAGTCAGGAGGTTATGATGCTTGCAATTGAGCTCTGGTGCATCCTACTTCTATCAATGTCCTTGAAATGCTTCTACAACTTGATTGGAGTCCACCTGTGCCTAAATGAATTCAATGGAATTCATTAGGAGAGGCACACATCCCTTTATATAAGGTCTCACAGTTGATGGTAGCCTCCACTATTCTCAAATGGAAAAGTTTGGAACAACCAACAGTCTTCCTAGCCGCTCAGCCAAAGTAAGTAATCCAAGACGGATGGCCTTGGTCAGACAGGTAACCAAGGGCCCAATGGTCACTATGAGTGACATCCAGAGTTCTTTTGAGAGGATGAGAGAAGCGTTAAGGAGGACAAACATCAGTGCCGCTCATTGCCTGGTTTCTTCCACACACACCATTGGGAATTGTAGCCAAATAGTTCAGTCTTCGTTTAATCAGACCAGATGATTTTACTTCTCATGGTCTAAGAGTTGTTCAGGTGCTTTTTTGGAAACTCCTGGCAAAAAATGGCTTCCATCTCTACCATAAAGGCCTGATTGGTGGAGTGATGCACTGATTTTTGTCCTTCTTTACGCTTCTCTCATCCTCTCAAAGGAACTCTCTATGTCATTCATAGTGACCATTGTGTCCTTGGTTACCTGTCTGACCAAGGCCATCTGTCTCGGATTACTCAGTTTGGCTGAGCGGCCAGATCTGAAGACTGTTGGTTATTCCAAACTTTTCCATTTGAGAATGATGGAGGCTACCATGCTCTTGGGCACTTACAATGCTGCAGAAACGTTCTTGTATCCTTCCCCAGATCTGTGTCTGCACACAACCCTGTCTCGCAGGTCTACGGACAATTCTTTCGACCCTTATGGCTTGGTTTTAACTCTGACATACACCATCAACTATGAGACCTTATATAAAGGGATGTGATCCTCTCCTAATAAATTCCACCAGTGAATTCATTTAGCACAGGTGGACTCCAATGAAGTTGTAGAAGCATCTCAAGGACCATTGATAGAAGTAGGAGGCACCAGAGCTCAATTGCAAGCGTCATAACAAAGGGTCTGAATACTTGTGTAAATGGAATATTTCAAGCTTTTATTTTTTATAAATTTACGAAACACTTTTTTGTGGAGTGTTGGAGTATTGTGTGTAGATTGATTAGAAAAAAAAATGAATCCATTTTAAGATGAGTCTGAAAAATAACAAAATGTGGAAAACTTGAAAGGGTCTGAAAACTTTCTGGTTGCACTGTATATACTCTTTTGATCCTGTGAGGGAAATTTGGTCTCTGCATTTATCCCAATCCGTGAATTAGTGAAACACACTCAGCACACAATGAACACACAGTGAGGTGAAGCACACTAATCCCAGCGCAGTGAGCTGCCTGCAACAACAGCGGCACTCGGGGAGGTGTGCCTTCGTGCCTTGCTCAAGGGCACTTCAGCCGTGCCTACTGGTCGGGGTTCGAACCGGCAACCCTCCGGTTACAAGTCCGAAGCGCTAACCAGTAGGCCACGGCTGCCCAAGTAAGTGCATGTTGAACAGATATGTCTTTAGACCCCTCTTTAAAGACCCAAAACTATCACAGGAACAGAGAGCACTGGGCAACTCATTCCACCAACATGGAACCACTGAGGAAAAGAGTCTTGAATTTGACCTATAGCATTTATGACTGGTCAACACAACAGATGCTTATCAGAAGACCGCAGTGGGCGGTCGGGGATGTACATCTTGATCATTGAATTAAAATATCAAGGAGCAGATCCAGTCAGTGTCCTATAGGCCAAAGTGAGAGATTTACTAATTTATTATTAGTAGCCTATACCAAACAATGCACTGTGAATCTTGCTTC
Organism: Alosa pseudoharengus; assembly: GCF_046254945.1. Taxonomy (NCBI): domain Eukaryota; kingdom Metazoa; phylum Chordata; class Actinopteri; order Clupeiformes; family Clupeidae; genus Alosa; species Alosa pseudoharengus. The sequence goes on from NW_027468663.1 coordinate 27,942,223, forward strand.
ATTCAGTGTATCATAAAAGAAACATTTTGAGAGATCAAATCATTTACTATCTCTTACGGGTTGTAATTGCAATTTAAAGTTTTGAGCCATGCATGCTGAACCGATCGTTTATCCTAATGGAGTTCAGTTTCTTGCAAAACAAATATTGATTCAGTTTGATCACATCTAGAATTTATTTGTTTTTGATAACTGAGGGCCACGGATCTGCTAAATATACCTTCAGAAAACCCCATTTGAAGATATTTTGACAGTATATTTTCACTAGAAGCATTATTACAATTTCCTTAACCTTTTTGTCTGTGTTTACATTTCTTAGTACAGAATATTAACTTAAAGAAATTGCTCCAGCATGTGTTCATGTGGACAAAGCCAGAATAAATATTAAATAGTACAAATGAAAACTTTATTATGAAACTAGAAATAAAATTCCAAGGAATGACCAGCATGCAAATGCCAAAAATGAAATGTAAAATATAATTTATAGTTAAAACAGATTGTAGCAAAGGGAAAGAGTAGTGACCCCACCCAGTCTTGAACCTGGGTCTCCAAGAAACTTGCAGCTTGACTGCAACAGCAAAGAGCCAGGCCCGTTGGTATGGCAGTCAGAGTGCACTCAACTGTAGTGACGATACTCCGACACACTGCCCTCCCCTTCGGGAAGCTTGCCCATGCACTTCATGCACACTGGCATCCCTCGCCCAACCACCAGCCGTACTTCTCACATGATCCCAGGGTGGGAGAAGATAGATAGATAGATGGATGGATGGATGGATGGATGGACAATTAGATGGAATGCACCTTGCACCTATCCTTGTAGAGTGGCTAGTTGGGCAGAAACCATTTGATACAGGTCAAATCAGTTTAATTGGCTTTTTGAAGGGGCCTAGTTGAGCAGCTGGAGTTGATACAGGTGTAAATCAGTTTAATCAACCCTTAATGATGTCATAATGCCAATGCAAAGTCTATGGGGAAAAATAAGCTTGTTTTTTGTTAATATCTGAAACATGCCTAAGTGTCCTTTTCAAGACCTACGTTATTTTAATGCACTGTAATAATAATAATAATAATAATAATAATAATAAGACTTCGGATAACACACTCAGAAAAAAAAAGGTTCAATTTGGCACCAGAAAGGGTTCTTCAGAGTGATGCCATAGAGGAACCTTTTTGTGAAGCTTGAAGAACCCTTTTTTAATGGTTATTTGAAGAACCATTTTATAGAAAGGTTCTTTAAAGGGACACCAGGCAACGTTTTCGTGTTAATTACTCATCTTCGTAAGTCGGTATACTGTATGGTTAAACGACTCATTACAGGGCGAATGAAGACTCTCTCGCCCGCCCCTACTGCCTGTAGGAAGAATATCCCGCTTGCAAGTTCAGTGTATCGTACCCGGCGACCGAAGCAGTTTCAGTTTCCATCCTGCATCCACAGCACAGAGGGAGGCTAACGAAACGCTAGCGATTGTTGCAAACGTGTGTATAATGGCAGAGCCGGCGAAGAAGCAGCGAAAACCCTTGATGGAAGATGCAAAGAAAAGGAAAAGAGCTTCAGACCGAGCGAGGGGGAGTTTCGTAGAGAAAAAAGCATCAGGCTTGCCTGGGGTCCCTTTAATGAACCTCTAAATGTGCTTTGAAGAACCATCATTACTTTTTCATGCACTGTAATGAACTCTAGATAGTCAGATTAGTTAATTTCTTTTCAAAAGGTCGACATTTCTTTATTATAACCTCTTTATTCTAATATTTTGAGAAACTGATTTTGGGGTTTCCATCTGTAAGCCGTAATCATCAAGATTAAAGAAAAAATGGCTTGAAATATTTTACTTTATATCTAATGAATCTAGAATACCTATATGAAAGATTCACTTTTTGAAATAAATTAGGGGGGGAAATTAACTTTTCCACAATATTCTAATTTTTTGAGACCCACTTGTACTTGATGCCTCTGATATTTATGAAGTTGTCATGTGATCAAATGACTTGATATGATATTTCTATCATGACAATATATACAATATGGTCAGTATTTTCACATTTGGTATCCGCCATATTGGAATTCAAAATGGCCAACATCAGGTTTGGAAATCATGTCAACAGTTTACTTGACCCTGAAAATGAGGTGTTAGAACTTAAAAGATTATTTTTATCTTGTTTAAGCCCTTGATTTTGAAGTTCTACAATTCTATTAATGATGGCCATATTTGAATTCAAGATGGCAGCCACTAGGGGGCTCAATGTGTTGGGGTCCATTTAAATTTCTGATCACTGGGAGTATAACTGTGCCAACTAAATTGTGTGCATTCTGCAAAAACTAAACAATTCTGGTGCTTAATCATACTTAGCAGCTGTACTAAGAACATTATAGGCTAAAAGTTGCATTGCTTGCATGATAAAATCAATTAATTCCCAATAATGTAACTATAATCTGATTACAGATTTTCTATTGTAATCTGGGCTGAATATAGTTACTTGCTTTTTGTAGTCTGATTACGTAATCCAGATTACATGTAATCCATTACTACCCAACCATGCATGTCATGAACCATTTGAGTCACCAGTTGCACGCCACTTTTCAGAAGCCATCCACTCTGTCGGAGAGCTCAAATTTTTAGGAATAGATAGTCTCTTCTATTCGCAGGAGGAACAGTTCAAGACAAATGCCATAGTGCGAAGCGTGTTTGATTTATCTTAAAACACATCCACATGGGTTAAATTATAACTTTGACTTGACTTGCTTCCTATGAACTGTTTTTTTTATCTGAGATTGTTCTGATTATATATCCGATTATCCATCTATATTTAATATTCACTTGATTATTGTTAATCTTTTTTCCTTATGTTTTTCTTGTTTTTCTATTTTTCCTGTGATTTTGAATTTTATTTGATTATCTTGGGTCAGGCTGTCTACTTTACTACTGTAATGAGCCTGAGGGCTCTCACATCTCAACTCTTTGAGCCTACACTTCAACCTACCTAGCGGTCCTAAATAAATCAGGCCTATACATTTCCTTAAAAGTATAATAAATGGCTACTTTTTTATGCATTTCCACTATCATTTTTTAACAGTATAACTTTGGCCATTCCAAGCAGAAATCAATTATGTTACCCGTCTATTTGCAAGGTATCAAAAGCTAATTAGCATAAATTAGCATAATAGCCTATATTGATCATATTATAAGAGCTGCTTGGCCAAAATGGACAATGTTAGTATGTTTTTAGGGGTTACTGGAGATGCTGAGTCCATATCTGACATTTTCAAGATTCAAAATCACTATTTAAACTTGGTTTGGTCACATTTTACTCTCATTAAGCTGATTTTGCTGAGTTTTTTTGTACAATTTAGACTTTAGATTTTTGGAGGATAGGGCTGTAGCGATATACAGTAGGGCTGTAACGATACACCAACCTAACAATTCGATTCGTATCACGATTTTTGACCCACGGTTTGATACGAACCTTGATTTTTCTTTTTTTGGAGGGGGGGGGGGCTAGACATTTTAATAGCCTACCTTAGAACACCAGAGGATTACAATGTAATATATCTCTATTATTTTATATCCTGATATAAAAAGAGAGAATACTGAATGTCTGATATTTATGACCGCACACTCAGCTGTCTGGTTGAAGCCTGGAAATATTGTAAACAAAGTAGCATAGTTGGCTAGCTTATCCTAGTCTATTGATTGGACTGTTCAGTTTCCTCATGTGTGTTTAAGGTAATACTGTTCTCCTTGGGACAAGCCTTTTGGGAAACATTGGTATTGAGATGATTCAGTTCTCCCAGAATCCCCAGCGCGAAAGATCGTGGGAATCTCAAGCACAGTCCAGCACGCTGGCGTTGCACAGCTCCCCCAACAGGCCATTGCCATCCTCGGCGCGGGCGTTCCCACATTCAGTCCAACAATTAGTCTCTGGCACTGCCACACAGCAGGTGGGGTGCACACACCGCAAGAGCCCTACTCACCCTGGGGAACCACAACCACCAGCGGCCCAATGCGGGGCGTGCTAGCAGTCACCTGGTCTGTCGCCTCTCGTCCCCAGCTCCCTTCAGAGAACGCCCTCAGGTCGCACTTTCGCAGTGTGCACCACCGCAACGTTCCTCCAACACCTGGCGGGGGCTAGCCTCCACTGCCACAGACTCCACGGCGCTGAGCACCGTAACTGGCACTGCACCTCCGATGCTCCACTCCGTCGTCTCGCCAGTCAGTTCCATCGCAGCTGGACCGCGCTGCGCAATCAGGCTACAGCTACCGACGTTGGCGTCCCTCCTCTGCTGCCTTGTCGCAGCGGCCGCTCCACACCACCATGATTGCGCCAAGGCCTAGACCTTCTCTCTGTCTCGTGTCATCGGATTTCACACAACAAACTTTTTTTCCTCCTTATTTTTCTAAAGAGCACCGGCAAACAGGCCGACTCAAACAGGCTCCGCCAACCGTCCGTCCTCAAGGCACCACCTCCTTGCCGCTCCACCTCTGCTCTGCAGCCAGGGCCACCGCCAACTCCAGCCTAAAGCTGCCTGGCGGGGGCAGGGGCTCCAGGTCTTCTCACGGTGAAGTCAGCACCCAGGCCGGTGTCACCACCTCATCTTCCAAGGCCGCTTCCTCAGGCCGCTCTCCCGGTTGCGTGAAGTCCTTCTCCGCAGTGGCCACTGCATCGAGACCCTCTTCAGGCAAGCACTCCTCCCGTAGCCAGGCCCAGGCGACGGCTGGTCTCCTCCCGCGGCTTCTACTGAAGGCCCCTGTAAGCTTTTTAGTACCCCTTACAAGGGCTCTCTTCGGATCCTTTTGCTTGGGTCTCCACCTAGCGGTGAGCATGGACGGATTTTGAACTTTCAGGCCCCTGGGCCCAGATGTATTAACCCTCTATACCCCAGTGGAATTCTACAACAATGCCCCAGATTCCTGGGAATTCTAAGAGAAAAGGGCAATTTGAGAAACATTTCAAATAACCAAGAATAACTAAAAATCTAATGAAAAGTGTCAATTGTAAGTTTCTTTCAGTTTAAAGATTAGAAATGGCTCTTTCAAATGATATATGATCCATTAAGAATTATATATTCATGTTTCCCATAGACGGCCATAGGCCTACTCACTTACAGTCTCAAAGTCTTTCACTAACAAAAAGTTATAAATAATGTGTAGCCTGTGGAACTCGTTCAGGGGAGTTAGTCCGTTCTCTTATTGTTTTGTTTCCCCCTTGTAACACTCGTACGCTCCGGTTACGTCACTGATTGGGGCTGACATGGGTGTCAATTAGGAACGGGCATATGTATAGTCACCTGGGGTCCTTAGCCAGGGAGCTTATTCCCTGCTGCTGGCTCAGTGTTGGGGTGTAGCAGGGTTTTGAGTCGTGGTGACCAGGCTAAAGTGTTGGAGGGAGCCGACACTGAGGAAGTTACCGTGAGCCATTTTCCCTAGCGGTGTTCTGGTCTGCCCAAGCGAGTTATGGTGGATTGATTTAGGACTCATTCTGTGTATAAGCGCACAGCTGACGGTGTGGCTGCGGACAGGGGGTAAAACTGCGAGGATTAGGGCTCACAGACAAGGTCAACTTAACACAACGCAGATCTATACCACAGCACTGTGTGCTAGCTGCTGTTCTCTGTAGTGTTGTATGTTTGGTGTGTGTGTGCATGTACTGCTGCTCTTTGTCTGACAATATTCTTATTTTATTTTCTCTAGCCTGTGGGCTGTATGTGTATGTTTGGCATAGGCCTAGGTATTGTGAGCCACCGGCTAGAGGTGTGTTTTTCTTTTTTTTTTCTTCCCTTTTTTTTCTTTGTGGTTTCTGTCTCCCCTCTTTCCCTTATCCAGCCTCGGTGTCAGTCGAGCCCTAGTGGACACCGGGAAAGCAGGTCTCCTTAGTCTGAAACTCACCTTAACGACTGCGGTTAGCAATGCTGTGTAGTGTGGACGCTTAACATCCTTAAGCCTTAGTGGAGTGTTTATCAGAACCCAATGCTTGCAGTGTGTGTGACTTGAACTCGAAGTGTGTATTACTGAAAGGGTGTGTGCACCCGTCCACGTGTGGTAGAGACCATAGCTTTGTGTTAAGTGCTTCTCCCCTCTCTTTTCTTTTTTCTCTGTGGCTCGACTGGCCTTAACCCGGTGGCGGTGTAAGTCCCCTTCCCATTAAATGTATTTTTGTATTTATTGATCAACCCATGCAACAACTCCAAAAGAAAACATTTAATAAAGATCGTATTTTGGTACTTTTCTAAATACATGTGCTTGTGCCTTTTTGGGAGCAGAGTTCCCCTTGCTCTGACACATCAGGTTGCTAGTTACTCAAGGGGTGGCGTAGTCAGCCGTCCTTTATGAGGCGCTACAAATGGTTCACATATTTCTGTATTAGAAGCTGGGAAACAAGATACTATATGAGTACTGATTTCATTGAAATAGACTGGCATATCTTGCACTTATTTGGGATTTAGCTAGACAGTTGAGCCTTACAGCTAAAAAATGATGAGGATATGAACTAACGTAGGCCAGAAGCATAGCGCATGAAACCGTGACTCGTTTGACTAAACATGACACCAAGAACAGGGACTGTTAAACCTTTACGTTTTGTTTTACATGCACATCATGTTATATAATTTATCTAAACTTGATCAGTTAATGATAATGAACCTGTTGCACTCGTTCACTACCCTTCAACCTATCCTGTGCTAACATTACGAGTCTCAGACTAACGTTACCTCAGTGAAGGTAGCAAATTAGCAGGCAATTTTTTTGTAATGACAAAGATGACGAGACATTGGCCTACTTGTATACAAAAACATTTTCCTGACATTCATAAGCAGAAAACACAAGGGTGGTTCCCGCTTTGGTTATTATAGTCAACATAAAAACTCATTGAGAGAGAACAGATACATAAGTAGTAGTTTGCAATAACTATCTGTAAGTGGGATAACGATAATGTTAGCTTTACTGTAGGCTACATGCCAGAAAGGAGTAACGTTAATGTTATGTGTTAAGATATAACTGCAAATAAACCTGGCATGGGTTTATCATAAACTTTAGTGTTAATTAGGCTATGACCCATCACTGAACTATGCCTATATTTTGCTGGTGCTAGCTAAACTCAAACTGACTTTCACAGTGACAGCCATACGAATTGTTTTATGCCAGAGAGGCAGCTAAGTCATGACAAACGGGAGGATGCTAACGTTAAATATATTACACTTTCATGATTTTATTTTGTCATTTTCTTACATCAATATGATCGTCACTGACATCAAAACATGGTGGATGCACATCAATACTATCTCATCTAATGAGAAAAGACGCGGACGCTTGTTAGAAGCCATAACTCCAGAGGCACCTTAAAGGAACACGCCACCCAAAATCAGTAGTGATATATGTTCTTACCGTAACTTTCACGAGTTGAGTCGTACCTCTCCCGCGTCGGTAGGTGCACTCAAACGCTCTGTCGCGCGGCGCGAATGTGTTAGCATGTTGCTATGCTAGCGGGCTCTGCCGTGGCCGTAGAGAGAGGCACATACACTCAGAAAAAAAAGTTTCAATTTGGCACCAAAAAGGGTTCTTCAGAGTGATGCCATAGAGGAACCTTTTTGTGAAGCTTGAAGAACCCTTTTTTAATGGTTATTTGAAGAACCCTTTTATAGAAAGGTTCTTTAATTAACCTCTAAATGTGCTTTGAAGAACCATCATTACTTTGGTGAAAATGGTTCTTCAAGGCCTTATTTTGGGTTCCACAAAGAACCTTTTAGACAAAGGGTTCTTTAAAGAACTTTTCATTAAAAAGGTTCTTTGTAGACCCTTATGGTTCTATATAGAACCTTATTTTAAAGGTTCTTCACTCATGACTGGTTCTTTGATTTATTATTGGTTCTTTGAATGGTTCTTTGAAAAGTGATTTTAAGCACATCAATAAAAACAACAAAGAAAATATTAACTTTTTTAAAAATGTTAACTTTTTTATTAATACTTGTAGAAAAGCAATGAGCATGCTGTACAAACTTAACAATGAAGACATAGGATTTGAACAAAAACATATTTTACAGGCCTGAGACGGTGCAGCAACAACCTTATCTGATTTGACACGGAATGACGGTAAAAAGTGCAGTGTGTGTAAGTGCAGTATGGCAAGTCCATGTTCAGTAATGTAGTTTAAAGAGTTATGTGTGCTCAGGATACGAAAGGCTTGAGGAAAGAAACTCCTTCTCGGTCTTTCTGTTTTAGACATGTGGGAACAGACTTCAGACGTCTGCTTTACCCCAATGGTTTAAACAGTCCATGGTCAGGGTGTGAAATGTCCTTTAAAATATTTTGGGCCTCTGTCCATCCTCTTCTGGTATAGATGTCCTGCAGGGTAGGGTGAATCTGATGGTACCTTTGGCAGTAAAAGTCAAGTGTCTGTAGAAGAGAAAGAAATCATATACAGTATTACAATTGGCCCCGTCCATGAATATAATTAATACAACTCAAACTCAACTCAAACTACTCATCTTATATCAAATAAAAGCAAACCCATACTAGCAGCCTGTAAGTCAGATGCAATAGTTAGAAGTAACGCAGATGTGTACTATATACAGTAATTATACAGTTTGGAGTCACTTAGAAATGTCCGGTGCTTTTCTTTTGATAAAGAGGACATTTCAAAGTGACGCTACACTTTTGAGCAGTAGTATATCTGCGTGATATCATACCTAAGCGCAACACTGTCTGCAGCAGCTCCTGCCTTCGTGTGTACACCACCTTTCTGATGCCTAACATAGATAATCTGAGAGAGAGGGGAAAAATTCCGCAACACCAGTATATGCTCCCAAGTTATAGTTTATTTACGGTAAATAAACTATAACTTGGGAGCATATACTGGTGTTGCGGAATTTTTCCCCTCTCTCTCATCGTAAGTGTTTTGTCCAGCACCCAGGATTAGATCGGGATGTGCGTGCGTTTTTTCCTCTTTATACTGTAACATAGATAATCTCCCATCTGACCTGCAATAGCAGCCTTTGGCTCCACACTGAGACTGTTGGATGGCACCTAAAAAAATAAAACAGCAATTGCCATACATCTTGTCATTGTTGAGTAAGATAAAAAAAATGAAGCATTAAAAAATAAGTAAGGTGAGTCAATCAGGTGTACAGACAAATATTATAATTACCTTGTGAAGGCACCCTTGCCACCATCACCATCTACTGTATGTTAATTCCTGATATCAGTTTATTTGTGAGGGCTCTGTTAATAAAAGATATAGTTTAACAAAAGTATGCATTCTGTACAATACATTTGAAATAATGAATATGATTAGTTTGGCTGATATTCACAACACGGCTCACATTGCCACCAACACAATGGTAAACATGGCTATATTGCAAAATCAAGACTATTTTAGGTAGCTGCAATAATCATGATTAATTTCTGTATTAATGCATTACATTGCACATATGTCAAACAAATTAGAGCATTCATAACAGTCATACCCTCACCATGGTACAAATAAATACATTCAAAACACACAAACACTTACGCCACGTTGAGGGCACCAGCCATGGCTTCTAGACGTCATCAATTAGCAGGTAGTGCAATCAGGACAGACCGACTTTGCCCTGGATGGTTGATGGAGCCCATTACACAATCATATCAACAAACAGACACATGAAAAGAGGGGATAAACTAGTCACAGTTACAGACACAAATATATGCACACATATCATAATGCTATATGTGATTCTACTTGTGCATTTTCTATAGGTGTATGTGTGCAGGGTCGGTCCTACGCTATTCTTGGCAGGGGAGCAACATCACACACAAGGCCCCCTCTCCCGGCCCTGTGTGGTTGCTCACATTGCTACCCCTCCAGAACCGGCCCTGTATGTGTGTGTGTCTACCTGGTGAGTGAACTCTCTTGTGGGCTTGGAACTTCTTCCATATGTGCCATACATTTGGCCTCACAACACAACGCCTGCAAACAGAGGGAACAGAGGGAGACTAAGATTAATAACTTGCAAAACACACAGAACATAAAAACACCATCACTGAAGCACTACTACACTCATAAATAAACACATAGTTCGTCGCAAATCAAGTACATCAAACAAGGGGCAAATAAGGGCTATAAAATGAAGAACATGTGGCCAAACACTACCCTTCACAACCTAAAGTGCATCATACCCCAATTCCCCAAATGCATAATTGCCCCCATTCACATCCATTATATGACAAGTCTGTTAATGACAATGGCTATACTAAACGGCAGTTCCTTAAATCAGGGTGTGAGATAACTTACATATCTATTACTACATTAATTTGTTTTACTGGTCCTCTTTCCATTTATGTCAACACTACATGCATATTAAATGTAAATAATGTTATCTACCTAGCTAGGCCATTAACGACTCTCATCTGTGTCTGTAACATTACGTTAATGTTAGCAGCTAGCCTGCATGGCTATTAGCAGCCACTTTAAATATAGATAACTTACTCGTGCCTGATATTTCATTCAAACTAAAACTACATTCACAACGACATCTTACACAGACGTATTGTTGGATATGATAGTACCATTAACTACCATTCCAGATATTCCACTTAATGGTGAAGTTAGCTATTGGAAAAGTTAACATTAACTCAAGTCAAAGTTAGTGATTATTAGCTCGCTAGCTAATTGCTAGCTAGTTCTAACATGACTGTTTTGGTTAACATTACATTATGAAACTATATTTATAATACATTCCCGTTTTCAATTGGCATACAAAAGTACTGTAAATCCTACCTTGGATATGATGACGGCAGAGTTTGCAGACACATGCAGAAAAGTAATGGTTGAAGTCACTGGTGGATGGCTGGAGTGAGTTGAAAAGTCAGTCAGGGGTGGCTGGGAGTGAACGTTAAAAATCGCCCCACAATGCTGTGCGGTTCAAGGGCAATTCAAATTTCACTACATGTTGATTTTACAGTAAAAGTCTGAGTATAAATCAATTTGTTGTGAAATAATACTGCTAAGTATTGTGTATGTTAAATGGTTATTTCCAGAGCAAAGATATGGCTCTGGTTATTTCACACCTCATTAAAAAAAAAAAAAAAAAAAAATTATTTTTTATTTTTTTTATTATGAATAAGCATTGATACATCAACAAACATAGTACAAGTTAAAGATCACGATGGTACCATGAAAAATTCAACATTACATAAAGACAAAAAACCATGTATGCAATTCAGACGCTAGGGAAGGTTATAATAAGAGATCACAAAGCTTAACCAAAACAAAATGTACAGGCTACTACTGTAACAGTTCGTATTGCTTTAGACAGAATTGAAGTTGATTAATGTACTGTTTAAGCTCATTCTTATAGGCCATAAAAGAGGGCTTGCTACCAATAAACTTACATTTATGAATGTGAAATTTAGCTAAGAGAATAAATAGATTAATTATGTATGTGTGTGCATTTTCTTTGGAATCAACTTCTGACAAGCCAAACAATATACATTTCCAAAACAGCACAAAATTTTCACCAATATTTTCTGAAATAAAAATACAAAAATCCTGCCAGAATTTGCGAGTGAAGGGGCAGTGCCAAAATAAATGTACAGAACTTTCCGGACGGGTGTGACAGAAGCTACAATTCATATCAATATCTAGTTTGTATCTCTTTACAATATAAAACTTAGCTGGGTAAATTCCATGAATGAGTTTAAATGAGACTTCCTTAACCTTATTAGTAATACAGTATTTGTTAGGAAGAACCCAAACCCTCCTCCACCTAACCCCATCCACAAGCTGATTCCAACACGACACTGCAGAAGGAGCAGCAGCCACATCCCTCATGAGTAGAGCTCTCATTAGTTTGCTGACACCGAATTCATTTGACAAACATGCTCTGCCCACTTCAGTGTGGGTTGGAGAGAGTAAGAACATTTGTTCATAACTAATTCTTGGTTGGGACCTAAATAGCATACACACACCAGATGAAATGGCTCCAAAAACTCTAGCAAAGTCACCTGGTGTTACAGGGATATTGTATTCAGAAAGGAATTCATCATAAGTGAAAAGTAGGCCATCCCTATTAAATAGCTGATCTACCCAAATAATATTGTTGTTGAACCACTGTTCTAAGAAGAGAGATTTACACCTCATTAAATCCAGACGTTCTAACTGACTGGAACATGTCAAGGGTAGCGTGACGTCATCGTATGTATGTCTTGGACGCTTATTTTTGGCAAAAAAGGGCAATAGGTCAAGATAAGATCAAATAAATAAGTTGGTTGGCAAATAAAAGTGATGTAGAAACAATCTCCCCATTGTCACCATTGCCAATTTTTAAGTCATTGAAATGTACATTTACATTTAGCAGACACTTTTATCCAAAGCAACTTACAATATAACATTCCAGCTACATAGCAACAAAAGACTTAAGTGTAGCAATAAATACTACCTTTAAGTGCAGATAAAATACTAATCTAATACCTCACAACCAAAATAGAATGAAAAGCCCTTTAAGAACCATGAGGCCTACACAAAGAACCATCCACTGTAGTGAAGAACCATCCACTGGAATAAATAGTAGAAAATGGTTCTTTAAAGGGTGATTGTTCTTTTGGGAACCATCCAGCCCTCTGAAGAACCATTTAAGAACCCTTTTTTTTCTCAGTGTAGCAGTATTCAAACACCTCCACGTTTTACCTACTTAAATACAGTTGTACGAGTAGTTGATGAAAAATGTTAGGGCACACAACATGAAACGTGACGATTTTCCAAGCGAATAAACATGAGAACTACAATGTGTGGCGCAATAGCACTTGGGAGTACTTCGACCTAGCGTGGTAATATTATTAACACCTTGTAGATCCTATCCACCACAGAGTTTAGAATCCATGCTGGATCGACCCTCAGCCTCTCCCTCCCCTCTGAGCGAGAGAGTCACACACACTAGAGATGCGCTGATGGGCTATTATTTCAACCATAACTGCATAGCAAAACTTATCATCCATCAGCCATCCATCAGCACTAAAGTTTGTTGACCAATTTTCAAAACTGCACCCGCCATCCGCTGGTTGTTTTAATGTAGGCTATATGGTGATGCAGCGCTGCTGACGTGAGGCTAGAAAGCCCTTGCCTGTTCTAGAAAGACTGATCTAATGCAGCAAATATATTAAAAGGCAAAAGTCGTACATTGGCTAGGCCTATCCCCAGAATATCAGCAGCAAACTCAGTCTCCAAATAAAACGCACATCGGCCTGTTGCCTATTCTGCCAGCTTGTGACAATATATCGTCCAAAATGCTTGATTGCATTGCATTCTCCACATTTTTAGCTACATTTTCATGTACCACATCAGCATTTTTGTTCAGTGAATCTTTTGTAAATTGCTTTACAATTACCGTCGGGCCTATAGGCCTATTGCCTGGCTTGCCTCAGCTTCGGTCACGTCCTTTTACAATTTTATCATTGTAATAAAAAACGCAATTTGCCACATAATTTCAGCATGCTCCTGGCCTACTAATTAATGCCTATTGTAGGCTACTTAATTTTTTGCAAAAAGAAAGAAATCCTTGATAAAATAACAAGTCATTCACGCTACTTTACACACTGTTATGTCAGGTTACTGACAAGCCTGTTCTGAAGACTCCCATTCATTTTGACTGCACGAGCACGTCTTTTTCAGACAGACATCGCAATTCATTTTATAGCCTAGCAGGCCATCGGACAAATATGACGCCTCGATATTAAAGAAACTCCGACTCCATTCATTCTGAAAGTCCACCGCACAACAATGCAACGTGCATGTTCACATTTTTAGTAACAACCGCCAAACTTGCTTGCTTGCCTTACACATCTAAGTTTTCCGACTATTTTTCTTACCTTCTTTTTCCGCTGTGGATGTTACACAGTAAAATTGACAGAGTTGTTTTCGACTCTAATAGAGTCGATTCTGACTCTGTCATAGAGACCCATTGGTCCCACCCCACAGAGAGTAAATTTGACTCTTCTCCTAGAGCACATTTTTCAGAGTTAAATTTACTCTATAGAGAGTTGGAAAATCACCAAGATAAACTCCACAGGGAGTAAAGAAAAATCTACTCTATAAGCCAACAACTCTTTCCAGAGTCATCTTAACTCTTAATGGGGTAATCTTAGTTTACCTCTATTCAGAGTTTATTCCCAGCTACTCTTGCTAGTCACCATTTTGCTTGTCTTTATTTACCCTTTATCAAGTTCTACAAAATCTGAAGGACATACAGACAAATTATTGAAAAAATATTTATTACAAAATATTAAGTTAATGTATCAATATACAATATAAAAAGTTTCAATTTTTTTTTTTCCTTTTGTAAATGCATGTACAACACATTTGGCATCAAATGGAACAAAGCCACTAGAACATAATATCAAGTTGTTGTTAGTGATACATTAGCTTACATACCAATTTTACTCACTCTACAGTCTGTACTGAAACATTGTAGCATCACCAACATGTTTAAGTCCACACATTCTAACAGTGAAGCTACACCAGGCGCGTAACTGAAGCGTTACGTTCGCATAGCGTCTGCTGCAACAATTAGCTGCCACTATAATCAATGGAGGTAGCTACAACAGACGTGATAGCGGCGCGTCCGTTCGAAAAAAATAGACCATTCATTTAAAATGAATGTTACACGTCGCGAACGGAACGCTTCAGTTATGCGCCTGGTGCAGCTCATACCTAAGGCATGATCCAATGGATGGGGCCTAGAAGAGATTTTCAAGATGACTTAAAGTAGGATTCATTTCCTCAACACTTTGCTTATCACTCAACAAAACTGAATAGTTTCCTTAACCTGTATCTCATGTACAGCAGAATGCATAACAGGAACCACTGTATCAAAATCTACCGCCAAATCATTACTTCTGTGTTCACTACAGTTATTTTCCAAAACATGAACATTATTAACGCTATACTCATGTAACCTTTCCAAATGTTTTCTAAAAGCCAGAAAATGTCCCTGAAACACCCAGTCTCACCACACTTTAACCTGAGTGTTCTACCGGGACACAGCCCATGTGGTGATTCTGCTACCTGGATCCTTTTTTGTAGTTCGATGCTGGAGGAAGAAAGACCTTTACTCTGTTTAATAGTCTTCTCTTTGAACATAGTTGACCACCTCTCAAGAAGGTTCGCTGAAATCTCACCAAACAGTAACACAGTCTTGCTCTATCTGATCCATTACATCCACGAATCGAGAGAATGTTGCAAGCATATGAGGTGATTGAGGGTCATGGACCATTTTTTCTGACGATAATCAAACGTTCACCTTCAGCCGCACAACTTCTTCATCAGAAGAATGCTTCATTAGAGATACCGCCTCTCTCAGCTGTTCTTCATTCAGGACTGGCTCGGGCACATCTTCAGAAGCTGGTCCTCCATTATGTTCATTGTGTGCTGGACTTTGTGGTTCCTGAGGCTTTCCTCTGAATTGTTTTAATACGTCAGGCCAGGTACCCTGAACCGCTGGCTGGATCATAGAAATGTTCCTATAAAACAGTGTAAAGTAGGGTGAGTTCCAGCATTAAGGGGAAATCCAGCGATTTTTCAAATAGATCTCCATTTCTTGGGTCACTGAGTATGTAAAACGAAAACAATCGGTTTTACATAGCTCTAGTTGCTACAGCCAGCAGCTAAAGCGACTGTGCAGCTACAGCACTACACTCTGGGGTCATGAACATTGGGGCTCAGGAACATGCCCCTAGAGTGTAGCGCAGTAGCTTCCTGGCTGCAGCATCTCGAGCTAAGTGAATCCGATTGTTTTTTTGTTTTGTTTTTTCCCCCCTGTACCGACAGTTCTCGGTGACCTTGAGAAATGGAGATCAATGTGAAATTCAGTGCACTGTAAACAATGTATTTGATCTTAAACAGATTCATTACAATTTGTATGCAGAAATACTTATGAAATGGTTTCATTTCAAGTTCAATCATTTAAAACAGACAAAAAATACTGTTCATCTGGTGGTGGAGATGCAGGGATTTAAAGTCAAAAGTCAAGCACAGCATGACAAATCCACACACTCACATCTGTGCAAAATTATCTTTTTATATAGCTTTCGGTCATAGGCCTTTTTCAGGATTCCTGAAGAGGGTCTATGACCGAAATCTAGAATAAAAAGATCATTTTGCACAGATCTGAGTGTGGAATTTTTTTTAAAAAAGAAAAAAATACCTCAGTGTGGGTTTCAGTTTAGGTTACCTTTGTGTTAATGGGCAGCATAAAGATTTTACCAATATTTAACTAGGGAAAAAATGCCACTTACTTGCTCTACCCCATCATCTCCCTTGGGCTTATTTGGAGACAAGGCAGTGGTGTCATCTGAATCACATAATGCATCTACTACAAAGCAGAGGACAGAATAAATCAGTAATATAGTCATGTCCAGTACCTGTGACGGCTGTATGTCATGTAGTCTTTGATGGCTGAGATTTTTAAACACTAAATAGGCTCAAAGACGGACATAATCAACATCCACAAACCCCACAGAATGGCATTCCATCAAAACAATGTGTTGCAACTGCTTTTGATATAGTCACAAAACTTGTACCAAGTTTTAACTACATTCCATATTACAACTCACCATCATCTTCTGCAGGCTTCAGCTTTAATACACCACAATTTGGATCCTTCACCACATCTTCAGACACATAGTTGTCAATCTTCTGTACCAAACTCATCATACATTTTAGCCCAGCTTGGTGTTTGGCTTCAATATCAAATTTCATGAACACTAAAATAAAAATTAACAGAACATTACAAAAAAAAAACTGACAATAGACTTAAACAATGCAACAATTGAATAAATCAATACCTTGGTTAAAGAAATCCTCTAGAGTGGTATCAGTTTCCACCATTTTAATGTATCTGGTCTGCCTGGTATTTTCACCAACATCCTGAGAAAACATAAAATCAAACATTCAGACAAAATCAACACTACTTTTAAAACACTTTCTTAAAAACAAACCAGGTAACAACTATCTCAGTGACACTGACTAAACTAGTAAATGTGGCACGTGCACCTGTTGGCACTTTGCATTGAACATGTGTCTTCTTTGCTATCAATGATGCACATTCAGCAATCAGCACATGTCCTTGATAGTAAATTAATGCAGCTAGTTCTGAAATAACCAACTAGTGAAGGCCAAATTCATGCTTATGGATGCCTGTTTTACGTGAAACAAGCTTTTTGGTAGAGCATGAACTTTAAGCTAATTTGCCCTATTAATGACCGTTAATGTTAAGTAGCTAACAACAGTAACTGTTACCTCATTAAGCTAACCGTAGCCTTTATTTGATATCTGATTTGCATTATGCTAAGCTGCCAATGAGAGCTACGTTGGCTGATAGGCTAACCAAGTCAATGTTGACCATTAAAGACGATTATACTGGTATCATATTTGGTTGAGTAAATATTAACATGATAAAAAAAACGTATAGCATTGTACAATACAGGAGCACGAATTGACATGTACCTCATGTTACACAGAGGTAACGTTAACGTTCATGTTAACTTTCAACCTTCGTTAGCAGTTAACTTAACGTTAACGTTAGCCCCTGAAGGTCAACACATTTCAGAATGATATCTTGACCATACATTTACGTTAAGTTACACTCCTCTTTCGCGTCACCGCTTATCGTTTATCATTTTCGAGGCATACTACGGAACATGTGAAATAAATCTCTAGTAAGTGTATTTTATATGAACATCTACTCACCTTCAACTGCAGTTCAGAGAGATTCTAACCAGGCTCCGTCGCGTCGCTGCATTCTCTCAAATGGAAGGAAGTGGGTGATAGGCTACTAACGTTCGTCTCTGACCTGAGATGCCCGAGGGCACGTTCCGCCAGTTAGTAATTTGCCTGAGCCCTTACACACTTGCATGTAACAAACATACAATAATAATAATAATAATATTATAATGTTTGTTCGCTTTGACTATTCTTTGTGAACAGCTATAGGCTTGATAACAGAAACTCCGTTTATAGCCTGGTTTATGGGTGATAGCTTAGCAGTATTTGCCTATTTTACTGTAGCACATGCTAGCCTACAAACTTCCAAGTATTTTTTTAGTAGCCTAGTCCAGAAAAAAAATCTTAAAGCTACCGAATGACTTTGGAATAAAACAGAAGAAAACACTTTCTTTTATGAATAATATCCAAATAATAATTAGGCAAACATCTCCCAAGAAATTTCTAAAATGGCGTCCAAATAAGAAAATGGGGTGGATGATTAACTCTTGTGATTTTAACTCTGTTGTTTAACTAATATGCTAGAGTACATTTTACTCCAACTGTAGTAAATGTAACTCTATTAGAGTCAATAACAGTCTACTCTGTCATTTTAACTCTTGGAATTTTACTGTGTAGTGAGTTTGTAGAAGTTTTAGCTCTTACGTTCTGAACATCTCGCACTGCCATCGCCCGATGTCATTTCTTAGTCATATCACTCTCTGTCTCTCTTTTAAATGCCTATTCCCTGAATGGTAGGCTACAATTATGTGTTTTATATATAGGCTAATATCTAAACAAAATAACCCAGGCAGTCTCATCTAGGATATAACACAGGTTGAAGTTGGTTCTATTTAGGGAGGTGAACATCTGTAGATGACTCAGAAATGACATCGGAAGACAAGGAGTGAATATGGCAAGAGGCAAGCCGAAGTCTGCTGACAAGGGCCCGACGGTAATTGTAAAGCAATTTACAAAAGATTCACTGAACAAAAATGCTGATGTGGTACATGAAAATGTAGCTAAAAATGTGGAGAATGCAATGCAATCAAGCATTTTGGACGATATATTATCACAAGCTGGCAGAATAGGCAACAGGCCGATGTGCGTTTTATTTGGAGACTGTTTTGCGTGACAGAGACTGAGTTTGCTGCTGATATTCTGGGGATAGGCCTAGCCAATGTACGACTTTTGCCTTTTAATATATTTGCTGCATTAGATCAGTCTTTCTAGAACAGGCAAGGGCTTTCTAGCCTCACGTCAGCAGCGCTGCATCACCATATAGCCTACATTAAAACAACCAGCGGATGGCGGGTGCAGTTTTGAAAATTGGTCAACAAACTTTAGTGCTGATGGATGGCTGATGGATGATAAGTTTTGCTATGCAGTTATGGTTGAAATAATAGCCCATCAGCGCATCTCTAGTGTGTGTGCCTCTCTCGCTCAGAGGGGAGGGAGAGGCTGAGGGTCGATCCAGCATGGATTCTAAACTCTGTGGTGGATAGGATCTACAATTAGGTGTTAATAATATTACCATGCTAGGTCGAAGTACTCCCAAGTGCTATTGTGCCACACATTGTAGTTCTCATGTTTATTCGCTTGGAAAATCGTCATGTTTCATGTTGTGTGCCATAACATTTTTCATCAACTACTCATGCAACTGTATTTAAGTAGGTAAAACGTGGAGGTGTTTGAATACTGCTATGTGCCTCTCTCTACGGCCACGGCAGAGCCCGCTAGCATAGCAACATGCTAACACATTCGCGCCGCGCGACAGAGCGTTTGAGTGCACCTACTGACGCGGGAGAGGTACGACTCAACTCGTGAAAGTTACGGTAAGAACATATATCACTACTGATTTTGGGTGGCGTGTTCCTTTAAGTCCTCAGCCGGTCAGTCAACAGGCTAAACTCAGCAGCGTGAACCTAGCGAAAATAGAATGTTCGTGCCGGATGTATCTATTCCTAGCAAAGGCGGCTAAGAGTTAGCCATTTTTTCAAAATAAAAGTCACGCTAACCACATTGGGTTTAATGGAGATCGTTCAGAATAATGAAACAAACTTTTGATTTGACTAACCCTATAACATAAACCTATGTGAAATAAATAATTTATTAGGAAAAAACTGGTTAAATGTTCAAAAATACATTTCGTTTATGAAGCTTCTTATGTGTTATGATTTGTATAGTATTGTTTATTGTTTATTAGGCTGTTAATTAATTAGACATTGTTGTCAAGTTGTTGAGCTAAGAAAACTAAGTCTTGTGCCCCCTTAACATGGGGGTGAAATGACATCCTCATATCATCAGCTTTCTGAAAATTTACAATTTAAGTCGACTGAATCGCCCCCGGGCGGCCTACGGGCATCATCTTGTGCCAACCGCGTCATAAGCAAAGGTATGGTATAGTTATGGTTATGGTTATGGTTATGGATTTAGCAGACGCCTTTGTCCAAAGCGACACATAAATACAAAACAACATAATAATATTTAAAATTGAACAGGGAACAGATTAAAATGTAGGTCAAATATAGTAAGGAGAATAGTTGTAGTACACATAATATCAATTCAATCAATAGCCTAATAAAAAAAGCAATGTAAAAAAGGGGAAAGACAATAATAAAACAATAATGTCAATTCAATCAATAATATAAAAACAATGACATGCTAAGACTACATTAAGGAGAATATCAATAATAAACAATAATGTCAAATTAATTAAAAGCCCAATTAAAATAAAACAACATTATATAAACCATAACACATAAGCGCTTAAACAACTAAGTATATGTTGAATAGGAATGTCTTTAGACCCCTCTTAAACGACCCAAAACTACCACAGGAACGGAGAGCACTGGGCAGTTCATTCCACCAACATGGAACCACTGAAGAAAATAGTCTGGAATTAGACCCAGTTTTCATGACTGGTCGACACAACATACTGTACGCTCACCAGAAGACCGCAGTGGGCGGTTGGGGGTGTAAGGCTTGATTATTGAATTAAAATAACTAGGAGCAGATCTAGTTAGTGTCCTATAGGCCAATGTGAGAGATTTACATTTAATTCTGGCTACTATAGGGAGCCAATAGAGAGTAACTAGGAGAGGAGTTACATGTGTCCTCTTTGGCTGATTGAAGACCAGGCGTGCTCCAGCATTCTGAATCAGCTGTAATGATCTTGTTACACAAGCGGGTAAGCCAGCTAATAGTGAATTACAATAGTCCAGCTTAGAGATGACCATGGTCTGAACAAGAAGTTGTGTGGAATCTTGTGTCAGATAAGGTCTGATCTTCCTAATGTTGTAAAGCATAAACCGACATGATTTTGCAATAGAAGCTATATGCTCAGAGAAGTTAAGTCGGTCATCAATTACAACGCCCAAGTTTCGTGCCGATCTAGTTGGGGTCAGTGAAGTTGAGTCAAGCTGGATGTTAATCTGTTGGGGAATAGCTGTTTTAGCTGGAAACACCAAAAACTGTTTTTGAGAGATTAAGCTGAAGGTGCCGATCTTTCATCCAGGCTGAAATATCCTTAAGGCATGCAGAAATCCGGTGGGAAACACTAGAGTCATCAGGTGGGAAAGACAGGTAAAGTTGAGTGTCGTCTGCATAACAGTGATAGTCAAATGGAAGCGAATGGTATCACCTAAGGAAGTGGTGTAAATAGAGAAAAGCAAGGGTCCTAATACTGATCCCTGAGGCACACCTGTGGTGAGGTCATGAGACTTAGATACCTGTCCCTGCCAAGACACGTTGAAAGAACGCCCTTTAAGGTAAGATTCAAACCAGTCAAGAGCTTTTCCAGAAATTCCCAGTTCAGATAGTATAGATAGGAGAATGTCATGGTTAACAGTATCAAAGGCTGCAGATAAATCTAGTAGAATTAATACTGATGATGACTGAGCAGAGGACTTAGCTACTCTCAATGCTTCAGTCACAGACAGAAGAGCAGTTTCAGTAGAATGACCACTCTTGAAACCAGACTGCATAGGGTCTAGTAGATTATTCTGGTGAAGAAAGTCACAAACTTGCTTGAAGACCACTTTCTCCAAAACCTTTGACAAGAAAGGAAGAAGGGAGACAGGTCTGTAGTTCTTCACCTCAGTTGGATTAAGTGTACTTTTCTTTAGCAGAGGTGTAACCCTAGCCTGTTTAAAAGAATAAGGAACTATTCCAGAACTGAGTGAAGCATTAAATACATGTGTGACTGCTGGTAGAACAGCGGGTGAGATAGACTGTAGAAGAGTGAACGGGACAGGATCTAATGGGCATGTTGTTGGACGACATCGCTGAAGCAATTGAGAGACTGCTTCCTCATCAAGAGGAGAGAAAGAGTCAAATGATGCGGTCATACTAACAAAGGCAAAGCCCTCCTTATAGGAGCATCAAACTGAGCACTTATTTTAGCAACTTTTTCAGTGAAAAATGTTGCAAAGTCATCTGCTGACAGTGAAGTAGTTGATGGTGGTGGTGGAGGATTGAGAAGAGATTTGAAAGGAGAAAAAAGTTTTCTACTGTCAGTGGCGCTCTCAATCTTGCTTAGATAGAATGCCTTTTTTGCACATGTAACAGTGGATGAAAAGGATGACAGCAAAGACTGGTAGTTACTAAGATCATTTCCATCTCTGGATTTACGCCATTTCCTCTCAGCAGCTCTAAGTTCCTTTCGTACTGAGACTATACTGTTCGTCAGCCATGGATGGCGAGGTTTAGGTCTTGAGGAAAGAGGACATGCTGCATTCAGACAAGATGCCAGTGTAGAGCAGAGAGTCTCTGTAGCGTCATTGACCTCAAGTGCCAAGAATGAGCTAGGAGTAGGTAAAGCAGATGTTACTAATGTTGCAAAATGGTCGCTTGAGAGGCTTCTGAGATCACGCCGGAACGAAATTATCGGAGGAGGAGCTGCTGGGTTATCCAGGAGACGCACAGAGAATCTGATAAAGTGATGATCCGATACATGTAATGGATTAACCAAAACGTTGTCTGTATTACAGTTACGTACCAGAATTAAATCAAGATCTTTACCAGCCTTGTGTATAGTGACATTCAAGTTGTTGAGCTAAGAAAACTATCTTGTGCCCCCTCAACATGGGGGTGAAATGGCATCCTCACATCATCAGCTTTCAGAAAATGTACAATTTATGCGGATTGAATCGCCCGGGCAGCCTACGGGCATCATCATGTGCCAACCGCATCACAAGCAATGGTATGGTATAGTGACATTCAAGTTCAAAATTACCGGAGAAATGTCAATAGCGACCTAGCCATTTAAGTGTGTCAAAATAAAAGTCTGATGTTTATGTATCCACTAACGCTGTATTATTTCATGTATGAAGGTTATACTGTAGCAGATGTCTCTAAGAATTGCGGCCGGCCGCGGCCGTTACAGGAGAATATAGAACGGCCGTCGACGGCCGCTACGGGTATAGAGGGTTAAGGGCCCCCCATTAATTGTCGCATATGTGGAAGGGGGGTTTGGGGGTCAGAAATGTTTTCATTTGTTTGATGTGATTTCCTGTATTCTGGTGCATTTTGGGGATGGCCAATACTAAATTCAATCAGATTCATCCTGATGTGTTGATTATTGGTGCTTCACTCCCCTCCCTGAAAGACATCTACACCACCCACCTCACCCGCAAGGCGACCACAATTGAGTGATGCAAGTCACCCCCCTCACAATTTGTTTGATCCACTGCCCTCTGGGAAGAGGTACAGAAGCCTGCGCTCCCGCACCACCAGACTCACCAACAGCTTCATACACCAGGCTGTTATGCTGAACTCTCTCCCCCCTCCACCCTCAGCTACATAACATCCTGGACTTTGGACCCACAATGGCTGCCTTGCACTACTCCACTTGCACTACTCCACTTGTACACTTTGCAACTTGTTGTTGTTGTCCTGTTGTCCTGAAAACACAACACACTGCTGCTGCTCTTACATAACTTGCACCACTACACCACTTGCTTACTTAGGTCAAACAGAACTACCTCAGCCATTTATTGGCCTGACTTTGCACTATTATATTGACTGTCTATGCACAATTGCACAATTTCAACCCAATTTTGCTGCTCTTATTTCTTCATTGTATGTGCCTTCTTATTTAATTTTTATTGTTTCTGCAAAGGCAGTGATGTTACATGTGGCAAAATATTTACACAGCAAAAACAGCAGAAGGACAGGGATGAAGAGTCTGGAGAAGATGGCGACAGGACAACGGATGAGGACAGTGAGGAGTCCCTTTGTTACTCAATTGTGAGTCACAGCAGAGGGCCAGTGAATAGCTATTTCCAAAATGATTGTGGAATTCAAAAATAACTTGAGGATCCAAATTATCCAACACTGAAAATTTTTATCCTCCAAAATTCCGATTTTGAATCTTGAAAATGTCAGATATAGACTCAGCATCTCCAGTAACCCCTAAAACATACTAACATGGTCCATTTTGGCCAAGCAGCTCTTATAATATGATCAATATAGGTGATTATGCTAATTTATGCTAATTAGCTAAATGACACAAATTGCCCAACATATGCAAATTATCATCCGGCAGTTTCTGCATGCTGGAAACCCATACTATATATTTCCATCATAAAACTTTGGTGTACTCAACATTTCCGGGTTCACCTTTCTGTCTGGACTATATCAGTATAAAGTTTCAAATTACAATTCTTTCGGAAAAAAGTCAAAAGAAACTTACGTAAAGCAAGTTTAGGTAAAAAGGTCAGAAATTCCTATTCCTAATTCCTTGATGTTAATGCTTCACACCAAAACTAAAGATCTTTTTTTTTTACTTGCTGATGTGTTGCACAGATTTGGCCTCAATACAGGACCCATCTGGTTTGTTACTCTCAAGAGAAATTGAGTTAAACACAATTTGAAGGATGAGTGCACAGACTCCTAAAACCCTTACCCCAGCCTGGCATGTTAGAAACAAAACAGACTTCAACTTTGATTGGGTTAAAACCTTGATCTCCATTATAGTGCACATGGCAGTAGATTTTTAAACTTCCAGTTTTGGCTAAATCATGAAACAAGTCTCATGACGAGCAAAACCTCATGACGAGCAGCTTGAACAAATGAACTCCCGACAAGTTGAATTCCAAATACACTTTAATATATGCATTAAATGACACATTGGAATAGAGACTGAGGAGTTAGAAAAAAGCTTGATGATACTTGCAATAATGGTTCATTGATTCTGTGGAAGCTTGACAGCAGTAGAAGGTACTTCTGTAGTTGGTGCAACAGCAGTTTAAACGGGAGTGTTCACAGGCATTAAGGGGTAGTAGCCTCCAAAGACAGGATGCATCCATTGTTGATTCTTTGGAGGAAACTCGGCAGCTGTGGCAGGTGCTTCTGTAGTTGGTGCTTCTGTAGTTGGCGCTTCTGTAATTGGTGCAACAGTAGTTTGAGGGGGAGTCTTCACTGGCACTAAAGGGTGGTAGTAGCCTCCAAAGAGGGGATGCATCCACTGTTGATTCTGTGGAGGAAGCTCAGCAGCTGTAGAAGGTGCTTCAGTAGTTGAAGCTGGCAGGGCCGTGGGAAGTGAGTTTTGGTTGGGGGTGCTGTAGTGGGGGGGGGTTTAAAAAAAGTTATTGTATTTTATTTAAACGCCTTTCTCTGTTAATGGACAACAGCATACTGGCATTGCATGACACACAGCACAGGCATACATCACTGTCAAGAACATTATGGCTACACTACAGAAAAAATGCGACAAAATGTCGCAATCCACAGATTGATACTAACGCAAACAAAGTAACCGTCTGCTATCTGACGCTACACTAGTAAGGTAACAAAGTTGCTGTAGCCTTGCACAGGGGCGTCACTAGACTTTATTCACTGGGGCACGTGCCTTAGTAAAAGTCTCCAGTGCCCCAGTAAAATTCTAACGCTGCTCTCCCTGGAAACGACATTCATGAGTGAGCGCATCTCTGTGCCTGCTTTAGTCATGACTCAAGCCTGTCACTTACCAGCCAAAAAAAAAAGGAAATAGAAAAGGGCCATAATAGCCAATCAGGAAATAGCACCTCTGTAGCTGGGTAAGATTGAACGCAACAACCAATGAAAATCGTTCACAAGATTCTTCCGAGTATTTCGTCCGCTGGAGCTCGTCATATCACTTTGAGCACAGAGTAAGTCATCCCCTGTTTTAATGTTTCAACAAATTCACAACTTGTTTGACAGAAAAAATGACAAGTTGATCGCTGTTAGAGAATGTTGCCCACATAATTAGCATCTGTTTTTCAATGCTTAGCGTCGTAGCCTAAATTTAGCAACAGTTTACCAGCTTGTGCTCTCTCCCTCACACACACACACTCACACCATGTGTAGGCTGCATGCACACATGCGGACAATTAATAATGATTTATACGTATACTGGAGAGAGAGTTCTGTAAAAGTAGCCTATACTGTTTGTGAAGCTGTCCTACTGTAAAACTAAACATAGCCTTCTGATAAACTATTCAGAGATGGACATCAGACAATTCTTCCTGAACAGAGGCAGAGGGAAAGGAACAGTGAGGAGAGATGAGGAGGATGAGGGAGGTATGATAATTGCCCATATTAAAGGTAACATTTATGCTGGTAATAGCCAGTTCTGTGATTTGATCAATGGTTTAATGGCAAACTTAAATAAGTTTGCTGCATTTGTAAATGTAGCCTATAATAATCTACACAGAATCAGACTCAGAATAATCAGATTAGGCTACATTTGCAAATTATCACCAAAAGTCAGTATGAAGGCTTTAGTAGGCTATTTAAACTACAAAGAACTGCAGTATTGCCAAGATGACTACAGGACCCTTCCCTGGGAGGGAAGTACATCTCAATTTTGACTAAAAATAAGCTTCCCTTGTGTAGGAAAGCCTATTAAATTCATGTAGTGAGTATACAGTAGGCCTACTTATGCCTATGTGTTTGGATGTTGCTGCAGTGGCTGCTACAACAATTGAGGGAGAGAGTGCTGGAGGAGAAGGAGGAGGAGAAGAAGGTCGAAAAGAAGGAGAAGAGAGGGGACAAAGAGCACAGGCTGGGCAGTCCAGTACCAGGCAGGAGGAGGAGGAGGAGAGAGACAGGCAAGAAATGGATGAGGACCTGATGGGGGCTAGACGTAAAAGCCATTTATTTCATATTGCGCGCACATTTAAATTGTTTTTTTTTTATGTATTGGGAGTTGGGGGCCTGTGCCCCAGCAAAGCTCTAGGTCTAGAATCGCCCCTGGCCTTGCACCGAAATCGACGGTGAACACGAGAAATATAAAACTGTTGAACACCAACATTAATAAAACGTAATAATTATTGACGCTTCTGACATGGGTGTCAAAACAGGCTAGACCCTATCGCACAGCATATTAGACAGAACACATTGACTCAAAACATATGCATAACATAGCAGAGTTTCCGCTAGAAAAAAATGGTGCCGGTCAAAGTGACCGGCAGAGGTTTCGTTTTCCGGACATTTTGATGATATGCCGGTCAAATATCCTATTATCCATTCTTAATTAGTCAAACTGAGGAAAACTGGAGACAGGCTATAAGATTTACATAATCTGTATAGAATGCAACATGTTCATTAGCCTAACTTAAACATGCCTAACAAGATCTAGCCAGTATCTTTTCATGGACAGCAAGAGTCCGCTTCGTTCGTTGTTTTAAAAAGGCTACGTTGTTTGTTGCTGCTACCCCCAGTGGTGACTGTTTAACTTGCACAGATGTGCACAAGAATGAGCGCTCACACCACTACCCCCTAATGCTATGCCTCTTTATTTGATAACAATAAATTAAGAAATGTTTCCTATTCTGGGAAATGTTTAGTTTCTTTTTCTTTCGGCCGCGGTTCAATGATACCGTTTAATTGTACCAGAAATGATCCGCGGACCAGTAGCAGCTAATCTCCTCGTTATCCAATAACACGACATGTAGATAAATGTCATGAATAACGTAAATGTTGTGCTTAAACTCATCTATACTAAAATAATTAAAAGGGTCGATTTACTACGGGAAATCGACCGGTGGACATGTCGGTCCATTCTACATAATATTGTACCCAATACTGCAACTCATTTTTTTACATTACGCTTAGGAAACAATTCTGCTAACCTTGCTATGCCACGTGAAAATCCATCGACCACCAACAGCATCCACCAGCTGGCAAATCCGCGGCGCAGCAACTGAGCAGCACTGTGTCGCCCTCCCTCCGTTTTAAAGGCATTAAACCGGAAGTGAATTACAGGCAGCCTCTGGCTTTTAACCAACCTGAGCACAGTTCATTGATTACTTTGTTGGCATAGGCCTTATAAGAATGCATAGGCTTTTTTCGACGTGGAGGGACTAGGGCAATACCATTTTAATATATTACACAACACGTTATTTAATGTTAACACTTAAATTCATCCTAATTTCACTGTGTCAAATGAAATGTAATAGTCAATCGTTGCCACACTATGCCATTGAAACTAAATTTGTGTTTGTTTTTTTTCCTTCCATTTGCATGTATATGGGACACTGAAGACCATTTCAAGCTCACAGTAAAGGTATCAGCCTAATTTCTTTTTCAATAGTGGCCAATACACACAAAAATGAGTAAAAGAAGGCGAGTCTTGTCAAACATCCCTTACTGGCACTGTCCTGATGGTAACACAGTTTCCAATCGAATACATGCATTAAATACATGTACTGTTTGGGTGTAACTCGGAAACTTATTGTGTTCTGGATGAAGGGAAAAAATCTCACTTTCTGTATTACAGCATTGGATGCAAGACCCCCAGAACATCCCAACCGGCCAAAATCGAAGCATGCGTAAGTCATAAGATGGAATAGATGAAATGGAACTGGAACAGAAACACTGTATTGTAGACAATAAATTATACAACAGTTAGCTTTCCTCATATTACTCAATAATTTCTGATAGGACAACAGGCATCTTAGGACATTCCCGCTCGGAATCTCCGTTAATATCTCTGCAATTTAAAATTTGTGACTTATATTGATATTGTATGTCTTTCCTTCCATAACTAATCCACCAGCCACATACGGTCATAACACACAGGAAGAGTGGCAGACCAATACCCAAGGTGAGTTCATATGTAACTGAATCAAGTTTTTTGTGTAGTTCTCACGCAACATGTAAGGGATAACGACCGCCGAGGTGTCCTGTTCTACAGAAAGGAAACAAGCGGTTCCATTTAAAAAAAAGTTTGTTGTACAACTTTCTTTAGCCCTAACAGTGATAGCACGGACAGTTAGCTTGTTTACAGTTGATTCCATTGTTGTGAAAGCCTGCTTACAGGCTTAACTGTTGTCCTACTATGATTGTTATGGTTACCATTCATAAGCATTGATATGGAACGGTGATTAAACTTTTTTTTTTTTTTTTATCAGATCTACTTCAAAAAGAGTATTTCTTCTCTCCGGGTGATAAATGTAAATATCCATCTTCTGACTAAAAGAAAACAAATGTTTAACTTTTTTTTAACTAATTTTCTGTGTAACAGCATTAGATGTCACACCCCCTGACCGTCCCAACTTGTCACTTCCACATCAAAGCATGCGTAAGTCATAAGAGAAACAAACCACATAGAAACTGGAATAGAAACACTGCATTGTTAAAGTATATCAATTATGCTAAGTGAGGGGGTTACAAAGATTAATGGTAGTGGTGGTAGTTAGAGTTGTCATATTGTAAAAAGACATTTACCTCCCTTTTGCTCTTCACAGCAACATATCAAGACCTCCACTCCAGAGGAGAATCCAGGCAACCAGCCTGTATAGTAAGTATATATGCTCTTTTGATCCCGTGAGGGAAATTTGGTCTTTGCATTTATCCCAATCCGTGAATTAGTGAAACACACTCAGTACACAGTGAACACACAGTGAGATGAAGCACACACTAATCCCGGCGCAGTGAGCTGCCTGCAACAACAGCGGCGCTCGGGGAGCAGTGAGGGGTTAGGTGCCTTGCTCAAGGCCACTTCAGCCGTGCCTACTGGTCGGAGTTCGAACCGGCAACCCTCCTTTTTTTGAGCAGTACATTATTGAAATATCATTAAAAAATAGGTCATTTTCATCAGGATAACTTAGTAGATCAGCACAGCAAAATTGATGTTAACGTTTTTTCTGCATTACATTTTTCAAGAGTTTCCTCAGCCTGGCGAATGGGAACAGCCGTCAACTAACAATGGTAAGCCTGCACCAGTAAAACGACTCAAAAACTAGAACATAAAAACAAATGGTCAGCAATGTCTCTGCCTTGGATACATGCGATTGTGCCAATGTGTCTCGGCCGACCATTTGAGATCAGACCACCCAATACACATTCTAAAAATATGTAAACTGGCCTTTTTGTTGTGTTCTTTCAGCATGTGAAAATACACAGCAGGGGTGGCGGCGTAGCATGAACATGCCATGTACACGTAAGTGTTTGCTGTTATTGCCATTCGTCATTCAGTCTGGGAGCAGTGCAATTTGATTGCTTGACAATCACAAACTTTAAGTCATCTATAATATTTTTTATTAACAATATATTTACAATATTATTAACTAGAATGTACTGTTGTTCTTAACCATGAATCTGTGTTTTAATACTCACATCTTGTTCATGCAGCCTTTGAAAGGGTGCTTCTACAAGCGGTCCCGAGAGATGGACCTCCAAATACGCCATCTCACAAACATGGTGGAGAGAGACTCCTTTTCACTTCCCCTTCAGACGATGGAGGACCTTGACAGGCTTGAGGACAACCTCCAAAACCCTGACAACAAAAAGATGGTAAGACTGAGTAGACTTGAATAATTAAGAAATTACACTTGATAATTAAAGGAGACATTACATTAGATATTCGAAATTATTCTGTCTATTTCAATACTTTATGTTCATATAATATTAGGCAACTAAAGTGTGTTAAGTCCTCAGAGTCCACAGAACGGTGTTCCTGTGTGTCTGAATGCATCTTTTGACTATATTTATTTATCTAGGGTAGCTACAACAATTGGCACTTTGTACACTCACTGCCCATACACTGAGCTACTTTCACACAGATTTCCAATGCCTATAGCTAGCCCACATACCATTTCACTCTTATGAAAATATATATTAAAATATTCAAGCCCATCTTATGTGGAGAGCTCAAATAGTAGAACAAGAACCAATATTTGAACATGTAAACGAAAAAAAAAAATGACAATTCACATTGTGCTAGGTAGGCCTAGTTGCGAAATGTAGGCTATGCTAATTTAAGATTATGTTATTTAGGAAACACGCCAAACCAATTTACAAAACAATAAGCAAGTATTAAGAAACAAGTGGGAATATCAATTAATCAAGCATTGCAGTTGGTCTAACACACAAAATAATCAGTTTACAGTAAATCGCTGAGTTAAACATACTGTAACGATTTAATAGCGAACCACACAGTTGTCCAATCAAAAGGTTTATTCACTGGGAACGAGAGCCGGGACACAGATAGGCCAAGACACAGAACACAATGCAAACAGGGCAGGTCAAGCACGCACACACACTACACATACAGGGGAGGACGCAGCCTCCCACACAAAAAGGATCACACACGAGGGAGAACTAAAAGGGAAACATGTTACAATAAAGACGCTAACATTACACACAAAACTAAGGAGAATAACGACATAAACCCCCCAAATGTTCGCTCTTGTATCCCAGGATCCCCTGCGCGGGAGAACGCGAACACTGTCTTTTTGCGCCGACGCTACAATACAGTAAACTAGTGCACATGCAGGCAATATAGAAGTACACGGCCACGTGGGCGATTGTAGCCTAAACGGCAGCTGTCTTTCAAATAATTATTAAATACATAAATGCACATGCACCTGTACATTTACACTCATCACACAATTTGATCCAAAGGCAAGTAACACTAGCTTACACTTACCCTAAAATAAGAGTAGCCTATTTTAACTTAACTTACCCAAGCTCTCGTCCACCAGACACTGTTGCTGTGTTGCTCCCATAGATTGTAAAAGGTTGCTCCTTAACTAACTTTGTCCAGTTGTGGAAATGACGAAATTGCTTGTTCTCACACCGATTCTGTTTCTCTCTCTTGTCCAGGCGCAGCTGTGAGAAATCCGATGCTCCAATCAACGGATGCGGAGGCAGAGAAGCACCTGCAGGATTTTTTGAGATTAATTGGCGCCTGGGCGCAAATCCCTCTAATATTTAATAAATATTTTATATGTTAAATAGCTCCCATTTGTCGTATTTCTTTATAGTAGCCTTAAAGATAATTAGGCTAGGCTAAATAAGGCGGCTGAATGTCGCCAAAGATTATGCAAGACGAAATTAGTATAACATCTTATATACAGCGGGTAAAGGAATAAAAATGATGTCTGCAAGACGTAAAAACGGCATATTTAATACCGTTATAAGATCTTTGTAAGACGTTAGGGAGATGGATGTCCTATTATGACGTATTGAGCATCTGGAATACGGCTGCTAAACGCTGTTTGAAGATCTTAACAAGACGTCTCAGATACGTCTGCCAGATGAGCAAACGCTCTCTAGAATACGTCTTACAGCTGTCCAGCAGACCTTTAGAACACATCTCCAAGACGTCTTGCAGACATTCTTTTGCTGACTGGGTAATCGCCTCGTCGAGGAGGCCCTAACCCTGCCGATCATAGACAGAGAACGCATAAACCTACTGTATGCTTTGGGTAAAGAACACTTTGCATGTCTAATGTACACGGAGAATGACAGTGTCTTGGAGCGGCCGCACCCCCCGCAACTCCACTTCCAATGTCACTGATTCCGACAGATACGCCCGACACTTCTGCTTTTTATCTGGTGGTGGTGGAGTTGACCGGACATCTGAGGCTTCAGACGTTACCAATTTATCATCATCCATCGCGTCTGGCCTCTGAAAAAACATTTAAGGCTAGTCTGCCTGGGCCTGGCCATGTTTGAACCGCCTCTCATTTGTTCGTTGTTTAACATGGACGTTTTAAGTGTGTGCTTCCTATTTGAAATGCAGCATAGGTTATTAAGCGTGTTGTTTAATAACTTTCAAACGGTAGAGCCTGTTAATTTAAAAACATAGCCAGGGGACGTATAATATAGGCTTAGGCCTACATATTAAGGCTTATTCTCAAATTCAGATTGCGTTAGGGGACGGGATTATTAGTCAATTTCAATCGGACAATTTGACCGGAGAGATTTAATTTTGTCGGACATTTCATTTTTTTTCCGGCCAATGTCCGGTAATTACCGGACAACGGAAACCCTGTAACATAGGCCTACACAACGCAATATTCATAGGCTAGCCTACATTAAATTGATCCACATATCACAAATATAGCCTACAACAAATGCTGACATCATAAACGCACAGTGTTAACCTACACTTTCAAAAAGAAGAGAAAGAACGCTCTGAGGAGGCCACTGAAACAGGCACGCAAAGACACAGATGAATGAATAAGTTCATCTACCTCGCTGAAGAGAGCTCTTGTTTGTGGATGGAGCTTACTTAATATCCATGCCACCTTTCACCGTGGTGCACCGAGACTCCCCGATAACACTATGCATCATTTTAAGCTGAAGATTGAGGCGGCCCGTGTTCAGCTCCTTGGGAAACTCACGGTAATATTCAGCTGGCCTACTTAATATGGCATATTGTTGTAATAAAGTGCATATTGTATTGTCATAAAGCTAGCGTCATAGGATATCTCCCTCAGGTTTGTTTTGTTAATTTGTTTAGTTTTTGTTTAGATCTCCCAGGTCTAATGTAGGCCTAACATTTTTTAGTGCATAATAAAATAATAGACAGGGGGACGGAGAGCTTCTTTTTTTTCTGATCGTGAGTGGTATGACATATAAATACGCGTGCTTTCCTGCAGGGGGTGCTGCCGCACCCACAGCACCCCTACTTCCCACGGCTATGGAAGCTGGAGTAGTGGATGAAAAACAGAGAGGCTTGGTCTGTGCTTGATACAGGGCAAGCGAGGGTTACTGGATTGCCACAACATCTGCAGCAAGTGGCTATTGCCCTAGAGGAAGATATAAAATAATGCAGTCATACACCAAGCTCAACAAAACTGACACTTGTCCCACTTGAATTGAAATGCTAAATTGCTTGGGGTCCTTTGGCTGCAAGAGAGACCAAAAAAAAAATAAAAAAAAATTGTGGCTTTAATTAAACTTTGCATTCTGTTGGTTTTGTTGTTGATTCACTATGAAACGTGATGCACTCAAATTTAACTCAAATCACCGTTGAAAACATACCAAAACATTTCATTAAGTGGCCCTCACAATTTCTTCGCCGTTTAAAAAAAAAAAAAAAAACACAGTCCAGTCCATACAACTTCATTTCAATTTCGAAAGAAATACTGGACTATGTTTTTTTTTTTTTTAAAAACGGCGACGAAATTGTGAATTTCCAGAGTGTGTTACAACACACTCAGCAATAAGACTCCTACGGACTTTCCCCTGAAGATGGCGGCAAAGATGGCAACATTTCCGGAAAGGTATACTGGCTTGATGAAATTCATTCTGGACTCTCTATTCGACCACATAAAGACCTCGGGATACTTCGGTTTGGCTTTAGGGACCCTCTACTCACTACCACGTAAGTGTTATGTTGTTTGGAACTGTAGAAGAGGTATAAAAATAGCGTTTTGTAGCGGAGCAATTGAAATGCCCCGCTCACTTCCAGGCTACAAGTTGTGACTGAAAACGGTACAATCGAACTTTCTCAAAACACATCCGAATGACATGATTTTGATGTCAACTCAACGTATGTACCCCCAATCATCCGTAAATCGATCTAAAGTGCATTTTACTCCAGATAATTCCTTTAAGTCCCACTCACTTGAAAGAGTTTGAGTTGGAGGCTATATTGGTCTTCAAATTTGGCAGGATCTGAAATACATGAAACTACCAACAGAGGGCTCTTTGCATCCATTTACACCTGACAACAGATTTTCTAAAAAGTAGGCTAAGTATACTAGAAAAAGAACAATGTTACTTTTTGCCATAGAGTAACACAGAGGGGGCATGACACAAAAACAGGTCTGAACCTGACGCATCTGGTCGTATCTAATTTATCCTGTTAGAAAACAAACAGTATTTGTCAGCACTATCCATGTCGTCATGGTGTATTTCAGAGAACATTGAAAAACCTACAGTATTGTTCTGGTATGGCTATAATTACATATCTGGTGTTTTACAGCGTGGATTTATTTTAAATTGTGGTGAGGCGTGCAGCTGCCTGTTCTGTATCAAAGGCCAAGTACACAAAGTGAGCTATTTTAATTATGTTGTCAGACCTCTCCCCATGCAACTATATTAAGCACATGGATCTGTTTAACAAATATATTGATAATGTGAGCTCTGAGTGCTCCTATGTTTGTTTCATGTTTTATGTATGTCTATGTAAAAATATGTATGTGTATGTATCGCCAATGCTCCTTGTGTGCCCAAGACAAATTTTTCATGTGAGAGAGACAATTAAATACTTACTTTAAAAAAAAAATACATGTTTGGGTATCCACACTGGGGACACTGTTGCACCTGTGCACATAAAACTTTGCTGATAAGGTTGGTGAGATCCTCTCAGGTCCACTCCTCCCAGTTCCAGTTTTCATGGAATAACTCGACAACTGTTTTGTTGTATGTTGGTCTCCAGAAGGGGCACACGCTCAGTCCATGACCATTCATTTGTGGTGTAGCACCACCTAGTGAATGACAGATGTCAATGCAGAAATCTGACACATCCATTGTCAATATGGGGGCAATGAAGGGGCAAACCTTACACAATCTGACACCAGGATCATTATATTGGATGCAAGCTAATTTGGGTATGTTTACACTTGGCATCATTTACACCTGCTAAAGTTTAATCTGGCTTTAATACTGAATTAAATGCCCACCAACCGCCAATAAAAATTCTGCAGACAAAACAATATATTGTGATATAAAGCCATGTTTCAAACATCATGAAATTTGACATGCTCAATCACATATCATTGCACCACACATTTTTCAGAGCCTGGTTGGTGTGCTTGCAAGATGTGTTTTATATATTGAGAGAGTGTTTGATTGCTTTACTAAATTATGTGATCATTTTACTAAATTGTGTACTCGTTTTACTAAATGATGCCCTTATTTGACTTAATTGTACCCTTATAGATTGTGCCCTCTTTTTTAGTAAATTGTGCACTGATTTTACTAAATAGTGTGCTTGTTTTACTAAATGTAATACTCATTTTAGTATATAGTGCACTCATTTTAGAAAATAATGGGCTCATTTTAACAAATGACCATTTACTAAATTAAAATAACAATACATTTTTGTAAAGTTATCATATCAGTCAAATATGCGCATCATTTAAAATAAATGCTTTATACTGAAACGTAAGGAATACATGACCCGTGATTTGTGGAGGTGGTGGCTGCACTTGTGTCAAGCAGCACCTGTACATGTTTGTCACATTTTGTGACCTTTTTGAGCATGAGGATGACTGTGGCTTTAAAGCAAAATTTGAACATTTTGTGAAATTTACATGTAGGCTATACATGTCCTTTTATTTTCTTCGGATAGTAAATGTTTTGCAATAGCTTTTTGTGATGTAAAGCACTATGTGCTGCTTTGTTTTCTTTGTTGCTATAAATAAAGTGTTATTATTATAAGATATTTGTTTCACAATTATTGAAGTAATAGAAATGGTTATGATGGACCATGTTTATATTCTTGTTCTTCCTGCATTTGAATTGCATTCTGTCTGATCTTTGAATGACTTTAGACAAGCATGGCTGGCTATCAGGTTATGTTATTGACTGTAGTTTTATCAGATTGAGATTCATTTCAGCCTAATATCAAGACAGAAATATTTGTTACATGACAAATAAAGACAAACTAGATGTTAGATTAGAAAAGATATTCATGTCCTTGTTCTCCCTTGTTTTACATACATCCAAAAAGAGCCAAATGTTAGACAGGAAAAACACAGTTACAGTACCACTAACAGCCATGCGCATCATTATTTTAGTTAGACATGTTTTCTTGAAAACACAAAATAACGGAAACACCATCCCCAATTTTCTCTACAAAGGAAAGCCAAAAAAGATGAAGGTGAAGTCAGAGCTGGGACTGTTTTGATCTGGACACTCCCTCCTCTGCTTACTGCTGGCATTTATGGAACGTACAAGCCTTTTCCAGCTCTGAAACATAGAAAGAAAACGTTAAGCACTTAACTCATAATATGCTCTGGTAGTATGATATGGTATGCTGTGTTTGTTAGATGATACCTGAGATACTGCTGGAGCACTCTCTCAGGGAGGACATTATTTTTATGTACTCAGCACCCAAAAAGTCTCTGTATGTCTGACCAGATGGAATTTCCTGGAGACATTTTGTGTTGTCTTTGAAGATGAGGTTCTTTCCATCGGCCGACTTAAACATATTAAAGTCAGCTGAGGTTGGGGTCACCTAAAATTAGAACAGGAGACACAGTATTTGTAAAAACCAAGCACAAATACCACCAATTTATCTTTCAGTAAAAGTAATGTAGCCATTATGCAAAGAGAAATGTAGCCGGTCTATGTCCAGTCATTTAGCATGTGCCCTCTGCAAACCTGCTGCTGTTTAAGTATTGCCACCACGTCTTTTCGCATCTCTGGACGAGTGACCACAGCATGTGCAGGTACTAAAGCCAGGTTGCACTCCTCATACTTGTCGATCTCAGCGGAGCATCCAGGACCAATCAATTTGAAGTCACTTGATTGTACATTCTGAGCCCAGGCAGGTTTGTTTGCTGGAAAACAAAGACATGGGGTTGTAGCTTAAAAACAGGCTTAGAAATTTTCGATATTAGATATCGATATTTTTTTCTTTGTTTGTTTATTTAGTTTCTGATGTTAATAATACCCTTTAGTAGAATGGAAATAAAAATATTCATAACAAAATAACTGAACCATTTTCAAGTTTTCCAGGCCTTCATAGCACAACATTTACCTAATACAGAATTCATGCAACATAACAGATAAACACCAGCCACTGCTATTGGTAAATGTAATGTAAATTTGCCAATTGCCGATATCAATCAATAAAACAGATATTGGACGACAACAATGTTGGCCGATAAATCAGTGCATTCCTACTGTGAAGATTTACTAGTTTTATCAAATGTATCACTCACCACCAGTATACTCAGACACAATTGTATGCTTCACAAAAGCCACATCACCCTTTCCATCGACAAGACATCTGAGTGAAACATTTTGAAGGTTCATGCAAAATACACATCCAAAAAGTATACATGTAATGCAAACAATGGCAAATAATGCTAATAATTAAAAATGTACATTTAAACACAGAACCACTTATGTACATTGAATTTACATTTGAACATTACATGTATAGAAAACTACAAGAACTGGTAATGGTCTGGTCTGATGTCTTACCTGAAGGCTCCTCCATAGCTGTAATACAATTCTTCTGCACTTGCCTTACATTTGTAGCTCTCCCCACCAACAGGTGACCCGCTTCCCATACAGAGGGAGCAGAGAGATGAGCTCTTATCTGCCCCAGGGGCACAGCTTGCACTGAAGTAGTTAGCTAGTGATGAAAATAACATGTATGAAAGAAGTTAATTAAAAGCTGACAGCCAATCCAATCTGTAGCAAAGACAAATCTCCCATGAGATGCTGGATTTGGAAAGTCACAAATGCTAAATGGACTTCCACAACAGAGTATATGACCAATAAACAAAAACTTTAGCTTTTAGGCTAAATAACACAAAACATAACAGCATATATGCATAACAATTGATAACACTTACAGTATAGACAACAACAACAGCTTAATAACACTGATCTGATCACTAATCAGATAGTATGATTGACGAAAGATGACATACAATGTTACCTTCCTGTCTGATTTATTTCATGTGTAAGGCCTTGCTTAGGCTGTGACATCTCTGCTTAAAATAACAGCCTGACCAGCTTAAGGTGGTTTGCTGGTTGACCAGCTTGTTTGATCACCCTATGACGATTGACCAGCTGAAGGTATGTTTTCGCAAGAGTTTTGCTGGTCTAGCAGGTTTACCCAGCTTACAATGGTAATTCAGCTGGTTTTGCTTGTCGTACCACCAAAGCTGGTTTCTAGCTGTTTCCAGCAAGGATCTGTGTAGTTTATTGTGCTGTGTGCATTGTGAATCTTTCCCATTATGCTATGCTGCTACTCATTTCTGTATAATTTTGGTATATTTTGGTACTTCATGTATGCTGTATGTCTTACACAGCTGTCTCCTCATGTGGTGCTGCATATGTTTCTTTTAAGTGATTTCTGAAAGAATGGACTTTTGAATGGAGGACTTAATGAACAATAGACTAACTGGATGAATCTATGCCCGATCTGGCAATACACTTACAGAAGTCGCATTCTCCAGTAGTACTGTGGATTTTGCCCATGGGGATGTTCCATCCAGCAGTACGACCCAATGCTGTGTGGCATGATTTCTTGCCCTTGAGTGTTTCCCAGGTGACATCACTGTTTTTCCGTACCACCGCCACAGCGTAGTAGGAGGAAGCAGGACCTTAGAGGGTTAGGACAAAGGTCATTCATGACTGTGCACTAAAAGAACCAGGAACAAAATGTGAATAGTTGCGCCTACTATAAATAATTGTGTTGATTGAGCCCTCTTATTGTGGTTTTGTTTCTGATGATGTTGATAAATGGTTGACTTGGTTATTAAGTTGATGAATTAATATTTTGGAATGTCTGAGATTCTTAAAAATGTTTGGCTTCACAGTTAATTTAGAAGCACAACTTAATACTGAAACAAGAGTAGAGTCACAGTAGAAATCATCTGAAAAGGGAGATTCCAATCTTCATATGAAAAAGCATAATGGCAGTGGGGTCTGGATTTTTCCATCCATTAGTGTTTTTAAGGGAAACCTATGGGAGAAATGGCTAAACACCCTGAAAAAAACTCTTACTCTGTGAAACAAATTGGGTCTCTTTCAGTTTGACTATTTATGTGATGATCTTTCTCATCTTTCCTACAGCCTAGTAAATTATGATATCTGCTATTAGGTCTAATTAGGGAAAAACAATATTATTTTGTGTCACAACTGACAGTGCTAATCCATATTAGTGAATGAGAATCTTTGGATAATTAATATGATTGCTTGCATCAAAATGATACATGTAACGCTACTTAGCTGTTAAATTTTTGTCTATGGGAACACTGCCAAGGTTGCTGTCTAGTATTTCTAAGAAAATCTCTAATCACAGTCATTTTGAAAGGGAGCCAGATAGTGTCATCTATCATAGCCTTATCTTTATAGCTATAGTTTTTTAGGATTAGGCCATGTGGAAGTAGTCAAGAATACATATGTGATGTGTTGATTTGGTTATTGCTTACCAGGGGTTTTGCAGTGAGCTGTGGAAAGACAAGGGTATATATTTTTATGGCTATTTCAAATGACAAAATGAATGAGAAGTCTGTTATAAATGTCTTGTGAGGCATGTCACATATACCTTCATCGTACTGTTCCACCATTACAGGAACCAAGCCACACTTCCCAGCAGTAAACACCTCTCCTCCATCAACGGCAATGGCATCAGCCTGCTTGCGCTGTAGACAGACATATGGTTGGATATAAACCTAACCTCTAGCACTTATTTATTTGAACAATTCTTCCAACAAGAGCTCAAATTGTGTTTACTGATTTCCTTGCTAACATCACCTTTCTTTTATGTTTGAGTCCTTGCAAATATCTCATCCTCTACTTTGTTGTCCTATACTAATATCTAGTGATTCAAAAATGTCATATGCTTTTCTTTACCATGATCTTCTTGATGCATTCATCCACAGATGTTGCAGATTCACAGACGACACTGTCCATGCTGTTCACACTCCAGGTGTCACACTTCGCCTCCTCGGCTTTGCTTGTGACACACCACCTAATATTAATTTTATCTGAAGGACTGCTAGGGGTGTCTGAAATGATCAAGATTCACAAGATGGTAAACAAGTTAAAATAATATTCTAGTCAGCAAATATTCCATACACAGACAGTTACAAATAAATATCCCTTCACAGTAGAGAGATAACACTGACAAATAAAACACCACTTGACTCCCAAATCTGATTTGCACATCTGTTCACAATCTTGACTTTGGTGGCATACACAACCAGTATGGCGACGCTGTATAATGGTAGCCCGGCGGGTGCAGCAGTTGTGCAGAGAGTAAACATCCATAGCCAACACAACACATGCGTGCATAGAATAACATAGTAAGTGACTTGAGATTTAATTTTAATCTTAACTCACCTTTCCTTAGGGAACGAATAATGCTCATGTATTCAGCTCCCAGGTAAAGGAAAGAGTCAGTGGTACTGGGCAGCTGAACCAATTTTTCTGCTGAGTCTTTGAACATCAGGTTCTTGCCTTCATAAGGCGCAGAAGAGAAGAGTTTGGATGTCTATAAAACCAAAATACTTCATTATAATAAGCATTTTAAAACAACCAATGCAAACTTTTCATGGACAACAATGGCAACTGCAACTATACTAGTTACTAATAACGAATTAGAATTTTGCTTTGGGTCTATACTGCAAACAATGTTCAGTTATTGGTTTGATTAACTAAGTGAGTAATTCATTTGGGTTAACCTAGGTGTTTCTTTAGTGCAAAATATTTTAATAATGCACTGTACCTCAATTGTCTTTAGTACTTCAAAGATGCGTTTGGCCAATTCAGGGTCCTTACGACTGACCACTGCATGGGCTGGCACTCTTGCCAGATAGCAAGTCTTGTACTCATCTATGCTCTTCTTTGTGCCATCCTTACACAGAAGCTCATAGTCATTCTTTTCATTGTCTAAAGAAGGAAGTGGCAGAATTAGAATTGCAAGCACCAAGGGCAATGAATGCACTGCCATTATGTCATGTCACTCATCATTTCAACAAGTCATATAATGATAGGCTAATTAGATAGATCACAAGTGTGACAATATTTAGTGCTCTGCTCAGACTGAAAAAAAAATCTCCCCATGAGTATAGTATCTCTTACATTGTGAACAAGATAAGTATTATACTGTATACGTGGTTCTGATTACACAGCCAAAAGTAAATTAATATAACTGGTATTAAAATGTCAGTTACAGAACTCTCAGCTGTGGCTCACCAGGAACAGTCAAGTGCTTCACAAATGCTACATCCCCAGCTCCATCTTTAAGACACCTGGGAAACACCAGAAAACAGTATATGACAATCAACTAACCCAGCATTTTAAAGAAGCATAATATCAACCAAAAGAGAAATGTTTCCAATGATGGATGTGGTCCAACTCCACTCACTGGAAAGCACCATGGTAGTCATAGTAGGGCTCCTTGTGGGAGCGGCTGCAGTCAACCTTGCACTGCTTGCACAGTTTGGAGTCCTTGTTTGCTCCAGGGGCACAGCTTGCCGAGAAAAACTCCATCACAGCTGCAACAACAGCAATACAAAAGTGGATGCACCTTTTTTTTTTTTTTTTTTTAAGCTATGCAAAGCTTTACAGCTATGTGCAACTTTTTATGTATGTAATACAAGTGAGTGAACTACACATAGCCTAATGCATTGGATACTTGAGATATGACAGCCACATAAAGAGAGAGTGAACAAGAAATAGGCCTAAGTAAGATTTTCCCAAGAAAACTTTTGTTGAATGATTGTTTGTCATTATGATATGTAGCCTACAATAGACTAAAATGTTTGTTGTTCATCTTATTCTGAATGAAAATCCAAGGCACACTTAAACGATAAGTGAAGCGCAAGAATTTTATTTTGAACAACTCAAATCATAATATGCAAGGGCGTCAGAGACCAGCATTCCAGTATTCTTCTTCTTTTTCAACAAGTCAAAATAGACCAATCGGATCAATCACTAAATATGTCCCTGAAGCTGTTTACCAGAGATCACAGTAGGCTATCCACTCGAAGGCAGAGGACAAAAGTGTGTTTGGAAAAATGTCTGCATTTCAGACTTTTTCGTCCCCACGCCACGAGAGTTTAACAGTTGTGATCATTTAAAATCCCCATGTTATTCTCCCATAGGAAATATCGCCAGATGGCAGCTTTTTTGTAGGCGAATTTCAGAGGTCTATACAAATCGGTCAGTGACACAGCGATGGATTCTCTTCCAGAGAGTATCCGACTCCCAGTTATAAAATGCAATTTGTTATGCAGGAATAATAAAGAATGTGTGATAAACGTCATTGCCGGTTCTGTTTGAATGTCTGTAGTAAAGTAGATTAGTCAGGTTATTGGAGTTTAGCCAAAACGTCTAAATACATTAACCATCGCAAAATCAATTCAGACACCTGCATGGCCTAGCAATGTTAAACGATAATGGATAAAAACTTTATTTGGGTCGGTATATAAGCCCAGTAGAGGTTAAAACCCAGATATCAAAGTATGTGAAATTTACAGCATGCTGCGGTCAAAGTTAAACAGCAGGTTCACATTGTACGCGCAAGCGGCAGCACTGCGCTATGAAACCCATTATTTTCAATGGCTTGCGCAAGAACTGGCCTGCATGCAAGCAGCGCTTTGCCGCTCTTACAGGTAAATCAGCACACTGCAAATCATAGGTATTTTGCGCTGAGCCCGGAAACAAGCACAACAAAAATCTTAGGGACATTATTACCCTTAACCAAGAGCAACCTAGCGTCGAGCGCAGCGCGTGCTGCATACAATGTGAACCCTGCTTTAAACTTTGACAGCGGCAAGCGCAAGAGCGGCAACATTTCGCGATCAAAGCCATTGAAAATAATGGGTTTCATAGCGCAGCACTGCCGTTTGCGCGTACAATGTGAACCGCGCTTAAGCCTTGTGGGGCTACAAATAGGCTATATCAAGTTTAATTAGGATTGGTGGTGTTGTCTGTGTAATGTTATAGACCAAAATGTGTTGGCCAACAAAGCTTAAAGGGAAACTTGGCAGGATTTCCCCCTCTGCTGGAGAAATTGCACATTGTGCTATTTCAAACTGTGTGAAAAGGTAACGATAAAGCACATGGATTTGTTTACAAGCTAGCGAACTGTTAGCATAAGTTTGGCAGAACTATGTGGATGTTACAAGGTAAGAAACACGCTTTAAAACGAGTTTCTTGTTTCTCACTTCTCTTTCCGGGACGGTAGTCTCAATGTTGCAAGGTTGGTTTTCCGCCTGGGGACGCTAGGCGCAGCGGGGAAAGTCACCATTTTCACCGGAACAGGTCATTTAACCATCCAAATGATTTCTAAACGGGTTTATTAAGTTGAAATAGTTGCCAAGTTCCCCTTTAATTTAAACCCTCGTGTAAAAACCCATTTCATCACCCCTATTCATTTAAGC
The DNA here is from genome assembly GCF_046254945.1 of Alosa pseudoharengus. Taxonomy (NCBI): domain Eukaryota; kingdom Metazoa; phylum Chordata; class Actinopteri; order Clupeiformes; family Clupeidae; genus Alosa; species Alosa pseudoharengus. Next base: position 27,986,283 of record NW_027468663.1, read on the forward strand.
ACACTTACCATCTTCCACTGGCTTGTCCTCAATGCCTTGCCAACTGATCTGTCCCTGTGCCACCAGGGTGCCAATTGGAATGTTCCAACCAGCAGACTTTCCAAGACCAGTGTGGCAAGATTTTTTCCCCTGCAGAGTCTTGAAATTGAAATCACCACCTTTCTTCACCACCGCAACTGCGTAGTAGCATGTGTCAGAATCTACAAAGAAGAGAAGAGAGATGCATGATGTTTTGCCAGGCTAAGGAGTAGGCCTATATTTTGAGACTTTAATATATATAACAATTGTATTTTACTTGCGCCATAATCTTCTGCAATGATGGGTTGCAGATCATTGTTTTCAAGCCCGGCTACATAGACATCTCCGCCATCAAGGGTGATGGCATCTGCTTGGTTGTCCTACGTAAGAAAAGTGTTAGGAGAGGCAGATTCAATTGCTGAACAACTTACACACAGAGAAGAATGTTGTATTACAGCCCGTGTTAATATCAATTCACATTGGAAACGTGGCTATTGTACTGTAGGCTATAACCACATAATGCCTTGAATTTTATTTGTCACACGTCTCACTTTGATAGCTCGGATACACTCATCCGACCCCTCGCGCTTTACGCAGACCAACTGCGCTGTCTTGGCAAGGTCGTTGCACTTTTTCAGCTCTGCCTCTGACTTTGTGCACCATCTCACTTTGACGTCTGCGGGAGCTGCCATAGCAGAAGCTGTGATAAAAAAAAATACATTATGCAGGATATGAGTCGAATAAGTTATTTTGATGTGCTTTATAAACTAGATGTAGCCGTTATAGAATACAAGCTCAATATCTTATATATCTTATACTGTTTATGCACCACCTGCCTATACTTTGTATATCACATTTTGCGCATATCACGCACTGCTGGTTAGACGCAAACTGCATTTCGTCGTCTTTGTACTTGTACTTGCAACTCTGCAAAATGACAATAAGGTTGAATCTAATTTAATCTAATCCATATAATACAAGCTCAAGGGTTTTGTCCAATAGTTTGAATTGTAATTTTGTACATTACCTAGGCATCCCAAAAGCGCACACAGTAGGAATGTATGCATGCTGGCAGCTGGGTGGTGTTTCGATAAAACACTGAGCAGGTCGAATGTGGGGAGACATGGGTTTATATAGAGCGGAGAGCGTTTGGAGGCTGAGTTACATGACAGGTGGAGCCAAGGGCTGACTGCCTAGTGCTCGGGATTTTCCAATGGATGGCGCAATTATGAGATGATCTAGGCTACCACACGATAGCACTCTCTGTGATGGGTGGGTGGACCTACTGAATATGATTAGAAAATAGAATTTAATTTCATTTAAATAAATGTAAGCATTTTCTCACAATTCATTCTGGAGTACTTTTTTTTAATGAGGTGAGTTTCCTTACCACTCTTAGGCGATACATCTAAAGTTTAATGTGTTGTGCTAGCACGTTTTTCCCATTGAAGTATATGCATTGCTTTGCTAGATAACCCGTGGACTGAGTGACACACATTTGTGTTGTGTGCAGAATCAATATTAGGTTTCTCATACCAGCACTAAAAGTACACTCTTATCATTCAAGAAAGAATCTACTGATAACACATTCGTTGAATACCCAGCATTACAACATCTAAAGTATCAATAACAGAATAGCATTGTCCTTCTCAAACATGTCATATGTGTTCCTTTCGGAAAGTGTGCAGCCAAGTTCAACATCAGGCCTAGTGAGTTGTGTAATTCAGGGTTTCACACTTTGGCTGATTTTAGAAAGATATATCACCTACACAGTTTAGATTGATTGTAGTACAGATATGCACTGTGCAGAGGACAGTAGTCAGCGACAGTGAAGTCCATCCCACTGGTCAAACATAACCTTTAACCTTTCAGCCTGCACTCATAATTAATCAGCATGAAGTGAGGTAACCACCCATGAGTCCACCATTGTCATAGGCCACATTTGGCTGGATACATATTATAAGTGTAAACATAAATACTAATGAAAGTAAATGTCAAATTGCAAAATGTCCAAAAGTGAAAAGATTCCTGCATTTGGATCATCATGTAGGGGGTTCAAGATATGATGATAACCTTCTGTGAAAAGAGTTTTTAAGTTAATGTGAAATGCAGACACACAGACAGACCCAATTACAATACATTCAACTCCCCCAAAATACAAATTGGCCATTGCTTTAAGCAAGAGTTTTAATATACCTGTAAGATTTGAATCACATTAATTCGGGGTGTACACTGCTGTGGTCTTCTTGGAAAGATTGTTCATGATTGAGCGCAAACAGGATAATGCTTATGCCAAATAGTTATCCTCAAAAGACCTATTTAATTTTCATTCACTATTGAGTTGTACTATGAGCAGTTGGCCAAGACAGAATTCCCATGTTGCACAAGCAACTGACCTGGGGTACATTTGCAGACTGTTTGCAGGTTAAGGTACAACCAGGGAACTACAATCAATGATTCCGTCACTCTCTCCTCCAGATGAGCTCAAGATTCAGATTTTTTTTTAACAAGTGCAACTAAGCGTTTGCATTAGCACAACTTACATTAAGATTATTTGACTAATTGTTTCATGATTACTGTTGTATTATCTCACTGTCACACTCAGAATTGTTTTTTTATGGTGTTCCAACTAATGCTGCAACTGCAAACTACAGTCACACATTAACTGGCTTCTAGGAAGGGTGAAGAGGAGAGGTGGAAGTAGACAGGAGCTTTTGGCTGAAACATAGACCCTCAGCACATGGTCAAGGTAATGAGATATATGATTACCTCTTATATGACATGTCTCCATCTGGATCCAGGCTCCAATGAAAAGATCTACCTTATTATTTACCAGTTGACCATGCACCAACATAAACACCATGAGTACTAGTCCTGTGCTGTGTTTAGCTTAGTGGTGCGCTGTAGGACTAACAGAGGGCTTCTCTCTGATTCTTGAGGGGGTCACAGAGGATGTGTGTATCAAGTAATTTGGGGTCATTGGCCTGTCTATTTGAACAGCTGCAGGATTACCTCTTACTTTCATCCCCTGTGCCAAATAACAACAATGCCATGGTCAGGCTGTGAAAAACAAAATTAACAACAACAACAAATAAAGATCAATAAGTCAATCCTTAACAATACATCTTTCAAATATGAAAGAGTGTTGCAATAAGATCTCTCCATTTCTCCCAACCTTGTGCCGCATGCTGTGCCACGCTCCATGCGAGACCCATCTCCTGGAGCTTGGTTGTTACCAAAGATTCTAGAACAGAGCTCTAGTATCTTTGGTTGTTACCATTCTTCTCCAAGAGTTATTGCCGGCCTGCTTTCTTCTCCCTGGTGATGTGCATCTATGAGTGCTATTTTAGGGAATTATTGTGGAAGTGGAAGAAGTGCATCTTCAGTCTGCCTTTGGCTTAGGACTTGGGTGCTGTAGCATTTTGGATGAGCCTATGAGTGCTCTCAGGCACAAGATGACATGAGAAGACAAGATGAAGTAAGCTGGTTCAGATGTCTAATGATGATCTAATACTAATGAATGCTGATGCTCAGCTGCATTAATCTTTGTAAAAGAATATACTTTTCTCCACAACAACAGTTCTGAGATGAGAAACTGCTCTGTGTGTGTGTGTGTGTTTGTTGCTCACTGCTCACAGATAGGTTAACCCAGTCCTAATTTCTTCCTGGAATTAATAAAGTATGTTGAATATGTATGTAAAAATAACATAAAATACAATAATGTGTAAATATGTCATGTCTTTACATTGTAAATCATTACATATGTCTCCCCTCAATCAGTCTGCATCTTCATCTCTCGATATTGCAGGTGCAAAGCATTGTGAGCTCAATGCCTCTGATTAACCATGAGAGAAATTCAGACACTGTGCCCTCAGTGTGGCATTAGTAATGATAGACAACACACATGGTTAGAAACAGGACAGTTTGTTATGGGGCAGATACAATTCTACCCTTTGTTATGTAGCTGTAAGACTTGATTTCAAGTGGTCCATTTCATGCCCCATGCCCAACCACAGTTTCAAGAAATTCTGACACTTTAATAAATAGTCCTTATTTCTTCTGTGTATCCCAATAATTGGACCCTTGTACCCGCAGGGATTTTGTTTCATGGAGCTTTCATGCAACTTGTAATCGATTGTCAGAGACAGCACAACCATTGTATGGAAGACCATCTCTAAGATCACCTCATCACCTCTTCTGGGAGATGATATCATAGGTCCTTTGAAAAGAAAAGTGTCAAATCACTGCAAATTTAGATCTGTAAATATTTGGTCTAGCAGAAAAAAGGTGGTAAACAAACTCCTGGAAGCAATGTGATGCAGATTGTTTTGTTGAATCTAATTTCAGCACTATATTGCCTAGACCTGACCTGAGAAAACACACTATATCATACTGAACACAGAAGATCATAGTGTTTGTCACTTTCTCCAAATAAAACCTGAGGTCTTTGTTCCATCACTTATTCAAAATAATCATGGTTAAAAAGACCATCATCATATTGGCACAGCTGTGTTTAGTGTAGAGTGGAGTAGAGTAGAGGCTTTTTAGTCCACTTAAACAAGCTATCAAAAAGTATTAAGTAAAACACTGTTTTTTTTTTTACTGAAACACATTTTCTAGGCCATTGGCAAATACTGAATGACACCCATTGTCTTCTCTCAGTGCCCTGGGAAAAACAACTCTCTTGGTATTGGCCAACTGAAGAACACTTTCATTCAGATCAACATAGTTCAACATTGAAACTGCACTTGACCTGTGAAAGTCAAACATTAGTTGAGATCATCAACAATAAAGAGGTATCCTGTGTGCTTTCGTGCTCAAGTTTCCCGTTAAAAGTTGGGGTCAAGTATGCAGGTACAGTAAATCACTGTTCTTAATCACATTATTTCCCAGAAATACTGAACAGATTCCTCTTTGTTTTGAAAGAAAAGCTACAAGTCCATGACAAGGACCATACATCAATCTTCGCTATACACCATTTAATGTTAACAAAGGAAACCCCCAACAAAGTTTTCTTCTAATTTCTGTTACATCATTCTTTAATTTTCTAATATACGCTTATTAGTATGTCATCATTATGGAGTGTGCAGGTATTATATATCAGGTGGCCAACTGCACAAGACAAAGAAGTCCCTTTGTTGCTGAAATGTTTGATTGAAATGTATGTATCGTCAAACCCATGGAACCCCCTGTGTGATACACAAAACATTGTGCTCCTCCCAAAGCATTAGGTAGCCAACTCATTATTGCTGACTCATCTCAGCAGGCGAGCCTTGGCTCAATTCTGTGGGTCAAACTCAACACTGAGATAAAAGACTAAGTGGAGCAAGAGCTGACAAAGACATGCTGCTTCACAGACCTAGTCAAGTATGTGTGCTCCAATGAAGATTGTCACCAGGGAAAACAACAGACCTTGGGGTTAGAAACAAGGATATACTACATGTATACATGTAAAGACATACTCAAATTAATTTTATTTTTTCCTCTTTAAACTTATTTTCATGAAGAAAAGGTTTATTTCATGGGCAATACACAAATAGATCCAAAAAGGAAATTAAAGGGGTCCTGTTTGAAAAGCTTTTACAACAAGCTTTCACAACAACCACCACAGCCTAGCACAATGCTGTCAGAGTGGTAAAGCCTCTTTGAATACATCACAGGGGCGTAGATTTGCGTGGAGACCGAAGGACGTGTCCCCACCAATGTCAAATTACGACTGAAATGTCCCCACCAATATTCAGGTTGAAATGGGGAAAAAAGCGCTCACATGCGCTACACAAAGAGTTTTAACTAATTTAAAAATCATTTCTCACTTTAGTGCTGCGGATCATCTCGTACAGATCTTGTAATGTGCAGTAGCCTATAAGGGTAAATCGCGCTGATTTTAAGTTACCTATAATAACTACCAGTGAGCCGCAGTCTCCTGCGCAGCATGCAGCGCTTCATCTTTACTTCACTACAAGCATGAAGTGCGTCCAAATTCACCCATTCTTCTCTGTTGAACTCCTCGAGAAGTAGGCTACTCATCACACATGTGTCACATGAAAGAGCCTTTTCTCAGCTTTTAAACGGTGCTAGCTAGCCACTGTTTGCTGTAATAAACAGTTCGCGAGAAAAATAACTTCAAGAGATTTAATAATTATTCTCTGCGCCCATCTCCACATCCATTCGTCTCGGTGGAATATCGTATGCCTACACACTCCACTTCACGCAACACATGACAAACCATATATCAGAATAAACAGCAGACCTTACCGAACACAAAGGTGTAATGCATTCCCGTGTATAGTTAGCTGTTCCAGAGTAATCCGGTTTTGAAATAAATTATAGCAAAATTCAACATGGTCTTTCGGCTGCATTTCTTAAAACTGAGCTGTGCTTACATCGCCTAGATATCTGTAAATATTAGAATCAGAGAATATACAGGCAGCTCATGTTTGTCAATGTAGCCTTAATGATTTCTTTTCACAAAATGCTAAGCATGCATGTATTTAAGTTTCTTAAAACTGAGCTGTGCTTAAATGGGCATGATTTCATAACAGACCAAATAGAAAATAAATGTTAAATATAGCCTACATATCTGTAACCTACATATTAAAATCAGATTATGTAGGCTACACAGTGTAGTTAGATCAAGTTGGACAGTAGCACATTTTAATCATGGATAGTAGTTGGACAGTAGCACATTTTAATCATTTTATATATTCGAGGGGGGGGGGGATGGAATACATTGAAGGATAGTTTTTGAACATGCTTGGTTGTGGCATGTTACAATATATAAATCCATTTGGCATGTATCCTCCTCAGTTATATTATAAGGTTAATCCTCCATCTGGCATGGCCAAAGCTCTTGATTTCTTATGCTCCGATTTGAACCACAAATTAATGAATTATCTCACTATCTAACCAGGTGAATCATTAGATAAATATTTCCCATTGCTGTGCTCTTATTCTAGTATTAAAACATGACAGTTTGGTTTGTGACAACTTCCACCCTTTAATATATTTATGTACACAACTAATGTTACACAAGGCAATTTTTTTAGCAATGTTGCTGGACAACGTTTCTGAGTATTACAGTATGGTTCTAGCACATTCCCACTGATATTTTGTCTGGATAACTTTAATCATCAATAGGCAAACTGCCATGATCATCCAATCAGAAAACATGGAACCATGTGGTTGCCCTAAAATGTATCACCTTAAGAATTTTGAAACACTATTCTTGTCATGGCAGCATAGCGACAAACAGCAGTGTTAAAAAGAGGACAGTTTGTTTTGGGGCAGAAAAAATACCCTTTGTTTCATAGCTGTATGACCTGATGAGTTCCATTTCATGTCCCATGCCACCAGTTTAAAGTAATTATCATACTTGAGTAAACACTTGTTCCTGACTCAACAATTGATAAAAAAAAACACCTACAGTTGTGGCTGAAATTATTACTCTCAGCAATCAGTTATTGCACATCCCACCTTCTGGCAGGTGCAGGACAATTTTCATTTTTTCAATTGAAATTATTACTCTTCCACAAAAAAGCCTCAATTTTTCTCTATTACTGCAATTCAGACTTTAGTAACAAATAGTAACACTTTATGAAAATGGCAAGGGAAATGAGAATGAGCTCTGAATGAGACTCCTGCATCAGTCGACAGGTACATGTGGCACGTGTAATTGTGCCCTGCACAGATTAAAGGCACCCTGGGCCAGATTCAACAAACCAGCGCCAAATTTTTTTTTTGGCCTGTGAACATCAAGCTGATATGACTTCCCAAAAAGATCCAGTTTTGTGTGTTGTGTTGCACAGTTTTGTTTCATTACTCCGAGAATGACTTGAGTTGACAATATGCATTTTATCCAATTCCATTCAATTTTTTTGTGTTTTTCTTCTGTTCGTCAGTGGATTCCTCCAAGGAGCCCACTATTGTTCAAAACGTGACCAATGTTGTGATTAGACTCTGATGTAGGCCTACCTTGACCTTGGGGTTCATCTTCGAAGTTTTACTTGGCTCTTTGTCTTCTAATTTCCAGTTATCTTTCTGTTCAGTCTAGGGTAAATATTTCTCTTGCAGCCACATCCAGCAAGGTTAGCTACAGCCCATGCACCTTAAACTTGTTAATAATATGTACAGCTATAGTCACCATAACATGAAGGTGCTTGGAAAGGTTCTGATTGTCCTTACCTTTAACATGCTTGCCTTTAATTTCCTTTCTGATCTCCTCAAGCAACTCTTTCCTTTAATTTCTCTGGTCCATGTTCATTTGGTGCACACAATGATTCCAAACTGCAGAGGGATTACTTTTCATTTAAATAGGCTGAATGACTGAATACAAGATCAAATACATCTGTTATGATAAAAGATAATTTTCTGGAAGTGAGTGACACCTGCTAGCCTATAGCAAAAAGGGAGCTATAGGCTAATGTAGCCTAACCCACTTCAAGAATTATGCTAAACCAGGTTATGTTATTTCACGCATGGATAAGAGAACAGTATGTGGTAAGGTAGGCTATCTATCTATCTTGATGGCAAACAAGCTAATTTCCCAAAAAGGTGTTAATTTAAGAAGAAAACTAGTTGCCATGGCCTAAATTAACTGCCCAATATGGTAGGCCTATTATCTCCCTTGTCTTTCTTAAATCTCCTGAAAGGTATCCAATGTTAAGTTTAAGTCTGACGTGCATTTTGGAGAAGTGACAGTGAATATGACCTTTGTGTTACATTTAAAGAAATTCCCCCAAGATGATCCTGTTACAGTTTTTCTCAGTCACTTTGGTGCTTTTTTCAGATCAGAATGAAAATTCTCATAACTATTAGTTCAACCTCCACAACATTTAGTCATTTATGCACATCATAGTAGCAATTTCTCCTTCCTCTGAACAAATTGCAAATACTTTTGGACATGTATCAGTTGCTTTCATACAATTCTCTGCTGTTTTTTAACATTATAATTTGCTTATGTCATGTCAGTCAAAATGAACTATACTGAAAAGTCATTGCTTGAGTCATTACATACAAAATTGTTGAACTAGTTATCAAATTCTGTCACAATGCTGTAGAATTGCAAAGAGCATACAGTAAAAATGTACGTATTCAGTGTCTTGTACTCACTTACTCACCTAACTACAGCAATGTGTAACTTTACTGTAGTTTTCAAATGGCTGTACAAGTACTGTATAGTGCTGTCTTGAGCATGTTCAGGTAGTGTCACCGAGTTCTGACCTTTTTTTGCATTGGAAAACACTGAGAGAACTGTCATAAAGAAAACATGACAAAGCCATTTGACTATCTTGTTCATAAACGATGGTGTCAAGACTTCTCATTTTGATGACACTGACAGTTTTAGACATGAATACCTGCTTTTGAGGAATGGACTATCCATTTTGAGCAAGTGACGTGCTTTTGCAGGTCATCCACTAGGTTTTGCAGTTTGCACTAATTGTTTTGATAATTGCAATAACTGCTGTGCAAATGTTAATAGTGATGTGAGAAAAGCACCAAAGCGACTGAGAAAAACTGTAACAACAATGACATGTGACCTTGACATTTGACCATCATCAGTTCTAGGGATGTGACAATGCATCGTGTATTAAAAATCAATTTACATGTGTGAAATTACAACCGGTTGAGAAAAAAAATAATCGCAATGCACGTTGTCCAAAATTAAATAAATAAATAATAACTCTTAAGCTCTTGCATTGTCGAGCTATGTTCAACTTTACCAAAGACAAAGAGTAAAGGGTCTGTCCCAAGGAGAAAAAGTATCACTTAACTTAAACACACGTGGGGACACTAAACAGCAGTGTTGTAGTCAAGTCACTATGCCTCGAGTCCGAGTCCAGGTTCGAGTCTCCAGTGTTCAAGTCCGAGTCAAGTCCAAGTCATTAAAAAAAAATCCAAGTCAAGTCCGAGTCGAGTCCACTACTCATTCGAGTCAAGTCCCAGTCGAGTCACTATTGCAAAACTGACAACCTTCGGGGCATTCATGTCTCCAGGCATTTGGCGCCATTAAAGTTAACGTCCGTTATTGTAGGAAGATGGCGTGATGTGTGATGTAGGCCTATGACATGAAGCAGTAACACTCCATTGCACTAATATTAATACTAAAAATAATTTAGATATTAAAATCCTATACCAAATAATATTCCAATGACATTACAATTATAGCCTAATGACATTACAAAAAAAGAGACCCAAGTCCAAGTCAAGTTACGAGTCTCTAAATTTATCTCATGACTCAGACTCGAGTCCTAGGCCTACAACACTGCTAAACAGTCAACCAGTAGACTATGATGAAGTTGGCTTCATTGTTTACAATATGTTCAGGCCTCAGCTGAATCAGAGACAGAAAGTGGTAGAAAGAGCTGTTGTATAATAGCTTAATAGTGACCGCACCTAGCCTATAATATCTGCATAATGTGTGCTGTCATGAATAAATAATCAGAAATAGGCTACTATATTTTTTCTTTTTATATCAGTAGTTTATATAACAATATAATATTATAAATATAATAATTATATCATTGACTAGCCCCATATGCCCCTCACCCCGGTCAGACATATTAACTAACAGACTGCAGTTTATTCAACTAAATAAATTGTGAGAAAATCGCATCATAAACTTAAAATCGTGAATCGCATCGAATCGTGACTTGAGTGCATTGTTACAACCATTATCAGTTCATTTGAGCCAAAGTGAACGTCTACCACATTTGAAGAAATTCCCAAGGTGTGATATCATGTTTACGATAATAAAATGTACATGAGGTCACAGTGACCTTGATGTTTAGATTTAGGTGGTCAATTAATATGTAGCGTTCAGAATTCAGAATAATAAAATGGACAGACATATGCAAGGACAACCCAAAAACAATGCTGCATGCCAGTGTAGAGGCATACAATACCCCTTCTTGCAAGGTTAAAAACAAAGTAAAAAAAGAAATGCTGGAAATCGCTGTGGTGGTTTGTGTTATTCTGTAGACAAACAGACTGAAAACATTACCTTGATGGAGGTATAAGTTCTTCCAGAACAGTAAATAAAATGACCCAATTAGCTATGACAGCGCCTCTACCATCATTTTAATGTGAGCTCCAGGGAAAAAATGTAGATGGAGCAAAGGAAATTAATTGACTGGTTTACAATATTTCATGTGAATATGAACCAAGTTAGTGAGTTATATGAGGTTTATAATTATATGCCAAATATAAAGCAGACTACTTTGGCAGGTGCTGGGTAGCTAGTTTGTCAAGGAATTCAGGGTCATGAAAAGCGTTGATTCATTCATCCAACACAATTCAGCATTTCAGGCTGGTATGGCTGATAAGTTTGAATAACAACACGTAACACAGATAAAACTATGGAGACAATCATTGATTTTTAGAAAGGAAACACACCATTCTGCCCCCACTGGAGATTCACGGTTCTATGGGCAGCAGGGCCGTGTTTCACAAACTCCTGGGCACCACCACTCCGCAGGATCCAAGACACTTTACTGAAGTAATGAAGATCCCCAAATTCCTTTAACAACTCATGGCATTTGGGTTGCCACAAACACTGCTGGCTCAGTTCTACATTGCCATGATAGAGTACATCATCACAGCCTCCATCTATGCCTGCTTCAGCTCTGCTTCTTTGAACATAAATATAAGCTACAACCGGTGAAAAAGAGAGAGAAAAACACTCAAACTAATCGCCACATCTGCCCCTGGTCTTCCCCAAGTCCAAATCCCCCGGAGGAAGGACCCTTCTACAACTCCCTTGCTGCAAACTACTGGTCATGTCTACTGTTGTCTGAGCACTTATTCACCTTTAGTTTGTTTGTGTGTAGTCTACATTTATTTTATATTTTTTTTTATGCATATCATTTCAGATCTTTTTACTGGACCAATATTTATGTTGACACCTGTACGAAATGATATAATTATATTTCCAATACTTGGCAAATTAAAGATTCTGAAAAACAACTCTATTAACAGTCGAGAATCCCTTTGTTTGATGATTATATTTGAGAATCAACATTTTTTTGGAAATGATACAGAATATAAAAAAGGAAGAAAAAAAAGAAAGACAAACTCACTATGACTAAATGTCAACCTCTACACCATCTTTGTACAGTGCAGGTTTTAGAATTGAGGGTTTATCCTCTAAATACCTTTTTGTAGGACCACCCAGCCTCTTTTGGTATTAGCCTGACGCAGACATCAGTGTTGGCTGTAGGCCATGGGGAAAGCTCAATCTCCTCCATCCTATGTCAAGTTCAAATGTTTGTGACATCTTGGTACAAAGGGTTAAAAAGACAGTATCTTTTGTTCCATCATAATCTCAGATACCAAACCTTAACACCTTTTTCCATTCAACTTCCATTACTCATCTATGAGTAGTACTCGACTCCGATTGGTAACGTTACACCATGGGTTTTGGCAACGCTTGACCCAATCAGGCTTATGTGCATTAAGTGACTGAGGGTGAACGCCAAACAAAGTGGGGCTTCTATACATTTGTAGTCCTCTCAGGCCTTTAAAGAGATTGCTGTGTCCAGATCAGAGGGAGGAGAGGAATGGGGCATGTGGATGAACTAGCAGAGAGAGAGGGGGTGGGGTCTAATTTCTCTCCTGCACAAAAACAGTTTCCTGCGGACACAGTCCCGCTTCCTGCAGTGTGATGTCATAGTCCAAGTGGGCAAGTTTCCGTCTGGGGAAATTGGTGACGAGTTCGAAGCGTTCATTAGGGTAACCCTTGGCCTGCACATGCCTTACCAGGACCTGGGGACAGAAACGGGAGAAATTTGAGATTTAGAAAAAAATGAACTGAATTGTATGGATGTTATTTTCAGAAAGACACATTGAAATATACCACGTTTAACAGTGGAATGTTAAATGGACAGTAGTTACACAGATTTTTTTTCTACTCTACATCTCAAAGCACTTTACAAGTCAAATACCTCACATTCACTCGAAAAACAAAGATGCTTCATGTACAAAATAACTATGATAACCGAGTGACATATTGCAATAACATTTTGATTTGGAACATAGAGCTTAGAACTGCGGGCACTCACCATTAGCGTAGCCTTGGTAGACAGCGTTATCTGTTCCCTTTGTCCATCTGGGTATCGCAACATGAGTCGTGCCTTGGGGCCTGTAGTCATAAATAAGTGTATAGTACAGCCACAGTCAATTAAACAAATATGGACCACTCATTTCAATCGGATTTACAAAACAGAACCCAATTAAAACAAATGTATCCCTGGGCGACACTGAATGACACTGCCCTGAACCTATGACCCAATGTAAAAGTTTATCAGCCATGGAATACCGTTGTCGTCGGGTTTACTGGCGCTGGTCTCGGGGAGCTGTGTGTGCTGGTCTGGTGAAAAGTGGTTGTTCTCCCCATGGTGCCGCTGGTTTGAGCTGGACTTGGTCTGCTGATTCGATGCGCTGGGCTCAAGGTGGTTCTTCTTGCTCTCCTCTTTCCTGTGACTCGACTCTTTGTGTGAGGACTTCCTGTGTTGGACGGGGCTTTCTGGCCTGGTGGGCGGGGCTGTGGGCGGGGCAGGGGCAGCAGAAGGCGACTGGTGACCGTCCAATGAGTCCTCGCCGCCTGCCCTGCCCTCGTCGTCGGAGCCGTCCACCGAAATGAGGCCTTCGCTGTCAGAGAAAGGCTCCGCGTCAGAGTCGTCGTCGGAGCGCGAGTCTGGCCGGTCTGCGGCAGACTCGTAGTGGGTCTCCTGTAGCGAGGCCCGAATAGCCGCCTCAAGCTGACTGTCCTCGCTGGCATCAATTAGACTCTCCTGAGAGTGTGAAGTGGATGGAACAGAGAGGAGTGATGACACAGAAGAACATCATGGAGGTGTCACTATGAGTCATAGGTTTAGTGAGTTCATTTGTGGCTGACTGTCTAAGACTAGTGCACGGGGCTCAACATTTTTCCAACAACACCACTATCGGTCTACTGCTGTTCATTATCTGAATTGAGTTTACAAGCTTTCTTACACTTCAGGAATTATTTGAAATGTTAAAATAGTATTTCTGCACATTCGGAACTTTTCAACTTTTTGTTCAGTAGAGAAACTAGGGCTCATTTGGGTTCAAATGTTATTACTTCTGCATAAATAAGTATGACCTGTTTAACACGTTTGTATTGATAAACGGGACACAATGCTATCAGAAAAACTGTTGCTGTTTAATGACCTAAACTAGACACAGATCCTAAAGTACTACAATAAATTCATCTGCATATGTGTCTGAAATGGGATCAAGGTAGTGACACACAACAATTAGGTGCGTCAGATCAGTCTGTTGATGGTTAACTCAACAACCCCTTATTTACATGGGTAGTTTCACAACTATATCAGTTATTATTAGGGGTGTAAGGGTACACAAAAATCACAGTTCATTGTGTACCTCGGTTTTGAAGTCACGGTGCGGCCAATTTTAGTTACAGCTAAGCCTGTGATCCTATCCTAAAACTCATAGACAATATTGCTAATGCACAATGAGAATAGTATTTTGAAAAGGTGTCATGTTTTTTGATGTAAATTGTCTAAACTGACGTATATTTGTGTGGGAATTTCCAATCTGAAACATGGTCCACACACAAAAAAGCCTTCTGTTGATTACTGTTAAGGACTGCATTTGGAACATTCGGTACAGATCTGTATTATTGCATCTTGTACCTAAACGGTTCGGTATAAATATGTATACCTTTACACCCCTAGTTATTATGATGTTCAAATCATGTATGGACATTTTGTTATCCTGTTACTAACTTTGATGCATATCTGAAGTATTTCCTCTCCTAAATAAGTTCAACCAGGTCAGCAATATTTTTTACATTTATGTTTGATGGGAATTTGGCCTACATTTCAAATACTCACCATTTCTATTAATCTTATGATCATTCTGTGTTTTTTTTCCAACATCACAACTGTAACATATTACAAACTGTCCTATTATGATCCAGTTTTCTGCCCACAGTAAAATTGTGTTGATGTGATGTTTTGTTAATATGTGTTTAAGTGGTGTAGTTTTAAAATGAAAAGTCATAATGAGGATGAAAATGACTGAACATTTTTGTGCAAACACAAATTATTTTGGCACTTAATCCAAATGTCAAGGGACTGCTAAGTCTAGTCATTAATAATAACATTCATTAATAATAACATGCAATTATCCAACACATATTTTGAAGAACACGGACATGTATATGGATAATGCCAAGCGCTTAACCTGATAGTTAAACTACCCACATACAGTTTAACAGGGAGCAGTTTATGTACTCGAACAATTCTGATTATTCACATGTATGCATTAGCGTGCTACTCTGTCAGTGTGTATGTGTCTATTATTGAGAAAAGCACACACTCCTACACTCCACAATATCCTATTAATGCAGTCAGTTCGACTGAAGTAACACTGTTTGAATTTGTACAAGAGCGTAACAGTTACTGGAGGGCGGTGAGTAGGGGGAAGGTTTACCGAGCGTGCTCTCTTTGCAGGGGGCTGACAGGACAGCCCATCCAGCTGTCCATGCTCGGTCAGGAACCCCGTCACCTGGTCTAGGAATGAGGACACGTCCAACTGATTCCACTCCACCATCTTTTGACCTATCAGTCACAAAACTCAAAGGTTACTGCGGTCGTATACATTATTGATCACACCTTTTCATTCTGAGCTAGTCAAAGATCCATGTGTATCTATCACAGTGGAAAGTCCTGAAAGTATTAGTAAGCAGAATTAAGAGTAAACAACATATCACCGACGAACTAATGGGTCAGCTCTCTCTCACCTGTTCTGGGATCCAATATGGAGATGTATGGGAATTTGTTCAGTTTGTAAAACTGTATATACCTCTGCCCTTCTTCACTATCATGGTAAACCTGTGAATGCAATTAAGGACACAAGAGAAGAATCAGAGAAGTCATTTATAGTGTTTTTGTGTTTTTGTGAGTGAAAAGGTGTGATGACGTTTGTATATATATTTACACACACATATATATATATATATATATATATATATATTCACCTGCCAGAATATGAAGTGCTCTCTAATGATGGACTTCACTGCATCATTGCTCCATACATCCCTGTTTAGGCACTGGCAGGCAAAGTCCTGCACATTCTGAATGTTGATCATCAGCCATTTGTTGGAAAGCTGTCCACTGTCCTTTGCCTACAGTAACAGACATGTAAGTAACACCGAGTCAAGACAACATTACTACTTGTCATAATTTATAGATCATAAACAGCAACAACGCAGTAACATGGAATATATGTCATTTGGAAAATATGTTTAATATTCTCTCTTATACATTTACATGATCTTAACATATATTTAAGAATATGGCTTTACAAAGAATGAGTTTGGACATGCTCTACACTTGGCAACCAGAACACAACAGTGACATAAAAGTATCATTACCCCCTCTACTGGTAAACATCGGAATGGCTCACCGTCTCAAAGCTCCCTTTATGCATCAGTTCGATAGGTGGACGGAAGAGGTCAGCCAGTGTACTCAGCTTCTTGTCCATCGGGCTGCCGTTCCTCAATTCCTGTTCCTGCCTGACTGCTCAAAGATGAAGAAACAGACTGTCAGCAAAGCACCTCCAAATGACTAATTGTGCAGTTTAAAAATGTGGCACTTCAAATAGTTACAGCCAGGGAGAGTCTCTTACTGGTTTCTGTCTGGAAGTCCCGAAAGCCATCAAAAATCGATCTGGCTGGTCTTCGTCGTTTCGGTACTGTTTTGGGGGGGTAGAGGGATATTATGAATCTGTTTGTACAGACTAAGGAGCTCTTGCCAAGAGCATGAACATAGATAGATAGATAGATAGATAGATAGATACTTTATTGATCCCCAAGGGGAAATTCAACATGTTGCAGTTACCTCCAAATAATGGCTCTGGCTCTACCAGTATGTCTTGCTTCTGTGGGATTGGTGCTCGCACGTCGTCTCTGTGGAAACACTCACATTAGCACAGGAAAAGGAAGTGAAGATCAGGCACAGGTAAACTATATACCCCCTAAAACGCAGTTAGGTTTGGGTGTGTGAAAAAGCCAATTTCCTATCAAAAATGTAAAAACATACATATTAACACAGGGGGTTGTCTGTTGCCCAACTCATTAACTCACTCTGCGGGGTGAGTTGGATGACTCGAAGCCCCTGCTGAACTAGAGCTGGTGCTGGGCTCCTCTGCAATCCCACCTCCATCCAGGAACATGGTCACCGCCATCTCCAAATTATTGTTGCAGGCTTCCAGCATATGCTTCCCTACACTTTCTGTGGCCCCTGTGGAAAGTGAGATAGTACACATTCATAATAACGAAAGCAAAAACATCCTCATGATGTTTCTACACAGCCAGGTGCAATGTTTTAAAAACGTTGTATTCAGATGAGGGAAACCAATCAGATAATCTATCATCAATTCATCAAATCAATTCATCAATACAAAAGTACATTTCATGGCAATCTTTGAGCAGCTAAAACAAGGATGGACTTTTGTTAACCTGACAATAACTCTTAACAGCAAGCGCTCCACGAGGGTCCTTATCATTGCGCATGCGTTAAACAGCTGACATGCTCGTCTTCCAAGTTACAGTTACAGGCCTCTTGGTCTCAGGTTTTGGATAATACAAAGTGAAACTTGTACGTGACACATGCACAAGATTGAGAAGTCACCTGAAATTACCCCCATTTTGAAGAGCACACAATTTGTTATCATTATCCATACATTCCTACACGACTAAATTCACTTAAATCTCAGACACAGAAACAGGATAATTGGTACAATTTCTGCCTTATACCGCCATATTGTTGGTTGACTGGATGGTATGGGAACTCGCTTAAAGATCGATCTAACGTTAAGGGTTAAGAGGGTTAAAAAGTTGCAAACAGGTTGATGATACAGTAACGTTTGCTACTTCTGCTTACAACGTTACATGTCCTGACCAATAACATGCACTCAGCAAGACATATCTGCTTCTCCAGGACTCGCTTAGGAAGAGCCTGAGTGAGCTTACTAGCTAACGTAGCTTCATATTTGCAGGAATATGTTGCACACAACGACGTCAATAGACAGGGCTGTGAGAAACGCAACACTGTCAGGATGGAGTTGCAGTCATGTAGTGTACAACGATAAACTAGATATCAAATGCGTTAGTTTCATCTACTTTGGGTCAAGTATGGGTTTTTATGGAGCCCCATATACCCAATTCTTTATAACAACCAGTAAGTGCTATGGTTGTATCCTTAGCCAGCTAGCTTGCTAGCTAGCTCCTTCTCTCAGCCAGGTCTTTTCCCTTTGCATGACAGAGGGGGCAGTAACGCTAGCTAGGTAGTGATGCCCCGTTTAAGTTCCATGCGCAATTTCTGTAGAACATGAATGTACCTAATTTGTACCACAGTATCTTACCAAATGCGAACCGCTATCAGTTTTACAAAACACTATATTTACCCGTTATGGCAGTGAACTGTTGTATTAACCCATTAAGCCCCGGTGCCGATGCATCTCCGAGCGTCGCCATCTTACCGCCACCAACAACAACACAGAAATGCGCTTGCGCAAAGCTCACCAATATTTACACCGCCTCGGTGAATTCGTCACGAATGGCTTCAGTTTTATTATGGGTAATGTATTCTTATCATATACAGCTCAAAATCGTTTGTGCCACCAGAAAGCTGATTCAGTTACAGCAGAATAGACGTATAGGTCTGTTTCTGATTTGCGGTTAGTGTCATTGTAGTATTTTAAAAGTATCTGTAATGTGTTGCTATCTACAAAAAATTAATAAATGCAGGAAACATGAAGGTGCAAAAAATCCAAATGTAAAAATCAAAGTAATTATTAGTATAAAATAATTATTTAGTATATTAATTTAAGGTTAAAAATGCAGCACAATGCACGGTTCAAATGAACTTTATTGTTCAATCTGTTTCTTTAATAATACATTCAGTTCAAAAGAGTGAACCAAGCACTTGTAAAACCAAAACAAAAATAAACAAGCAAATAAAAATTAGTCCCAATGCATTGTTCATCATATTATTCCTGTTAAGCAGCTCTCTCCCAGAAAGTACCAGCAGAACAGTACTTCCCAAAACCTTTCCTTTCCCTAAACTCTACCACTGAGTATTAGAGACAGCACATACCAACACTGGACATCATTCCTGCCAATTCCATAAGTTCACCTGCTAAGTTAATACTTAATACCTGAGCCACTCTGTGACAGTGAATCCTTACTTGCAGTTCCTAGGGCAGTGCCCAGAACTGACCAGAAGGTTTCACCTATGCAAAAATGCTGCACAATGATATGGACACACCCCTTAGCCACACCAAATATTATCAATATTATTATTATTGTGGACAGTCTGCTAGTCAGTGAAAACAAAGTGCATTGCCATTCAGGTACTACCAAAGAAAATTACTTCAACAAAATTACCTTGTGGTACCACATACAGCTAATGGCAGCAGCATTGTATTTTGTCAGTGGTGTAGGTGTCTGCTTAGGAAGGTGTTATGTCACCATAACAACCATTTTGATGCAAATTTAGCAACGTTTTGCAGAATGCAAAAAACAGCTGTACAGAAAATACAAAGCACTTTGTTACTGTAGTGTTTGCTATTGGGTAGATCCAACTTGGGAGTATGGGGCTAAAATAAAATCAATAAATTTGAAGTCTTGACAAATCATTGTCTTAAGTTCTTTTTAAATCTGATGGATATATGCTAGACACATTTAGAAAACAGCATTAAAAGAAAAAAATAATAATAAAATGACCCTCATCAGAGTGAGCACTAGAAATCTTTACATCACACTCATTTTGTGCTCCAAGTTGAGAGGGAGAGAGGGATGTGGGTGGAATGCTACAGCACCATTCCCATATGTACATGCACAGGTATGGTTTCACATCACAAGCTTTGAGGCAGCAGCAAAGCCAGCCCCTCCTACACCACCCTCTCCACGATTCTCAGTGCAGATATTAAGAAGGAAGCAGAAAAAGCTGATGAACAAAAGCACACAAAAAAGCACGGGCGAAGACTACAGTCTCTGTGTGCACCTTGCGTGGGTTTGTGTGTTGCCCGAGATAAAGAAGGTGGTGGCGGGGATTAGGTGGGATTAAGTGAAGGGAGGTAAAGGTGTATATGTGAGTGACCCTTAGAATGGGAGTGCGTATCAGACGTAGTGCACATGGGGACGAGGCAGGAAGCAAGACTGGCATCGGGAGGCAAGCTGCACATCATCTGTTGGGGGTGGGGTCGGGGGTGGGTCAAAAGCGGATGAAGGTGGCATCGATTTGCCTAACGCTGGGCAAGGCCAACATGATCTTGCGTCTGTACTGAGGGTCCTTTTGTAGCGGGTTCCTCTCCAGATAAACTGTCTCCAAGCCTTTGGCGTTCTTCAGCTCATCAAGATCGGACCAGTTGTCTATTTGATTATCATTCATCTTTTACATGGAATGAGTATCAAAAAGGAAAGATAGAAAGGGAAAAGAGGATAAGTAAAAAAAACACTTGCTTAGATTGTTTGATTGTGTAACTATGAAGTTGATATCTTAGCTTTGTTTGGACAGTTTCTTCCTGTTTTTGTGTGATCCTTACCCAGAACTCCTGCAATTCTGTCAGGTGACTGATATTTTCAATTTTTTTAATCCGGTTGGCAGCAATGTCCAGAGTTGTCAGCTTTTTCTGAAGGGCATTAGAGAGAGACAGAACACACAGAAACATAAGAGCACTTCTATTTATGGAAACATTTTAAGTACTTAAAAGGAACTACATTTAACTGGGTCATGCACATGAGACAAAACGCTATCAATGAAATATCTGTATATGTAGGACTGCTTTGAATCTGTTTCGGTTATTTTCACAGGTAAATATAATTTAAGTCATTTTAGTTTAATGCCATATCAGCATCAAATGTTGATTAATATACAGTTGTGTTCAACTGTTGTGTGACATTGTAATAACACATTAAAAATACACATTCAGGATTTTAGCCCCTTACCTACTTAACTTTACTTACTTTTCTTAAACACTCTTAACAAATCATAACAATAAATACATCAAACATTAATCACTAACTATACTGTCCGTTATGTTTAAAGAAATACCACTGACCATCTTTTTCATATCATCATTAAAGACTTACATTGTTTTCCAATCCCTCTATAACTTCAATTCCATTGTGACTCAAATACAGCTCCTTTAAGTTCTCTAAACACTGCAAACCTTCCATTTTTGTGATCCGATTGCTCTGAGGAGGAGAGATACATGTTTCGGAGTACATTTTTATTTCGCGTAAATAAAAGGCAAATATATAAATTATCAAATACTCCATTATTCAAAAACAAGCCAAACATACCTGAATGCTGAGGACGGTGAGATTATGTAGGCCGTCAAGGTTTTGCAACTGGGTGATTTTATTTGTTCCGAGAAACAAACTTTGCAGAGAAGACAGCGAATCCAGATTCTCTATTACCTGCAACACACAATGGCATTGATCAATCTCAATCTTTATCATACTTGATTTATAATCAAGAGTGTTTTATTAGTAACTGTGTATCCTCGGAACTGAGGTCATGACTTTAGCAGTGGCAGGAATTTGCTCAAGTAGTTGAGCTACAGCGGGTGACAACATAAGCACACTTCAGGCCCCAGTTTAAATGAAATGAAATGAAAAACTATTAGCAAATAAGGCTGGGTGACCATGTGCAATGATGGAAAAATGTGAAAACTCTACAAGAGGGTTGAGTGTGGAGGCCTTGATATTGAATGGGTCTGCTAACCTGGCAACCGCTCATTTAGTGAATGGCGGCTGAACATTCCAAAAAAGGAAAGGAGTTATAGGGGAAAAGAGTGGCGTTTAGGGATACTATAGCATTCATAGACAGTGTAATTTCATTGAAAATATAACAAGCATTCTTCCTTTGCGTAAAAGTAACACAAAAGTCAAATAAAAAACATTTGTTTTTGATCATAGATTTAAAACATATCCATAGAGACTGCCATGTGTAGTGTATAGTAAACATAGTCAACTGTAATGTGTGCAGTAAAATGTAGGCTGTGTGCTTCCTAGACCTTACTCGAATGCGATTGGACCCAAGCTCCAGCATTTCCAGGTTGGTTAGGTTATCAAGGTTGGCAATGGAGTTGATCTTGTTGTGAAGCAGGAAGAGCTTGGTGATCTTACTGAGCCTCTCCAAACCCTCAATTTTTCTCAGTGTATTGAAGGACACATCCAACTGCCTTAGAATAAGAATTGTACAATACAATTACAATACAAAAGAAGTCATATGATATATTGCAGATCAATATTTTGTTCCACCCCTATTGGAGATAGCTGTGCATAACGACACATGCTACACATACAAAATAAAAGCATGCCAGCATATCCAAGAGATGCCACTTATTTAACCACTAAAGCTAGCTCTGTTAACTCCTAAACCTAGTTTAACAACAGTGACCCCACCACACATTGCACAGCCCCCACCAATGTATGTAGTCATTTGTATGTATGTTTATGTGTATGTATGTTTATGTGTATGTATGTATGTATGTATGTATGTATGTATGTATGTGTATGTGCCATTTATATAATATGTGGACAGTCATTTGTATGTCTGTATTTATTTATGTGTGTTTGTATGTGCCCTTTATGTAATATGTTGTGTCTGTTTTTTTATCTGGACTTTGAGTCTGTAAATAAAGTTATACTGAATATTCACATTGAACACTTGTGAAACTACTTACTCCAGTTCAGTGAGTGCATCAAGGTTCTCCAATTTGCGGACCTGGTTGTCATAGAGGTCCAGCTCCCGTAAGGACACCAGGCTGTCAAGATTCTCAATGCACTTGATGAGGTTCTGTCTGAGAGAAAGTGTCTGCCAGAAACAACAAGACATTATCTTATCCAGTACAGGAAGCTAATGTAAATTGTAGTTTGGTACACACAGACAGGCCCTTCTTTTACGAAAGTGAACCTACCTTTGCTTTCTGTAACACCTCTAACCCTTCAATCTTGCCAATTCGACAATGGACTAGATCTACATCCTGTGATGGGATAAAGATGGGGATATGACAGATCAGTTTTTATTAAGCTGGTGAAACATCACAGCAAGGAACTGAATGTACATCATACCAGATCATCTTTTCACTCACCTCCTCTTCTGGATCAAGCGTTATTGTGTCCATATCCACAGGAGACTCCTCTTTATCTGAAAGAGATAGAGTTCAGCAGTTAAGTCAGAAAATATTTGTTGTGGTGTGTGTGTGTGTGTGTGTGTGTGTTGGGGGGTTATTACCTGTTGATGGTTGGGGAGGGCAAACTTCTCCATTGATGCTCTTTCTCTTAGTCTCATCATCACCAGATTCCTCTGACTCTCCCCTTCTGTCAACTGCGTCAAGGGACAAGTTGAGATCATCACTGGTCAAATAATCACTTAATATCATGTATAACACAGTCGTGTTGGCAATTGACACGTAATATTGAACAACGTTTCAGAAGGTGTTACAATGACAATGTGCTTTCTAGAAAGAAGAGGGCAGGAATTGCAGGCACAAGGAACACTGCAATTAGCTCGCTAACCCTGACTGCCAGCTAACAAATGCTATAACGTTAAATCGCAACTGTTCCGGAATGTTGACACGATCAAAAGACCACGAAACGAGTGATTCAAGGTCTCATGTTTAAAATGGTAAAATAGTATCCTGTCAAGATACCGATGTTAACAACATAACGTTACTGACTGTGGTCTGGTCGGGGTACCTTGATGAAAGTAACGTTAACGTTACAATCCTGGCATGTTGTGTAACTTCTAAAACAGACTGGCTGCCTAGTTAGGGTTATTAGCACATTAGCTCTAACTAATAATTATTGGGGTTATAGATTTACAGACAGCACATTTTCATTGCAATAACTAAATCGCTAACACGGTCAACGTCGCTTCCTGGCAACGTAACGTTGAGCTAACATTAGCCAGCTGAAAAGCTAGGTAGCTAGATAGCCAGCAGCAGGCGTAGTGTTGCAA
Source organism: Alosa pseudoharengus (assembly GCF_046254945.1). Lineage (NCBI taxonomy): Eukaryota > Metazoa > Chordata > Actinopteri > Clupeiformes > Clupeidae > Alosa > Alosa pseudoharengus. The sequence goes on from NW_027468663.1 coordinate 28,010,318, forward strand.
GCGTAAACAATCACCAGTGCATGGAAATGAATGGTTTAGCTAATGGCTGAGATCCGAAGAGAATGGTTATAATTCCCTATTAAAATTAATAGGATATCAGAGGGCAAAAATGTACACAAAGTTTCTCTGATCTTAATTTCAGCAAAAACTGAAATCAGAAACTGTCAGATACATAAGTGTGGGCTCACCTTCCATTTCTTGAGGCTCGCCAACAGACAAGGTAGCCATCTTTTCCTGAATCCTCCCACTGCTGAATGATTGACATTGCTTTGAACCAATCCAAACAGAGCAGTTCGTGCACTCGTTGCTTTTAATGTTACTTCGTTGTTTTAATTTGCATTGATCATTGGTTGTAATGTCTAGATATATTCATTTTCGCAGTCATAACCTCCCTCTATACCAACCCACTGATTTAGGTCTGGTACTCCTCCATTGGATCTACCAGAGTCACAGGTGCACAGCTGACAAGTTGCTGCAATGTTTCAAGTGACTGCTCCAGCTAGGTCATGAATGCTTTGCCTGACATTGCAAAACTGCATTGCAAAAAAAAATCAAACCCCAATATGTGAAAGCAAAATTAAATTACATTGTGAAATGGGAAAGGTAAGGATACTGTAAGCAGTGACAGTAAAGATGCATGGGGCAACTCCTTAAGCAAATTTGCTGGGGAACCACATACCCGTTCTATGTGTTCTGATTGGATGATCATGAAAAATTGTCTAACCTACTGATGATTAAAGTTCTCTAGAAAAAAAAAATTCAATATCAATGGGAATGTGCCAGAACCACAATACCCAGGACCATTGCTTGGCAACATTGCTCAAAAGGTTGCCTTGTGTGTCATCAACATAACTGTCAACAGTCACAGACAACTTGCCTCTTGGTTCTGACTGTTTCCCTACATATCAGCAGCAGCAATGGAGCAATGGAAACTTCACCACAATATATTATATGATGCAGATGTTACTTTATTGAGCAATTGCTAAGAGAGCAGTGAAATGCATTATAAACAATACACTCTAATACAGTTACATAACAAACAAATAACAATACAGTGTCACAGTTATTGTGGTTTACAGTTAAAGTTTACAGTTTGCGACCAGAAGGCCCCAGGAAGCACAGTATAGTTCTACTGACATTATTTGAGCAAGGTCCCTGATTGATTATATTTGTTCTCAGGGAAGGCAGTGCATAATCATTACAAGGCAACATAATGATAATTCAATCACTTTAAAATATTTTTTTAACTTTAAAAATATGATCATGTTTTACAGTAATCTTCTAGTCCACTGAAAATTGTTCTAGGCCTACATTGTTCATAATTGGTCACTTATCCTTCACTATTGAGTTCTTGTTACCAGGCTATTCAATGTAATTTTCTGTACAACCCATGGACATCTTGCATCGTGCACGCCAATAATTCTAGCCTGGGTGAACCTAGATGAACCTGTTGGTAAATTTGAATTTGACAGGTCTGTCTGGAGACCTTCCCGTTAAAGCAGATTTCAGGGAAAAAACTTCATTAAAACCTTAATTTACAAGAAAGATGTGTTTTCTTTACTTCCAAATTCAATGTACAAATTTCTGCTTAATTTCACTGTGGTTATTTATGCCCCCAGGAAATTGAAAGTGAATTAAGTGTACAAATTGAGATTTGAGAAGTGGTTTAGTGTTAGCCAAGCTAGCTGTCAGCATTTTACAAAATGGTTCACCAAAATGCCCAAGAGCCAATGATAGAACTCAGAGGAAGGGTTATGGTGATAGCAACAGGCAAGTAATGTTGGCTGGATCTCGCTAGCAGTTAATGGCAGAGGCCAAACAGGCTGGAAACCACCCCACCACTGAACCTCTTTTATCCAGTTGTAAAAAGCCTCTAACCGCAACAATACTGTGAAATATCAGTGGCATGGCAGTACCAGGCTAGTTTAGCTTCCTGTCAACACATCAATCCAGTCAGTGCACAGTCAAAAACTGTTATGGGTTTTTACAACAAGAAGTTGCTATAAGCATTTGCATTTATACTCAACATGCACGCATGTAAACATCACTGATCACAGAAACTGATCACATACCGCACAAATTACAATGACGCTTTTGTTACAAAAACAATTCAATTGTCCATCTTGCTATTAGGTCATTAGTATGGCTTTTAATTTCCACTATTCCTAACAAAAAAAAAAAAACGACAAATTGATGATGGTCTGAGGTAGTCTAACAAGACTATGGGAAATCAAGTAATGCATGTTTAGGCACTGTTGGTGACATCATCTGTAGAAAACTATCCAAGGATCACGTGGGATTGAAATGAAAAAATGCTAACCAAGGCTTTTAGGAGAATACACAGGATTACAACCAGGCATAATAAATGAGTGCTGTAAATTGCATAGGATGATTTTAGGTCCATGGTACAAATGGACAGGTTCCTTCATGACTCAGTTTTCAGAAAAGGAGCGTAAAGGCAAGCTGTGCCCTAGAAAGTCCCTAGAATGAAGTCAGGACTGCTCTGAATCTGTGAGGACCCACCATTAGAAGTTGCTGTACCAGTGCATAGAGCGCTCCAGTGACCTCTCCCAGCTGCGGAGGACAGGCGTGTACTGGTTGGCACCTCCTTGGGGCCTGTTCTGGGGCAGGAATATGCGCTCTACTGAGTGCAGGCTCTTCAGCTCCTCCTGACTGCTCCAGAAGCCTGCGGAGTAATGTCAGAATGGTAAGCCAACAGTGGTAAGGTGAAGGACCAGACTACAACTGTGTTTGAAAAGTGTTCTCATTCACCATATACAGCACAATGTAGTGAATCAGGCATATAGCAAATATTATATAGTGAGTGAGTGAGTGAGTAAACATTTCCAACGCAGCTTAGCTTAATATTCCTTGTAGATTGTCAGTAGCACTTATTGTTATTTTATAACTAAATGTGACTGAGTGAAAACCATAGCATGGGTGCAAGTATTGGCATATCAGTGAATGCATATCAGCAACAAGTTGTGTGAATGACAAAAAGTGTCCGAGGTGCCTTATTCCCGTACCTACTCCCAGTCCTGCCATAAAAGCTGCACCCAAAGCAGACATGTCGAAGTGATTGGGCCTTGCGATCTTGCGTCCGAACAGGTTAGCAGTCAGTTGCATTACAAAATTATTTGTGCAGACTCCACCATCCGCTCTGGTCCCACATAAACAAGAAATAGGAATAACTCATAAACATGTGTGACTGACTTGAGTGTAAAATGTGTCACTGGCTGGATCTACTCCCTGCTATCTTCATTTAATGATCAAGATGTGTATCCCCAACCGCCCGCTGCGGTCTTCTGATGAGCGTCTGTTATGTAGACCATACAAGCTAGGTCAAATTCAAGACTCTTTTCTTCAGTCGTTCCATGTTGGCGCAATGAGTTGCCTAGTGCCCTCCGTTCCTGTGATAGTTTTGGGTCTTTCAAGAGGGGTCTAAAGGCATATCTGTATTTTTTAAACGTTATGGTTTGTATATTATAGTATTTGTTTATTTTCATTAGGCTATTGATTGAATTTACATTGTTGTTTATTATTGCTATTCTTCTTAATGTAGTCTTACCATTTTTTTAATTGTTTACTGTTACATTTAATTATTGTATTGTTGTTATTTGTATGTCGCTTTGGAGAAAAGCACCTGCCAAATCCCATAACCATAACTATAACCATAACCTTAAAAGAAGTCAAATAGAGGACACATGCACCATTTAGAGATAGGAGTGGGTGATACACAGGTAACATACCTTATTTTAGAGATAGGAATGTGTGATACACAGGTAACATACCTTATTTTAGAGATAGGAATGTGTGATACACAGGTAACATACCTTATTTTAAAGATAGGAATGTGTGATACACAGGTAACATACCTTATTTTAGAGATAGGAATGTGTGTTTCCCTTTGCATAATGTCATAGAGCTGCTTATTCCTGTGAAGGTAGAAATACATTGGTGTTTGCTGACATTTTTCAGTTGCAAATGCATTTTACTATTAAATACTGAATCTGTGGACTATGGACTAACATCCATGTTAGAGGCACCAGGACAGATAGGTTCAAACTCACCTGAATGCCACTGATTCTAGGATGGCCCTCACCAGGTGGTTTTTAGTAGTAGAAGGCTTGAGACCCATAAAGGATGCACAAGCTCCGGGGTCATTCAGTGGAGCCTTGAATACATACACACAAAGCCACATGATATAAATAAATATAAATAAAAAGGAAATCATAAATATATGAGTTTATTTATTGATGCTGTGGTTTCATTGCTATACAATTTAGAAACAAAACAAATATAACAACCACAACTGAAACACACTTGTGACTTACAAAAAAAGCTGGGACACAGAAGTAGGCAGTAAAGGCAAAAGAAAGAAAAGTCAAAATTATCACCTGAATTACATGGCAAGAGTCATGTCTAAATACTGTAAAACTAGCGGCATACCTGCAAACCACTGAACGAGGGGACAAAACACACTCCATCAGCGTCCTTTACACTGCTGGCCATTGTCTCAGTCTCACTCACATCAGTGAACAACTCTAGAAAACAGACACACACTTCAAGTCACCCCCTGAATTTTCTAATCTGCTACAACTGCAAGATAAGGGATATAGATCCCTTATTACCATACACAGTGCAAGCAATACAGAGACTGACTGCTGGCAAAAGTCCTGTTTCCTCTGAGGCAGTGTGGTCTTACCTAGCTCCTGTGCCCATTTGATGGCTGTGCCCGTGTCTGCAGCATTGCCCTCTGCCAGATACACCACACTGTGCCCGATCTTCCAACCCACCAGAGGATAGAGGCCTGTTACAGAGAAGAGGTACATTGTGTTCTAGCTAGGCAGAAACAGAAAGGGTATAAAAAAGGACTGTTTGTGCAGTCCAGTCAAGTTTCAGTTTTCCTCAACATTACTTTTCATTCGGTCCAGTATCTTACCAGCGACAGAGGTGTGTGGTTTTGCCCCTGTGTTAATGTCCATGAACGTCCCTGTTCCCATGGTGATTTTCACGTCACCTGTGTCAAAACAGCATTCACCAAACATGGCCGCCTGCTGGTCTGCCATCTGTGGGACAGAGAGAACACACATCCTCATGGCTGTAGTGTTCATATGCACAGAGCAGAGAAAGGAAGAGGAAACAGCAAGCCAAACAACAGAACAAAAACATTCACGTCAACTTACAACTGACATGATTGGTATGGCAACTCCAAATATGGAGGGGTCTGATGAACCAAAGTTGTGACTGGAAGGTCAATAAAAAGAAAAGAAAGGCAAGGTTAACCTCACTGCTAACACAAAGGGAAGCACAGCACCTGTGTAATGTGGTGGCTGATACTCACCTAGTATTCTGCACTTTGGGGAGAATAGAGAGAGGCAGAGAGAGGAGTGAGCACAGAAATCCACTCCAACACATCTGAAAGGTGCAAACACACACACACACACACACACACACACAGAGAAGAAGCAGTCAAAAAAAAGAAAAACACACAATAACAATACTTAGACTCAATTCCTTTATGTGCACCTCACAATATCAACATATCACAGATGTTGAAATGGCACTGGATTTCTTTACAAAAAAGATAGAGTAACTCTCTGGTTTACTGGTTAACTACCTGAATTATCATCTTTATTTAAATAAAAAAAACAGAGCATAGTCACTAGCTAGGAAGACTGGATACCCATCACACTGGTTAGCTTTTAAACAGCTGAGAAATAAATGCACGTCATCTGTGAGGAAAGCTAAATCTAATTATTACTTAGACTTGATAGCAAACTCCAGCTAAAACCCATAGATATTAGAAAGCTAGATACAGCACTGGGCTCCAGAACATACGTAAATAGCACCACCATCATGGTGGGGGCAATGATCACTGGAGGCCAATTGAGAAACAGGTGTCTCTGATTGCCGCCAAGTGTTGCCCATTATAGATAGTAAGGTGTTTGCCCCCAGCAATATGGTGGTCATGTTTATTTTATGAGCCTTTACCAAACGGTTGAGATGACCGTTAAGGGTAACAGAATTTAGCATTGGATTATCTTACTCGACTAAACTAAACACTATATATACAGACCACAAAACTACTAACTTCAATCCCCCTACCACCAACACCTCCTTGCCAGAGGAGTTAAACCACACTTTGACAGGGACAACAAGGAGGTGGCCATCAAGGCTGTGGTCTCTGTAGAACACCAGCCCCTCACACTCTCCACCACCGATGTGTGTGCAGTACTGAGCAAGACTAATGCACGTAAGGCTGCTGGTCCTGATGACATCCCCAGGAGGCGCATCCTCAGGCCCTGTGCTGTGCAGCCGACTGAGGCAGCTGTCTGTTAGGTTAGATAACCACACCTCCTCAACCCTCACCCTGAACACCGGCGTACCACAGAGCTGTGTGCTAAGCCCTCTTCTTTACTCCCTCTATACCTACGACTGCACACCTGTACATGGCTTTAACACCAGACGACAGACGACACTACGATTGGTCTCATCAGCAACAACAATGAGGCGGCCTACAGGGAGGAGGTCCAGGACCTAACAACGTGGTGCACCTACAACAACCTGGCTCTCAACACCAAGAAGACCAAAGAGCTCATTGTGGACTTCAGGGGGTCAAAAGCCAGCTCACACACCCCCAATTCTCATCAAGGGGACTGAGGTGGAGTGTGTCACCAGCTTCAAGTTTCTGGGTGTCCACATCTCTGAGGACCTCTCTTGGATCCTCAACACCTCTACCCTGATCAAGAAGGCTCACCAGCATCTCTTCTTCCTGAGGAGACTAAAGAAGGTCCACCTGTCTCCTAAGATCCTGGTGAACTACCGCTGCACCATCGAGAGCATCCTCACCAACTGTGTCACATTATGGTATGGCAACTGCTCTGCCTCCGAATGGAAAGCACTGCAGAGGGTGGTGAAAACTGCCCAAAGCATCACCGGTTCCTCACTCCCCTCCATCGAGGCCAACCAGGCCGTGCAGCATCATCAAAGACTGTTCTCACCCCAACCACAGACTGTTCACCCCACTCCACTCTGGGAGGCATTACAGGTCTCTCCGCACCTGAACCAGCAGGTTCAGAGGAAGCTTCTTTCCTGCAGCTGTCACCCTACTGAACTTTAGCTCTGCACCCCGGTGACATCCAACCAAACTAAACCGCCCCCACCCTGATGCCTCCTTGCCTGTGCCTGTTGAGGTGTCCACGACCATGGCAACCTTGACAGGGACAACAAGGAGGCGAATATTCAAGGCTGATAACTTTTTAATTAGGGCTGTCAATCAATTAAAAAAATTAATCTAATTAATTACATACTCTGTGATTAATTAATCTAAATTAATCGCATATATAATTTTTGCTGTGAAAGTATTTTAAATATTTAAATTCAAATGAATCATTGAATAATCAGCATTAGTGACATTTCAAAGACTCTTTTATTATTATTTTCACTGTTCAAATAATTGCCATAATAATCTATGATATGCCCTAATATGCTGAGGAAATAAATTCAAAAGTGCTTAGGAAAGAAGTTTTTTTTCACATACAAGGCATTTCAGGCCACAGATATAACCTACGGGACACAATGAAAATAAATTAACACTCCCCTCAATGTCATCACTTATTTCTTTGCATTGATGTGCGACTACAGAGTTGATGAACTCCGGTGATATGCAAATCCTTGCTGCAGACATTGCAGAGGACTTTATTTTCAACACTTTATTTTTTATCAACACCATCAGGCCGTTTTTTAAAAGTAAATGTTCCAATCAATGATCCAGGCAGCACGTTTTCTTCTCTCTCCTTCATTTTACAGTCTAAATTTTACTGACTAGAACGGCTCGGGGTCAAAAGTCATGCGGAATCGATTAATCTGCACTAATTTTTTTAATCAGTTATTTTTTCTCAAATTAATTAATCGAAATTAATCAGTTATTTTGACAGCCCTATTTTTAATGTATCCTACGCTAGCGGTCATAATAAAGGTTGAATGAATGAATACATAAATAATCAGACATTATCAGACACACTGCAATGCTTATACAGTCAGGCATGGTTTAGCAATATCACCAAAACATTACAATGTAATATCAGAGACTTGTGATTGTGATTACATTGTATTGCACTACACCGGTGGTATACAAGCATAAACTTGACTGGAAATTCTACAAATCATCTTGATACTATGAACAGAACAATTCAAAGATAACTGACCTGGTATGAATCAAAGATTCCAGTTGTGCTTGCATTTGAGTAATCGGTTGCATGTACTGAACCTGTAGGCAAATTCAAGTAAACAGGTTTAACTCCCTAAATGGTGTCACAGGTCAAAAGAGATTTTCTGCATAACACAACTACTGGTGATTAGGCCCTGGGACTAATACTCTGAAGAGTGGTCTTAAGAAAAAATTCTGCAGCTTCTCATTTGTTCTATTCTCCAAACAGTCCAACTAGTATATGAACAAACAGAGGAAGAGGAGAGTATAAGGAGAGCTTTGGTTGTCCCTTGCCTTTTGTGAGTTTGTAGAGCAGCCAGGTGTCAACGGTTCCAAAGCAGCAACTGTTCTCATTCACCGCTTTACTCAACTGTGGTACATATGGGACAAGTGGAGGATCAGTCAGAGGTCATGTACCTTTTCAGCTAAATGTGACGAAACAATCCAACATAGTAGGGTACTTTAAATATTGGTGATGAATCAGAGAACTACAATTTCAAGCTACTGAGTTGAGGTGAAGGGTCTATCTGAACACATTTTGACATTGACCCAGTAATACCATGCTATGTTTATCTCTAGTCATCCATGCCATCTCTTTTCTTTCCAAAGCAGGTCAGCCCTGCTATCCCCCTTACCTCTGGGCAATTGGAGAGCATCCAGGCCAGACGCAGTGAGATATGCTGGGTAGAGAAAACGACTAGGCTGGCAGCCAGAAACCTCTTCTGTCTGGTGAAGAAGTGCAACACTTTCATCACTCCATGGATCGACTGTCAGCACAGACACAAAGATCACATTACCTTCTTGGGGGGTGTAATCCACATATTAATGCCTTCCACATCACCTTATTTCACTGTGTGCACTGTGCAGGTAGGCCTATATGTTGCAAACAACATGCCTTGATTAAAGAATGAAAAGAGTTATGAGAGATCCGGTCTCACCTTCATTGTGCAGGACTGGTTCCATGATTTCACTAGTTCGGCTGCTCTCAAGTCTTGCCAACTGATAAAGTTATGAAAAGGACATCCAGTCTTCCTGAGAACAATAAATGTGGCTGTAAGCACATATGTGACATCTGCACAATATACACAACCTACTACACGGGAATATAATGACGATGTATACATCATAAGCATTGTTTCTTTAATCAGCAAAAGTTTTTTGTAATATGCAGCTCATGATGGAATATTCTTTTCACCATGCTCTTTTAGGCATTCTTTAAGCAGCTCTTACTTATACAGACATGGCTCACCTGTCCCAGGTGGTGAATGTAGCCCTTTGTGTTGAGATTCCTATGGCCTCCATTTGCCACATCTGAAAGCCTGAATCTGAACAGAGCAAGGAGAAATCCTTAGCCTCCTGCAACAATGTATCAAAGTTCTACAAAGTCACCCTAGACTCCAGTACAAATATTTCATTACTGTACTCAAGTAGATTTTTCAGATATTTTTACTTTACTTTACTATTTATTTTTGAGGCGACTTTTTACTTTTACTCCTTTTTTACATTTTAACACGAATATCGGTACTTTCTACTCCTTACATTTTACAAAACTGGCTCGTTACTTTAGTTTCAAATAATTTTAGTAGAGTTACTGTTATTATTTTTCGCGTCATCAATAGCGGATGGGAATATAGGCCTACGTTTAGACAGGTGATATTTTTGAGATACGTGCTTCCTAGAGGCATTTTTTAGTAAAAGTTGGGAACAGGACTTTTTAACATAATTAAGGTGTGCTGAATCCAACTAGCCCTGTTCCCAAGCTGAATTTTGAGTTTATGACCATCTAATTAGCATAAACAAAATGGTTGCCAAAATGGCGATTTTGGGCACTTTAATTGGGCGGATGTCATTATACCATGTAAATTAATTCATATTGTTTACAGAAATCTCCCTTGGCCAATAGATCAAGGATACAGGCTGTGAAAAAAAGAAAAAAAAATCTAGTATTATGCCTATGTTAATTACCTGAAAAAACCTTTGAAAAATGTAACTGTTAAAATGTTATAACTGAGCAGGCACACGGTATTTGACGAATGAGACTTATGTTTTTTGAGGGTCAAGAAAGATGTGTAGTGATGAAATGTAAAGTTTAAAATTGTGGCCTACTGGTTAGGTCTTCGGGCTTGAAAACAAAGGGTTGCCGGTTCGATCCCCGACCAGTAGGACATATGTGGTTGGTGGAAAGGTTGAGCACTAGTCTCCCATGCCCACATCCAAGGCTGAAGTGCCCTTGAGCAAGGCACCTAACCCCTCACTGCTCCCCGGGCATCACTGTAGCAAGGCAGCTCACTGCTCAAGGTTAATGTGTGCTTCAATGTGTGACCTGTGTGTTCACTAATTCACGGATGGGATACATGCAGAGACAAATTCCTTGTATACCCAGGTATACTTGGCCATAAAACCTGATTTACATTACATTTTACATAATTGAAGCGAATTAGGTTGGTAATGTATGTAGTCTCGGATTAAGTTACACAGGCCTTTACCCATTTCGGTAACACTTTACGGTAAGGGTACATGAAGTAATTCATGATTTATGTATTACTTCATTCATTAATATCTAATTAATCATCAGGAATTTACTGTTATTTGTTACTGTTGTTATTACTGTAATTTACCATAGTTTGTCATTTGTAACCTCATACATGAACACATTACTAAAGTATTAGGTACGATGGGCACATCATTATGAATTATGATGTATTAACCATGATCATGACTTTATTTTTCTGCCAAAACTGTGGTCATCACTGCTCAAATTCTCATAACTTTGGAGTTCTCTAAACACATGTCATTATTCACTACTTTAGTTGAGGGGCCACAGACATGATGAATGCATGAGCAATTATCCTACAATTCATGTAATCATGATGATCATGCTTAAGAAATCATAAATCACAATGATATACCCATCACACCTAATGCTTTAGTTGATGTGTTGTTCTATACGTGAGGTCATCATGAATGAGAGTATATGAATTCATGTCAATTCCTGATGATTAATAGGATATAAAGGATAAAGGAAGTAATGCATAAATCATTAATTAATGTATGCATGAATTCATGATAATTCATGTACCTTTACCATAAAGTGTTACCCATATTTCTTCATAACCTTTGTGTTAGTAAAATGATTGAATGTCCTGTGAATTAATAGCTAGATTAATAACTTCATAAATAGTGCAAGTTCAAGTTCAAGTTACTTTATTTGTACCCAGAGGTAGATTTTGTTTGCAGTATAGAGTGCTTCAAGAGAATTTGCCAGAACAGGAGCACAGAGGATGCCATCTTTACAGCAATTCTCTCTGCCCTGTCCCTCCTTGACAATAGCAACACCTATGTGAGAATGCTGTTCATTGACTTCAGTTCAGCATTCAACACCATTATCCCCTCCAAACTGATCACCAAACTCAGTGAACTGGACATCAATACCTCCCTCTGAAACTAGATTCTGGACTTCCTAACCAACAGACCGCAGTCTGTTAGATTAGATAACCTTACCCACTCAACCCTCACCCTGAACACCGGCGTGTGCTGAGCCCTCCTTTACTTCCTCTTCACCTACAACTGCATACCTGTACATGGCTCTAACACCATTGTCAAGTTTGCAGACAACACTACGGTGATTGCTCTCATCAGCAACAATAATGAGACAGCCTGAAGGGAGGAGATCCAGCACCTAACATCGCGGAGCACCGACAACAACCTGGCTTTCAACACCAAGAGGACCAAAAGCTAGCACACAAAGCCCCATCCTCATCAACAGGACTGAGGTGGAGCATGTCACCAGTTCATGTTTCTGGGTGTCCACATCTCTGTGGACCTCTCTTGGACCCTCAACACCTCTACCTTGATCAAGAAGGCTCACCAGCATCTGTTCTTCCTGAAGAGACTAAAGAACACAACCTCTCTCCTCAGATCCTGTGAACTTCTAAACCTCTACCGGTGCACCATTGAGAGCATCCTCACCAACTGTGTCACAGTATGGTGGCAACTGCTCTGCCTCCGACTGGAAAGCACGGCAGAGGATGGTGAAAACTGCTCAACGCATCACTGGTTCCTCACACCCATCAACCCCCCCCCCCCCCACCACCCCTGTGCCTCCTTGCCTGTGCCTGTTGAGGTGTCCATGTCGATGGCAACCTTCACAGGGACAAGGAGGCGAACATTTTGCCCCTATCCCACCCATAGCATTCTATTTATATTTATAAATGTACACCCTTTATTACACTTAAACATAGCGATATTCTACTGATATTTATACTGTTCATACTGCACATACACTTATATATTTTCAGTACTCTGCACAATGACAATGAAGTTGAAGATAATCTAATCAAATGAAACATGTGACTGCTGGCCATCTTTCCTATTTGGAATCAAGATATGATGCTAACTTGTTAGTTAACGGTTGTTCGTGATTAGTTCAAAGGAACTCCAATAATTTTAAACTCCAAACATGTGTCTCCCCACCACGAAGAAGATGTTTACCAATGAAGGCAGGCCACACTCTTTGCCAAAGAGGACAGTAAACATAGTCAGTATAATAAGGTGATATTATAAGGTTAATTAGCATAATATTTTTTTTTGCATTTTTATATTTTTCATATATATTTTTATTTATTGCCCACGGGAGATTTCTGAGATGCACAGATGTGAACAATATTAATTTATTTACATGGTATAATGATGCCCGTCTGAAGAAAGTGCCCCAAATCGCCATTTTGTTTATGCTAATTAGATGGTCAAAAACTCAAAATTCTGCTTGGGAACAGGGCTAGTTGGATTCAGCACATGTTAATTATGATAAAAAGTCCTGTTCCCTACTTTTACTAAGAAATTCCTCTAGACCCATATACGACTTTTTTTGGAAATAGCACTTGTCTAGTTGCACTTGACGCACAACTACAAGGTGACTCGACAGATTTGGGCGCGACAAATCATTGCAGCTTGATGGCAGTAACGTTAACGTTAGCACGTCAATTACATTTAGTCAAAAATGCCCTCCTCCTCTCCTCGCCTTTGGTGCTTCCCTAACTTTGGTTATAGCTGCAGTGTATGGAGTTACAGAAAAATATTTTGACCGAGCACACAAATTATATTTTGAGGAAAAATGAAACTCGAGCACAAAAAAACTTGTTTTTGCCTGTTTGCTAATATCAATATGTATGTGCAACATCAGCCCCCTTTCTTTCAGTTTCACTGTACGTGCTCACATAAACTGTTCCGCTAGCTCAGGAGATCTCTGTTGCGCTCGCTCAACTTCGCTTGTCTTCAGGCAAAGACATTTGTGGAGCACAACACTGTTTGCTCAACTACAAGTTTTTTTGTGCGCTCGGTCAAAATATTTGTCTGCGCTCAAATTGTGCTATTGCTCGCTCATAAAAGTGGAACAAATGTAACTCCATAGCAGTGTAGCCTTAGCAATAAGTATGCAGCATTGGGTCTTGAACGGTAGTGGCAGCTAAACGTAAGTAAACACAGTTCGAAATTTCAGAAATAGTTTATCCACCTCTTATTAGAGTTTATCCACCTCTCAGAAGAGTATATTCACCAATTAAAACTGTTAACATTTAAAAATCACACTGTATTATCCACAATAACAATATGTAGGCTACACTCATCAAGGCACTTGTATTGTTGTAAACATTGGACAATAACCTCCACCATCATCAAACATGTTCTGAATGCCTTTTCTAAAAATGTGATACCGCATGGCGCAGTCCACCTTATGTTTAGGCTACCCACCTCTTATTTTACCACTACATTCCTGGTCTTGAAATATTAACAGGAATCCATAGGAATTAAATGAATTCATGTTGTTTTATCCAATATTAGTTGTGCAGATGTAGTCCATCATCTTAAACACACCCATTAAAGCCAACAAAGAAAATGCAAAAATAGAGAATTTTGTGTAATTATTCCATTTTGTGTAGTCAATCATTCTATATCAGAACCTGACATACAATCCAAATAGTCTACAAAAAACCTCAGAAATGCATACTTTTATTGTCAGTATGCATGTTGGGTAACCAAAAGTCCTATGGGGAGTTTCCAAGGGCATTACAAAACGCATGAGCATACCTTGGCAAATAATGGTCTAAACTACTCATTTTTCATTCTATATTGATCTACTTTTGCACACAGCTTCGCAGGACCTGGTGATAGTTGTGTTTCTAAAATCATATCAAGTGACCTAGAGGGCTGAAATGTGGTCAGTTCAGAGATGCTTGTTATCCGGCAGAAAGAAAAAACAATATTCTAGGCTCTGTAACTCTGTGCCAGTGCTTCCTAAGAAACTACGGGATCTTAGCTTTCTAAAGATGTCCAGCATTTGATGGTAGGTCAAAAGAACACACTGCCCTCTGAAGTAGGCAGTACGATGTTGGGGGGAAAGTCTAGAAATGGCCCAACAGGTGGGAAGATTTAAAACGAGAAACTGGCACTCTTGCATTCTAGTAACATGTGTATGGTCCAGGTACAGTTGCATAAAAAAATGGTATCATTCACAACACTACTTTTACTTTTATACTTTAAGTAAATTACCAAGCTGGAGTAAAGATGTTAAATCAGTACTTCTACTTTTACCAGAGTATTTTTTAACACAAGTATTTACTTGAGTACAGGAAGTGAGTACTTTTGCCATCTCTGCTAGACTCACAACACAACAACAACCAACCAACCCTGCACTGCGCCTTTCACCACTGTGACAAAGCTTTGCCAGAGCTCTTCTGGGTCCATCTCAACACGTCCTGGCTCAGGATACAACAGGGACACCTATGAAGATTACACCAAACACCTGTTCATGGACATGGAATTATGAAGAATGCCTACAGTGCTATGCAAAATCAATATTTGCCCAAATCACAGCGTTTCCAATTTCATAGCAACTTTAGACGTCAGAAGTAGCCTAGAAAAAAGTATGGTTCAAAGGTGAAATATCATAGGGTTACCTTATGTGTGCATGTTCCTCTTATTTTCGCTTCTTTGTCATAGACATGACATCTGATTGAAGTTGTTCCAACGTCCACGGATAGAATAAACGTTTCCTTTCTGTAGCCATTTCTTTGTGTCCCCATGATTTCTCACTGTAACGTAAATTGATCTAACTGAGCATTTGTGGTGATGAAATTGGTTTGGCCCCGAACTTGAGGTAGGCTACTGGGGGACGTTTTACTGAAGCACAGACATGCGCATCTCTGTTCACGTAGTAGCAACTCTGGCCAAAAGACCTTTGATTTTAATTATCCAACCCATGAGGCGCCTTGACCACATCAGCAACTGGTATTCGAAGTGACAACTTCACACGTAGTACCGGTATTCGACATCTTGCCCATGAGGATACAGGTTGATCAGGGCAGGACACTGTTGCATTCACAATCTTCTCATACCGTGTCGAACGTTTTTCCCGTGGTGTTTCCAAAAGACTTGTATGTATAATCATCCAGTCAATCTAAATAAATCCATAAACTATTACACATTTGTTTCAGTTCTAAACTGGTTCGATTCCCATACACAGTTCATTTCCTGGAGGTCACTTAAGTGCATCCCAACGAAGGCGACGTCATATATCAGTCGATAAGTGGGAGTGCCGAAACACATCTTAAAGCGACAGTGCTACTGGGGCTTGTGTATGGAGTAAAACTTGTGCCACCTTAAACCGAATTTGAATATGTTGTATTTGCATTTGAATTGCTGAATTTGAACAATTGTATTGGAAAAACGAATTTGAATAGTATATGTTGAAACTGAATTCATTAGATTGTAACTGAATCTCAGGCAACTTGAAATTGAATATAATATTTTGAAATTGAACTCATTTGCTCTGATACATAAATTATCCTGACTGAAAATTTCGCTCTTGGAACTTTCACATTCAGTTCTCAAAATTCAGTTTCAAAACGTGAAATTCAATTTCAGTCTACCGAGACAAAAACAGCTGGTAGCTCAGGAAAAGCAATCTAGTGCAGAGCTATTGTGATCGCGTGACTAGTGCCGAGCGCGAAGCAGAGCATAGTGTGGGCACTTGGTTTGCACGGTTATTAGATCTGCACGCACGATTCATAAAACACATTCCGATTGTAGGCCTACTGTCTCACCTACCGTTTATGTAATTTTAAACAAATAAAACATTTGTTGCAGTATTATTTCAAACTTCTAGCTTGTCAATCCTTGAAATACAGAACTAGGCTACCCAGCCATCAAACATCGATGTAGCCTAGGCCTACTTACCTACCGTTTTTGTAATTTTAAACAAATAAAAATGTTTTTGCAGTATTACATCTAAAACTTCTAGCCTGTCAATCCTTGAAGTACAGAACTACCCAGCTAGCCATCAAACATCGATGTATGGTCTTACCTACCGTTTTTGTAATTTTAAATAGGCTAAATTTTTTTTTACAGTATTACATTTCAAACTTCCAGCCTGTCAGTCCATACAGAACTACTCAGCTAGCCATCAAACATAAATGTACTGTCTACCAATTGCAAACTTCTAGCCTGTCATTCTTTAAAATGTCATGGGCATAACTTTCTCTCGTTTTCGTTTTTCCTACTCAACTACTGCTCTATTTCTTATCCTGGACTGCCACCTAATGGATAGAAAAGGCAACAACCTAGTAATTATGTGAATAAAAATCTACATGTTTGAATGAACAAAAAAGGACAAATCATTACCGTTTTCTTACGTTTAAAGCCACTCTTGTAATACTATGATGTGTAGGCTACCTTTATTTGCTTCCAATTACATATGGTTATGGTTACGCTTTTGTCCAAAGCAACATAAATACAAAACAATATAATACTTAAAATTGAACAGGGAACAAATGAAGATGTTGGCCAGACTATAATAAAGAGAATAGCAATAATAAACAACCATGTCAATTCAATCAATAGCCTAATGACATAAACAATGAGAAAAAAGGGAAAAATAGTAATAATAAACAATGTACATTCAGTCAATAATATAATACAAATAACAATAGCATGGTAAGACTACATTATGGAGAATATCAATAATAAACAACAATGTCAAATTAATCAACAGCCTAATGAAAATGAAACAATACTATACAAACCATAAGTGTTAATTCAAGTGCATGTTGAACAGATACGTCTTTAGACCCCTGTTAAAAGACCCAAAACTATCACAGGAACAGAGAGCACTGGGCAACTCATTCCACCAACATGGAACCACTGAGGAAAAGTCTTGAATTTGACCTATGTCTGGTCGACACAACAGACACTCTTCAGAAGACCGCAGTGGGCAGTTGGGGATGTACGTCTTGATCATTGAATTAAAATAACAAGGAGCAGATCCGGTCAGTGTCCTATAGGCCAAAGTGAGAGATTTAAATTTAATTCTGCCTAATAGGGAGCCAATGGAGAGTAACTAGGAGAGGAGTTACATATGTCTTTGGCTGATTAAAGACCAGGCGTGCGGCAGCATTCTGAATCAGCTGTAACAATCTTACTACACAAGCAGGTAAACCAGCTAATAGTAAATTACAATAGTCCAGCTTGGAGATGACCATGGCCTGAACAAGAAGTTGTGTGGAATCCTGTGTCAGATAAGGTCTGTTCTTCCTTATGTTGCAAAGGATAAACCTACATGATTTTGCAATTGCATCATATCTAATATCAGCTGATTACACACATAAACTAAAATTTAGATTGCCCATACATTTGGAAATCCATTTGGAAATCCATCACCACCAATGGCAAACAATTGGTGATGGTGAATTGGCAAACATCAATTCCAGAGAAAACAACAGTGGACATGTTTATTAGTGTGTAAAGTGTTTTACAATATGTGTTGCATCTTGCAAAGATATTTATTAAGAGAAATCAAGCTTCGGTGTCCATGTCTGATCGGTGCCAGTCCATTGTCCTCAGTCTATCTCACTGTCCACTGTTCATTGAGGCCTCTCAACCTATGAAAATAAAACCAACAAACAATCAGTGTTTAGCTTAAAGGTCTACTGTGAGTCTTTCTCGTTAATTGTTTATTCATCTCTGCGCAAAGAGGTCTCATAAGCATCAGGCAATCAGGATACACAAGTCTGTGCACCTAAGAGACAATCAGTTGTTTCTCACACACACATGCATACCTTGGATCGTATACATCATAATAAATATCATTACACCTTCTCTGCACACACACGACTTGGTCAATACAATGAGTTAATTAAGAACCAAGGACATTTCTATCGTCATACAACACATTATTTGCAATCTACACACACATTACTGAAACAGAAGTATCAAGACAACACACAGTTAAAGTATAATAATTAGGTTATTGTAATATACTGTGTCTATTTCTCAATAACTTTTACAAAATCTGCATGGAGTCGATGAAGAAGCATAAATCAGCCTGTAGAAATACTGTTAAACTAGGGTCTCTTGAGTCTTGATCATATTATCGATATAGAACATATTCAGTTTGAAACTCTTAGAAGCTAGCTAGCTACCATTTGCTAACAAAGTTATCGCAATCCAGTTGTCTGGCAACATCACGGCACGAAAAAATTGCCCCACGTAGCATTAGCTAACAGACAACACAACGATGAAAAAAGCTTAACTAGGGGGACATATCCAGTTTTCCATGAATGATACTGTTTAACCTGAGATTGTAACGTGTTCTTACAGGCCTAAAAGGCACAATGATATGACAATGACCAATCATATTGTTCTATCAAAGAGTAACGTTATAGTAGTCTAACTGGTTCTGAACTATGGAAAAAACTTTAACTTAGTCGATGAAACTATGCTGGCTAGCCAGCCAGCGCTAGCATATAATGTACATTATATAAAGTAACGTTAACAGACATGGCATATGATATCAACTTACTTGGACGTTTTCTGATGTGCCAGTCGCTTCCATCTCTTCTTTCTCTGTTCGACACTGTAAGGAGGTTCAGGAGACAGCTTGCTAAGAGGGTGCTATGCTCTTTGCTTCGCGCTCGGCACTTGTCACGCGATCACAATAGCTCTGCACTCGATTGCTCTTCCTTAGCTACCAGCTGTTTTTGTCTCGGTAGACTGAAATTGAATTTCACGTTTTGAAACTGAATTTTGAGAACTGAATGTGAAAGTTCCAAGAGCGAAATTTTCAGTCAGGATAATTTATGTATCAGAGCAAATTAGTTCAATTTCAAAATATTATATTCAATTTCAAGTTGACTGAGATTCAGTTCCAATCTAATGAATTCAGTTTCAATATATACTATTCGAATTCGTTTTTCCAATACAATTGACTTTAGAATTCATATTCAAATTCATATTCAAATTCGGTTTAAGGTGACACAAGTTTTACTCCATACTTGTGATGTCGAATCCATTCAATCAATAAATTGGAATACATAAATTAAACCAAACAGCTGTACTTGTTTGGACACCAGGCAAAAGATTGAAACATTTTTCATCGAATTTAAGGACAGGGCAAGTGATCTCAATGTCTACTCCAGTACCCTCCCCTCCCCACCCCACACAACCCACTCCACCCACCCCATAAAACAATGATGTGCAGAGACTCAGAGACAACAGAATAATCAACCTGTTGGTAACAAAAGGTGTTTATTAAACGTGTCTGTACAGGATGCCCCAAAATTAGGACATGCGCTCTGCTGTACATTTAGGCTTTTGGTGTTCATTCTTAAATAAACTACCAATTTCATTTTAAAATAAAATTCTATACACAGATGCATGTCTCTTTGAACATTTTAAAACCACACTCAGACAGTTCAGAGCACAGTACCAAAAGTGGCCTACAATGAATCAGATGGGATTGAAAACAAAAGGCAAACAGACTGATTGCAGCTGACAATATATACGTAAAACCAGAAATGTTTCCAGGTTTGAAGAAAAAAAAAAAGGCTACAGGTGGTCACTGAATGAGAAAAACATCAACTCATTACCATAAAACCAATCAGCGATTCTTGTCCCTTCATTCGCTAATAATACATTATACGTTCAATATGTTCTAATTATGCAATTGAAAATGAACTTAAAAACACCTCATGATTGGCAGGGAGAATATTATAGAGGAGGGACCCCTGCCAGTGCACAAGACACCAATGCACAGCCATCAGATTCATAAACCTGACTAAACCAATATGTAAACCATTATATCCCTTCAAGGTCGCAATCAGGACTGCTACAGCAGCTACAGATGAAGTTCAGTGTTGTTTCAAGTTGTCTCTGTGAAAGTGAGTGGTATGACATGTTGCTGTAATGTATGGTATTGATTCTTCAGGAGCTGTTTGGTACTATGATGTGTTGCATCCTTTCCTGTCAGGCATTCATATTTAGAGCTTCTGTGCCACCATCGAAAAGGGGGGGGGGCTTCTTAAAACCCTTTGTTGTACTAGCAAAGATTAGACTTAAAATGTCAGCTTGCAGAATTACATGGTGTTGGGAGGCAAATGTGTAAAAAAAAAAACATAATAAAATGAGCAGCCATCGGTGGAGGGGAGGGAGGTGACAGGTGTAAAAACAGAGAAAGAAGTTTAAAAGAGGCTTTACCGCTCTCTCAGTGGACACAGAGGAACTAAAAACAACACCCTACAAAAAAGGGCCTGAGTGATGTCTGGGGGGCGAACAGAATAGCGCTTTCTTACAAACATGATGGAAATGCAAAGAAATAGAGAAAGGGGCTTCCATTTTTTTCCTGGTTTGTCTTCAACACTTGTTAAAAATAATGACTGTGTCTGCTCGAGGTGTTCATTCTGTAACTTTAGTGGCCTCAAAATTCACGGCCAGCTTCCTATGCTTCCGTTTGGAGGCTGAGCCTGGCGTGTGGGGGTTGGGGTTCTGTTTGGGAGTTTTGGGGGTCATAGGGGTGGTTTTGTCAGCGCTGTCCTGCGTGCTGGTTGGTGGAGGGGAGGCAGGTGGAGGCGGACCTGATTGGGCCGACAGTGCTGCGTAGGTCCCGGGGCTTGATGATGCCGCATGAGCAGAGTTGACAAATTCTCTTGTTTCATGCATCTTGCGCCCTGAGACTCGCTTCTTAGTCACCTGAAGAAAGAAACAGACACATAAAACTGTAAGAGAAAGACAGCCACCCTATATGCTATGAACCTGAGAGGATCAAATCTTTCCAAACACCATGATGTTCAATGATTCATCGAGACTTGCAGATCCACAACTTTTTAAAGAACAGTGAAGGTATAAGTATAACTATACGTATATACTCTTTTGATCCCGTGAGGGAAATTTGGTCTCTGCATTTATCCCAATCTGTGAATTAGTGAAACACACTCAGCACACAGTGAACACACAGTGAGGTGAAGCACACACTAATCCCGACGCAGTGAGCTGCCTGCTACAGCGGCGATCAGGGAGCAGTGAGGGGTTAGGTGCCTTACTTCAGCCGTTCCTACTGGTCGGGGTTCGAACCGGCAACCCTCCGGTTACAAGTCCGAAGCCTTAACCAGTAGGCCCCGGCTGCCCCCAAGGTGATGATACAGACCAACAACATACAAACTTATGTATAGGTTATGAATGTATGTAAATGAATGTAAACTTAAAGCACAGAGGAAACTGGAACATGACTTATACATAAATGTTAACACACTAAGGGCCCGTCCACACGGAGACACTGTTTGGGTTAAACGCAGAGGTTTTGCTTCGTCTTGGCCGAGCGTCCAAACAAATCCTGTAAACGCACTGCCCAAAACCGCACTTTTTTGAAACCTGGTCCCAGAGTGGAAAAATCTGAAACCGTAGCCCTTTTGAATTCGTTTGGACAGCGAAATCGCACATCCTACTTGCTATTGATGATGTCATCGCCACACCTCAGCTGCCCTGGACTTGACACTTAGTATTGTATATAGTATTGCCTAACAATACCAGTTTTCATACATGACATTTCCTACGATTACACTCCGTAGGATAAATATCACAACTGGTGCTGCGCAGCGCCGATAGAATATGACTTGGTGGACTGAACACCGTTTTTCCCGGTGTTTTTTTATGCATTCTAGCTACTGTCAGTGACGCGAGAGAACTTAAGTTATTAGGGAAGTGCGGTGTAAGTTTACATTAATTTGTGCGTAGTGCCGGTGTCATTCATTTATTTTACATGTCTTACAACATAAATAAATGCATTCA
The DNA here is from genome assembly GCF_046254945.1 of Alosa pseudoharengus. NCBI lineage: Eukaryota > Metazoa > Chordata > Actinopteri > Clupeiformes > Clupeidae > Alosa > Alosa pseudoharengus. Next base: position 28,032,642 of record NW_027468663.1, read on the forward strand.
TAGTGAAGTCAGATATGAGCATACAAAGACGCTTAGAACTCATGTTAAGCCTATAGATGCGCACTAAATGCGAATGCGCGATTTGATGCAAGCAAAAGTATCGACTGTTACTAACAAAGGTATTATAGCAATATTATAAATGTGGCGACGGAATAGCCTAGAACTTAGGTACGCCTAGCCTTTGCACTTGCGGTGATAACCAAAACTAATGTGAATCGCGGACTATCCTACAACCAAAGAAAGTAAAGATTATTTTTACCTGCGTTAGCCAAATAAAGGACGGGACTGCACCCTTCACAAACCGTAAAAATTAAGTTTATTCGTTTTACAGTTGACTACAGTTGACAGTTCACTATAAGTCCACACAAACAATTCTGGTTTCCTTGCACTAGCCAGTTTTGTCGTAGCCTACTCTGTCTGTTGTATGGCCTACACAGCGCGCAAGCTTTGGTCAATTTCTGTACAGTGCCACATATAGGCATCGGATATGAAGTAACGTGTTAGAGTCGTGTTGAAATGGATCCGTTTGGACGCAAATATTCTTGATACGGTTCCAGGGAAGACGGAGGGAAAAAAAGTCGGTTTGGTACGTGTGGACTAGGCCTAAATGATCACACAATTTGTGTTGTGTGAGGATGTGATCGTTAGAGCACAGCTCAGACGTCTGACCTGGAGAGGCACAAACTGGTTGTGGGATCCAATGGGGACGGCGGGTGGAGGGGCTCGTGCGCCAGGGAAGGTGCCGCCATAGAAAGGCTGGCCTTGGTGAGGAACCGGCATCCCCCATGGTAGAGGACCGTAGGCCTGGGGGGGCATCAGGAGAGAACCTGTGCAACAGGACAAACGAGTGTGAGTGGCGGAGCAACACTCCACTGTCATTGCACTGGTGCAACGGACTCCACTGTCATTGCACTCTAAAGATCTTCAGCTCTGATGACCTCTATTCTGCCCTTGGCCATCATCATAGCAGACAGAACACTATTTCTAAAATCCAGTAGTAGCCAGAGTGACACAATCCCCCCCCCCCCCCAAATCAGACTGTGCCTCTTGCCCTGAAGCAGAATCCACTCACCAGGAGGCTGAGCAAACATGGAGGGATGGGGCGCCATCGGGCGCATCCCCTGCATCCCCGAGAACAGAGGAGGAGGCAGAGGGAACGCAGATCCCACAGAGCTCTGCACAGGAGGACAATCAATACAGCGCAGATTAGATGATGGAGACCACCACCAAGGCCAAGATCTGAAGTAAGATCCATTTCACTGCACCTCACCACATCACAAAACATTATCCATTAAACTGCATTACAGGAAACCACAAACAAACAACTGACATTATCAGCATGGAACTAACCAGGCGTTGCAGGGCAAACAGAGCTGCTTTCTCCTTGGCCTCGTTCTCAGACTGGCACTGGGGGCCGTGCACAAGCAGACCACTGGAGAGCTTTACTTGGCACACCGTCACACCCTAGAGAGAGTAGTTGCAGTAGTTGTACATGTAAAATCAAAGTGAGTGGCAGTAGTTGTACATGTAAAATCAAAGTGAGTGGCAGTAGTTGTACATGTAACATCAAAGTGAGTGGCAGTAGTTGTACATGTAACATCAAAGTGAGTGGCAGTAGTTGTACATGTAACATCAAAGTGAGTGGCAGTAGTTGTACAAAGGTTTCAAAGGTTTTATATGGTTGAGCTAATTCTATCTCTTCCCCCAAGTAGGTAAATATACATTCCGTCATCAGGGCTTTCCATAAATCAGTTTCCACCTTTTCACTACAGACACAGTTGTGTGTGTTTGTGTGTGTGTGTGTGTGTGTGTGTGTGTGTGTTTAAAAGTGAGTGAATGAGTGACTAAACCGGTTGCTGAGCTGACCTGGGCAGTGCGCAGGAAGGTGAACTCGGGCGGGCCCATGCCACGGGCCATGCAGACGCGGCCCAGCTCCGCAGCCATGGCACTGTGGTGCAGCGGAGGGGGCCCGGGGGCCAGGGGGGGCCCGGGGGCATCACCCTGCGGGGAGTTCATCTTGGCAGCTGTTGAGGGAGGGGGTGGCCAGGTGAGAAGCAAGCACGGCTCAACGTGAACACAGCTCACGCTCCACTCACAACTCATGCTCAAAAAACCGAACTAAACGCCCACTTCTTTTGAATCTATAAAATAAAACACACACAGGATCTCTTCAGTGTTAAATGGTGGTGTACCTAGTTTTTTGGAGGGACGTCTCCGCTGCTGCTGTTGTGGGTGCTGTTGGGAGCTGTAGTGGGTGGAGTTGGGTGCATCAGCAGAGGTGGGGACGTGAGAGCTGTCAATCTTGAGCATCTCTTTGAGCATTAGTGTTCCCTTCTGCATAGAACCCCACAGGCACAAAAAGCACTTACAGTCAACCACATCACTTATCACAGCAGACACACCTCACAGCATCTAATGTCACTTACACTTTAAAGTGATTCAAAAATATGAGGGTAGTCTATGGAAGCAAATATTGGTACCAGTAGGTTAAGCAACTTAGTAAAACAACAGATTTTAGCCATTGTGAACTGCAGTTGGGTGTGGTTACCATGGCAAAGGACTGTGGCGAGAGAGGCTCTCCCGATTGTTCAGCTTGCTCTTTGGAAGGACCTAATGGAACAGGCTCATTTCCTTTGGTGATGTTCAGGTTAGCAATCAGATCTTCAAACTCGGAGGAAGTCTGAAACAGGCCAATGTAAACTGAGAATGGTGGGAATGGTGGATGTGTAGGTGTATAATACAATCCTTGCTATTCCATGCATTTCACCAGGTATGTTACTATACCTTGTTCTGCTGGTTTTGGGGTGGCACTAAATTGAAGTCTTCGTTTCTCTTCAACAGCCTGATGCCTCCAGATGGATTCTATGTTTTAGGGTTATCAAAATACATTATACAGGTCTGTTGATTTCACTTTCGACTCAAAAGAGAATCTGCAAGGATAAACGTAACAGAGAGAAATGGGCAATACCTACTGCTGCTTTTCATGATAATGATTATAATGGGCAGATAATGATTATGATAGGCAGTATGGTGGCCTTTAGAATACATATTTCAGTTTTACTTAGAGCGGGGAGGCCATTAATGTGTAGACAAAAACCTGTCTGGTCGCCAAGAGATTTCATTTATTTATTTTTAACCAACCAAAACACATTTGAAAATGTATGAATAAATTATAAAAATATAAATACATAAATATATTAATTCATGGATTATGTGATCGATTCATCACAAGCTTACAGTATTTCGCCACAAACATCAATCTCCAGGTACTTTATGTATGTACATTTACTACATACAATTATTTTATATTTAAATGTCTTTTAAACATATGAACTACATAACTTTTCTTGGTGAAACATATACATGTAAAAGTATTCAATATGTTTAAGAATTTCTTGATTAAGTAGGTTAAAAACGAATAACACCAAGTTAATGATTTCTTGATCAAATAAGTTAAAAACGAGTTTGATAATAAAAGTTACATTGAACTGATACATCTAAAGTCTGACTGCACTGCAGTTGCTGTGATGATAAAAGTGTTTTTTTTTTTTTTATTATTGCTGGTGCCCCTATCAGTAGATAGCTGAGGGGTTGATTTGCTGCTGGGGTGACTGGACTGGCGGGCTCTACGGCTCGCTGCATGCAGCCTGATCAGCGCCCTGCTCTGCTCCCTGTCCTGCTGGCAGCTCGGCCTCCAAAACACACTCGCTCTGAAAGATACCATCTCCAAACATGTCACTCGCTCACGACACACATGCCCTCCTCTAGACGGCACTGGACATCTACCATCTCACTTTGCTCTAAGCACAACTGGCCAATTATATCTAAATATAATTACACAGCTATGTCTGTAATGGCCTGAAGAGTGTGATCTAAAACACCCTTGACAGCTGCTCTGTGGTTTAATGGGTACCACCTGCAGATTGATCTACGGCTTTGTTCTGTTATTTTAGTTTGTTTGTTTGTTTTTGAGGAATTGTTTGAATTGACGGTTATGCTTTATGGCAATGATGTATTAATGCATTAATGAAGTCAATTTTAGCTGAGACCCTTTATAAAAGGGACTATAAACTGGTTATTGGGATTATGTACGGTGTTGGTGGGATGAAGTGTTTCTTTAATGGAGGAACGTACTGGTTTGCTGGCAGGTTGGAAGCCCTGGGGGTCACTGCCCTGACTCTTGCTTTGGCTCAATGGACTGGCTGACCCCGTAGGTAAGCTGCCCTTTCCAGCCTAAGGAACACAACAGTGGAGATGACTCAATGAACACAGACGCCCTCACACACACACGCATGCACACATCTGCAAAAAATGACACAAACTGTCCCTATCACACATACACAGTCATGTGGCGTGCAAACTGGCACCCCTGCAAAAACATTGACTCAAACAGACTTTACACCACTCACAAAGATGTGCAAATAAACACCCACCCGTCCACCTACAGACATGTGGAACACTGTGTGAAGTGCAAGCAAACAGTGGGAATCAAGGACTCACATTATTTTGCCAGTGAGCTGGTGGTTTCTGGGGCATTGCAGAACTCTGGAGAGCCAGCCATACATTGCTGTACTCCTCATCTTTACCGGAGCCCTACACACACACACAATAAGTAGGCTTTATGAAAATAGATTGGGGGGGGGGGGGGGATCACTGCAGAACAGGTGGACACGAACCTTGACTTTTTGCTGGTTCTTCTGGTTGAGGCCCCTGTGAGGAGAGTGTCTGTTGCCCTGAGTGTCGGCCCTGAGGTTAAAGCCTTTGCCATTCTGCTGCTGCAGGAAAGAATACAGTCAGCTTACACGCCTATTGAACTGTACACAACACGATTGAGGCTCACAATGTAATTAATTATTACAGACAGATTCACATAGCTAATACTTCCAACATCACATGTGCTATGTGAGTATGAGTGTGAGTGTGTGTCTGACCTGTGTGGGTATGAATGGGGAGCGTGGGGAGTGGTTGAGGCCGGCGAGCTGGCCCTTGTGTGGCTGTTGGCTGGCGGAGGGCTGGGGCTTGATGACGGCAGTGAGCTTGCGGGAGCCCTGCTCCAGGCGACAGCCATGGCTCAGGTTGATTAAGGCACTAGGAGGCAGCCGGTAGCCACGGCCTGCTGAACACCTACACCCACGAGGAAACATTAGGCTCAAGCAAGCATCACAAAAAGACAAGAAAGACAAACAAGACAAAGCATACACCAGTGGACACATAATCACACCTGCAAAGGCTCACAAAGGCAATCTAATCACCACGTCTGCTTATTTGCCCTAACTTATTAACTCTACTTCAGGTTGTATCTTATATCTCACTGTTTATCATGATCACCAGTCTCTGTGGCGCTATTCCATGAGAGCACGTACCTGATAGTGAGTCCTCCTGCAAATTCCTCATCAAACACCACCTCGTACAGGACCTCAGCCTCGCGCTCAGCTGGACGGGGGGGGAGAGAGGTGGATACAGACACATGAAACAGGAGAGGTGGTGAGAAATGAAAGAAATGAGAAACTATTTGCAATCTGTCTAAAGGCTTCGTGTTCATATTTTGACTTGGCCACAATAAGTGATAATCCAGCTCCATGGGAACATGCTGAACCAGGAGCTTATGAACTGTGACTGGTTTCACACAAAACCATTGTTTTTTTAGGTAGTGTATCTCTGACAAGCGCTTAGGATATAATGCCTTTCGCGGCACAAAGTTACTACACTGTACATGACATGCAAAGTCAAAGTAGATATGTGTGTACATGTGTAGATCTGCATGCATGTGTGTGTGTGTGTGTGTGTATATATATATACCTGTATGTATGTATGTGTGTGTGTGTGTGTGTGTGTGTGTGTGTGTGTGTACATATTACTACAAGGTAGCACAAGTACCTCCTTTAATCCCGATGATGGTGCCCCTCAGGCCGAGTGGGACGGAGAAGCCCTCCCTCACATTGACCACACGGTCAAAGAGACGGTACTCCACATCAGGGTCAGGCACCACCCCATGCTGCTGCTCAAGAGGCTACACACACACACACACACACACACAATTACAGACAATATACTTCAGCCATAGAGCAGCAACAGGCAACACCACAAGCCACAATCTGTTCTGTTCTACTCAATTTAATTTGTATACATTCACTCATATAGTGCAATAGATATTAATGCATGCATCATGTATCAACGTAGCACATTGAAATGATCTCAAGGCACTTTAGAGAGCATGAACCCAAGGCGACAGGTCAAGGAAAATACAGTAAAAAACATACAACTCACACACCTCCAATAAACACACACAGATCATTATGAACACAGTATCCTGGTGGTGGTTAGTGAGGTTCCCCTTTGGGTCCCTTGAAAAGCGCTATATAAATGCTATGAGTTGTTGTAGTTGTTGTGATGACAGTGGTGGTACTCACCCTGTAGAGCAGATGTGGCTTCACAGTGACCCGCACTTTTTTGCTGCTCTTTTTCACCTATAAAAATAGCACACACAGCGATGACAACTCCATACAGGCATGTGTACACTGCACACACACATGCAAAACATGCACAGGGTTCCCACTCAAATCAAATGTAAAATTCCATGACAAGTGAAAGTCAGGGCAAGTCAGGGAATAAATGCAAGTCATGGAATAAGGCAGGAAATCAATAAATTGGCATTAAAAAAGGTGCTAACCACAACCACTCAAGCAAGCAGCAATGGAAAAAGCTAATAACCAAACAAACACTGATACTACGTAGAAATATATTTCTATTAATGTATTTGGGGAAGTACATTTTAAACTGCTACAACAAAATTCCCTGAAATTCTCTGACTTTGCCCACAAAATTATCAAATGTCTCGAGTAGACTTAAAAATCCCATGATATTCCAGAAATTCCATGACCCGTGGGAACCCTGACAGCAGTTCTTAAGACAACTAGCCATGATATACAAGCTTAGATCTCTAACCTTGGCCCTCTCCAGCTCCTCCTCAATCATCTCCACGATGCCGCCGTCCAGGACCTGGAGGTCACAAGAGGCCCGGGAGATGGAGCTGACCGGGTGAGCCCTCAGCCAGTTAGTGATCTCCTGCACCTTTTCAGCCCTATGTGGACACAAACACAGATTTCACAGTCACAAATTCACCACGTGGTAACTCACCAAAACCACTGCACTGGTTGGGAAGAGTCAGTAGTATGTAAGTGTCTGAAAGTCAAGGTTACCCGTTCTCCTCCAATGCTGGCCAGATGTCATCCTCATAGAAGACGTCGTCATGACTGTTCCTGGACACGGTGTTAAACACTTCTGAGAATCTGGGGGAGTGCACATTCATGTTAACATTCATATTACTCCGAAGTACTGGAGAGGAGTGGAAACATTCAGATGAAGAGAGGTGGATGGTTGACACACAGGCATGCACACACACACACACACACACACCTCTCCAGGTACTCTGCAAGCAGTTCCTCCACAGCAGCAGAGTAGAGCCACTCCTTCTCCGTCCTCTTGGTGTAGCCCGGCACCTCCTCGTTCTTCTTGTTGAACTTGAGGTTAAGGCCCACGTTGGCCTTCTGCTCTCCGTGAGGACTGAGAAAGAAGAGCCCATAACCATGAGGACACCACAATACTCAGTTGGCACCACACACAGACCAAGAGCATCCCACTGCGCAGCCACTCCAAACTGGAGCCGAGAGGTTCCACTCACTTTCTCTTGGAGCCCCTGCCGATGAAGATGCTGCCGGAGAACCGGGAGACGAGGTAGCTGGTGATGCCCAGGCGGGAAGCCAGCACGTAGCCGGGGCTGTACTTCACAGAGTATTTCTGCCGTGGGGGACAAGGAGAGTTAAGTCAGTCGTAGCCCAGTGGTTTCAACTGGTGGTGAGCGTTCATCAGTGTGCACCAAGTGCTTGGTGTATTGGACAGACACGGGTCACTCACATGCTGGTTCTGGATTAAGGCATCGAGCTGCGGCTCGCAGGGAACAGTGAAGACCACCCGCACCCGCCCCTCACTGATGACATCACTGGAGTCTTGCACCTTCATCGTGAACAGGATAAACAGAATTAACAACACCAAGATACACTCTGTGAAAATGATGCAAACAGCCTTGCAACCTCTAGCGCGTTGATCAACAGTGGCTTAAGAAAGCGGAGTATGATAGGCAGGCGTGGTGGAGCAGAGGTAACAACACAATGAGTAACGTGACAATCAGTCGGCCCAGGTTCTATTCTTAAACCAGCTGTTATGAGACCACGCTGTGAGTCCGTGTCACATTGGATAAAATTCCACAACTTTAAATTAAATTAAAGTAAAGTGTGATGGTAATTTTGATACCATAGATTTAATAGAGACCCAGTCAGACCAATAGTATGAAAAATCAGGAACAGATTTAATTTACAATGATGCGCATCAAGGGAGAGACAGCATGACTTCACCTAAAGATCCATCAGCTGCTCTCACTAGACAAGGAAATAGTTAGAGTTTAAGTATCCTTCCAGGCTGACGGGAGATGGCGTTGGTCATCCCATCTCACGTGGACTACACTGAATCAGACCCTGATTAGTGGCAGCCTGGCAATCTGGAGCAGATAGCTACTGACGCAGCCATGCAGAACAGTGAAACACTGCAAAGTCATAATATTCATGCTTATCTCTAAACACAGTCACACACAGATATACACAGGGACAGTACAGATATCATACAGTCATTACATAGAATCATACTTTTAGTATCAAAGTGACCTACCAATGAGAAATGCAGAACATTAAACCATATATTGGAATATTGGACATAATGTTCTATTCCACTTTCTCTCAAGTGTTACTAGTGTGACTTGAGAACAAACCTCTCCCATGGCGCCGTAATACGGGCTCCCCACCATAAACACAGTGATGGCTGGAGGAAAAAGCTCATCCAGCGTCTTAAAGCAAGATGTGGAGGAGTCGAAGGCCTTGATGTCCTGAGAAGGAAAAAAACAAACAAAAAAACAATAATAAAAAAGGAGAAGAAAGAAGGGTTGTAAGGGAAAAGAAGATGTACCAAAAAAGGAGAAACCAATAGAGAGAGACCACTGCAGAGGCAGAGACAGCAGAGTCAGGAGAGGTCAAGCCGGGGGGCCCCTAACCTTAACAATGGTCTGGTAGGGGTGGGGCAGGACCTGCTTGGCCCACTGCTTTTCCAGATGCACTTTCCCGTCCTGGTCCGGCACATACTTCCTGCCTGTCAGCAGCTGGGCGTACAACACCACCACCGTCTCATTGATCACCACACCCTTACGTTTACCAAAGCTGGACAAAAAAAAAAACGTGCATTACGGACACATTCGGACAGGCATAAAAGTGTGATCACGGTTAAGTCCGAGTTGACCTCGGGAAATAGGACAGGTATGTGAGAGTACAGGGATGCTGCTTACTACTCTGTGAGGCCCTGCGAGTCCTTCTCCCAGTCTTTCTGCTCCTTGTCACTCAGGTAAGACACTTTGATGGGCGGAGGGCTGTTATCCGAGTAGAGCTTCTGAACACCTGGGGGCTCTTCCAGGTAAAACCTTAGCGTAATTAAAAGAGAAATGGGAAAGTAAAAACAAGTGAGAAAGCAGGATATACATACAGTAACATTTAAAATAGCCGGGGCTTTTCTTTTCCAAAATGGCGCAAATTTGAAACAAAATGGGTCGATGTAGGTTGGACATGGCATAGGCCTAGTCCATATCGAAAAAAGTTTAAACAATGTGCAACTCTGGCAATTCCTGCCACAGTCTATATTATTGCCATCCAATCAGAACTTTAGTGTGCACAATCTGCACCATAGAACTGGTGGGTTTTAGGAGATTAAATACAACCCGAAACTAAAAAACAGACCAGGCCCCTATTTTAAACCAGCCTTTATTTATCCAAACCTATAGTCACACCAGGCATGTAAAAGTCTATAGGCGTCTATTTGGGACTCTGCTTTTATTTGATGTTTTACGGTATATACCTGAGTGTGAGTGTGAGTGTGTGTGTGTGTGTGTGTCAGAGCTAGAGGTCAGATGTCGCTTACTTGGTCTCTCCATCAGACACAGCCACAACGCGGGCTTCCTCCAGGTGAGGCCAGTTCACAAACAGAGACTTCCCTAGGACTTCAGAAGCCACATCTTCACACACCTGAAAGAGGAAGAGAGGAGCACATGCGACACACGTTGTGTTTACTCGACCACGCGGCTCAGCCTTGCACCTGCTAGGGCCCACACCCACGACTTGCAGCACTTCAGATTTGCTGACGTGCTAGCAAGGAACCTAAACCCATGGGTGCTAACGCCTGTCGTTCAGCACAACTCTAAGGCCTCATGAGAGCGGGTTTCTTACTGCACAGCTACCAGACTGATCCAGTCGTTACACATGCTTCAGTCAGATCAACAGTCAAGGATACCCACCTGCCTTTCAGTGAGATTTCTAATGAACAAATAATGCCACTTCTATAACTCTATGTATTACTTACTAGTAAACACAAAAGCCAAAACCACTTTTTACTTTTTATCACCATTACCGTGGTGGTGACCTCACACCAAATCTATATAACACTTGTGACTAGTAGAGTTCACAGTAGTAGTAGTTCCACCCGAGACATGTCTTGTGTGGTGAGAGTCGAGTTATGACTGAATGATGGCTCACCGGCTCCCCCTCCTGGCTTGGTAAGATATCCAGGATGGTGTTCTCCCCTCGACTGCTCTGCTGGAACACCACCACCCCGGCCTTCTTCTTGTAGAACTGGAAACCCATGAGAAGAGGAGTTATGAAAATCAATCAGTGAATGTGTGGAACTCTTTCAGCATTATTTTGTCACAAATCCCTTGGACAGATCTTTGCAGAGCTGTGATGCAGCATGCCTTGTCGTGTGAGGCTTAAGGCTCACCTTGTGGCGAATGTGCTGCAGCGTGGGGAAGCCACAGAAGTAAAGCGACCCCCTGTCTATCCGGCGGCCAACGTGGTTGAGCGACACGTGCCAGGCATCCATGGCCACTGGGGTCACTCTGAAAGTAGACAAGCAAACCAGTCAGTCCTCTGCAACTGCTCAAAGACAGGGTCCATCGGGCATACATTCAGGGATTTGTCATCTCTATTTACACACTGGGAAAAAACCTGTCTACTCATTCACTGTTTTATATCCTCCGTTGTCAATTCTCAAGCTTGCACACCTGGACAACTTTACCAAACATGGACTGCATGTGTTTTTGTTTTAACTCAACAACACTGTTCAACACATTGAATCGGGTAAGTTCAGGTGCAGAAGACAATACACAGGTGAGTGAGTACATTGTGGATTTAGATGCCGTCTGAGCACTTGGGCTTTGCACTTACTTTACATGGCAGTGGACAATGTTGGGGAACAGCTCCGGCAACAAGGACTCGTAGGGGTAGTCCAGGTCCTTATCAAACGTGTACAGAGCACACTCTGTATGCCTGTTCCTGTCCTTCTCTGCCCTGGTCATCTTGTCATTGAAGGGCTCCATGGCAGCAAGCAGCAATTTCTGAGAGGAGCACACAAACAAACACACATGTGAACCTCCACACATGAGGAAGGAAAGTTGTCCGTTCTTTCGATGTATATACATTTGTTCTACTAAGACTTCTAGCTGTCAATCATGAATGCAATTTAAAGGTGTATGTTCAGCAAAAATAAAAAAACTTGGAGGTTTGACTTAAAGGTGCCATGTGGGGTTCAGTAGGATTTGAGTTGTCGAACACAGCTACACAGCACTCTTTCCATTGCATTTAAGAATAACTTTGAAAGACTACCCTGCAGTAGCTGGTTCACATGCTACCTTTAGTGGATATATTGGCAACTCAGAGCATAGGTGTTTTTTTGAAGTTGTGTCAAAACACATTTCGTTGATATTTCTAGGCAATTCTGAAATATTTTCAAATGGGAAAAAAACTCCACATAGCACCTCATTTCTACAAGTTTTGATGAAATCTTCCAGCAGCCATGCGTTAAACCACGGGCAGCAGAGACAGCCCAGTCAGTCACCTCGTCTATGAAGGGGATGAGGACCACGGCCTCCCACTCCTGCTGCTTGCCGTTGAGGTCCGTTTTGAAGTCCAGAGGGTAGTACTCAATGATGGGGGAGATCTGGGATGTCATTAAGTGCTACACACAGAGAAGACATGGGCAACATTCAGTATGAACTACTACAGGAAATGGGTTCCCAGTAAGCAGGGATGCAAACAGGCAAGGGGTAAAAAGGGTGAGAACATTGTAAAACCAGTCACAACTAGCGGGCGCGCTCGTATATTAAGCTTGTCACTTACTGAAAGAAAATGCTCAATCTACCAAAAAATCCTGTGTGTGTATGCCTGGTGAGCACCATTTTAAAAATGCATGAACATGTCTTGATGAGTCATTGATAAATTAGGGCTGTATAAGTATTTTTGTGTGTGTACACACATATCTGAACACAAGTAGATGAGTGTAAATGTATAAATAGCATGGTATATGCACGTTACCCTGTAGCATTGAGGCAGAAGATCTTTGCTGGCTGCTGGCAGGACGCCCAGCAGCTGCTCAAAGGGCATGAAGGGCTTCCCCAGGTCAAAGGTCAGTTTGAGGTCGCGGAGGTTCCTCACATCAGACAGGAAGGGAGCATAGTGATGCGGGTAATACCTACCACAGGAAGCACAGATGAAATCATTGGTTTGGAGCAGACAAAAAAGCACCCAAGGGGGCAGAGCAAGAGGATGAATTAGTGCCCCCTATGTGCCAGTAGATAGGGAAGCGCAAGACTGAGACCTATGGCATTTAGCTAGGCTGGCTGGTCAAATGAGACCACTAAGACTTTAGATGACAGCTGTTTGGCAGAGCAATTATTATTTCTGTTTACTTTAAATTATGAAAGTATCAATGCTTACACACACACACGCATGCACGCACACATGCACAGTGTGTGTTGTAGTTATTCTCTTACCAGCTCCATGACTGAACCCCATGATAATAGTAATGCAGAATCCACTGGATTCCCTCTACATAGCACTTGGCTTGACTGGCCAGAAATTCACTGGAGGGACAAAAGGCAAAGTAATGTAAACATACAGACAGCATGATCATCCATTTCTAAATGACGTGCTCATTACATGACAATTCCACACACCATGCTACTTTTTTAAATGCCTGTCAGTCCGCTTGGGGGAATGTATTTCACTCACTCTGAAACGACTTCCACACCCATCTTCGACATGTAGTACATGCGTTTATACTGCCGGAACTCCACCTCAAATATTTCCTCTTCCTCACCATCTTCCTCCGCACAATCTGAGGGATGATGGAGACACATGGAACAGCGGTGACTCACAGTGAACACATTCAGTAAGTGTCCAGGCCAGTGAACAGATTCAAGTGTCCAGGCCAGTGAAGGATCATAGCATGACAGCGCTGGATTAATGCAGCATGGGTACCTTTGATTTGGCTGTTGCCGGTGTCCTTTCCACTGTCAAGAGCAGCAAGGCACAAAGAATCCTGCTGTGACTGATCACAAAAAAGGGGATGGGGGGTGGCAACAAGAAAACACTCTTTTTAATCAAATTCAGTTGTTTTTTTTCTTTGTTAAGTCAGGAAACATGAATCATGAAGCAATTGGGGACCACAATGAGACAACAAGACAGCAAGACAATGAGACAACAAGACAACAAAAATACTTTTCTGTTCATTCCTTTAGATCACATAAATCACATTTCCCCAGTGACCGTTCTAGTGGTTCTAGTAGAGGGAGACTTACCTTGCTCTTCCTGATGTCTTTGCGTGCTTCCTCTGCAGCTAGACCAGCAGCTTCATTCAGGTACTTGTTCCCCACTTTGCTCTCAAACCACTTCAGGTCCACAAACACCTCATTAAAGTGCTCACGGTCAAACTGGGGAGCAAAGATCAGCACAGGTCAAAAACATCACGAAAGGTCCAACTGTTTATTTATTTATTGGTTACTCTGATTTGTTACCTTACCTCAGACAGCTTCTCCAAGTACTTCTCAAAATTAGCAAGATTCAGAAAGCCGTTCTCATTGAGGTACCCTACCAAAGGCGACATACAACAGATATCAGCAAATCATACAAACAGAAACAAGAAGCGTGTTAAAATTTGCAATACAGAGGCAAATATCGTTTTGGTGTGGTTAGCTCCTCTGATGGTTTGCAAACATTTGCCTTTAATTTGCCGATTCAAATGCACCTTTGTGCTGCACTCAGGTGAGTGGTCAGCGTACAGGGAGAGCATGGAAGCTGCGCTCGGCTGTGTGCTGTGTGCAAAGTGTGCTGTGTGCGAAGGCTTTGTGTGGAGCGTGAGGGGTTGACAACACTGGGTAACGTGGGTAAAACAGGTCAAGAGAGTGTGCATGCGCGCGTGCCTGCGTGTGTGCCGCGTCAAGATGGCATTGGGAGCTCCACTCACCCCCGAGCGTGGGCAGCACGCTGATGTAGGTGCGGTAAAGCAAAGGCAGAGCATCGTGGTTGATGTGCAGGTGAGGCAGGTGAGGGATGAAGTCGTTGCCCACCAGGAAGCCCATCAGGATCCAGTCGTCGATGATCCGCTCCAGGTCATACTCAAACGGGATCTTTTTCTAAGGGGAGCCACAAGGAGGAGAGCACATTATGAACAACACGCAGCTACATTAGTTTATAATTACAGCAATGAAGAAGCATTTAAGATATAACTAAAACGTTCATATACATTTATCTTGTGTGCACAGAGTGTGCCTCTGTGCACATGAATGTTTGTGGGTGTGTACAAATAAATAGAGTCTGTGTGTGAGTGAGTGTTACACATTTTTTGCTGTGTGTGTATCTGTTGATATGAATACATATGAATGCACATATGTATTTAAGTATAAGTATATACATGTATAAGTAAGTATATATACTCTTTTGATTCCGTGAGGGAAATTTGGTCTCTGCATTTATCCCAATCCGTGAATTAGTGAAACACACTCAGCACACGGTGAACACACAGTGAGGTGAAGCTAGGTGCCTTGCTCAAGGGCACTTCAGCCGTGCCTACTGGTCGGGGTTCGACCCGGCAACCCTCCGGTTCCAAGTCCGAAGCGCTAACCAGTAGGCCACGGCTGCCCCAATTTATAGCACGATGAATGTGTGAGTGTGCATACCTTAAGGTCTGAGAACTCATAGTCAATGTACTCCCTCATAAGGGAAAGGTGCAGCAAATGAAATGTGGTCTCCTCAGGAGCAGTGATCCTACAGGATGAAAACACACATTTCACTGAGTGAGTCTACAGTTTTTCTATGTGTATGGCTACGGTCAACACTGCATGGGCATAGTCACCTCAAAAACTGAATACCAGGAATAACACCACAAAGCTCCTGAAGCAACCAGCCAACACCCCCCCCCCCCCCCCCCCCCATTTAAAACACATCACCCCACATTCACGCTAAGGCTGCAACTAACAAATATTTTGGTAATTGACTAACCTGTCGATTATTTTTTTTCTCGATTAATCGATTAGTCAACGATTATTTCGGTCACGCCCACCATCCCTGCTTCCAATGTGCATAGCACATATTTGTAACATTTATGTTACCACCCGCCCCCTTCAAATTAAAGTGCAACTAGTCTGTTAAACGGCAATATAATGTGCAAATAAGCCAATAATGTGCTTTGTACTACTACAATAGAAATATCAAAACAGAAAGTTGTATTATGTTTATCATCATAAATTGAAAGTCACCACCTTAGTTTATCATAGTTAGTGCATGCTAAATGCGGAACAAACTCTTGTAGTCTTATATCCTTGAGATCTTACTTTCTGACAGGTATACTAACATAAACACTATGATATAACATATAACCAGTTGGCACAAAGCCATCGGCCATTGAAATAGTTTGGCTGCTCGCTAAATTTTACCCATTCGGAGATATTGTTACATCAAGGCTCTAGGGTGCTTGCGTTTGAAATGCTCATGCATGCATCACCGTCGTGCTACTGTGAAATGGACAGCTCTGCTGTTTTGTTGCTTTATTTTACTAAAATATTCTCACATGTTTGAAAGTTTGGTCATCATTTTCACTACCTCTGCCATTCATACGCTATTGAACATTTGTGTGGAGTAGACAAAAACTTTATTATCATAGTCCTTTCAGATTGCCTCAAATAATATGACGCATAGACAATAAAATTCTGCATATACACATTTTCATAATTGCCATTGTCACCTTTGATGACTAATCGTTGCAGCGCTAATGCAGCGCTAATACACACACACACACACACACACACACACACACACACCTTTTCTGGGACTTCTTTCCACCGAAGCGTACCTCCTCTCTCAGGAGAGAGAAGTGTGGTTCATGGCTGGTGAGGCCGAGCATGATCTGTTGTTGACAGAAATCAACCTCATAAGGTAATTGGCAAACTCAGGCTCCAAACAGATGAAGAGAGTTGTGTCACACATGATACACACTAGTGTGTGGAAACAGACACTTACCAGGTCAGCATCCAAACCGTAGAGGCAGTGTCGCGTGTTTGGATTATGTCCTGGCTTGGCATTCTCTGATCGAATGAACTCCATAATCTTGTGCTCTCCTTCCCCAGGCGTCTGTGAAATGTATTATGAAGAAGATATTAAACATTCAAAGAAAAGAAACAAGCAAAACCGCCATGTATGAGCGTTGTGCATGACTTTCACCTCGTGGCCTGACAGGAAGACATTCACGCCCTCCCACAGTCTGTCAGTGGACAGCTTGCTGTGCACAAAGTACTTCAGCTGTTCCTGTAGTCTGGCCATAAAATCAGTCCCTGTACGACACAAGAAGGAACGAGCGAAAATGAAGATGAGATGGTGAAAAGCCCTGCATCCCACATCAAGAATCTTGAGTCTTAACACTCACTACCATTACATATAATCACCCAAAATATACCACTTACATAGGACACAACAAACCAAAAAGGTCATCATAACAGCAAAGCAAACCATTACTGACTACCTCTGGAAAT
Source organism: Alosa pseudoharengus (assembly GCF_046254945.1). Classification (NCBI taxonomy): domain Eukaryota; kingdom Metazoa; phylum Chordata; class Actinopteri; order Clupeiformes; family Clupeidae; genus Alosa; species Alosa pseudoharengus. Next base: position 28,049,590 of record NW_027468663.1, read on the forward strand.
TATGCCTAGAATGGCAGGGGGGAGAAGCAGCTTAGTGGTTCCTCACCTGGAGTGATGCAGTTGGAATCAAACCTGGCTTCTGTTGGCAGGACTTCTCCCTTCTCCAGGGCCTTTTTGATCTTATCTTCTGCCTCTTTGGCTGATCTACACCATACAAATGAGAAAAGGGTAAATCAGGTAAAGGTAAAATGGACAACTGAGTACAAATATGAAATCAAACATAACTGATTGTAATGTTAACTGTGATGGAAAAACAGGACACTCATCAGGCAATATGCCGGCAGTGTGACTGTGTGATAGATCACCTGAATCTCCTGCCACGCTGCTGGTTCATTTTAGCCCTTGGGGCAACACCATCCACTGCCATGAAGAACACCTTCCTGGGTTTGATGATGCGAAACAAAACCTCAATATAATGAAAGATGTCTGCAAAGATCTTCTCCTCTGTGATGCGGAAGTGTACATCCTCGTCATTGGGGTGTGAACACTGATGGATTATTCCATTCATGTCCAGGTACAGGTTGTCAAATTCTGGGATCTGCAGTTAAATACAAATGTATTTGTATTGTGTCAATGAGATAGGAAAATAAGCTGTAGTCTGTATCAGTACAATAACTTAATTCATAGCTTAATTAATGGACATCATGGGAAACACACAATTGCACAAACAATTGATTCAAGACAGAACATGTCTCAGAGGACCTGGCAAGAAGGAAAAAAAGCATTGTAGGTCCATAACCACTGACAGGTACTCATGGGTGTTGCTCTAAACTTATGCTAACACTGGTCAACTATACCACACTATTTATACCTTTGTACACTTTCTAGTTTATTAACGAGTTTAGTACTTGCGAAACAATACCAACAGAAATGTCGAAAACCTGGTACTATCCCAATCCCGTTAAGGCACCTTAAAAGTATTCTATTGAGACCTATCAATACTATTGTCAATTAGGGTCATAATCGTTCACTCTGCTGCCTTGCGTACTTGACCCCTTTCAGATTGCCTCAAATAAAAACTCAAATAAAATTCTGCATATTAAAAGTATTCTATTGAGACCTATCAATACTATTGTCAATTAGGGTCATAATCGTTCACTCTGCTGCCTTGCGTACTTGACCCCGTATTGTTGGCGAGTACCAGGAACCAATAATAGTATGTACTCTGACATTATTGCTGTGGTCGCCCTGTAAACAGGTTGACAATCAGCTAGTCAGCTGACTTTAACATTGACTGTTCTCCTAGCTGCTTACACAAAAGCACTTTTGGTTGCATCATGCACACACAACTTCTCACAAGCTAATGTTATTCCTCCCGTAATAAACAGACCAAAAGCCACAAAACAGGAGCAAATGCCAGTTATTCGTTGTCATAGCTGACTTCGTAACTTGAATAACAAGTTAGCTAACGTTAACTAAAAAAATGGACAACGTTGCCTCGCGGAATCATTCTGCTAAGGTTAGCTGTTTGACTAACAATAATGTTAGCTCAGTATCTAAATGAATGTTAACTAACGCTAATTTAAGAAAGAGTCATGAATGTGGGTGATATGATCGATTGGCTAACTGATCAAGGTAATAAAAAAGTGATAATATAACAACGCCTTTTCTGTATGGCACAAAAACATATGCCATCAAAACTGTGTCTATGTAAACAACGGGCTGCGCTAGCATGTCTGTTTTTGGAACCTGAGGCAACGTTACGTGGAGGTGAAAAACTCCTTAAGGCCTGTAAACTAACGACATTGTTTCAGCTATATTTAGCTAAACCGTTGCCCGTTGTTTATTCTCCTCGTAGTGTTGTCAACTAACTTCAATGTTAATGTTAATGAAATAATCTAACGTTAGCTAGCTGAATGGTTAATAAGTTGTGCTAGCTGACAATTCATACCTGATGTTCCTTGACAACTTGACTTAGACAAGGATATCGCTCCGAAATCCATCGATAAAATTTTGGTACCCCCATCCTCGCCTCTCCAAATAATTACTTCTAAAAACGTAAAGAGGAGAAGAGCGTTAACTTTTCATAAGAAGTTAATATTGCTTGTGAGGCTAGCTAACAAGCAAAAGGGTCTCCTTCCGTTGAAGCTAGCAAGTGTTGTACAGGACATAAAAATGTCCGGGCGAATCCGATGACGTAATAAATAACGAAACTGAAATTATGGAAAATATCAGATTTACTTACAATGTTATTAAATAAAACACAGCATACTCATACATAATATAACAATATATATAGATTGATAGATATGATATGATATATTCTTACGATTGTATGACCTTTTTAACCAGTGGTGCTACCAACAATATAATCCGGTCGGACGACGATTTGTCCATTTTATTTTTTGGCCTAGGCCTACAGTCAAAGTCCCTCCCTATCTTGCATGCAGATGCATTTATCTGAACGACATGATTTGATAAAAAAGCAGCAATGATTCTTTTAATTCATGATTCATTAGCATCATCATAACAACAATAACTTGTTATTCTCTCCTCCAAACTCTCCCTCAATAGCCACATTTACATGGACAGTCGCCCCCCCCCCCCCCCCCCCCCCCCCGCCCCATTCCGAAACCATGGAAGTGGGCAGAGAAAATCATGAAGGACTCCTCACACCTCGAACACAAACATTTTCAACTCCTCCACTCTGGTAGACATTACAGAACATTGTACATCCAAAATACCGGACACAGGAAAAGCTTCTTTCCAATGACAATATCCTTTGAAGTAACTGCCTTAACTCTTGTGCCACTTATGTCATATATTTGTTTTCGATAACCCTACTGCACTTTATTGTTCTGTGTCTATCGCTAATTGTATCTAATTGTATTTTATATATTGTATCCTGCCTTATATGTTTTTCTTTTTGTGCAATATCTGGTATTGCATGTTGTGTATGTCGTCCATTCATACATATGGCAACCTCACATAAGATTTTTTTATGTTTAATAGCACAAATTATTACAAAAACATTATTTCATACAGCAAACATATTCTGGAGAAAACAGTGACATCAGGTTACAGCAATCTAAATTCAATGTCCATTGATTGAAGAAAGATATTTCTTTGAAGAAAAATACATCTTTGGACCACTTTAACCTTGAAAATTGCTGTCAGAATCATTAAACAAAGCCTGAGATAAGTTTAATATATCTACATAAAAACCAGCATTTTTGGCTCATTTCCCTGAGCACCAGTACAGTACAGTGCAGTGGCAGAAGCACAAATATCAGCGATCAGTGAATTCTATTGACTGCAGTGTCTCGTGTAGTTCTGAACACTACAAGTTGAATGAACAAATGCTTTTCCACACATCTTAGCAGTGCATTTCAGTAAACGTATTGGCTAGGTATAAACATATTTATATATTTGTTTTATTTTTTCCCAAAGACAGGCAATAGATAGGACACCAGCATACTGATGCCACACAATGACTGGACATTCTATCACATTCTGGCAACACATACTGGAATCTGACAACACATTCATGGCATATTGCTGAGCAAGTGTGCTTTGATGGAGAGGGAAGGCTTTAAGGTTGGTTCTCTGACAATGTCTGAAGTTGCAGCTGGATAGTGGACTATTGAACCCACAATACCTGAAGGAAACACACACAGCATGAAGTCTACACACCATGGATTATACAAAATAATAACGAACTGTACAAAATAAATCAATATTACAGTAAAGTACACACAAAGCTTCATTTCATGGGCCCATCTTGTTAATGCTAAACTTATATCAGTCCCTATGGCTTTAGACATGACAAGAGAAATTGTATTATTCTGTTAATAACATTTAAATGTTATTGTGATGCTTATTGATGTAGTTGGAAGTCGCTTTGGACAAAAGTGTCTGCTAAGAACTATACATAAACATTAGTAAAAATCTGAATAATGCCATGGATCATGTCAAACAAACTGTTTGCATTTGCACTGCACAGAAACCCAAACAAAATATAAATAATACTGCAATGCAATGATGACATTGAAATTCCAAAAGTAAATCTTCAACCATCTGTAAATCTTTAAACATTCAAGATGGAACTAGAATAACAGATGTCTTACCTCCTGCAGGTTGAGCAGAACCTTTGACACCTGATGAGTGTGTGTGTGTGTGTGTGAGAGAGAGAGAGAGAGAGAGAGAGAGAGAGAGAGAGAGTGAGAGACAGTTGCAATGAACTAGACCCTACTGTAGTAGTATGCAACATTGATTGAAACATTATGGCAATTGATAATGTGGATAACTCTAGATTAGCGCTATACTTACTGTGTTTAGACATAATACAGCTGAGAAGGACCAAGCCCAAGAATACAAGGCCTGCCAAGAGGGGAGCTAAAACTGCAGTTGAAACTGAAACAATACAAAATATTGCTTTCATATTATAGGCTACCAGCAATGCCATTTAAAATGAATGAAATAGCCCTCTTGTGTCATGACCAGCTGTTGTGCCAGAGTGAACAAAATAAACTACATGCATGCAAAATAAACTACATGCATGCATGTGTCACAGCATTAGGTTTCAGCAGGGCGTTCATTTTGAAGTCAGTTTCCTGCCAAAAAGACGTTGTTATGGACAACATAGGCCTATACACTGAATTTACAGCGACAGTCTGAGCAACAGTACACAATACACGCCTACCTTTTGAAGCAGAGTTCGAGTGAGTAAGTTCTTTCAGCAACTCGGCACAAGTCTCTTGAAAACGCATCCTATCCTGCACAGTGCGTTCAGAGTCGCGGTCCAACACCTCTTTCAAGGAGAGGGCCTGCGGGTCCAAGGCTGTCCAGGTGCCCGTCGTTTGATCCAGAGACAAAAACTCTTTTCCATTGTGCATAATATGTTCAGATACATGTATCAACTGGTGTCCGATGAATTTGCACTCTCGAAAACGCTGATAAGTGTGGTTTTCTGTTGGGAAATGTCAAAGTAGCAGCATATCAGCAGAACTGTCAGTACAGCATGAAATCAGCAGAAATATCACCCAGCATCTATCAAAAACTCATAAAAAAAAGTCTTTAGCTACCTGTATTGTTGAAACGATTCGCAAAAATCAGTAGAGCATCACGTAGGGATGAACTACTGATATTGCCGAGGAGCGTCCTGTTTATTTCTGTAGCCCGACCATCTCCGTTGTAATTGGGTGTGACTGAAGTTCCGTTTATGAGAATTTTCTCCTCAAACGTTTGTTCCTCGCTTATCACACTTTTGTATTCCAACCGGACAACTTGGAGACAGACAACGCACACACGGCGTTAAACATAGGCTTTATTCCTAACAGTGACTTATTTTCACTTTCGCCTTTCAAGACAAATGACAAACATGATTTAGAAAAAATTAGACAAATAGACGATATGCTAGGCTGCAGTAGCCTACTTACAACTTATAGTAGACTTGTCCGGCAATTCCTCAGACAGTGCAATCAGACACACAAAATAAAAGGTGTGCAGCATCCACATATTCAGTGACAGCTATTAGCCTACTGTAAGCCAATTTTGGTGTGCGTAGGCTATTCTCCTCCAGATCGCAGTGTCACTTTCGATATTTCCTCGTTGTTGAACTCACTAGGCTAAATTATATAGGCCTAGTCTTGGTGAGATCCACAAAACAAACCCGGATAAATTGTGAGCGTGTAATGCGTAATGCATGTGACGATCTGGTCGTATCAAGAGTGGTTTGTTGTGTTATCGTTTAAATGCTCAGCCATCTGAATAACAGTGTGGGTGGATTGGTCAGAGCAGGTTTACATGACGAAGGGGAGGATCCTGAACTGACTTTCTAAGACTTGGTCAGTTGATCAGAGGCGCTGACACCGTGAAACATATTTACACGGGAATACTGCTACGAATTGTTTAAAAAAAACAATGTTTAACTCATTTTCATTAGTCGATAGGTTGATTAGGACTAGGCTAGAAGCATCAATTTATAGGCTATCCTACAGTAGCCTATAGGCGATAACCTGTCTCAGCGTCAGATTATGGAAAGCGCATTTAGAATGTCTACTGTAAAAAAGGCAAATAGGCGTTCTTCTTGTTCTTTTTAATCACGTTCTTCCAGCAAACAAGTTGTACATGCCTGTGTGTTCAGAACATTGTAGTTTGCTCACAAGTCATAGATAACATTTCCAGGTTTCAGAGCGCAATGTACGTTAGTTGCAAACACTTTGAAAAACACTTAGGTTTTTCCTAAGATCTCACTTGACCATGTTCACACTGTGCAGTAGCCTAATCACTTAAGCATGACTGCAGTCTGAAAATAGCCTAACTGCTGCCTTTACTTTACACATCTGTATGGCAAAATATCCATGACTATTTGAAATTATTACTTTTCAGTGAGATTTCTTTTATAAGAAAGGTCATGGGAACAAAACAAAGTTGTAAGGTCCAAAGTATCATTACCCATGGGTATTCTCAGAGTTAATGTTGAACCAGACGTTATGACAAGGGAGGAAGTTACTCTTTAAACAAAGAGAGGGTGGAGACTTTACCAAAAAAGGCAAAGAACTAACATCAAAATTATGTGACATGATTTCAAGGGAGTGTTATGTTTCACAACAATATTTTTTGACACATCATAGGCGAATGAAAAACATATGTTGTCATTTATAAGTAGGCCTAAGCTATACAGCATAATATTCATCACAGCGCATACAACTGAACTCATTGTGGGACAATTACTTTTCTTTAGTTAGTTATTTATTGATTTATTTCTATTGATGTGCATTGGCAAATTAGGCAGACTGAAACAACAAGCATGCTCGCAGTTTCATGATAGACCAGTTTTGACGGACCAGTTTGGTGGGCTTGAGTAAATGCAATGACCATTTGAGTGTCCCTGATGTCAATCAGTAGCTGACCAGCATGGATAAAACATAACACTACTTTTTGACAAATCATAAGACAAAATGAACAGGGCAATCTGTTATAATGATGCTTATCAAAGTTGAAGCAACATTTATATACATGCCTCAGTTCCCAAATTTGGTGTGGTAGTAGGCCTAATGCAATGCAGTAAACTATACCAGTTTGTCAAGTCTAATCTAGCAGTCTTTGCTATTTCAAATGACCGGTACATGTTGCAGTGCAAATTATTTATCAACAGAATGTATTCAGCAGACATTCACTGGTGATGACTGGCCAAAGGGGGGCAGTAGACAGTACAGGTGAATAGGAGGACAAGAAGAGGGGGCAGCCGTGGCCTGGTTAGCACTTCGGACATGTAACCGGTGGGTTGCCGGTTCGAGCCCCGACCAGTAGGCACATCCAAGTGCCCTTGAGCAAGGCACCTAACCCCTCACTGCTCCCGAGTGCCGCTGTTGTTGCAGGCAGCTCACTGCGCCGGGATTAGTTTGTGCTTCACCTCACTGTGGGTTCACTGTGTGCTGAGTGTGTTTCACTAATTCACGGATTGGGATAAATGCAGAGACCAAATTTCCCCCACGGGATCAAAAGAGTATATATACTTATACTTATACTTAAGAGTCATACTGGTACTCACTTTCCAGATAATGCTGTTAGTCAGTAATATAACCCATTCACCTCTCTCTCTCTCTTTCTCTCTCTCTCTCACACACACACAAACACACACATTTTTAACATTTTACTGTCTGCTATGTACTAAGTGCATAGCCGGTAGGAATCAAAGGACCTGTTTATGTTTACTGTTCACTGCAGGATATATTGACTGAAAAAGTTTATTATGTTTGGAAAAACCTGATGTTAAAAGCAGGAGAACTGAGACTACTTGATAAATAAATAACAGTGACATATGAAGTCCACTGAGCTGTTCGGAAGAGGAATGGAAGGAGAAGCAAAGGCTGTCCGTCCTTATACGTGCTCTATCTGACACTAATATTCATTCAAGCAAGAATTTATCACAGTCTTCCTTCCTCATCCTCTCGCCATTTGAGAGCTATGTGTCCTATTTAAAGCCTTAAAGGTGCCGTCTGTAGTTCTAATCCAATAGACTCTTTTATCTAATTCAGCTGATTGCTCCTCACTCTTCTCTATCTTTTTTACTTTGCTGTTTGTACATTGGCTGTTATTGTTTTAGGCTCAGTCTGAGGAATATGTTTGTCTCACATTTTAGATTAGATTAGATTAAACTTTATTGTCATTGTGCAGAGTACAAAGACAAAGAAATGCAGTTTGTGTCTAACCAGAAGTGCAAAAAAGCAACAAAGTGCAATGTGATATACAAAGTATAGACAGGTGGTGCATAAACAGTATAAGATAAATAGTGCAATGTAGACAGTAGTATACGGTTAAGAAGGTGGTATGGTTTACAGTAATATAAATTAAATATAATATGTGCAGTGTATTAGCTAGTATATTAGTCTATAAGAGCAGAATATATATGACTATCTATGAACAATGTATGAACAACATGTATATGCAAACTATGCACACAGGGAGAAATCACCACTTCACAGTTTATCCCATGAAGAACAGACATTCTCTTTTAAATTGTAGGAGGAAGGAATCCAATTCACAAATAGCTGTAATGTTCACACACACACACACACACACACACACACACACAGAGAGAGAGAGAGAGAGAGAGAGAGAGATGCACTGAAACTGCGTCACTGAGGATTTCCCAACTGTGCCATTGGGGGCATCATCTCCTCCATCTTCTCCTAGCAACTAGACTCCCAATCCAAACCCCTAAATTGATTCGATTAACGATACCCTATTCAACATCACACTATATTATCACAGCTAAGCAAGTCACTTCGATACACGGATTGGATATCGTCGTGTAGCTGCAGTGCTGTAGATAGCGAGAGAATTAAACACTGAAGAGCATGTCTTGGACTTTGACATACATTACATAATCTTTGCACAGCTTCAACTGGAATTGGAAAGTTACGAATGTTGCGCTTGCGCGCAGTCCCTTCCCCCAACGAAGCCCCTGATTCGCCAAAGTCGAGAGTTTGGATTCGGCGCTGTGATTCGTGAAAAAAAAAAATGTTCTCCGACTACAGCTGCGGTCGACAACCCTCCATCAGTATTTAGGCTTCTCATTCTGTTTTTGTAATTTTTGCTATTAATGCAATAAAACACAAAGCTTACTTATCAAAATGACCAAGGACCAAGACAAACCAGGAGATGAAAAAGAGTACAAAACATCTTGGAAGGATAGCATTTATAACCCGAGAACTGGAGAGTTTGTGGGTCGGACCGCAAGTAGCTGGGGTAAGCAACATTCCTATTCGAATGAATTAAAATGTAACGTACGGGACTGGGCATGGTGGTTCCTGAAGACCAAGGCAGACAGATGATGCTGAAGTACTCTGACGTCGTAGCTATACTAAAGAGTAGGCTACATAAGCCCTCTGTTTCCTATGTGTAGGACAGGATGAAAGATGCATCTTATCTTCAATAAAAATTATTAAAATCGTCATATTTATGATACATATAATTTTGTCAATTGTCTTTTACCTGGTTGGAACGTCAAATAATTATGTTTACCTGCATTTTACACCAGTGTGCTGTGGGTATACAGAGGAAGGGGGAGGGCACCTTGAGACCTTCTTGCCGGTCTTGGAGTGCTTAGTAAACGACTGAATTACAGTTGGCTATCCATATATAGGCTACTTCATTTTATTCTTAAAATAGCCTTAATGAAACACTATCTAGCCCGAAAAAGAAGTCCTCTATATTGAACACTTCAGTAAATGATCTTGAAAAGCTATTATAGGGGTACAGACGCTCCTTCCACAGCAATAGTCTAATCTAGAACATTAAAAACGAACTGGATGACTGCATGTTTATCATGGTGTATCCTACCGATTTAGTTGAAAAGATTGATGGAACATCTGTGTATGTGCAATTACTATATTTTAAACGCGTGCCTAGCAATCAAACGCCATGTTACCTTTTGCTCTTTCTGTAAATGAAATGTCATACCATACGCACTCTATCGCATGCGAGGAACATCACGACGCGCGTGCTCCAGCATCCTCCGGGTTTTCAATGGCCTCCTATAGCACTTAGCCTAACCGCGCGCCTCTCAAGGTCAAAGCGGTTTCCTGCGCAGAAATGGTTAACATTATGGCAAATGCAAGAACGTGTCAAATAATGTTTTTTTTTATAGATTAACACTTGTATATTTAGGCTCATCAGGAATTAAATGGCATTCAGGTGATGTAGCCAGGTTTCAGTTAACATGCTGCTACTACCCTATAAAACAGAGATGTACGGTGATATGATGAAAGTGTTTAACATAGCGCAGGGATGGGTCTTTGGTGCGCACGCACTGTTCCCCATACCGTGATTCTACAGCTGATTCTTGCCTGGACATCTGGCAAGGACATAGGCTATCTATGGGGGCAGGCCTTACAGTGTCTGATTTAGGGGGTATTGATTTCCTTTGGCAGGAAATAATTCATTAATGAGCTTTTTTGTGCTTAGGACTCATTATCCTCTTCTACCTGGTGTTTTATGGATTCCTGGCTGGATTTTTTTGTCTCACAATGTGGGTGATGCTTCTGACTCTTAGTGATGATGTTCCAAAATACAGTGACCGAGTCCCCAATCCAGGTAAGGGAAGTGATGTCTAGGTTTCCATGGTTACAGCAGTGACAGAATACAAGTAATCATTGTACTGTGAAAGTCCTGTTGTGTCAGGCTTAACACTCCATTTTAAAGACTTACTAACATAAAAAAAAACATGTTATGCCTCTATTTTAATGTCTTCACCCAATGCCCAAAATCATTCCATTTAGGTCTGGTCATCAGGCCAATGTCACTGGACATAGTTTACAACCGATCGGACGCTGCAAAGTATAACCAGTACATTCAGCACCTGGATAACTTCCTACAGAGTGAGTGTCGATTCTCTTCTGATTTCAACAGGCTACTCTTATGGTCAGCTTTGCTGCTGCTATGTGGCAATGCTTTTGTTGTGTATAGTCTGTTAAATGTCACTCACCTTTACCTTTCTAATGCCAAAATATGGTAAACAAATAGAATGTGGGCTCCAAAAGCCCTATGCTTTTTCCCTCAATATGCACACACCATGCTTTGCAAACAAATTGTATGTAATCAACACAATTTGCTAGTTTAACAATCATGTACCATTAAGAAATATATAAAACGTATAAGCGATTACTATAAATATTATACTAGATTTCACAACACACACACACACACACACACACACACACATACTGTACATACACATACATATATGAACATAAACTCCTTCAGTGGGGTGTTTCATACATGACCAGGATGATGGTCCTGTTGTTGCATATAGACAAGTGCTATTTTTGAAGTATGTGCATCCTAGAGTCATTTCTTAGTAAAAGTTGGAAAATATTTTTTTTATCATAATTACTGTAAGGTGCTGAATTCAATTAGCCCTGTTCCCAAGCTGAATTTTGAGGTTTTGACCATCTAATTAGCATAAACAAAATGGTTGCCAAAATGGTGAGTTTTGCAAACAGAGGGCGGGGCTGAGAGATTACGCTACACAGGCATGATCTTTGAATTTGGTATGTCCCCGTTCCTATTTTGGGGAGAACAGACCACTTAGAAACCTATTATATGGGCTACATCAATGTTAGGCGACCATTACACATCTATTTTTAGTTCTTTCTAGTTAACTAACAGGAGTGTCACAAACAAAGTCACAATCGAGCTGCCTGTGGGTTTGGCAAACTTCACTTCACATGTTATATATCTTCAAACATAAGTCATACCTTAATTCTATCACTTGAAATACAAACGTATTCCCTACAACTAAGATAATTGGCTATGTTATACCAGAGAGGGTTAAAGCGGAGCAATCAAGGATCTTTGGTTATACTGAAGTTCCACAGTTAGCTAGTTAGTAACACTTTTACATTGGAGGTTATGGTAAGACAGTGTGTGTGTTATCTACAAGGTAAATTAGTCCTCTACACTGGGGTATTGGAAGTGAATTATATTGGTAATGTATGTAGTGTCGGCATGAGTCAGTTACATATTTCTTCATAACCGTTGTGTTAGTAAAATGATTGAATGTCCTGTGAATTAATAACTAGATGAATAACTATCGCTTTGGACAAAGGCGTCTGCTAAATCCATAACCATAACCATAACCATAACCATAACCATAACTATATAATAACTAGTGCTTCAAGAGGCTGGTCCTGGCCCACCTCAAGACCTGCTTACCACTCTCACTGAACCCCTTCCAATTCACCTTCCGTCAGAACAGGAGCACAGAGGATGCTATCTCTACAGCACTTCACTCCGCCCTGTCCCACCTTGACAATAGCAACACCTATGTGAGAATGCTTGACTTCAGTTCAGCATTCAACATCATTATCCCCTCCAAACTGATCACCAAACTCAGTGAACTGGGCAGCAATACCTCCCTCTGCAACTGGATTCTGGACTTCCCAACCAACAGTTGACCATGAAATGGAATGCCTGCATGTTCTGCAACTTTCCATGGTCTCAACAATGAACATGAGTGTTCGAATATTGGCAACCTCAGAATATGACTAGATCCTTTCAGTCCATCTTGCCTGTGACTGGGGCTGGCTGGTGGCAGTTCCTGAAGATGGCAGAGGACTGATATTAGGCACACACATAAGGCTTGGCGCCAAGAGAGATGAGCAAGCCATAAGGAATGTATGGTCAGCAAGGTTAGAGGTCAAAAAGAAGCAAATAGATGGAAGAACTAGGCAACTATGTATTACCAAGTATGGAGAAGGAGATAGAGGATATTCTGTCTATTCTGAGTGAAAAAAACAAATGACACCATGTGAAGACAAGGTATAAAGCCTAAGACCAAGATGGTAGAGCCAGCTTGCTTTGCGAACCCATGCTCTGGAATGCATGGAGGACAAGCGGCGCTATAGGGACAGAGTGGAAGCCGACTTCAGTGAGGGTGATCCAGCTCGTGTATGGAAAGGACTGAGAACCATCACAGGCTTTGAAAGCAAGTCTCCTTCAGTGATGAGAATGAGTAACTCCCTTGCAAACGAGTTAAATGCTTTTTATGCACGATTTAAAGAGTCATGCACCCTTATTATAGAAGCGGATGAGAACGATAGTGAGGAAACTCCATTCACTGTCTCCGAGTGTGATGTGAGAAACGTGTTTAAGAAGGCAAATTACAGGAAGGCTGCAGGACCAGATGGCATTTCTGGGAGGGTACTGAAATCCTGCGCTAACCAGCTAGCCCCTGTGTTTACACACATTTTCAACACGTCATTGGCTCAAGCTACCGTTCCAACATGCTTTAAGAAGTCCACTATTGTACCTGTGCCAAAAAACAAAAGCCCATCATGCCTAAATGACTACTGCCCAGTGGCCCTGACATCAACAGTGATGAAGTGCTTTGAAAAGCTTGTGAAGAATTTAATTTGCTCATCTTTACCAAGCTCCTTCGACCCCCTCCAGTTTGCCTATAGAACCAACAGGTCCAGAGATGATGCCATCTCCAACCTCCTGCACACCACCCTAAACCACCTGGAGGGAGGAAAGGGGACACACACACTTGTTGCTGTTTATTGACTATAGTTCAGCATTCAATACCATAGTCCCCCACACTCTGGTTACAAAGATTAAGGCTCTTGGATTAAACAACACCATTTGCAAATGGATTCACAGCTTTCTCACTGACCGATCACAGGTAGTCAGGGTGGGTTGTCTGACATCTGACACCTTAACCATCAGCACAGGTGCCTCCCACGGCTGTGTTTTGAGTCCTCTGCTGTATAACATCTACACCCATGACTGCAGAGCCAGCAGCAGTCACACCTCCATCATTAAATTTGCAGATGACACAGTGGTGGTGGGCCTGATCAGCAACAACAATGAACAGGCCTATCTGAAGCAGGTGGATGAGGTAACACAGTGGTGCCAGTCCAACAACCTTACTTTGAATGTCAGCAAAACAAAGAGAATGGTGGTGGACTACAGGAAACAACAGAACAGAGCTTACACTCCACTTAAGATCAGTGGGCTGCCAGTGGAGAGAGTCACAAGCTTCAAATACCTGGAAGTACACCTCACTGACGATCTAACATGGACTGTTAAGACCCAGCACACACTGAGGAAATCTAGGCAAAGACTGTACTTCCTACGTCAGCTGAGGAAGTTCAGCACCCATCTTGAAGGCCTTTTACTCCTCAGCTGCAGAGAGTGTCCTGACAAGTAGCATCATCACTTGGTATGGGAACTGTACAGCCTGTGACTGCAGTGCCCTACAGAGAGTGGTGCGATCTGCCGAACGTACCATCAGACCACCTCTCTCTACCCTGCAGGAGACCTACAAGAAAAGACTATGTACCAGGGCCCAAAGTATCTTAAAGGACACTTTTCAAAAGACTGAGGTCAGGCAAACGTCTTTGCTGCTACAAGACCAGAACAGAGAGACTGAGGAGGAGCTTCTATCCTCAAGCAATCTGTATTCTGAACACACACAAGACTATATAAACTTTTTCTAAACTATAAACTATATAAACTATAATTTTTTTACACACTTGCACATGGACTGCAAGTGCACACTGCACTTTTTATTCTCTCTTGCTATTTATTAAAATATTTCTTGATCTTTCTTTCTTCACACTTGCACAGAAAAAGTTGAACACCAAATGAAATTTCACTACATGCTTTACGTTAGTATTGCGATGTATGTGACAAATAAACCTCCTTGTATTAAAGCTACACTTCTTCAGTATTCTTTTGCTTTGTCAAAATCCTTCTTTTTTGAATTTTGAATTAGCTAATCAGAATTAGACACCACAATCAGCAGGCTGGTGCCTATGACTGGGCCAACTCTCCAGGGCAGCCCTAGGGTTAGGCAGGGGGCTGTGGCTCCCTCCAAGCCCTAGGGTTAGGGCTAGGGTTGGGATTAGTGCTAGGGTTAGGTCTGAGGTGTGGGCAGGAAGCCTGGAGCCCAGGGCAGCTCTGCAGGGCAGCACCTATGCTGGAGTCATGGTCATGCTTATGGTGTGGACAGTGGAGAGGGTGGGCGTATACATGTTACCCAGGGCCTAGCAGAGCTCTACAGCACAGCCCTGGGGTCAGAAAACAGCCTGGGTCTACGTGTATGCTGGAGTCGGTGCTAGGCTTAGGGTGAAGAGAGTGATAAGGGTGGGTGTCTGCATGCTGCCCAGGGCCTAGCAGAGCTCTTTGTTGTTGTGATCATATTGGAGAATCTTGTCGTACCATTGTTTAAATAACATTCACTTTTATATGCCATGCAGTTCATGTTCTAGTTATTATTCAGCTAGTGTTCTGTCAAACTTAGCAAGGTAATTTTAGGCCAAGTTTACTGTGTTTATTTCTTTTCTGTGTTTTTTTTTTTTTTTTTTAGAATATCTTCTGCATACATAAACCAAAAGAAAATTTAGTTTGGTGAAATTTTAGATTTCAGTCCTTAAACATGGACATGTAAATGTTGAAAAGTAATAAACACTCTTAACATAATGTAATAGGATGATGATTTAAGATATAGGCCTTTTGTTGCCACCAGCAAGATGTTGATGTTCTTACATGAACATACTCAAATACACAAAATAACAGGTCAGCGTTCAGCATAAATATTATATTGTAGTATATTGTATACAAGAGGTTCACCAGGCTAGTGATTATTAGTCTAATTAGCCTAATAATTGATTGTTTTGCTTTTTTTTTTCATGGCTTTAACTTTTGATTTATTGCCCAAGGGAGATTTCTGACATGCACAGACACCAAGACTGAATTCATTATGGTTAGATCTGATGTTTTTTTAGAACTTATCAAAGCTTTATCTTCAGACAACTATGACTATGATGACTATGAAATGGAAATCCACAGCATTACACTGAAACACATTTGAGTACAGTTGTAAGTGTGATCCTCGCCACTCTTATGCGTCATCCATGTGGAATTGTTTCATTGAACCAGAAAGTAGAAATAATGAGGGGAATGAGCTGGCTCACTGGATTAGTAGGGTAAAATATGTTAGCATGCATTTATTTTCTGAACCTGTGTCTTCCCACCTCTCATGTGTAATAATGTTCACAGAGTTGTAAGCTCCTACAGAGTTTTCTCAGATTACATCCTACTGATTGCCTTCCCCATTACGTCCAGGGTACAATGACACAGAGCAGGCGTCCAATGAGCTGTGCCTGGCTGGGGAGTACTTTGAGCAGGATGCCACTGAGGTTGAGAAGAAGGTCTGTCAGTTCCGGAGAAGCTCCCTCAGACTCTGCTCTGGCCTCAGCGACTCCAGCTATGGCTACGCTGAGGGCAAGCCCTGCGTCCTGGTCAAGATGAACAGAGTGAGTGAAATACCCTAGTCATGATCTGTGCTCTCACTCATTTTGGCTTCAAATGTTTGTTTTTGTGTGTATTGACAGTTAGATTTGTTCAGCTAATCTCTGCCTGATTGCTTCTCAGATAATTGGCCTGAAACCTCTTGGAGACCCATACATCAACTGCACAGCCAAGGTAACATTTCTATGGTATTTTAGTCCATGTGTGCATGAGCAATGGTATAATAGAATAAAAGTCTTCTCTTTATGTCTGATTCTCTCTAGAGTTTTTGTCATTGTCTTTGTATATCCTCAGTTCTGTCTTCAGTCTTCAGTTTTGTGTTTCTTCTTTTGGTTTCTTTGCATGCTGCCAGTTGAATCCATTCTAAGGTGATGGGTAAGCCCAAAGCATAAGACAAAAGGGCCCTAATGATAGAATGATAGGCAAAGTGCAGAGTCTAACTAAATATAATAACTAGGCAAAGTCAGCTTGTTAATTTAACACCATGGGCAAGACCGATGACTGCTCAATACTCCCACATGCAACACAATAGGTTAGATCCCCGACCAGTAGGAATGGCTGAAGTGCCCTTGAGCAAAGCACCTAACCCCTCCCTGCTCCCCAAGCGCCGCTGTAGCAAGGCAGCTCAGTGTGTGCTTCACCTCACTGTGTGTTCACTGTGTGCTCTGTGTGTTCACTAATTCACGGATGGGATAAATCAAATTCCTTGTATATGCAAGTATACTTGGCCTAGAAACCTGATTTACATTTACATAATTCATGCAGAAGTACTTTTACTTTTTGACAGACTTTGCACTTTGCCCGCCTTGTAAATTAGGGCCCTTAGTGTATAGTGAAGTGTGTTGTGTATCAAGGATTGTCTCATTTGGCTATATTTATAGTTCATGCCTCTAACTAAAAAAGATAATTTGTTGTGGCTGTTGTCGCTTTCATTGGCTGCTTTCACAAATCAGTGAGTCTGGTAGGCCTATAGGTAGCCTGGCTGACACCAAAAGGATTCTCAACTGACAATTGGTCTGGATGCTGTGAGTTCGCTTATGATATGATATGAGTGACATAACCAGCAGTGAAATTAAACTTCAAGTGGATTAAATTAGCTCCGAAAGTTTCATTAAACTCTTAAGAAATCTTTTCAGGAGTACAGCAAACACATCTGTCTTGTGAATTATACACCTCTGTGGCATTTAATATTGATGCCATCAGCGTAGCTATTGGTTGAGTTCAACAACACTGCTAACCAGTCTCCCCTGTCTCATGCCATGCTGGATGAGCTGTTGTGATTTGTTCCTGGATTTTTGGTGATTATACAAATGAGCTTGAATGGGATGTTGGCCAGACAGATCTGCAGAGCAAATTCATATGCGTTCACAGATTCATCTGGGTTTACCAGGCTAAGATGTAAGCATTTCCTTTATGAGAATTTGGAGCTATTGGTCATATAGTAACATTTGACATGTACTAACCTGATTAACTCATTCAGGCAATCAATGACTGGTAGATATTGTATATTCTAGTGTAAAATGTGTAGAGTATGCCATTATTTTATTCTTTTATGTTTCTTTTAAAGCCTATCTCCATTGGCCCCACTAGCCCAAAAAAAGGAAAACCTTTAGGAACCTAAAGGAATGCTAATAGAGAATGCTGTTGATGTCATCCTGTTGGGCCTGTTTTACCTGAAAATTACGTCACTATTTCAACCTGTCAGAATTCTACCAGTCAAGGCAAACCCCTTTTGCATACATTTAATAAATGGAAGAATCTTAAATGGAGATGGATCAGATTAAGTCATAAAAACGGCTCAGGTCATTTTGAGTTGCAGTATAAGACACCAATAACTATATCATATCATAAATATTTGGGCTCCCTTTAGTGTTTGATTGCCTGATGTAGATGGCATTTAATAACAATAAACCATAATCACATACCTTCTTTGAGGTTTTACATTAATTTCCACCCTTCCTATTTGTTACTTTTTCATCCGCTTACTTAAGTTTGCTCCATACTTGCAGGTAGGCTACTACTGAACTGTTTTGGTTGTGTGGTAGATGCTAAATTATTGACACAGAAGACTCCATTGGAGCATTTCCAGTGGCAGGAAATAGCACTGGGTGGTAATATGACCACATTTCATAAAAATGACACGAGATGGGTCTGCAGGGTTTAGTGATTGAAGCCCCTCCCTAATTTCTGTGTTCACCATCTGGACGTGCTGCGCTAATTAGCACAACTCTACAACCAGAAGCTGAAATTAATGGGCCAGAGAGAGGTTAGTCAAGGTTGGGATTAGGATATGAGGCTGAGAGCAGCACAGCTTCTTTGGATATCACTAGCACGACCCACATCTGCCATCTACTGGACAGAGTGGACAATAGCACCAGTGCATTCTCTTCAGTATAGGGCAGGAAGTTGTGAAATCAGGGGTCAGTTCCATGTTTGTGTGTGCTCAGATTTTTGTCTTAATTTGTATGTTTTCATTTTTATTTGCTTTGTATATTTATTGTAAAAGCTTTACGTATGAGAGATGTAAAGTATTTCCCTGACTCCTCCCTAGAGAGATGTTTCACTGCAGCTGCAATACTTCCCCAAGGAGGGACGGATTGATAAAATGTACTTCCCGTACTATGGGAAGAAAACCCATGTAAGTAGTCCACTCTGAGGAAATGTACTTCCCGTACTATGGGAAGAAAACCTATGTAAGTAGTAGCTCTGAGGAAATGGTTGAGTGTAAAGTAATCAGATGGATGACTTGATGTGATGTTTGGGTGGCGAAATGAAAACAAATTCTTTTCTTGGTTTTACCTTCCCTCATTCCCACACACATACTCTCTCTCTTTCTTTCTCCTTTCCTCTCTCTCTCTTTCTTTCTCCTTTCCTCTCTCTCTCTTTCTCTTTCTCCTTTCGTCTCTCTCTCTTTCTCTTTATCCTCTCTCTCTCTTTTTCTTTATCCTCTCCTCTCTCTTTCTCTTTCTCCTCTCCTCTCTCGTGGATCTGTAGGGAAAGTACGTCCAGCCCGTGGTTGCTGTGAAACTCCTACTGACCAAGGAGGATTACAACCAGGAGATCACAGTAGAGTGCAGAGTTGAGGGGTCTGACCTTCGCAACAACGACGACCGGGACAAGTCCCTGGGTCGTGTGACGTTCCGGGTCCTGGTGACGGAGTAGATTATGGCTCAGAGTGGAGCTCTATGCATGGCACACCCCCGCACCCTTTTACCCTCCTCTCAACCACTGTTCTGATCTGGCCCTCCGGCAGGAGTGGACGGGCCATTTGCAGACGTGGAAATTCCAGTTGAAGAGAGTTTATCCTTGTAATTAATCCTTAATTATTTTGTAACATATGTTTGGATTTGCCTGTTATTGCCTGTATTGGTAAGATAGGAGTGTCTCTGTCTGTATTTGAATTTTTCCTTCTCTTGGGCCTTGCCCTTATCCCTTCATACAACGGCCTGGTGTCAGACACACACACACAAACACACACACACATACACACACACACACACACACACACACACACACACACACACACACACACACACACACACACGCACACACACACCTTTCCCACAGCATGGTGCTAGATACACCAAGATCAATTGTTATGCGTTTAAATCTAAAAGTAGACTTTTGAATTATCGTAGTCATCTACACGATATATATCCTGTCTGTTTATATTCAGGTCTGTTTATGTTTGTTTTTCTGCTCTCTGATCAACTGTTTAAAATGTATGAGTTCTACATATGTAATGGAGCACAATGTTGAAGCACAGTAGACAACAATAGTAACAATAACGTGAATGTGCCAAGAGTTATTTAAACCACTGTACTGAACACAGAGGGACATGTATTTGTAAACCAAGTGATTTTTATAGCCTCTGCCAGAATACCGCTTTTTTGTGCAGATGCCTTAAAACCTATGTAACATCTCTGAAATAAAAGGTTGTTTTAAGAGAATAGAAATGTGGTGTTTTCCTTTCCAGTAGAGGGCCACAAACCTCATGGTTCATCACCAGACATTCAAGAGCTTTACATACTAATAACAAAATGTAACGCATTTTACTGTTACTGTTTGTACGAAACACATGTAGTGCACCTGCAATAATTTGTTTGCAGCAAAGCTTTAGATCGTGACCCATATTATAATAGCTCTTGGTTGTGAGTGGGATAGTATAATGGCACTGGTGTGAATGCAAAGACTTGGATGAAGCCAGGGGGCAAAAACAGCCACTGAGGACACAGAGCTCAGGTCTGTCAATAGCCATCAATACCGAAGTCCATTGCTTTAGCTGCTTATGTGTGCTGTTTTAGACTGCCTTGGAGACTCTATCCTAAGCTCACTGCTACTCAGAGTGATGCCACTAATCTGAGCACAGTGCCTTGGTTTCACCTTACGGCGGGCACTTCCTTTACTGTATGGCCAGAGATATTCTTGACTGATAGAGGGGGAGCAGCTTCACACAAGAGAACTTCTGACGGCAAATTTGAGGAAAAGTTGGTAAACCACCCTTCTTACCTAATTTGAGGGTGCTGATTCTGAATATTTTGTTTACCAAGCTCAATTCTGAGCTCTAAGCCACACAATCAGCATTTTAACATAAAATAGCGATTTGTTTTACTTATTTTTCCCTAAATTGGGTTGATTTCAAATGTAATCACTAAAATCAAAGAAAAGTGTTCTCTAAATACATGTTTGAGCATTAAAGAAGCCATACTATAGTTTATTAATGTATTTAATGGGAACATGTTTACAGTTAACATGTAATAAACTCGGAAATTCTAATCAAAGCACAACCATATTTTTATTGCTAACATAGTGAGTCACTCATGTTGTGTTTAATGCATTTCATCACAATAACAAGTTGCACAGATAACCTTCAACTAAGAATATATCCTACAGTACATATGAACTAGATAGTGGGAATAAGCCTAATGCATAACTGCATCTACCGTCAGCAACAACCGACAAGTAAAAACCATTTAACTTCTAGTAACACTGGATTTGGTATGTGTACTTGCCTCCATACTAGAGCTTGATAATGTGCTTTTCTAATATGCCATTGAGCAGCATCACTTGTTGGTGGTAGAGCCTCCAATCCTCGACATCTAGAAAACAGAGTGGCTCTGGCATAGTGTTGTCACGATACCAAAATTATTACTTCGATACAATACCTGCCAAAAATATCCTGGTAGGCCTACTCGATACTGAAATGATATCCAAATCCTAAAATATCTGGAAAAGAAAGGAAGCAGGCCTCCTCCAAGTGTATTGAGTCATTTGTGTTGAATTTGGTGCACTTTTGGTCAATTCTGGGTTTTAAACTTCTAAACTTCCTACATAATTATTATTTTTGTAGTCAGTAAAATAGTAGTTTGTGTGATTAAGTCCTTTATTGTTTGTTATAGCTCATTTATATTGTGTGGTGTTTTGCCAATAAATTACCTTTAAATAGCCTAAGTGGGCTAGATCAAGCTCAGTGTTCAAATTACTGCATGCAAATCACTTATTGATATGCAGAAGAGCCTAATCTTTAGGCCATATGATGTAGGCTACCCTAGGCCTTCCCGTGTTTATGGGATTTCTTTGACAGTTGCAAAGGGAAAAAAGTGAAGATAGTCTTCTTTGCTCCCAGTGTAATTTAATAAGTACATGCACATTAACACATTAGCAATGTGTCATTTTAACACATTACTTCTTAGAGTGTATGTTTCAACCACTCAGGTCTTATAGGCCTACACCATTATCTGTTGCAATATCTGTGTGCATTCCTACATACATTAGGTCTATTTCTTTGATATGTTAACATTATTTGCTACCACATAACAAATACCAAATAACAATACAAACGTTTCTTACAAACTTTCCTGCATACTTCTTAAATGTGCTGCAGTCAGATGGGTGTCCTAAAGACATAACTAGATCTTGAGCATCTATTACCACTGTTGAATGAGCAGTTTTTGCAGTGATCACTACTGGACATTCCACATTGCTAGACAACACTTGAGTGAGGATAGACTTATTTCCACTGAACAAATAACCATTATCTGCAATAGCTACAGTACAGGGACATTAATCAGTTCATAGCTGAGGATTTGTCCCAAGTCCACTTCCCATTTCAGCATCATATGCAGTAATGCATATGCAGAGAGTATTTCTTTTTGTTGCACTATAAAGGAAATCTTTTTTTGCAAATAATGCAATCTCCATAGCACTCTTCAGCACTCCTCAAACATGCACACTCTTCCATTGTTTTGCATGGCTGGAATTTGAATGATAGGAAAGAGCACCAGTGAGATGTTTTAACTAGGCAAGCACTGTCGCCTTTACAGTAAAAAAAAAATACAGTGTAAATCCTCTGTAAAGAGTGACAACTGTTCATAATAGTTAGTAACAAAGTACTTTATACAGAAAAATGAGCAGTCACCTACAATTCTATCAATTTATTATCAATCTATTTTGTTTCTAAACGTCATACTGAATTGTAGCTATTATTTCAATTTATATTTTAATTTTAGCTTATTTTAATTTGCTACTTGAGGGTCATTGGGGTAATTCCTGTCCTGTCCTACAACATATCTGATACATAAAGAGCTCATTAATGCCTGATGTTTTGCAATTCCTATGATATCTGATGGCAAAACCAAAACGTATGTGAATTATGCTAATTAGCAAGCTTATACTCAAAATTTAACTTGGTAAACAAAATATTTGACCCTCAAATTGTGTGAAATAGCCCCTTTACCGACTTTTCCTCAAATTTGCCAACAGGACTTTTTCTGAACGTTAAGCTATCTGCTCTCCCTCTATGATATATAGGTGAATCGATTAAAATGCACATCCATCTCAACTTTGCTTTCATATCAGCATAAAACAGCTTGACAAGTATCCAGCTCTTTGGAATCTGGCACTGCAACTGAAAGTAGATGAAGGCTATGCTTGTGCAGAGATACATTGCACCTCTGAGAATCAGCTCTTTGTCTTTAGACTCCCTGTCCATCTGTCGCTGCTTCACATTCACAGATATAGAGAAATGCATGAGGTGAGCTCTGCTACATGTGGCGAAGACCATTGGCAGGAGGTATTACGGGTTGGTTTAAGTACACCATTGTAAGGCAGGTTATTGCTTTATAAGATAAGGGGGCTCTCTGGGCAGGCTGTGTCAACTCTTTAATGGGCTTAATGGATTCAATATTTTTAGGTGTTAGGATTTTGCAAGAACATGTTCCCCTGATATTTTCTTATCAATGCAAACACATTTACAAACACAGACACACATACAGAAAAATCTTAATATATTAAGACTAAGATATTGTGCTACATTATGACCTAGAAACCATAGTAGTACAAATAGGTGTGTTGTAAAGAGAAGGGAAATACACATTTGCCTGTAAAAGACACATATTTTATTCATTCAAATAATTCATTCCTATCACTTATAATGTTTCCTTCATAAATTATATTTACAGATATGTTTAATAATAATACTTAGAATCTTCACTGTAAAAACTGAATACTGGCAACAACATGCAGATATTAACTCATTATATGATAAAAATAAATCACAGCACCTGTAACACAAAAACAGGAAGTAAGGGGAAACATTCCAGATTGTAATGGGGAATGGTTTTCTTTTTTCTTTGGTATTGTTCAAAGTTGTATATTTGGGAGAAGAACTCCCTGGCCAGTTACATGACGCTTGCACAATCTGAGGTATGATTTGGTCATGACCCTGTTCAGATCTTCTGACCACCACTGCCATGGCAACAGCAATCATCATCTGGCCTGCTTCATCTCAGCTCTCTGCTGGCCTGTCCTTACTGGATGCATGCTCTCATTCCTGTGATCCATGAAGTCCCCATGGACCACACGCGCACACACACACACACACACACACACACACACACACACACACACACACACACACACACACACACACACACACACACACACACACACACACACACTTTCATTTCTGTATTTAATATCTGTAAACGTTCATTACGTTCATTATTATAAATCTATATAGGCTAATATCTACTTTATGTGAACATCACACAGTTGTGCTTCTTTAACTGTATATACATATGTATACGTACATGGCTGTCATGTCATGTTACCTTCAAAGTACAAGTTTCATTGGAAGCACATTTGTGTTGCAAAAATAGCAGATTATCAATCTTTAAAAGAAATAACTAGTACAGATATATGTTGACAATGCAGTTAAACATGCTGAGTAACTGTAGAAGATAGCTAAATGTCCAACATTCAAATGTTCAACATTACCAATTAAAAAACAATTACAATATTGAAGGTGGCCCAAAGTCCTGGACTCTTCTTCTGAGATTGAGGTGTGACACTCCAGATCTTTCTGTACACTACAAAGGTTGCACTGCTCTTCATACTAACATATCTCTTGAGACTTCTTCTGACAGATCAGATAGCATAGATAGAAAATAAAAGATATTTTGACTGTCCATGTGCAAGGACCATTTCTGTAATTTACTCTCCTTACCTTGGTCCCTGTTTTCGACTGGAGACTGTAACTAAGCCTAGTATATTTACAACACAATCATGACTGCCTGGACAAGATGTTTCAACTCTCTTCTGTATGTATGTATGAGGCTCGGGCCACCATAACACTCTATAAATTTCCCCATAACCCAGTGGTTTTGCATCTGCCAGTGTTTAAGAAATACATTTAGGACACCCCAGCCCTACTGTTGGGGTGCAACATATCTCTTGGACAACATCTCCATCTTTAGTAATGCATGCTTTGGATAGATCTTTCATTGTTGTTGCCTTTTTGCTATCAATAACAGAGTGGAATTTATTTGTTATTGCATCAATGAGACCCCCTCCTCACAGAAGTGTGCAGGTGCCTGATTTCTTCTCGTCGTCGAGACCAGCTGCGGACTCTTTCCGATTGGGGTCGTTGAGCTCATCAAAAAGTCCGGTTTCAATCATCTCCTCTTGCCAGGGAATAGACACGGCGCCTGTGGAAAACTCCTTGAAGAATTTGTCATCTTTGTCATCGAACACGATGCCCTTGATCTCGGAGAATTCTGCAATATCGCCAGTGTCCTTGGCGTACACAACGTTGGGCTTGGGCACCCAAGGGGGATCGGTCAGACCAGCCTCCAGACGGGGGAAGTTGATGTTCTTGAAGAATTCATGCTTCCTGGGGTCCTCAAAGTTGTTCCTGTGGAGGTACACAGAACCCTAGTGTAAGTACAGTATCATAGACCACTGACCAAGAACAAATACAGCTTGTGCAGCACGATGACCAGTACTGGCAACCTAGAGCATTATTCAGATTTATCATTCAAAACTATTTGCATTACAAGTATTTGCAAATGCCTCTTCAATTGAATGATGTAAATTGAGCCACATGGGGAGATTTTCAAACAATTCATTTTTAACCATGCTGTCAATAAAATGCCAGCAGAACCTACAATGAAGACTGCTACATTTGTAACAGTAGCTGGATTATCCACCTGCTTAGAAGTTTTCTATAACTGACACTAGGTGCACTTTACTGGTATTGTACATTAGGCAATGGCAAGAAAGCCATCCTTTCTGTGTGTGAATGCACGTAGGTCTGATTCCTAAACGTTTAACCTTTATTCTAATTGTAGCCACAGTCCAGCAAGTCCTCCATACTGAAACCACACTGACAAGGGGAAAGGTGACCAAGAGGTACAGGATTAAGGAGAGAGAGGTGAAGGATCACCACTTAGACATTATTCTCCGTCACCCAAGGTGAAGCGCTGTAACCAAGGGGCTATGTGACTGTGGGGCTTACTTGCAGCCAAGGCGGTCGTCAATCTTCTTCTTGAGGAACTGCTGGATGACATCTTTAGTGGGAGCATCAAAGTTCTTGTGCTCCCACTTGGGCTCCTCATTGATGATGCGCCTCTGGACCTCCTCCTTCTCTAGCTTCTGTTTCTTGTCATCGGGCCCCTTGAAGGGGGTGTAGCCGGCAACCATCTCATAGATACTGCAGCCAAGGGCCCACCAGTCCACTGATGTTCGGTATGGGATGTCGGTCAGAATCTCAGGGGCCATGTAGGCACCTGTACCAGCCTGGAAAAAGGAAGAGATGCTTGGTCACAAAAATTGTTTACAGGCACAGTCTGAGAAGTCTACACTGTTTTGGCCAAAGCGGGACAATTGCTATTCACAATGCTCTAACTGTCCTTCCAGTGTTTGTACACAACCCTGGCTCTGTAAATGGGAAACAAACATGGAGGCTTACACCAGCCCATAAACAATCCCTTTCAGGAAACAATGTATGAGTCCAGTATATTAAGTAATTGAATTCCAGCACTATTAATTGTTATCACCAACTGCAACAGCAAAATATGCTTATAAGGATTGCAGACAGCAGTACAGCATGGCAGCCACATCAGAGAAGAGAGAATATTCAGCTGTAGCTGTCAGATCAGGCATGGAATAAAACATCCCATCATGCCTTTGTTGTAGTTCAGTTTTACTTTACTAATAGTCAGCACAGACAGGTGACGAACGCAGCATGGATGGACATATTTGAGTTTTTTTTTATTTGGTGTGCATTGGTGCATACTTCACATCTCATTGTTTTTGAAGAGAGAGAGGGTAAGAAAGGGAGGGAAGCTTTTGTATTCCTCCATCCAATTGTCTTACACTAATGTCATCTGATTCGTATAGTAAAAGAAATGGGGTATTTCTAGCATGTTTGACACCTGATAGTAACTGGTAAAGCTGGGATGGTGATGTCTTGGTAGGGATTTTATGTAACTCTGTCCTGGGCTCCTACTTGACCTCACCTTATGGCCAGAGCGAAGAAGCTTACTTCTAATCCTTTGCTACCTGTCAGAAGTCATGGGAGTATCCATGGTGATGCACTGCTCTGACTCATTGCATAAAGAAGGCATTATTTCCAGTACAGAATGGCTAATACATCCCTATTCAGTGGACACCTAGTGCCTGGAGCATAATGCACCTACTATTGCTGTCTGTTCATTATGCATATACACATCACACACACACACACACACACACACACACACACACACACACACACACACACACACACACACACACACACACACACACACACACATTACGTTGCACATTAATCCATCCTTATAGGATTGTATAGCACTGAGGGTAGCATTTACTTACAGCAGCGGTCTACGGTGAACTACTATCAGAGTTCTGAAGCACTATTAGATAGATAGATAGATAGATAGATAGATAGATAGATAGATACTTTATTGATCCCCAAGGGGAAATTCAAGAATTATGGTCAGCATATCCTTTTAGGAATATTCTACATGATTCAAATGTATTCATTCCATCTCAGGCTCAAACTCAAAATATCAAACATATTTTCTGCAAGTGATGTGTCCAGCTACACCTCAAGGCCAATTGGTTAATAAG
The DNA here is from genome assembly GCF_046254945.1 of Alosa pseudoharengus. Taxonomy (NCBI): domain Eukaryota; kingdom Metazoa; phylum Chordata; class Actinopteri; order Clupeiformes; family Clupeidae; genus Alosa; species Alosa pseudoharengus. The sequence goes on from NW_027468663.1 coordinate 28,077,268, forward strand.
CTTTAAGCTTTAAATCAGAAAGTACAGTTGTGCTCCTGCACAACCATCAGCTAACATTGAAACTAGAGGATATATCATAATGTGTACTCCTTACACTGTGTTACTTGCATTCAATTAATTTTCTTAAAATCCATTACTCACGATGCAAGACTTATTGGCTATGGGGTGTCTACTTGTCACATTCCCTATACAACCTCCTTAGTTTTAGAGTAATGCAAACAGGAACACTTCTTCTTGTCTCTAGTGTAATGAGCTTGGGAGAAGATGCACATATTATTACTCTGAAGTAGACTGACAGTGGCAATCTGTCAGCTGTGCAAATGACCTTTGATTTTAGCTTTATGTCTATCTGTTGCCATGCCAAAGAGAAAGGCCCTCAGGACTGTTTGCCGTAGTCAAATCCACTATGAGGATGCCAAAATACCTAATCTCCAACAGACCGAGATATCTTGCATTGCAAATCCAATGCAAGACTTTTGTTAAACTTTCAATTTAACATAAAAGCTTTGTGTTTGCTTTGGTCATATGGTGACACATGCTAACTTGCATATGCAATATGCTGCTTTATCTTCTGTTACTCTCGATCCCTCAGCTCCTGCAACTCCCGATCCCTCTCCCCACAGCTTGGTAGTCTGATTGGAGACAGATTTGTGTAATGCCTGCTAAGTAAGAGGATCAAGGTAGCAAAGCCAAGCAAGCTCCAGCAGGTAGGCTTGGGTCTCAGCCCCAGAGCCATAGGCCCAAGAAGGGCACAAGATAATGAGCTTATCATTGCGTTGCTTCATGTACCCTATGTTTGATGTTGCATGTTTCTTGTTGCATGTCCAAATGTGTTTGCCTTGCCTTACAAGGCCATGCCTTACATAATTATCAGACTGCTGACTAGTGAAACTTGACTGACTTGGAGGAATGAGTCTGGAATGGCAGCACAAACAAATGAGCTGAGGTAAAACCTAATCTGTTTCAGAATCACATCCCCTTTGCACGGAGAGGAAAACGGCAACAACAACGACAGCTGCAAGTGGAGGAATTGTACAGCATGCATAGTTAATCCTGGGGTCCTCATCATCTAACAGGCTTCCTCTGTCCACATTTTATCATTGTCCAAACATTCAAGTATGTCTGCCATATGTAGCTGGCCCAAACTGACCTCTGCCTCGATCACTTAGCCTTAGAGCTTAGTTACGCCCTCTACGAGTAAATGGAAATTCCATCAAGATGCATAGCTTTTTGAGCCAGGGCAATTAGGACATCAACATTCATCTGATGATTATAATCCCTTTGAGTTTTCAAAAGATCCCATGGACTTAACATTTAAAAGAACTCCTCTGAACTCCTCAATGAGTCTCTCATTATCACCGAGCTGACTGTAATTCTCTCTGCTGATTGTGTGCACACACGTTTCTACTATGGAGGTCCATTCAAATATGATCTCTCATTGCATACAAATGAGATATACATTGTCAACAACAATATGTACCCTATATGGACTAGGTATGTAATTCACTCTCTCCAATTGCAATTCCATGTGCTTCTTTGCTTCATGTTTTCATCTCAAAACCTTCCCCATGCTTAAATTCAATTTAACAAAGGGTTTCCTGTGTGTTTATGTTAACACCTATTATCAACTAATTAGCACTGGCTACTGTGCAATGGAAGGATAGTTTAATTTAGATGTTTTTTCAGATATACCCCCTCACAGAAAGTACCACATCCATTAGGTCTTGCAACCTGAAGCTGGTAAGAAGCCAGCTCCAATAATAGATAAGTCTGAACTCAGAATTGCAGGGATCAAGCGGGTTATGTAATGGAGGAAAGATCGAGCATCATAATGGCTCTAATAAGACAGTAGCCTAATCTTCAGATTTACTCCAAAAAAGACACCGAGACAGAAGCCCAGTTCTGTGAGGTCATATACAATGTCATAGCAACTGCTCAAGAAAGGTGTTCTGATTCACGGATCCCATGCAATGTAAGGCTGATGCAACATTATGATACAGTACTATTACATCCTCCCTGCCTGCTCCCTGTTCCATGCCCCTGCCTTTGTTATGATTTAGCCAGTGGTGGACAGCTTACCTTCTGGGTGATGGTTTTTCCAGCTGGCAGCTCCACAGCCAGACCCAGATCAGACAGGCGGCACTGGCCCAGGCTGTCCAGCAGCACATTCTCGGGCTTCATGTCACGGTAAACAATGTCCATGGCGTGCAGGTGCATGATGCCAGTGGTGATCTGGGCGGTGTAGTAGACGATGCGGTCCATCTCGATACCCTTCTCACCAATGCTGTAGATATGGTACTTGAGGTCTCCTCCATTCATTAAGCTCATGACCAGACACAGGTGCTCTTTGGTGTCGTAGGCGTATGCCAAGCAGACAATGAACAGGCTGTTGACTTTTTCCAGAATCTTCTTCTCGAGCAGGGCCATCTTCTCACCATGTTTCTTTTTCAGACGTTTCTTGTCCAGCTTTTTGCAGGCATACATCTTGCCCGTGTTTTTTACTTGCACAGCACATACCTGGTAAAGAGAACAGGAGTAAATGGCAGAGACTATTTGCTGTAACTATGCTACGAGAGAGAATGTGCGAGCATACATTTTGGGCGCATGGGTTTGTAGCCAATGAATATACTTCCACAAAAGGTCTGGATTGGAGTGCAGGCAGGATCTATATTCTCAACCATCTGAATTAAATTCATACAATAGCTTGCCATGAAGGAACATGTTTTCTCATGGCTAATAAACATTTACATGCATGACAACATCAGAGAAGCCAAATCCAGAAGCTTATACATTACATTGAACAACTATTTGTAGAATGAAGTGCACTTACCTCTCCAAAGCCTCCCTTTCCTAATGTCCTGAACTCATAGAAGTATTTGTCACTGATGGGTTGCTTCTCAAATTCTTTCCACTGCAAGTACTTATCAAAGAATGGGCTGGTCTGGTAATCCGTGAATGGCTTTCCCTTGATGAATTCTCTGGTGCCATCTTTCACTTTGGAAGGTACCACCTCATCAAAGTCCTTTTCTGTCACTGCTTTGCATTTGTCAAGTGCATCTCCAGCCAAGAACTTCATGAAGTTCTTGGAGCCCTCCTTGCAGTACTTATTGATGATATTTGTTTTGGCCTTGTCCCTGGCAGCGCCGGGGAGTGACAGTTCCCAGTCGGTAAGATCGTCCAGGAACTCTGCGGCGGACACATAGTCGGGAGATGCCTGCTTTAGGTAATCACGGAAGAACTTCTTCCCTACGGGCTGCTGCTCGCAGAGGTACTCAAAGGTCTTATCCACCTGGGTGCGTACGGCTGCACACAGTTCTGGCTTGGGCAGAGACAGACTCCGCCGCCGCTTCTTCATCTCCTTGTCATCTCCACCCTGGGCTTTTAGATAGGCGGTGTTTTGCACCAGGTTATCGAGTCCTCCCATGTCACACATCTTGGCGGCTTTGTTCGGTCTTTCCCCCCAAGAAACTGAAAACTCTGGAGTTCCTGCGTGGTCAGGCTCTTCGGCTCAGTGGTCGCTGCTGCTTCCACTGTACGTGTGTGTGTGCTCCTGGTGACTCTGAGAGTGCGCCTCGCTCCAACACCAAGGTGCAAATGAGCCGCCCCGACGCATGCACCTGCACACCAAAGACACACTGACACACCCAGTAATTACTCATTTAGAATTAAATACCTGTAGGGGATTTTCACATAAGTATCTTTGCACAGTCTATTCATGGAAAGGAACTTGTAAGAGGGTTCTTTCGTAAGAGGCTTTTCGGCCAACTATATTTAGCAAGGTGCAGAGCGAAAAAGCTAATGGTCGTCCGTCGGAGTCAGTTGTCTCAACATTAAAGTGATAAGAATGAGGGAAGGAGAGTGACACAGTAGGAACCTCACAGCTTAGCGCGATGATAATGTATAAACTGAACGGGACACACAGAGAGCACTAAATGGCTCCAGAGTGCTTATTGGCTCCTGACCCACAGGTGATCTTTGCCACAGAGCGAAAGTGGTTTCCTGGTCTTAGTGGGCCCTGTGATGTCTGTGGAAAAGGCATGCACATTAACATGATGATGACTATGAGTGATACTATGATGATTATCAGTGTACTGTCACCTTAACTGTGCATGGTAATACGCTTGTGAATATCTCTACATACTCTGTGAATTAAAGTAGTCCGTGGAGTAAAACTGTATAGTCTATACAGGGGTATACACAGTTCAGTCAGTGTAATTAGGAAATATGTTTCAGGAAGAATTCTCACACTACAAAAATACATAACATAAATGCTGATAATTTTTATGTACAGTATAACTCAACAGAAATAAAGTTAATAAAAATGTCTCCAAAATATACGCCATTAATAAACAAATGTTTTTTACTTAATGTTTTAATGTCACAGTGATGTGGATGGTTAATGATTGAGGAACCCATCCCGTTCCCAGTTGGGCTTTGTCCCCACACAAAATCTGCACCCACAAGAGAGAAATGAGGTCAAATGAGCCACAAGTTTTGCCATAGAGGGACAGCAGTGTGAAATGTAAACAGTAGAGTAAACAATGGCATCTGCATGTGCCAGGTGTCTGCTGAGGTGTGACCTTTAGTTTCTGTTGCACTGAGAAGTCAGCTTCCTCAATGCTTGGCCTTAATCTGCCTGTCTCCTCCAGTGTGTGGCACATGCATACAGTAAGGAACAAAATTATTCCTACCCCTGGCAAATATTGATTCAATGTTGATTTTCTCTTACCAATATGTTTGTTCTGACTGAAAATGACAGTCACTGCCACATGCCAAAGGTTGTAAGACCATGTGGGAGAAACATGCAATCAAAAAAAGAAGTGTTCTCATCTTTTTAAAAAAAACATTTTTATGACATGAAATGGCATATCCAAAATTATTCATACCCTTTTTAAATAACCAATCGAAACATCTGTATTTGCATTCACAGCTCACAAAATAGTTCTTATAATACCTACCAAGCCTCTCCATGTCTCTACAATGATTCAAGACCAAACCTTTTTAGCAGCAATCCAGGTTTTGAGGCAGAAACAATTATTTGCCACCACTCTGGCCTTATGTTCACTTTTACAGTTTTTCTCAGTCGCTTTGGTGCTTTTTTCAGATCAGAATGAAAATTCTCATAACTATTAGTTCAACCTCCACAACATTTAGTCATTTGTGCACATCATAGTAGCAATTTCTCCTTCCTCTGAACAAATTGCAAATACCTTTGGACATGTATCAGTTGCTTACATACAATTCTCTGTTGTTTTTTAACATTATCATTTGCTTATGTCATGTCAGTCAAAATGAACTATACTTATGAATGCTGAATAGTCGTTCCCAATAAAACTAATAGTCTTCATTTCATTGCTTGAGTCATTACATACAAAATTGTTGAACTAGTTATCAAATTCTGTCACAATGCTGTAGAATTGCAAAGAGCATACAGTAAAAATTTACGTATTCAGTGTCTTGTACTCACTTACTCACCTAACTACAGCAATGTGTAACTTTACTGTAGTTTTCAAATGGCTGTACAAGTACTGTATAGTGCTGTCTTGAGCATGTTCAGGTAGTGTCACCGAGTTCTGACCTTTTTTTGCATTGGAAAACACAGAGAGAACTGTCATAATGAAAACATGACAAAGCCATTTGACTATCTTGTTCATAAACGATGGTGTCAAGACTTCTCATTTTGATGACACTGACAGTTTCATTGACATGAATACCTGCTTTTGAGGAATGGACTATCCATTTTGAGCAAGTGACGTGCTTTTGCAGGTCATCCACTAGGTTTTGCAGTTTGCACTAATTGTTTTGAGGATTGCACTAACTGCTGTGCAAATGTTAATAGTGATGTGAGAAAAGCACCAAAGCGACTGAGAAAAACTGTAAGACAGATTGAGGTTGGGACTCTGGCTGGGCCACTCTAAAATGTTGATATTGTTCTCTGTTAGGCCTTGCCTTGTTTGGTTGTATGTTTTGAATCATTGTGTGGTTTAATGGTCCAATGGCGCCTGTTGGGGCAGGTCTCTCGGCAGACTGCCTGATCTGTTCCTCCAAAAATCTCCAAAAATGTAGCCCCTTGTTTTACTGTTACCATTTACTCTGAAAAGGTCACCAGGTCCCATTGTCTGAAAAACACCCAAAACTAATACATTTCTACAGTACAGCTTTTTTCCACTGTGTGTATGGTGTTATGGTGGTTGAAGTTTTCACCCCATACCAAAATGGACCACCAAAATGGATGACCAAAGACAAAGAATTTAGCTTTTGATGTATTTTTTTTTTGTGACCCAGGGACATGCCCTGAGATTGGCATAAAAAAGAAGCATTAAACCCCAATGACGCCATGTCATACTTTGTGGAAAAGACTTTGTTTGTAGTGACAACCTCAAGACATTTCCTGTATGACGAAACTAATCAGTCACAGTATTTAGGTGTAGATGTTGGCCCATTCTTCTAAACAGATAGTCTTTAAATCTTAAAGATTCCAGGGGTCCCTCTTGTGAATCCTGATCTTTAGTTCCGTCCAGAAATATTACAGTTTTTCTCAGTCGCTTTGGTGCTTTTCTCACATCACTATTAACATTTGCACAGCAGTTAGTGCAATTCTCAAAACAATTAGTGCAAACTGCAAAACCTAGTGGATGACCTGCAAAAGCACGTCACTTGCTCAAAATGGATAGTCCATTCCTCAAAAGCAGGTATTCATGTCAATGAAACTGTCAGTGTAATCAAAATGAGAAGTCTTGACACCATCGTTTATGAACAAGATAGTCAAATGGCTTTGTCATGTTTTCATTATGACAGTTCTCTCAGTGTTTTCCAATGCAAAAAAAGGTCAGAACTCGGTGACACTACCTGAACATGCTCAAGACAGCACTATACAGTACTTGTACAGCCATTTGAAAACTACAGTAAAGTTACACATTGCTGTAGTTAGGTGAGTAAGTGAGTACAAGACACCTGAATACGTAAATTTTTACTGTATGCTCTTTGCAATTCTACAGCATTGTGACAGAATTTGATAACTAGTTCAACAATTTTGTATGTAATGACTCAAGCAATGAAATGAAGACTATTAGTTTTATTGGGAACGACTATTCAGCATTCATAAGTATAGTTCATTTTGACTGACATGACATAAGCAAATGATAATGTTAAAAAACAGCAGAGAATTGTATTTAAGCAACTGATACATGTCCAAAAGTATTTGCAATTTGTTCAGAGGAAGGAGAAATTGCTACTATGATGTGCACAAATAACTAAATGTTGTGGAGGTTGAACTAATGGTTATGAGAATTTTCATTCTGATCTGAAAAAAGCACCAAAGCGACTGAGAAAAACTGTAAATTGGATTTCAGTTAGGGCCTTGATTTCCTTTCTTTGAAACCAACTGAGAGTCCTTTGCTGTATATTCTTTGGATGGTTGTTGTGCTGGAAGGTCTACCCACGTCTCATCCTCATCATCCCGGTGGATGGCAAGATTCTCCCAGAAAGAAATGACTCCATTCATCATTCCTTCAGCTGTATGAAGTCTGAGATGAAAAACAGCCCCACACCATGATGCCTCCACCTCCAAAACTCACTGTTGGTATGGCATGTTTAGGGTGATGTACAGTGCCATTTCTCCTCCAAACATGGTATGTAGTATGACATCCAAAAAGTTACATTTTGGTCTCGTCTGACCAGACTACATTCTCTCACTATTTCATAGGCTTGTCCAAATTTGTGTAGCAACTTTAGCTTGAGCAATGAGGTTCAACATGTTTTTCCTCAGTAATGGAGTTATGTGGGGTGAGTGTGCATATACCATGCATACATGTATGCCATGCACATGCTTTAATTACTAGCAGGCTTGATTATTGTAACGCCTGGCCTATCAAAAAAGAATATTAACAAGCTGCATTTAATTCAGAATGCAGCAGCACGTGTGCTGACCAAGACCAAAAAGAGAGCTCACATTACCCTAAAATCTCTTCACTGGCTCCCTGTCAGTTTTAGAATTGATTTTAAGGTTTTACTTTTGGTTTTTAAAGCCTTAAATGGACTTGCGCCTGTCTATCTATCTGACTTGCTCTCACTGTACCTTCCATCACTGCCACTCAGATCCTCAGACTCCGGCCTCCTAGTTATTCCCAGGGTGAGGACCAAAACACATGGGGAGGCAGCCTTCGCTCACTATGGTCCTTCACTGTGGAACAGCCTGCCACTTGCGCTAAGGAGGGTCCAATCAGTTGAACTTTTTAAGAAACATCTTAAGACATACCTTTTTAGCCTTGCCTTCTCTTAAATCCCTGACCGTTCTGGAATTTTAGGTCTTAATGTGTCTGTTCTGTATGCATATACATGTGTGTATACATCTCTTCATATTTTATGACTTTTGCACCTTGATTTTTATTTTTACACTTATTGCTTTTATCATTCTTTTTGTTTTATCTTATTTCAAAGTGCTGTTGTTAAGCACCTTGTATTGCTGTTTGCATGAAAGGCGCTTTATAAATAAAACTGAATTGAATTGAATAGGCCATGCCATGGAGTGCATTATGATTTTCTGTGTAACAATTGTACCTGCTGCCTTTCTCTGAGTGGTCCTTGGCTCTTGGGCTACTTTTCTGACTACCCTGCATCTGTAACCAGTTCCATCGATAGGTTTTGGAACAATAAGGGTGCGAAGGTCTTGGGAGAGCTTTTTGCTTTTACCCGTCATGAGATGTTTCTTGTGTGACACCTTGGTAGCGAAAAACCTTTTTATTGCCCATCAAAATGTATTAACTCAGCTTATATTAATGTGCACAGATAGGAGGGATAATTACTCTCTAACTACTTTTAGACTCCTCTGTTTCCCTGTCCAGCCACCCCATCAACCCCATCTCCTCTGCTCTCTCCTCTGCTTACTAATCTTCTGATGTCTCCCTTGTCCAGACATTTGTAGAAGGGGATTAGATCAACTCAAATGCAAATCTCATGTTAGGCTTCGCTGACTCTCTCTACTAACTTTATCATCACGCCCTCCCTTCAAAGGTAGCAGTTGATTTAAACACTGCCCCATACTCTCACGGCACACATGGATGAGTCAGGATGATAAAACCGTTTGTGTCTGTGGGCGTATATAGGGAGGGACACATGATCAGAAAATCCCACGCCTCTTATTCATAGCTGAGATTAATTTATTTTCTCATGCCAAATTTAGAGTTGCCTCCTTCAGAGGGTTTGCACGGCTCAAGCACAAAACCTGTCTTGCACAATGTCCACACACATACTGCCTTATCTCACAGAGAAAGCCTCCGTGGATGGCAGTGCGCAACTTGACTCTCATCTCAGCCTTTGCTCTTGGTCTTTTGGGTGCAGACATAAAAGATGCTCTAACCGTGATCCAAATAAAGCTCCCTTTTAAAGACAAAAACACATTGTCTCACAAGACCTTCAGGTCAGGGGTGGTGGTGTAATTAAAACAAATCTAAATGAAATAATAACTTCAGCTACAATTTCATGTCACAAATTTCCCCTGCACTATGTATGTGGAACGATGAGAGAAGCAAAGTGTCAGTTGGCATTAGCAGGGTTTAGGCCTACTGTAGAATGACTAACCTTAAGGGCCACAGCTGAGTCCATTTGTGAAGATGGTAAGTCTATAGAGAGAGACCTTAGAGTTGGCCACCTTTACTCTAGCTCATATGAGGTGACAGGCTATAGCAGAGGACATGAGGTCATTAGCTCATCAGCCTTTGTGAATTGATATGTACTCTCATTACCTAGACAATACGTCATCCATACACAATGTTTTCATATTACATTCTGAATATTTAACATTTGCCATTAACCAGTTACCATAACTCAGCAAGAGAATGAGTGAATGAATAAATGAATTAATTAATGAACGAGAGCAAGGTGAACATATGAGTCTTTAAAAGATTTTTTGAACGTCCCAAAACTCTCAGAAGAATGTCTGTATTTGAATGCTTGCACACGTTAACAAAGCAGTGCTATTACAATAGCATGCTAGCATCCAAATCCCCCTCCCCCCTCTAACGCTGGAAAAAAGCCCTTTAATGATCAAACTATCAGGTAACTGTTGTGGGATTGTAATGGCATCTGCCTGCTAAGCGTCTTGTTAAATGATATGTTATTGATGTGCACTTCATGGTCCATAATGTAAATAATGTATAGAAGATATATTAAACCCATGAATTTTGACATGTCGTCAGATATGCGTTCGTTTGTTTGCTATGTCATTATAAGAGGTAGGCCTAAAACATATGGTAATACAACCCTAAAAGATGACATAAGGTAAACTAATTAAAAATACATAGGCCAATTATACTGTATGTGCTTCAAAAGAAAAATGTGTTACATGTGATACTACATGAAATAAATGTATTTCCTTGACGTATGTTATTACAATACAACATTCTATTTCTTTAAAACTTTCTTCCAATATATTTCAATGAAATACAGAAAATGTACAGATTTTTGACCATTTTGACATTAAAGCACATATGCCAAATGTATTGTTTACCATGACATGTTAAGAGAAGCAAACAATAAAGATTCTATTTTTGAAATGGTCAAACATCTAAGATTCAGAGTGGCCTTAAGATGAGGGGTAATCTGTGTGGAGCTCAGCCCCCTACAGACCTCTGCTCTATTTCTGATACAGTAGCCTACTTGGAAAACTATATCAGGTGTTATACCTGTCAGGTGAGATTTTAGTCTCTATTATTAAGGTCATTTGTTCACTGGTAAATTCCATTTTATCTAGCTTTAAGCTCAAGCCTGTGACTTTTGCAGTGCACTTTATAGTTAGTTCTAAGTCATCTTGTGCTCTAGGCCATGACTGGAACTGGTTGGTCAGGTCACAAACCTTCCTCTGTCTGTCTAATGATTATTTGCCCTTGCAAACAGCTGCCCTGTAATGACTGACAAGAGGTACTCACTAGTGCCCCTAGATGTTACTTTTTTGTCCATCCAGTACGGTCAATATCTATTTTTTTATTGAAGTGGGAATTCATTCTTTGAGCTTCTTTTGCGTTCCCTTGCAATACATTTTGAATACGTTTCAATAATTTTGCGTTCCCTAGTCAAAGTATTGCAAAACGTATTGCGCGGGAACGCAAAAGAAGTTCTAAAAATAAATGTCCACCTCTAAAAAAATATTCCCTCCATGAACCCTTTGCAGGCACCGTGATCCAGTAATCCAAAACCATAGTGGCGTTATTGGCAGTCAATATTTAAGTTACTTTATTTATCCAGTAGGGAATTTGTCCTCTGCATTTTACCCATGCACACACATACACACACACACAGCAGTGAGCTCACACATTAGGAGCACACAACAAAAGACTTGGTTGATGCTAAAGTTATTCCTCTAGTGTAAAGTTAGAGCCAGTGCATCAACAACAGTCCCTGCAATTTTGCTTGCCTGGCACTTTTAAAACCTCTTGGATCTGTTCCAGATGTGGAGTGGCATTCTTTTGGGGGGCTTGCTTATGTTTACCCCTTGACTGAATGACGTCTATGTGACTGAATTACATCACCTTGAGAAATTCACTCTCACTGGCTGTGGCCTGTCGGCACTGAAGGGCTCTGTGGCTATGTGGGCTAATTCAGTCTGTTAAAGCTAAGCGCTAATCCCCACCAAAAGTGTCTCAGATCTGAAATAGCTGCAGGGAGGTCTGGTTCATGTATTTAAAAATGTCTGATTATTTGAAGCCTGAGGTATTGCTGCATGTCACGTCATCTGTGGAAGCAAAATATTGCAAATGTTACAAATGCCATGACAGCCTTTCTGTTATGATTTCTACAACTAGATGCACCGCAGCGATACAAAATATGACTGCCACTCAGTCTTGCACATTCTCTGCGCAAAAATAAATCACGCTTGTCAATTTGTCTCCTTCTTTTTTGCAATTTCTCCTGCAATTTTTGTGTATGTAAATGAGTGTGTTCATGCGTGTGTTTGCTTTTGTGTATATTTCAGTCCCTCCAGGCATTTGCGATAACAATGAACGCAATTAACATAATTATGCAGCACATAGAATATCCAAAGGGTTTGACCCCTCCCAAGACTGAATATTTGTTTGAAACCCTAGCTTAAGTTAAACCAGTGCCTACATGTTATCAACTGATTCTCAAAGCAGTGCACTTAACCTATAGTCTTACCTCTGGCTTTGGCCGAGTGTTTCAATCCTGTTATCTCTGCTCTTTACAGCTTTGACAGGTTTTCTCCTCACCTATCTGCCCTGTTGGCTCAACTGTTTGCTTTGAATTGTGGGATTGGGGAGTGTCAGGTCTCCCATCTGCTTCTATCATCTCTGGAGTTTAACTACAGGGACCATTGGGGTAATGTTTCTTTGTGGTTTGGAAACACAACTCCAACACAACAACAATGGTAAACCATTATGCAGTGTGTGTCAGTATCATCAGCACTTGTAACATTGTGTACATTAAAACATTTTATACATCACCGTAAGGAGCATCTGGAGTTAATGGATAAAGTTATGTTTCAGTACATCTGCTCATCATTGTTGAGCCAAAGTCTATTTGCACATTGCCAAAGAACTGATAGAAAGCATATGGTCAGATAAAGGATATCATATCGAATTTCAACAAGATGCTCAGTGGAGGTGGTACTAATCAGTACATTTCCCAAAGCATAAATGCAGCAGAAAAGCGAACAGCAATATAGCAGCAGGGATTTCATTTGATAAGCCTTTGTTTACAGCCACAACAAAGTTTCATCAAAAGTTCAGTGTGAGACTTTACAGATGTCCCCTGACTGCCGTCTTGTGGCTAAAAGTAGCATACACACGCAGGCAAGCACGCACGCACGCACACACACACGCAACGCACACACACACACACAGAGAGAGAGAGAGAGAGAGACACACCAAATGCTCCACAGGGCAGTTTAATTGATTGATTACTAAACATAAAGTTGTAAGCTAAACCCACCTTTGTCAAAGCTGTATTGCTCCATGAGTCAGTTACTTCTGAATCAATTCTTTAAGGCAATGTGGATAAATCTTTTTGGACAAAAAAAAGTTACTAGGCATCTTACACAAAGGCTATGCCAGCATGCTTTGGAAAGATGTTTTGTCTCAATGTAGCAAATAGCTCTGAATTTGATAGCTCTGGTTTAAAATGTGGGATAGTAAACTACATGAGAATACATAAGTTTGGGTCTCAGGTATCAGTATCAGTTACAGTATGGACTGGTTCATGATGTACATGACAATACCATTTCCTCTGTTTTTGTATTTCTCATGAGATTTGGAGCTTAAAACTCGAAATGACTTCGGAAAACAGATCACTATGCCTGTTGATGTTACATTGATGTAGTTCACTGAGCCCATTTAGATGTCACTCAAGAAATGTTTTTTTTTTTTTTTAAAGCAATGTCTTATGACATCCTAATAGTCTCTTGTTTTCCCAATCCCACAAGAGTACTCCAGCAGCCCTGAGTGTTCTGGTGAGATGTGTGTTCTGGCTTTTTGTGGATCAGAGTGGCCAGTGAATTGTGAATCACAAGCATTTTTCTTCACCAGCAATACGAGAGTAACACATGCACATCTGGATGCAACCTCAACACATTTCCTCAGTTGATCCTGAGCAGCGGATAGGGAACATTAAAAATGACGTGTACAACTTTACAATTGGGTCTGCTCTGCCTCAGGACATTGCATGTAGACATAATACTTAATGTATGTTGAATCCCTCTGGATGCAATGTTTCTTGCCTTCATACATTTCCCATGTCTTATTAAGGTAGAGCAAAACATTAAACCAGAGTTGATGTGGCCTCTCCAGGGAAGTCTCCAGAGAGTTCTCCCTCTCCATCTCCCCTCCCTCTGTTTTAAAAGAGTATCCAGCCGTGCGGTGTGCCTGAATTCCAGCTGTGTGAAGCAGTGGCAAATGTCCTTGAGACGGACAGAGGAACCTCTGGTGAGGCGCAGGCCTCCTCCCAAAATGAGCCAAGCAGGTAAGACAGTGTATTATTGGAGGTTGTTAATGAGATTATTTTCCATGGCATTCTACAAGACTATAGTGCTGTGCTGTGCTGTACTGTGTTGAGATGCTTTTCATTTGAAGTGTGCATTTTGCGTTCTGCTGTTGCAGACAAATACAGAAGGAAGCTTAACTTTTGATTGACGCTTGAAATTAATGAGAAATGCCCTGTGTTGTATACACAAGTGTATAGACAAGCTGTGTAAAATGATTTGATATTTTTTGTTGAGTGAGACAAACAAAACTTACAGAGATGTGAGCAAATGTGTAAACATATGAAATGTGACAATTGTAGATTAAGCGGTTGTTGAGATACAGAAATACATAAACGTTTTTAAGTTTCAATTTTTTTAAGTCAAACTTTTTCGGTCAAAATAGTTTTCTTATCGATGCTATGAAGGTGTCTTTATAGACTTTATGATGGGTTAAAACTCAACCTAAAACTGAAGCATACCATTTTTCCTCAGAGGCAAGAAAAATGCACAATTACATTGTTCTGCCATTAAAAAGAGTGGATTGGAAGGTTGAATACACTTTATATGAGTCATGTGGTCTCTCTAGAAGCCCTGCAGAGGAGATCCCTGTGTCTGGTCCTGGTGCTGGTGCTGTTGTTGTTGTCCTTGCTCATAGTGGCCACGGGAGTCTACATCTCCACAGCCACAGAGAGCCTCAGCACCTCAGGATGCCCCTCTGGAGTCATTGTGAGTGAATGCCTTCATGATGCCAATGATTGTCATCAGTAATGGTAGGGTCTGCGATGGGGAATAATTGTTGATACTTGAGCTCCACTGCCTTCTATACAACATCTGGAATGTCTGAAATTGTGCATGGCTTGGTTTGTGTCCAATTTAGAGACAGGACTGGGTATGGAAAAACAGACTTTTTTATGTGAATTGGACAGTTAGAACATAGAAAGTCTCTGAATGTGACCATAATTTTGATGTTTAAATCAGTCTTAAGTGTTTAGAGGTGCCTCTGGACCGTCTTAAGCTGCCAGTGACAGGGGGCTTCTATTTCTCGCTATTCCATGCAAGCCCATTGAATAATCTGCCTTTTCATACAGATGATCCCAGATCTCATTATTGATTACTTGTCTCTTGCATGCTGCTGGTTAATTTGAATGAAAATGCTCCCAGTTCCTTGTCTTGGCTACCCACCCATGTTTTACAGAAACATTCACTTTTAGAAATATCGCCTCCCAATATGTAAAAAAAACAAACAACTGACATGATAAACTCTCCTATGGTTCTGTATGTCTTTTTTGCAGTTTGTCTTTGCCTCCATCCTCAGTCTCCTTGGCTTATCTTTGAGGGGGAACCGCCAACAGCTGGTAAAAGACACCTTCATCAACACAGTGACAGAAAAGAGTTGTATTTGCAAGCCAACAGAACAGTACATCTTGTATTTCCATTCAGTCTTTGGAGCTGAACCCAGAAGCACAACATCTGGCCATTTGCCTGCATGAACAAAATGTATTTGCATGGATGTATATTTTTCACAGACCTGATGTATTAGTAACATATTTTGGCAGAGATTCAGCTTTCGTGGCCAGGTTACCATGCACCTGGCAATCTCCATATGAAACATGCTCAACAGCTCTTCAACATGTCTGTCAGAGTCGCCACCCTGTTCCCAAGTGTTCTAGAAACATAAGAAATGTAGTGTTGAAGAAAATACGCTGAAATGACAATTGAGATTATAGGTGACAGTGCCACTTTTACATGTAGAGGGCCTTTGGAATCTATATGGGCCTGAAGTAGAATATTAATGGAGGCAAAGTTTACAGAGTTTAAGCAAACTATACTTCATTGTAAGCAATGCATCATTTAAATGTGTCTGCACTCTCTGCTGATATTTGCAGCTCAGAGCGGCCATCTTTATCTTCAGCCTTGGCATCATAGTGTCATCCATAAGTCTTGTGGTGGATGGATTCTTCATTCTCCCCAGCATCGTAAATACACCTTTTTTCACTGTACACACATTACTTGTCCTATAGACATATACAGTATACACTTCACAACATCCCATTTGGACACCATACTAAATCTGAGGAGGTCAGTCGATAACACCCATAAATAACATGTCATAAAGGTTTAAAGGTCTCAGCTATGAAGCGTATTGCCAAAATAGTTTTAGTGTTTCAAAAACCCATTATAAAAAGATATGTCATCTCCTTATATATTTTTTAAATTACCGATATTTATTTAGCAGCCTCTTCTCAATAGTCATTAGTCTCAATAGCCACACGCATGCACGCACATATACATATAAACACATAAACACATAAACACACACACACACACACACACACACACATTGTAAATGATCAGTATACTCTAGATAGAAGTTGACAGTAGATTGTATTCAAACTTGATAATGGCTCTCTGATCTTTCACAAAAAAGGATGTCCGACCCATTCGGGCTGGCAGGTGTCAGTTCTACTCAGGTGGACAAGGCTTCTTCTATGAAAACCACTACACCACAGTATGTCCATACTGCATAGAACACATGGTCATCCTCAATAATGCCCTATCCGTCATAATTTACAGTCTGGACTGATGCCTGTTTCTCCTGTAGGTCCCATGCCAAGGTCTGAAGGAGTCTTGTTTTATGATGGTGCGCAGTGGGACCTGTTATTGCTGTGACCTGTATGCCTG
Source organism: Alosa pseudoharengus (assembly GCF_046254945.1). Lineage (NCBI taxonomy): Eukaryota > Metazoa > Chordata > Actinopteri > Clupeiformes > Clupeidae > Alosa > Alosa pseudoharengus. The sequence goes on from NW_027468663.1 coordinate 28,093,919, forward strand.
TGCAAAGTGAGCAGATTAGAGTGTTTGAACAAGAACACACCAACACAAGGATAACAGACACCAGCCCTTATTTAAATGAAAGGCATAGAGGAAAGTCTGGCAATGAGCAAATTGTCTCATGCATGAACTGAAACTATTGTGTGAGACCATTGAGCTGACCCACCAATATTTGCACTTTAACAATTGTATTAAATAAGAAAATAGTTTTTTACCAAGGTATTAAATTACCGGTAGCTTTAGTAGACTTTGGACTTTGCATGTCAATTATATTCAGGCCCATTATCTCTATCTTTATTATTATGAAAAATAAATGAATGAGCAATGTCTGAATCATCTCTGAGATTATGCCATCTTTGGTAAACCTACACTGTATATACTGTATATATTTCTGTGACCAATCAAAACAAACTCTTTCCCTCTATTTTAACAGTGGTGGATACCTTGACAAGCACTATGAGTTTGTGGGCGTGCAGGACTGCCAGGAGGTGTTGTTTGTGTACTGGCTTGTCTGGGTTATCGCTGGGATGAACTTGCTTGCCTTGGTCCTGGGGCTTCTCACCTCAGCCATGCTTGGCAACATCAAGGCACTGGTAAGAGAAAAGAGTGCTAAACAGATCCAGGGGGATTTGAGGGAAAATATCTAGATAACAACGGAACTTAACTCTCAAGACAACCATAGATAACAGAAATATGTGAATCAGTAGATCAGTGTGTGTTTTGATGTGGTATCATAGACTGATTTTGTGTTTTGTGAATTTCTGAATGTTTTTATGCATATGTATCTCATATTAACCAAATACAGGACGGCAGGCGTGATATGGACAAAACTACAGAGGAGATACCACTGTGGGACCCTCAAGTGGTTCAGAATGCCACAGCTCCCCCACTCCCTGTACATGGGAATGACAGCTCCTCTCGTCTACCAATGGAACAACCCATATATCAACATAATGGCCACATGCTTCAGCCACTTTACCCGGTCAGGTGCCACATTTCACTATGTTAAAGACATCAGCATGATCCGTTTTCATTTTAAAACTGTTTTAAACGAAAACAGTCTTCATTCATTTAAGCGTATTCAGTCCTATCTGAACCTGTGTACATGCTACAGTCTAACACCACATGATTGTTGGTCAAAACCCTCAATAACAGGTATAGGGATATTTCCAAACAAATGTTGTGTTCCGGTAGCATCAATTCAGTGGGCATGTTTGACTTCTTCGAGTGTTGTGTAGATCTGGCTGAACGTAAGGTATGTTTGTATTGTAAGATTCAGCCAGATCTGTGCAACACTGAAAGATTAAACGTGACCGCTAATTTGACGCTACCCGGAACACGAAGCCAGGCAATTTGCTTCCTTCAGATACAGGTCTTGTTATTACCTCCCTGAGCCTGTACACTTTCAAACTTTACAATACTTTGGTTTGTCTGTAGGGACCCTCACCACACTACCACAGAACTGTAATTATATTTTGAGCATTGTCAGTGGTAGGCTATAAAATAGCGTTCGATTTTTGACGTGCTAGCTGGCCCCCTTCGCTTTCACTATAAGCCCATTATCCCATAAATGCAAAAATGGTCTCGCTCAAAACTCCACCAATTAACATAATTTTGCTCTCAATCAAATACTTGAACTTTATTCCGGAGTTACGCTTTAAGAGCATATCAATCAACAGTGATGATGGCCAATCAGAGACCTGAGAAAAAAATTAAATCAAATGAGATGACGACAAATGATCAGTTCATAACTCCATTTTCCATGTCTACAAACACTGAAACCGGAGTTTTCAAAATTTTCAAATTTACTGTTTTCAGTGAGTTTGCATGTGGAAATAGGCGGGTCATAGTTTGCATCCTGCATGCTGTATGAGGGCAGCCGTAGCTTTGTAGAATGCAGAATTTAACTGAACAGCAGCTGCCAGCAAAGACAGCAATGGAACCTGTCTATTCTGTTCTATTCTTGTTTTTTTCTTCTGGGAAAGTCATATGAGAAAGGTCATGTTATTGGATAATGATAAATCAGGGAAGAAAACAGATTGTGTGCATTACTAGCCTGGCTGATACCAGACCTCAGATCTTAATTGAGGTGGAGAATTGGTCTGGGGACCCTTTATTCGCCCTTCGCTTGAAACTCAAATAGGGCCAACATCGTTTTCAAATTGCGCCTTTACAGCAGCTCAACAATGCTGGCTTGGTATGAATGAAGCTGTAGTCATAACAAAAGTATTGCGGATTGCAACGAAAATGGAATAATGTTGACAACCTCAAAGTCACTTTTTCTATTTACAACCTTGACTTATAACTAGTTATCAATAATGTGTAGAAACAGCTGTTTTGATATAATGTTAAAAACACCTATGTGATATATATATATATATATATATATATATATATATATATATATATATATATATATATATATATATATATATATATATATATATATATTGCCCAGATATCATTGACTGACCGTTGACATAGATATATTGCCCAGATATCATTGACTGACCGTTGACATAGAAAATCAGAGCTAGCTGGTCCGGATCTCTTACTAGAGAGTTAGCTGGTCCAGATTTCTTGTAATATGACTTTGCACCACATGTGGCGCTTTATAAAATACATTGCAAGTCAACAGATGAGAAATCTACAGAACTCCACATAGTACCTTGAAGGACTGTAACTGTTTTCACATTCTGCAAAATACTCCTTATAGTCCTGTAGCTTACTCTTCAGCATTTGTGCTAAAGAAAAAATTGGTGTCTATATCTGATATCTGTGTCACAGTCCTTGTACCGCAAATGGGAAGCTAGCATAGTGGCTTGGACTGAGGCTTAAATACATTGCTTCAGGGGCCCAGTGGGGAGAAGTGGAATGTTGTTGGCGGTTGAGCTGGATATCAACAAACTTTTGCAAGAATTGTGTACTACCTTTTGACATTTAACATTATGTGCATTCCCTTAACTTGTAAAAAACATCAGCATCATGCTAAAAACAACAACAGATTGGCCACTAGGCTATGGAAATGTAATGGAGGATCATTGGAAGAGAAAGGAGGGAATGAGTGTTGTCTTGATATTGGCTGTCATTTTCCTTTTAAGGTATATTTTTAGGCTTTTTGCCTTTTCAGATAGGACAGTGAAGAGTGACAGGAACAAAATGGGAGAGTGAGATAAGACTGGAAAAGGACCGTAGGATATGTTAGACTAACCCCTGATATTCACAACCTTCCCATGCATATGGTTTTAGCCCATAGGCTTAGCAAGCACATCTGTCCCATGTCATGCATAAAGTCGCAACATCATACTGACAGGGAGCTTTATATCAAGTTGGTACATTTATGGGAGATGTTTTAGTCTGCCATTTTGTCTAAAGATTCCCCTCCCTTCTTCTCAAGAGCCTCTTCTTAGCTTTTTTTTTTTACTGCAAGCCTAGTGAGATTACTTGGGGTGTTTAAGTGCATAAGAAGTCAGACAGGACTAAGCTGCGGATAATATACAATACTCACTTATTCACCTCTCTTCTTCTTGCTCCCCACAGAGCATCCCATCATACATGAGCAGCCAAGGGCCCTGGTTGTTTCCCGATGGTGCAGTTTGTGCAAAACTCCACCCCCAGTGTCCTTAAGAATTCTTCACTCTTCACATGCTGGAGACGCCTATGATGTGGGGGCCCAATGTGTGCAGCAGTAAACAAACTGTGCCAGAGAGCAAGTTTGCACACATCCATTCACAATGCACCTATATGTCAAAAATGATATATAGCATATAACTGACAAATATACATCAGTGCTTGTTTTTGCCGGTATTAATCTTTAATTTGACAGCCATCTATTGTATTGTTGGAAAATGGAGTAAAATGACGACTGACTCCTTGTAGTAATCAAAATAGCAATAGAATTGTGCAAGAAAGGAGACAGTACTCATCAGTGACACTGCAGATCATCAGTTATGGCTATGTCTGAACAGTGAACACATACTGTATACAGAATGGTAAAACCAAATACAACCCCAAATCAGAAAAATTGGGACGTTGTGCAAAATGTAAAGAAATCTGTATTATTTTTGATAATCTGCAAATCTTGTACACTCATATTTAGCTGCAAAAAGAATGCAGACAACATATCAAATGTTGAAAACGACATTTCAGTCAGGACCACTTTGCCAAAGAAATAGCTTTATTTACTATTTGCATTATATTACATTTGGAGGTATGCTCTGTTCTGGGAACCCCGCCCTTACATGTGCAAACATGGAAAGCCTAAGGCAGGGAGAGCAGCAAAGTTCAACCCCCATAGGTACAGAACAGAGCAGACATCAATGACATACATACATACATAAGTCAGAAGTAGGAGGAGGAGATGGGGTGGAGGTGGGTTGCAAAAGGGCTTGCAGTAAAGCGGCAGGCAGAAGGTAGACTAAGGCAGCATAAGGCACTCTGAATGACCAGTGACAGAGCAGAGATGATTAGCTGAGCAATCAGCTAAGCCGGTCAGGGAACTGGGCAAGACTCTATTTCATATGTTCATTTTGAATTTGATACCAACACATTTTAATAAAAGTTGGGACGGTGCCAAGAAAATGCTGGAAAATGTGTGTAATGATAAAGAAAACTAATTTACAACTATTTTACAACTATTTTTTTTAAAACTATTTTACAACTAATTAGGGTAACTGCCAACATGATTGGGTATGAAAAACAGCATCCCAGAAAGAGTCTCTTAGAAGCAAAGATGTAGAGGTATTCATCACTCTGTATAAACCTATGTGGACAAATAACAATATAACTAGATGTACCGCAGAGTGGTACAAAATATGACCGCCGCCCAGTCCAGCACATTTTTTCCACAAAAATAAATCACACTGAAAGGCCTATATGATTCTAACTGTCTCACTAAATTGCATTATCCACACTCAATTCTCACTGGTATCTGCTAGACAACAAGTACCAAAACATGATTAGTTCATAGATTTCACATATAAAATTCATTTTATACAACCCCACCCCCATCTTGCCTGTTCATAATTCTGAGAAATTCTTGAATTGTGTGCATGTGTGCGTGTACACGTTTATGTTTATGTGTGTGGGTGTGTGTGTGTGTGTGTGTGTGTGCGTGCTTGTGTGTTTGCCTGCGTATGTGTGTTTGTGCATGTGCATGCATGCGTACATATGTCTACTGTGTGAGTATGTGTCATACGTATGATTACTGTGAATGTATGTGTGTGCGTGTGTATCTGTTTATGCACATGTGTGCACATGGAATGGGTTAACATGACCCCTGGAGGCAAACATACGGAAAAAATTGGTCATCCTAGGCCCTACGGTTCTCAAGATATTCACAGAAAACTGTGTCTGCCCTACCCTCCTTTCGGGGGGTCCAGTACAGTGGGGGGGCTACAGATCAAAACGAAAAACGATGGTTACATGCCCACCAAGTTTCGTGTACCCCAGTCTTTCAGTGTCTCGGGAATCCTTGTTGGTGTACGGTCACTAAATGTATACATAAATTATTTTATTGTAAGGCCCACCATTAACGAAAGTTCACAAAACTTGGCATGCATTCGGAGGGTGTCATAATGATCCTACACTTTCAATTTCGTGCAGTTTTGACCATGTCAGCCAGAGATATTGGGATGAAAACACCTAATTTTTTGCTTTTTAATTTTTAACTAGGTGGCGCTATACATGAAATAAGTGGTAATGGGATGGGTTGACATGCCCCCTTAAGACCAACATACAAAAAAAGGTGGACCTCCTGTCTCCGGCCACCTACAGGCCAGTTGGTGTATAGTAACATTAATTAATTTATTGTGTGGCCCCCCATGAACGGAATTCCACGAAACTTGGTGTGCATTCAGAGGGTGTCATAATGATCCTACACCAATTTCGTGCAGTTTTGACTATGTTAGGTCACAGATACCTGCGATTACAACACCTCATTTTTACTTTTTTGTGTTTAACTAGATGGCGCTATACATGAAATGAGTGGTTATGGAATGGGTTGACATGGCCCTTTGAGATCAACATACCAAAAAAGAAAGGTCCTCCCTACGGTTCTCGAGATATTCACAGAAAACTGTGTCTGCCCTACCCTCCTTTCGGGGGGTGCAGTCCAGCGGGGGGGCTACAGATCAAAAACGAAAAACAATGGTTCCATGCTATCCATATGGGATTACATGCCCACCAAGTTTCGTCTACCCCGGTCTTTCAGTGTCCCGGGAATCCTTGACGGAAATTTGGACATGCGAAAAAAAAAAAAAAAAAAAAAAAAAAATCTGACTAATTCGCTGCGCGGCGGTCATAATAATAATGCTTCTTAACGTCAAATTGCAGTATTGGGGGAGTTCATCATATAGTACATATCATTAAAATATTCCGAGAATCCAAAGAAATCTTTGCATGCAAAACAGAGCTGAAAAACAATATTGCATGGCCATGGATCAGGGTCAGATTACTTTGAAATGTAATCCATTACTGACTACAAATTACATGGCAATTTTTGTAATCAGTAACGTAATCAGTTGGATTACCAAAAACATGTAACGTAATCTGATTACTTTAGGATTACTTTGAGATTACTTCAATAAATATGCCCATTAAGTAAAAGACACCACGACAGAATTGATAAAAGAATTCTCATTCTATTTTTCTTCTCCACTCTTCTCCAAACATGCACAACTCAGCTTAACCTTTATAAGGGCACACCTGGACAAATAATTTAGCTTTCGCTGGATTTTTTTGACCCAGGGACATGGCCTGAAAAGATCAGGCAGTGTGCCGAGAGACCTGCCCCAATAGTAGCCTATGTAAGTATATCTTTTGATCCTGTGAGGGACATTTGGTCTCTGCATTTATCCCAGTCTGTGAATTAGTGAAGTCGAACCGGCAAGCCCAAAGGCCAAAGCCCTAACCAGTAGGCCATGGTTGCCCCAAAAGGCAGCATTTGAACATTAAACCACACAATGATCCAAAACATACAGCTAAACAAGGCAAGAAATGGTTAACAGAGAACAATATCAACATTTTAGAGAGGATCTCAATCCGTCAAAAAAGTGAGCACAAGGCCAAAGTGATGGCAAATAATCGTTCCTGCCTCAAAACCCAGATTGCTGCTAAAAAGGTGCAGTCTACAATCGTTGTGGAGACATGAAGAGGCTTGGTGGGTATTATATGAACCATTTTGAGAGCTGTGGTGGTAAATAAATACTGTTTCCAGTGATTGTTTAAAAAGGGTATGAATAATTTTGAACACGCAATTTTTCATAAAAATTTTAAAAAAGATAAAAAACACTTTTTGTTTATTCCATGTTTTTACCACATTTTGCAACCTTTTGGCATGTGCAAGTGTCATTTTAAGTAAGAACAAACATTGGTCAAGAGAAAAATCAATATTTGCCAGGGGTATGAATAATTTTGTTCTTAACTATATCTTTAAAAAGTCTAAAAAGTGAACATCCGAATGAAATGCTTGTCAAATTAAAAGATACCTAGGCTATCATAAAAAAGTTGCATTGTTTGCATGATAAAATGTAATCAGGTAATCCCCAACAATGTAACTGTAATCTGATTACACAATTTTCTTATTGTAATCTGGGCTGGTTATAGTTACTTGATTTTTGTAATCTGATTACGTAATCCAGATTACATGTAATCCGTTACTACCCAACCCTGTGCATGGCCATGGTCTTTTGGACCTCAGATGATACTGCATTAAATCCAGACCTATTACTAATGAAAATCCTTGTATGGGCTCAGGTAAACCTCTGATAACCATTGTCTATGAGCACAGTTTGATACTCAATTCACAAATGCTAGTGTAAACTTTGCAAAAGAAAAAGTTGTATTGAAGTGATACAGAAATACCATCGTCTTATCTGAGCCTGAGCTGGTTTAAAATGCACTGAGGTAAAGTTGAAAAAGGTCTTGTGGTGAGATCAATCAACATTTGCCATTCTTTTTGGAAATCATGGACTCCTCTAGAGGGCCTATCCAACTAACTTATTATAGTGCTCATTTCAAAACCCAGCATCTATGACGGTGTGGAGGTGCATTAGTGCCTCAGCATGGGCACCTTGCACATCTGGCAAGGCACAATCGATTCTGAATGATACAGGTTTTGAGCTATATACTGTATACTGCCATCTAGACAATGTCTTTATCAGGGAAGACCTTGACTATTTCAGGAAAACAAATGCCAAAATGAATTCTGTACATATTTAAACAGAGAAAGAGTCCAGGTGTTAAAATGACCTGTCTGCAGTCCAGACCTGTCAAATTAGAAATGAATGAAACACATGATTAAGAATACTGCATACTTTTGTGCAACTGAAATTCGGGCAGGAATGGAACATATCGGGCAGGAACATTTAGGGCTGTATTTTGGGTCACCAGCGCATGGCGTAATACTCATTATTCACCCGCGGAAAGTTGAATTCGGTATTTTGCACGTTTATTTTTTAAGCATTGCGCCCAGGGGTGTGGCAATTAACAACCTAGGGAGGGGACTCGCGCATTGTCTAAAAATCGCTATCATACACCACCTAAAACTGGTCAGAAGTCAATGGCAAGTTGTTCATATGCTATTTTAAGAGCGCATGTCAACAGTCATATTGGCAGGTGCACGCACCATCCTTGTATCATTCATGAACGCACACCAGCGCACGTCCATGCAAAGCATTAAATTGCACGATTACCAGGGCCGGAGTGGGGCCACTTTTCAGCCCGGGAGTTTCAGGCCCAAGACCGGCCCACGTTTTCCATAGTGGTGGAAATTGGATAAATGAAGCAACATTTCAGCTCTTACTATCCTGTAGTTTTTATTAGTACCATGGTTCAACAAATGTGTAAAGGTTATATAATAATTCACTTCAACTGAGAAGTTAACAAAAAATATTCCACTATTCCACAAGTTAAAGGAACCATATGTAAGATTTTGGCCAAAACTGGTACTGCAATCACTTTCAAATTACTGTAGAGCGGTGTATCCCCTCCTCCTCCCTCCTGACTCGAGGTTACCAACCCGGATGCCAAAACACTACTGACTTTGTGATTAGTAGATAGGTAGAGGGTGGCGCATCAGGCCAAAACACAACATGACATGACAAAACAAAACATCAACATCAGTTGAGGGTTGCAACATTTTTTAAATGGCAATATCCTGGCCGGACTACAGTTGTCAGTGATATAAGTATTTGAAATTAACATGATTTCTTAATGTCTAGTGACATATCAGGGCCATTTTATGATTAATTGAAATACATTTCTTACATATGGTTCCTTTAACAAAAACAGAAAGAAAGAAAGCTTTTGAAATGTAGCCTATCCCACGCTTCCACAAAGAGGCATATTGAACTAATGTTTAGGCTACATGTTTTTTGCATGGGTAGGCTATATTGTTGTTTGGTGATTTAGCCTACTTCTTTACTACACCCTCTTCTAAGCAAACAAGGCATATAGGTTCATCATATAGCATAAATATTTTGCTCTTTCACTAATTTCGGGCTCATCATTTTCAGTGGTCGACTGGTTGATCTGCTGCTCAGAGGCTACAATTTTTACCGCATAGGCCTACACAGATCAAACTTCAGTTTTGTTATTAATATTTGCATACTGCAAAGTCTATGAATCGGATACAAAAGGCTAATATTTTAAGAAATGTAATATGTTGCTTGCAAATAGCTTGACAACGCTACAAACGTCCAATATTAGCCCAATAACTGCTAATAATCATTGCCTATAGGCTATCTCTCTTTACCAGTTGCCACTTTTGTCTGTAGGCCTAATCTAGAAGCTTGGCACATTTAGCAGCATCTACCTGGCCGTTTCAGTCCCTCCTGGCCTCTTTCTACCATCCATCCTTCCTAACGCTTATGGCTGCTGTAGGGCCGGCCCGGCTATCCGTATCTGAGAAAAGTTTTTGGAAAAGACGGGCTATATGGACTAGGGGTGGGCGGATCGATCTAAATATCGATAGTATCGATGCCAACACTGGAATTGGTATTTGATCGATACAACTGTAATTGAATCGATATTTTAATTTAAATACCTCTACGTTCACTAGTTGCTTGTGTCTTCCACCTCTACAATCCTGAGCGAACGCTGCTTTCACATTTTGCCCACTTTGCTCCTCCACTATGGAGTCAAAATAGGGTCTTTAATATTGAGAGCTTGTGAAAAGATGTTCACATGTGTAATAAAGTTTTGCAGCTGTGCAAAAGGAGTTCTGCATGTGAAAAGAAATTTCGTACCTGTAGAAATATTTTGTACATGTGTGAAAAAATTATGTACCTGTAGAAATATTACGTACTTGTGTGAAAGAAATGTGTATCTGTAGAAATGTTTTGTACATATGTGGGGGGAAAATGCGGATCTGTAAAAATATTTTGTACACGTGTGGAAAAAATATGTACCTGCACAAATACTTTGTACGTGTGTGAATCTCCTACGCGATGCTTTCCTGCGCAACACTGAAAGTACGAGTGTGAAACTGAGATACAAGCTTACGGACTTTTGACCCTAATTTTACTGCCTTTCTGAAGAGCCAATCAACACATTGCTTACTGCCAACCAATCAGCGTTCCCCACCGACCACCCAGATTTTGCCGCTAACCCACAGATCTAGTTATTAAAACGGTGGTAACAGCAAGGGCAGATAGGTGGTAACATTACTGTAAATTAACACCCATAAGTATTTCTGGACTAAAATATTGCAAAGCGATTTGGTTACTTTATTTGTCATGCTTTTATCAGTTGTAACATAGTCAAAACGTTAAGAATATCATACCAGAACCTGAAATAATAACTGTATGATAGCTGCCATAGCTATCCTAGCTGACGTTTATCGTAGCTCATAGTGCTAGGGCTAATGTAACTCGTCAGTTTTTTACGTTGCCCAGCGAATAAGTAGGCTTAATTCTTACATGTCTTAAATTAAAGAATTGAAAGAAATAGGAAATAAAGAAAACGCTTGAACGGGTTTATCCATTTACATTCAGATCTTGCCATAGACTTTGCCTAAGCGCTTGCTTGCTTGGTAGTCTACCGTCCTGTTCAGTCTATGGTTGCTATAGCAACCGCTGCTGTGCTTCATAAACTGACGAGATAACCGTGTGGTTAACATACTCCCCAAACACAAAGAAAACAAAACTATGTAAGAAAATGGGATGTTGTATTCCAAACAACAAACCAACAGTCTTGGAAGGGCATTACTATAATCTCACTCACTATAATCTCCTAGCTGTGGATGTCCCATTACAACCCATTCATTTGATTCGTCTTTTTGCCGTCCACTAGGCTATTATTATAGGCTTGCAAAGGGTGATAAAATAAACGTGTTCTCATATCAAATAATAATAGCAGATAAACATAAATGTGTGTACAGTATTACTGTTTTTAATCATGAATGACACCACTGAATCACCCTTTCGGAAATGGAATGAATAATTCAACTATTTCGTCAACATTACTGCTAGCTAGAAGCTAACCTATAACGTTACAGTCTAAAAAGCGGATGGGATAGCTAACGTTAACATTATGGCTCCGCTTCAACCCTTTTTGCGATCACAGTATAAATTGAGCTACCACGTCACTCTTAATTAAGTTATAATTTTGCAACCCCAATCAAATAGTATACCAGAGAATTTCTAATAAGAGATTATAGACGGGCTCTGAGTATACTCTTCGATATGAAGCCAATCTGTTTAGCACCAAAATCTAGGTGGTCGGTGGGAAACGCTGATTGGTTGGCAGTAAGCAATGTGTTGATTGGCTCTTCAGAAAGGCAGTAAAATTAGGGTCAAAAGTCCGTAAGCTTGTATCTCAGTTTCACACTCGTACTTTCAGTGTTGCGCAGGAAAGCATCGCGTAGGAGATTCACACACGTACAAAGTATTTGTGCAGGTACATATTTTTTCCACACGTGTACAAAATATTTTTACAGATCCGCATTTTCCCCCCACATATGTACAAAACATTTCTACAGATACACATTTCTTTCACACAAGTACGTAATATTTCTACAGGTACATAATTTTTTCACACATGTACAAAATATTTCTACAGGTACGAAATTTCTTTTCACATGCAGAACTCCTTTTGCACAGCTGCAAAACTTTATTACACATGTGAACATCTTTTCACAAGCTCTCAATATTAAAGACCCTATTTTGACTCCATACTCCTCCCCCTCCTGCTGCTCTGCTGTGATTCGTTGTTGTGTCGTCATGATGAGAGATCAGGATGGACGAGAGGAAAAGAAGTGTTGTGTGGAGCTATTTTACGGCACTAATGATAGTACTGCAACTTGTGATACGTGTAAAAAGAGCATTCGATACTGTGGCAACACTACAACCTATACAAACACTTAAAAACACATGTCAAGGAAACTGCTGAGCTACAAAAACGAAGAAATGAGGAGGGAAATCCATCCACTTTTCAGACCCCCGGCACAGAGACAGAGTTCGTTGGGAGAGTCATTTCAGAGAGGCAGAGAATACCCAGGTAGCTTGTAAGAGTAGGCTAATATTATGTTAGCATGTCATATCCTGTCTTCAGTTAGTGTGATTGCTCAAGAATAAGACATCGCGAAGCTGAGAGCAACCTGACGAACTTTAATTCTTACATTTAGACCTGGGCTGTATTCACTTATCCTGCGCGCCCCCTCTAACATTACATTTGTGCAACTTGTGCACTTGTTATTTAGGCCTACAGCCTAACGGTGTGCTAATATAATGTTCATTGTCTAGCATGGCAAAAACCTTTGAGCTGTTGTCTAAGATAACAACTGGCTCGTCCATATGCTTGCATATAGGCTATCATGCACTCCTGATTGCTTCCATCTAGTCAAGCATGTCCATCATTATCGCATATATTGATAAACTAGAAAATAAACATGAATGTTGTTGAGCAATCACACACATTTTGTTGTAGGCCTAGTATAGATCAGACGTTCAAATAATATATGCAGCCCATTGAAACGTGTTATCTATAAACATAGTATTTTTTGCTCATGTGACCTGCTATATTTAGGCTAAATTAAAACCAGAAAAAAAGGGAGAGATTTTTGTTATTCGTTATTTATTTATTTTTTAAAAAGGCTGTAAAATTTGGTTTGCATTTATTCTACAGTGCCTAATAACTAATAATTCTGTGCACTTCAATACATTAATAAAAACATATTGCCTAAAGAATTGATCATTCATTCACCTCAGAAATAATGACATCCTGCTCTCCCCTACACAAAAGTATTTAGTGAAAAAAGTAGTGAAAAAAGTATCGTATTGGTATCGGTATCGGCAATACGTATATATATGTATGCTATATGTATTTGGTATCAGATCGATACCAAATTTTGCAGTATCGCCCACCACTAATATGGACCCAACCAACTCTTTTTGGGAGGGGAGAACTCCCTCACACGGTAGGCTACAACCCATGCAGAGGCAATGGTGCCATGCAATGAATGCGGAACGTGTAGCCTACTTTTTGAGAAGTTAGACTAACGTGACAAATGTCAATATTTTTTTCCTCGACCGGCCCAAAAGTGAAGCGGCCCACCGGGAATTCTCCCGATTCTCCCGATTACCCACCCCGGGCCTGACGATTACAATGGGAAACATAATTAGAATAAAGATATTACGAAATACTGTACATCTCATGATGAGTAGTTATTCACCATCATTTGCAAATTGGTAATGACGGTTAAAAGTGATTAGGGGAGAGGCGTGTGTTGGCGTGAGACACGTATGGAGCACAGCTGAAGACGCACTGTCACGAGATATAAGCAACTCCTCTGCAGGATAAATGTTGTTTTATTCAGTCATTTGAGCAACATTAGGGTAAGTGTTGCTTTTTCCAGCCTATGTTTTCGATGGTAACCCATTGTCAGTCAATAGTGAAAGTAACTGCATATAACTGTCTTGTCGTTGACTGACTCCTTGGTGAAGTTAGTTTCACTTTGCCAATGAGTTCAAATAATAGACGAGTGCAAATGCGTGAAGGCTATGCTAGGTTTTAGTAAAGCATGGTTTAAGAATGACTATTCCATACGGTCTCGCAAGCAGCCTCCTTCAAATGAGCCGTTGAATGCCAAAATACCGATGCATTTATTTGACATATCGCGCGTTGCGCCGTTAAAGGGAATGACAGATGTCATTCTCATTAGGGGAGTTCGACTTGCGGCAGATCTGTGCAGATCTGACTTGATGTGATGCATGCTGGGTTGAACACAATGCATACTGGGATGGACGCAATGCATACTGGCAGAGCCCGTCTACGGAGAGCCTTGGCACTTCCTATTAAGCCTCATTGTATCGACATTGGTTGCAGTTCCATTAGAATTCCACTGGGGGTGATCGCGGGCGAGTGCAGGTTGAATGGGGGTCTATGGAGCTAGACGGCTAAATGTATCTCTTTCACCTGCTTGTCGTGGAAGAATCGTAGATTTTATTGTAGTTTATGCAAGTTCAATATAGATTTTAGATCTAAAGTTGAATGAACGAGTACTTATGTCCTTTTCATTTCTTACAGGTTGGGTCGTTGTTGCCCATATCACGCTAGCATTGTGCTAATGAATGATGTCATTGACATATTTGAAAGGCTTTTTAGAAGACTTACGTGACTTCAGAAAATATAACAATCAACAGTGTGTATTTTCTTTGCCTCTCCTAGCGAATGCAACATTCAAATTACTACTCAAAAAATTATATCCAGAGAAAAGTGGATATTGAGGGGTAAAGCTCCATAGACCTCCATGCATTCTGCACTCGCCTGCGAGCGCCCTCAAGTGGAATCTGAGGAGGAACTGCAACCAATCCAGAAACCGGAAGTAAACAGACAGTGCCAATTCTCTTCCTATTAGACATTAGGGGAGTTCGACTTGCGGCAGATCTGTGCAGATCTGACTTGATGTGATGCATGCTGGGTTGAACACAATGCATACTGGGATGGACGCAATGCATACTGGTTAGAAATTCTGTCCGACTTCTGTCAGCCGGGGAGGGACTTACCACCGTGACACCATGTCACATGGCCTTAAAATATCGCGGGAGTCTTAGCCTGCAGACAGATCTTGCAGTTGCCTTCCACGAGCTGCACGAGCTGAAACACGCCCTCATGACGTCAGTTCAAAGACGTGATAGGGCCATTTGGGAGGAATGTCCTCATGACGATTATGACTAGAGGCTCATGCTGCTTCCTTATGTTTGGAATATGCGAAAATAAACAGAAATCGAAGGGATACCTTCTTATACGTGATTTCTGCAACAATGGTAGGCTAGCCTACTGAAAACGTTTGGATATTCTGTTATTTTCTGCTGTTGGCTAAATAGATAGACACACATATAGGGAAAACACTTGATATTGAATTTATGTGCTACAATGCAGGCCTGTTAACTGTATGACAACAGTGGTTTATTTAAACTACATCATAAGAATTTATTTCGTCAGTCATCATGCTCATTTTAATGAGTAAGAATGAAAGTTCTGCTGTGTTTATTGCAAACAACATTCCGCGATATCTCCCGCGATGTCTTCCGCGAGTCACGTCAGGCAGACTGTAGCCTTTCTGTTCGGGATGAGCTGCCCTCTGTTGTAGCTCCTCCCGGCTAGCCTCTGAAGATCACGTTTACGTAGAAAGCCAGACGAAAGTCAGACTCAGACAAGACGAACAAGCCTATTGGTTTAAAATGATGTTACGCCCCAAACATACCCATATGACTGATTAAAAGACCTAGGAACACCTTGTTACGCCATGCGCTCCACTTTTGAGAACGAAACCCCTCCCAATGTGAACTGGACATCCTACTAAATTTGAATAGACTTTTGACGAGTGACGATGCACTTTAGAATGTCATGATAGGGCCCTATATTCTCAAAACTCTAGCAACTCCTCAGTTCCTAAACATTTACAGAATGTTGTTAAATGAAGAGGTGAAGCCGCACAGTGATAAACATGCCACCGTCCCAACTGTTTTTGAAACATGTTGCTGGCGTGAAATTCAAAATGAATGTATATTTTGCATGAAATAGTCAATCATAGTGTAAATTTCAACATTTAAAATGTTGTCTATGTCCTTTTTGCAGCTAAATATGGGTTTACGAGATTTGTATATCACATTCTGTTTTCATTTGCATTTTGCACAACGTCCCAACTTTTTCTGATTTGGGGTTGTATATACCGACAGACAAGCTAATGGACAGATGACAAAAGGACCTTTAAATAATGTTTTAAAATGATTCTGAACATTGTAGATATATTTTTAATGCCACCTATACTTTGTTTTCTTTCATTTTAAATGTGAATAGAAGTTATTTGGAATGTAAACATTTGTCTTTTAACTCAAAAATCAAAGTAGTAGAATTAGTGATATAACCTGACACCACAAAACTAAACAGCATAGAGATTGGAGTTCATTCTCAGTTAATTTGAAAAGCAATTTGAAGAGAATCCCTTGGAAATCCACATCTTTCTTATTTCCATCCTCCCTCTCTCCTTACTGCTCTCGCCCCCTCACAGCTGTTCTGTGTGCTCATATTTCAATAAATGTTAATGGGTGACCCTTTAAAACCCCCTTGTATAACAAGGGTTTGGTCAGCTGTCTGGCACATTAGCATATTGAAAGGATGGGCAAGTCCATGCAATGCAGCACTGTTGCGATGGAAGTATAGGGGGATCTGTAACTGCATGAATAAGAGAAAAGCTGTGCAGGCCCTTCGGGAAGCTGGCTGAGGTAAAGTGACAGAAAAGCTGCTGTTGGTCTTCACATGTTATAATTGAGAAATGCACAGATAGCACTGGTAATAGTGCAGCACTCATGGGTCACTGTTGTAGTTGTGCTGTGCTGCATGGTCCTCGCCAGCTGTTCCTCTGACTCGACAGAGAAGGGAAGGGAAGGGATTACACTATAATAACATCGGCCTGTACCTTTAAGATGATTCCTTTATGAAAGCAATAAATGTAACCAGAACGCTAATTTTACCTGAATGTGTTTCATGGTATTTATCAGGTGTTTGTGTTTGTGTGTGTGCACGCTGTGAGAATGATCATATTGGGATATACTGCAGTCCACCTTTGCCACTGCCAGTGTGCTAGCGTCAATTCCTCTGTTCTAAACAGATGACATCAGCAGGCAGATTTGTATATAATGGAGCTTTATATGTCATTAAAGGCACAAAGTAAGGGAGGCAATGGGAATTTTAAAAAAAATGCAGTTTTGCTATTCTAACAGAAAAAAATTGATCTACTTCATAGGTGTGCAAATAACATACGGTTAATGGTCGTTCTAAATTACGTAGGACAATGGGAAATTCAACCAAGCAGTGGAATAAAGCAAATTACTTCATGGACTGCATTGGGAAAAAAGCAAATTGGGATGATAATAGAAAGTCCAAAAAAGGAAGGACTTAGCATTTCCAATAAGAATATTATATTTATTATAATAATTATTTATATAATATAATATAATCAAAGCAAATAAAATACATAGGTGCAACTCATATATAATTTCATAAATATTTTAAACAGTACTGTAATAGACTTAACAGCAACAAACATTCACGTAAAGAAGCCTTGAGAACATTTTCTGAA
Source organism: Alosa pseudoharengus (assembly GCF_046254945.1). Lineage (NCBI taxonomy): Eukaryota > Metazoa > Chordata > Actinopteri > Clupeiformes > Clupeidae > Alosa > Alosa pseudoharengus. The sequence continues at coordinate 28,111,500 of NW_027468663.1, forward strand.
TGGATCTTCACACTTTTCTATTCAGTTAGGCAACAGAATAAAGTCTAAGTCTGCTAATGTTTATTATACAACCATTTACAACACTAAAACTTCAGTATAGCTCCTCTTATATGTGCCTCTCTCTGCTGTCCTCATGTCACTCTGCTCTCCTCACACTGTCACAAAACTAATAAGGGCTTGTGTATGGGCTATTGGTTTGGATGCTGTATAAACAGTGGTGCTTGGAGATGTTTATAGGCAGCTTGTGGGGGCTGCAAGTGTTTTGGACATACTCCAATCACACCAGTTCCACAGAGGCAGCAGAAACTGAGGGAGGAACATTGGCAACTGAGACCAAATGTCATAGCAACGTAGTCCATACACAATTGGACTTATGGACTGGGCCACCAACAACATCAAAAAGTTTACTATGCTTCCAGTAAGGTCTAACGGCACCCGTGCTATGATGATGAACGCTGGGAGAATGTGAAGACTCAGCTGTAAGGTGTGGATGCAGATGGTGCGTTGCGCCTTCTTGTTGGAGCCTGAGAAGTGTCCTGCCTTGCAGCCCTCCACACAAATGGCCACATAGCTTACAATGAAGAGAAGACAAAGGAGGCACAGCAACGCCAGGCTAGACACTCGTGCTGCAAAGCCATCCAGTGCGGTGGAGCAGAGTGTGTCGGGCACCACCACATATTCCCATGGAGACTGAACGCAGGCTAGTATAGTGAACAGAACTGGGTTAAGGAGTGCCACGATCCAGACCATCAGCATTGTGCAACAGCCCCAACGGCGGAGCTCTCGGTAGTGCAACGGGCAGCAAACGGACAGAGAGACATTGATGGCCATCAGGGTGAGAGTGATCACAAGGCAGCGGCCGAGGGCCACCTGCACATCGAAGATCAGCCAGCACACAAGGCGAGGGACTGTAGCTTGGCGTACCCGGAGGCCGTGCAACATTGCCCCCACCACATTAAAGCCTGTCACACAGGCACAGTGCTGACACAAAAGGATGTAGTAACTCTTCTGCTTGAGAGCTCTGGTGCCAAACACAGTCACCAGAATTAAACAAGTGAGTAATCCAGTGACCAGGAAGGCTCCTAAGAACACATAGGTCTTTATTGTGTCGAGTGTCTTCAGTTGTTCCAGAGTTGTTGAGCTGTTTGTTAGACCTAAAACAACAACGTTTTTTTTTAATAGTTTGAACTATACGTTGGAACTGAAATTGAAATGATATTCAATCAGACAGAGTTGGAAAACGTATAGTGAAATGAGTGGGCTTCTAAGTTAGAGCCCCTTGAGAGGTCCAATTTGACCTATTGAGTTTAAAATGGTCTTTTGTGGTCCATCCTTTGGCACAGTGTAAGATCCTCTTGCTGCTACCACCACATTCAGAACCTGAATAAATTTGAAACCACTAACCACTAAATTTTCATACATTTTCACATAGGCTACATTTCTTCAGGACTACACAGTGCTGATTCGCACGAACATGCTCATTTAGTTGTCCTGCATGCATCGAAATAGGTGCGATGGATGATCAACACATAGGCTACAGTGAAAAGGTGACAAACACATTTAAATGAACATAAACATGAGAAAGTGACAAATTATCTGAACAAACAGTGACAAATTGGTGCATATACTGATATTTTAATTGAATCTCACCTGTTTGAACGCTGTCATTTGAACTTCGCATGATTCACCTTCAAACGCGTATGTTTCTTGTAACTTGTTCTCTATGACTCGTCCAGGAATTGACCCACACAAGAACATTCAGACGTACGCTGAAGCTGACTGCCCATTTGCTATTAGGCTACAGCCTTTGTGCTTTTCGGATATACTTATTCATGAGAAGCATGTGATGTGTTATGTGATGTAGGCTAGCCTATGATAATTCCATTAGCACAGTGATTAGGCTAACGTCGGGTACAAAGTGCTTTACATAAAATAATAAACAGAACACAAATTAAATGTCTAAAAACAATAGGCTACAAATAAGACCATATGGAATGGTGAGCTCCTTTTTGGAGCTAAATGTTACAAAGACCAAGGAGATGTTCATTGACTTCACTAAACGTGGAGGAAGCAGGACTGCAACTAATCCATGTGTGTTTCCGTCACTCTGTCTCTTTAGTCCAGTCATTTTATGAAAAAAGGTTGAACAAATTGCAACAGAAGAAAACTTAACTGATTCAACTAAGTAATTTGCATGGTGATATGTGAAGGTACATTTTCCCCCCTATTTGCGTGAGAAAAATACTGTAGGTGCATGAATAGGGTATATTTAGGTCTTTTTCTAAACTTTCCCTGGGATTCTTCGGGGCTTTTTTCCCCTTACTCAGGACATATTGAGGATACAAAATCAGTTAAGTTTTCTTCTGTTGCAATTTGTTCAACGTTGACCCCTATTTTGGCTTAAAATGACTGGACTACTTTGCTCTGATTGGTTTTTGGCCTCTCCTATTGCGTCCGAGGCATTTTGATCGGCGTCCGTTTTGCGAACGCCCTTTGGAAATGGGCTGTGAACGAACCTTCCCCAGAACCACTCTCAGTTACGACTGAGAAGGGTCTGGTTTTAACCGGGCTACGCCATATCTGTTCCTGTGTCACATTTTGTTCATGATGTATTCCTTTTAACCAACGCTAATTTAAATGAAATGAATGAATTTAAACTACAAACACTTTCCAACGAACGGTTCGTTAACTATACATCATTAAAAATGTCTCAACTGTACCAGGTAGGTGTCTCAACTGTACTCTATAGTTGACACAGTCAAGACAAAAATGCACCTTATGTTTATGAGCTAATTGTGGAAAATATAAACTACTTATGGGTATAATATTTTAGTCTATAAGCTAAGGAAATGGCATGTGGAATGTCATGTGGCAAATCACTTTTTTTCAGTATCTATTTTTTGTTTGATTTTGCGTGGGCAAAAAGTGTCTCAACTCAGTCTACCCTACTTTTGCGTTCATTCAATATCTATTTTGGAAGTAAAATGGAAAATGGACCTATGACTTCTAAAATTGTTTTTATGCGTCGCAAACGGGACACAGTTGTGTGCCTGTGTAGCCCCCTGTAACAAAATTATCTGGACAGTAGGCTCCCTAAGGTCTGAACTAGATTTTATGAAACATTTTCACCGGGTTGGAACCAGGCACAGCGCCAGGATTCCAGTTTTGGATGGGCCAGACCAATTGTGGGTGGGCCTTAAAAAAACTTTATCAAATCACTGTTTAACCTAATAAAAATGACTGACTAATATACTGTTATATTATTTGTGCTTACATAATAGAGATTTGAATAGCTTGATGCTCTTTAAATAGTTTGTTGCATTGTAAAAAGGACGGACGTACCTATCCTCGATCACTGTCCTTGGTTCTGACCAAATAAGAGCGCTTTGGAATCTCCATTACGCACCATACCTGCTGGCTGTGCTTTAGCGCATCTCTCGAATAGACCTAAGGCCTATAGGCTGTAAAAGTGGGAATCTAATATTTCCCCCAAACATAGTTTAGTTCTGCTTGTATAACATGAAGTCGAATATTTCATTTGTTTTAGGTTTTAAACAATACAGATCAATCACACTGCCCGACAGTTTCAATCAATATGCAGGGCAGTTGAAAACATTCGGGGCTTAGCCCATTCATGGGTTTCATCAGGTTCCTTTCCACAGGTGTATTAATCAAGCACCATGCAGTCTGCATTGATAATTTAGGTGCTTGATTTTATACACCTGTGGAAAGGGACCTGATGAAACCCATGAATAGAGTCTAAACGGTTTTCATAATTCCCATTTTGCCTGACTTGCTGCTCACTTTTCATAAATAAATCCACTGACTCAAGCCTCATTTGCACCACATTTATTAAATATAGACAATAACATTTTGACAATTGGAGGATGTAATGACATTTAGCTATCTTGACATTTTCTGTTTGCTAGAAACGAACTATATAGCCACCTAGCAGAGTGGCTTTTAAATAGCAATATGCATTATATGGTTTGTTATGCTTAGTTTAGGGAGAAGGGAACATTGAAGACTCACTCATTCGATTTTACAACTAGGCAAAGCAGGCCACCACTGTTTGGCCAGCTCCAGACTGTAGGCTAGAGGCTGATAACAAACCTGAACTTGTAGGCTAGTCTAAATGACGAGAACAGGATAACTCCACCACCACCTTGTTATTGATGACTTCATGATTTCCTTGTAACGTAGGCCTATACCAAATATTAAATGCAAACAATGACATGCCCAACCTCGCGCGCGCACGTAGCCTACGTTCCAAATTATGTGTTATGGAAGGTAACGTTCATGTTAAATCTGCTGCATGAAGAAGAGTGAGTTCACCCGTGTCCGCTTGTATGCTTGTATGTTAAATACGTCCATCTCATCTCAAAGTTTCAATGCGCGATCGGAATAATGGTTTCATATTTGATCAACTGTACAAAATACATTCGGGGCTGAAGCCCTGGCAAAATCAGCTGGCTACTAGGCCCATAGCCGTGGGAAGTAGGGGTGCCCCCTGCAGGAAAGCACGCGTATTTATATGTCATACCACTCACGATCAGAAAAAAAAGAAGCTCTCCGTCCCCCTGTCTATTATTCTATTATGCACTAAAAAATGTTAGGCCTACATTAGACCTGGGAGATCTAAACAAAAACTAAACAAATTAACAAAACAAACCTGAGGGAGATATCCTATGACGCTAGCTTCATGGTACAACATGCCATGTTAAGTAGGCTAGCTGAATATTACCGTGAGTTTCCCAAGGAGCTGAACACGGGCCGCCTCAATCTTCAGCTTAAAATGATGCATAGTGTTATCGGGGAGTCTCGGTATACCACGGTGAAAGGTGGCATGCATGGATATTAAGTAAGCTCCATCCACAAAGAGCTCTCTTCAGCGAGGTAGATGAACTTATTCATCTGTGTCTTTGCGTGCCTGTTTCAGCCTCCTCAGAGCGTTCTTTCTCTTCTTTTTGAAAGTGTAGGTTAAAGGTTAAAGGCTACACTGTGCGTTTATGATGTCAGCATTTGTTGTAGGCTATATTTGTGATATGTGGATCAATTTAATGTAGGCTAGCCTATGAATATTGCGTTGTGTAGGCCTATGTTATGCATATGTTTTGAGTCAATGTGTTCTGTCTAATATGCTGTGCGATGGGTCTTTAGCCTGTTTTGACACCCATGTCAGAAGCGTCAATAATTATTACGTTTTATTAATGTTGGTGTTCAACAGTTTTATATTTCTCGTGTTCACCGTCGATTTCGGTGCAAGGCTACAGCAACTTTGTTACCTTACTAGTGTAGCATCAGATAGCAGACGGTTACTTTGTTTGCGTTAGTATCAATCTGTGGTTTGCGACATTTTGTCGCATTTTTTCTGTAGTGTAGCCATAATGTTCTTGACAGTGATGTATGCCTGTGCTGTGTGTCATGCAATGCCAGTGTGCTGTTGTCCATTAACAGAGAAAGGCGTTTAAATAAAATACAATAACTGTTTTTATTATTTTCGTACATTTAATTATTTTCACACTTTCAGACCACTTGGAGCTAGCCTAGCATACCGACAAGCTAGATCCGACCTATCAGAACCTATGTATCTGGCACTGCTGAACTTGCACAGAAACATCACCAGTTTGCACACTAGCACATAATTATGAGATTAAAATTAAAATATATTAAAAGTTTTTTTTTTTTTTAAGAAAAGTTTTGGGTGGGCCTGTTGAAAAGTGGGTGGGCCTTGCGCCGTGCCTGGTTGGAACAGTAGCCTATGTTTAAACATAGAATGCGCTCGGGGTTGGCCGTACACTGTAAAAAATACAACTTGCCTTTAGTACTGCCAAATAACTTTTCTGACTAAACAGACCTCAAATAATCAAATAGTGTAGTAAAACTCATTATAACAAGTTTTCACAACTAATTTGGGAATTTCACCTAACAAACTTAAGAAACTGAGTTGACTCAACTTGTATAATTAAGTAGAGAGAAGTTTCCCAAAGTTCACTGAACTTTTTAGTCAAGTTGGCGCAAGCGCATTGTTTCCTAACGTATCAAGGCGACCTGTGGGCTGCGGCTTGAATTTGTCAGGAGGACAAAAGCCAGACACCTTCCCTACCTGTATGCAGCGTGGAGCAAATGACAACAGCATTGTCAAAGGTAAGTAAGGCATTTAGTTTTATCCAATTGTTATGATAGTCTTTCTCGGTGTCGTGTTGCTTTAGCTAAGCTGATCTGACTGCCCACATTCCGTTAGCAGCTATCACTAGCTAACGTTAGTGATGTCAGAGCCCGTCTACGGAGAGCCCACTCCGTATTAAGTCCCATTGTACCGAATTTTGGTTGCAGTTCCACCAGATTTCCACTGGGGGCGATCGCCATGAGTGCAGAATGAATGGGAGTCAATGGAGCTAGACGGCTAAATTTGTCTCTTTCACCTGATTGTCGTTGACAAATCTCAGATTTGATTGTAGTTTGTATAACTTCAACATGGGTTATAGGTCAAAAGTTGAATGAACGAGTACTTATGTCCTTTTGATTTCTTACAGTTTGGGTCGTTGTTGCCCATAACACGCTAGCATTGTGCTAATGAGTGACGTCATTGACACGTTTGAAAGGCTTTTTAGAACAATTAAGTGACTTTAAAAAATATAATACTCAACCAAGTGTATTTCCTTTGCCTCCCCTTTCGAATACAATATTGAAATTACTTGAAAAAAAATTATATCCCGAGAAAAGTGGATTTTGAGGGGTACAGCTCCATAGACCTCCATGCATTCTGCACTCGTGGACGAGCGCCCTCATGTGGAACCACAGAAGGAACTGCAACCAGTTCAGAAACCGGAAGTTTTCCGAGAGTGGCAGTTCTCCCCTTATTAGACATTCTCTGGTGATGTCTAGTTATGACTGTGAATGTTAGAAGCTTGCAATGTTCTGGGAAGACATAACCGATAGCTGCTAATGCTGAACAAGGATGTTCCTAAAACATTCACTTTCAGGAACAACTTTGTATAAAATGGATGTCAGCAAGGAACGTTCTTGGAAATAGTGTGGTGTTGTTGAAATAGTAGCTATTAGGCTAAGCTAGCCTGCTAGCTAATCTTAGTGGCTAAATTCCACAACTAGCATACAGCTCAATTAGCTGCTACAGCTCAATTATCAAGGCAATGCAATAGTATAATTGTCTGGTTAGCTATTTCCCTGTTTTGCTGAAAACATGTATGTTCCTAAAATATTAACCTTTATAGAAAGACCTTTGTATTGGATGCAAGCGAGGATAGCTATCTCACTGTGGAGTAAGCTAAACCCCTGATTAAACCTTACTCCCGCCCAAAGTTTTTAGCAATGTCTTCCAACTGCTGCCACTCGATCTGCAGAGGCGCTGCATATAGGTTGAAAAAAATTAAATGGCAATGTAATTTTTAATGCAACATATGTCAATAGAATGCAGGCACATAAAACAATGGCAACCCCACATTCGCCGATCGCGCTCCCTTAAAAAATGCTTGATCAGAGCCAACAAATGGACAAGTTATAGCTTCATCACTACGTAAATGACCTCCAAGATGTTTAAAAAAAGTCCACTGCACTACAAACCTATATATAAAAAAATATATTTTCTACTCTTGTTTGTTGTTGCAGACTCTTCTGTTGCTATGCAATGTAAGGAGTGTCCATTTTTCTCACCCGGAGAGACCCTCCTGACCCATTACAGGCTTCATCACGGTCACTAGGGAAAAAGCTGGCTCTGCCTCCACCCCCAGTGCGTGTGCATCTTTAAGACTTCAGGTAAGCTTACATTAAAATTTAATTTGGCACGGTACCATGCAAAAGACAAATCACCTCAGGTCGAAACTACATTCAAGTTGTCAATAGTGTACATTCCAATGTGATTGCAGTGCAGTGGACTTTTTTAAACATCTTGGAGGACATTTACGTCGTGGTGAAGCTATAACTTGTCCATTTGTAGGCTGCGACCATAGCATTGGCAATGTACAAAACTTTGCGACACACAAAAGTAGGAAGCACAAACACTTCATAATTAGGAACTCGGAAATGCAGTAGGTGCACCAGTTAATGATGAACTCAACGTGTTTTAAAATGTATGCAAATTATCGCATATTTAATTAGATACTGCCTAATTTGCATATGTAAACACTAAATTACAGAAAACTTGTAATACTTTTTTTTCTCATATTAATGTAAGTAATACATTAATATGAGTATAAGTAATACAACTGGGAAAGTTTCATAGTGATATCTGCTAGTTAAAAATGTTACCCTATTCACCTGTAGTGTCTCGCCTTAAGTAACAAAAGAATTAAGAAGACATCTGAGCTGCACCGGCGTTCCTCTCCTTCTCTTTACATTTTCTGTCCTGGCCTGGTTGCACCAGATGGTCGCTAAAAGGCACACGTGCGGAGAACTTTTAATTTATTTTTTGCAAATTTAGTGATGTAGTTCTGTGCTTTTCCACCAAGGATGCAGATGCTGAGGACGACTAGAGGCATGAAAATTGGAATCTTGACCGTCATTGAAGACGACCACGCCATGAAAGCACCGGACACTGTCACCAATATCGCCATCGTCCTGGAAGAGACTGTTGTTCTACAGGACATCAAGGATCTTCCATCTGCACTGGCCTACCTATGCGGACTCCTGCATGACATGGGGTGCCAATACTTATGACCCCTGTATTTTAAGGAAGAACATTTATTTATTTATGATACATTATTCATTCACAAAGAAAATTGGTGTTCTTATATGTTGGATATTCCCTCATTTTTTAACTTAAGGCATTAAGATCAATTTCCAAAAGATTATTTAATATTCTTCTTTTTAGTCAGCGTTTGCAGAGGTGCCAATAATTCTGGAGGGTACTGTAGTGTGTTCACACTGGCTAAAAATAAAAACATTGTTTGATCTATTTGGATTTTTGAGTTGTTATTTACACTTGTTTTTGGTTAGAGTCAATGTATTAGTTAGCATTAATATATATTTTCAAGTTGGGAGCATTTGTTGATTCAACTTGCTTATTTAAGTTCTTTACTGTCAAGTAGAACTTACTCAAAAAAGCTAGTGAAATGTGTTGACTTGTTTTTTTAAGTTGGAAGAACTTTTGATTCAACTTGAATTTTTGAGTTGCCTACCTAATGTAAGTCCACCTTACTTACAATACTAAGTTGGCATTACTAGATATTTCAAGTTAAAAGCACTTGATTCAACTTGAATTTTTGAGTTGCTAACCTACTGTAAGTCCACCTTACTCACAATACTAAGTTGGCATTACTAGATATTTCAATTTGGGAGCATTTGTTGATTTAACTTGATTATTTGAGTTCTTCACTGTCAAGTTGAAATTACTCAAAAAAGCTAGTGAAATGTGTTGACTTGTTTTTTTAAGTAAACGCAGAGAGTTTTTTTTTACAGTGTAGGCTAGACTTCTGTTTGCTGACAAAACATCAAGTTCCAACTGCGCATCATGTGAGCCTATTATTAAGATGCAAACGATGTTGACATATTTCACGTAGGCCTAGAAATCACATTTCAGTGATTTGTTTTCACTAAGGATAACAATTACGGATCTTGAATATCCACATGTTAAAAAGGAATGCGACTAATGTTGAAAATTGCAGCCTTTGGCTAGCCTAGGCTATAGCCTAGGTGTAATGAAAGGAAAATTCTGGTATTTAGCACTTTGAGTCCCACAGTTTTGAAAACGAACGTTAAGGGTTGTTTTAGGACATGTTTGAGCATGCCTGTAGGCAGCCACTCTGAGTAGTCAAAGGTGATTCAAAACCAGTCAGAAAAGTCGAGACGGGACTAATCGTCAAAATGTCGGTGTCCACCACTCTAGTTCATCCAAAACAAACCAGAAAAGGGACTCAAAGTGCTAAATACCGGAATTTTCCTTCAACTCTTTTTTTTCCATTGACTTTATATTGTGTGTAGTTCACACATGGACAAGTTTATTTAACCGGTTGATACGGTCACAAATAGGCTATGTGATTAGAATGTTTGCAATCCGAGAGTTCCATATTATGATGCGACAATTACCCTCAGAGATTTACCCCATAGACTGTATTCACCCCTTGCAGACACGTGACTACGGCTCCATGCTGGACGGCAAAAAGATAGGAGACGACGGCAAATTACATTATGTCATAAAGATTATCATGAACTGAACACCATTACTATAACATCTTTGTAGTTCAATGTATTGCTGTTTGGGGTCTGATAGTCAAAGAAGATGCCAGTGGTGTTGTTAGATGAAATGGGTCATGATCGCAAATGTAAAGTTATTAAAACTGGTGGTAACAGCAAGGGGAGATAACGTTATGGCTACTGTAATTAACATTATGGTAAATGAACACCCATAAGTATTTCTGTACTAAAATATTGCAAAGCGATTTGGTTACTTTATTTGTCTTGCTTTTATCAGTTGTAACATAGTCAAAACGTTAAGAATGTCATATCAGAACATGAAATAATAACTTAGCTGCCACACTTAGAAGCTAGCTATTCTAGCTAACGTTTATCGTAGCTCATAGTGCTAGGGCTAATGTAACTCGTCAGTTTGTACGTTGCCCAGTGAATAAACTTACTTCTTACATGTCTTAAGTTAAAGAATAGAAAGAAATAGGAAACATAAAAAACCTTGAACGGTATTATCTGTTTACATGCCTAAGTGATATCTGCCGTCCTGTTCAGAGTCTATGGTTGCTATAGCAACCGCTGCTGTGCTTCATACACTGAGGAGATAAGCATGCAATTGTGGTTGAAATACTCCCGAAACACAAAGAAAACAAACCAAAATATATCTATGCAAGAACATGGGATGTTGTTGTATTCCAAACAATAAGCCAACAGTCGTGGAAGGGCATTACTACGGTTAAATCTCACTATAATCTCCTAGCTGTGCGATATGTCCCATTACAACCCATTGATTTGATTCGTGTTCTTGCCGTCCACTAGGCTATTTTGCTGTGGCGCGAACAAAACGTGACGTCACTTGCAAGAGGTGAATAAAGAACACTGAAACTATACACCAATCCGCCGCGAACTTTATGGGCGCTGCCATCTTGCCTGCAGCCATTACTCTTTCTTTTACTGTCTATGCCATTACTGCGTGCCTGCGGAGTGTGACGGTGTGACACTTGCTAATGGCTTTTCAATGAAAGCATCCTGTCAGAGAATATCAAATAGGAGATCCTGCTCATGAAAAAATGTCAGGTGAAAGGGAACATTGGGTAGATGATGTCAGGCAGTGGCCAAAACTTACCGATTAAGGTAATTTATTGACAACATAATGTATTAAGACGTGTATTAATTAATGACAACAATAAACCGAATGCTATCATTAGTAGCTGTGTTGCTAATATGTTCACAAGCTTCAGAAGTTGCAAATAACTATTAGCCACGACCACTTGTAGCAGTAAAATACATGTTCTTACAGGTATTCAGGATTATTTTATTAATCGTATGTATTTCATCCACTTTTAACGCACATCTTGGTCCTCCACTCGACAAGGAACTCTGTGTAATCCGTAAGCCTGTAAACATGGGCACTCAATGTGCAACAAAGGTTTGTGAATTTCACAAACGGTTTAATTCTAGGTCTGTATATTCCTACTGTTGTTAAAACAGCCGACCACACAACACGCTTTTCCCGGCATCACTGAACAGCATACGTACTAAATAAAAATTAAGAAAAAGAAGAAGATTTCGCATCTACAGCTAACGTCTGCTACAGCCGCCTACGGGACCAACACATTATTTTGCTACTTCCTTAGCAGCAAGGCAACGCAGTAATGGCGGCGCTGCTTTACTTCCGTGTTTCGCCGGATTTGTGTATAGAGCATCACAGTCCCGCCCACAGGAGTTTCCGGAAGTAAGAATTCAATGCAATTTCTCCATTGACAATTCGGGTATAAGCCATAAAAACTTAACTGCACATGGTAGACTCAAAACCAGCTACGGCTGTACTAAGCGATTGTGTATGCTCATATAGACGCCAAAAGTTCATGGGGCACTAACCTCGTTTTGAGATAAATGTCTTTTATTCGCGATGTCTTGGATAAGTACTTCATTACCCACAATCCTGAACAATCCCACAGTGATGCCTCTGATTGGTGGAAAGGCCGTTCAGTCATAGTTTGAAACTTGAATCAGCGAAAATTATTGACAAGATGGCGGAGTCTTTTACTGCCTATGGCGAAAATCTTAATGTGAATAAAAACTTTCTAGACGAACATTGGTACTTGTATCAACAAGGATTGTGGTTTGTATATCACACGAACTTAGTCAGGGCCAATACGAGAATTTACCATGACGTCACAATACCAATATACATTTTTCTGGGTGGCAAAAGCTGAAGCATTCTCCATTGGCACTAACTAGTAAACAACCCCTTCCATGTCATTTGACCAGGGCAGAACGATCAAGAAAACAGAGTAAATGGCTTGAATGAATGATTTTCGTCTTGCGGGGTGCTACGGGACTCCTCATTGATATTAATACGGTTATGGGAAGTCTCATTAATATGCAATGAGTCATACGTGTCTCTAGCCATGATGCGTCCACTCTACCCCGTAATTTGAACGAAGTGAAGTTTCAGTCGAAATCAAAGGCGAATGATGAAAATGCTACGTGAGGTAAATTGCTTGGGGAACCCGCCGTCGGCCGTAGCCTGAACCTAATACATTTCAACAGGTAGGCTAAGTTAATTCAAAAACAGACGTGGTGGATATTCAGACATAGTTATAACATGAGAGACTGGCCGGTTGCACAAAACACCTTGTTCAGGTTCCCTTAAAATCTGATTTAATCGGCTGCACAAACACATTTAAGTATTCTACTTCAGTTTCCTTATCATTTTCCCTCAAGTATTTAAGGTTTTCTCCTTTTCTTATCTTATAAGAAATTCCGTTGCACAAACGACCTTATAGCAGCCTAAATAACCACACGAGGTTCGGTTCGCCAGGCAAAACGTAAAAAAAAAAGTTTTTTGGTGCCCTGATGACAGTCAGGATAATATCTAACAAGCTAGTATTGTTCAATTCATGTCTATATATGGCTTTACTGATGAATGGATAAATGTCACCGAAAATTATTAAGGTAAGATAAGATCATAAGCTTGGGTTGCAGACTACGGCATAACTTTAGAAAGCTAGTTACAACTATGTCCGTTGAACGTAGCCTACCAGTTGAGTTATTCATTGCTAACATTAGCTATTGATAGGCCTACAGTAGGTGCATTAATAACTATAGCTAACATAGCTAATTGCCGTGTTTGGCTGCCGCGTTTGCTGTCATCCGTCAAACTTGTCAAAGTTAGGCCTACTCAGATTTGTAATGCGTCATTCACTATCTGATTTTATTAACAATATGTGCACACAGCTTGCTATTATTTTGGACAGTCCCGTATTGACCAACATCTGCATCCTCAGAAAAGCAAGCACAAATTAGCAAACAAACAATCTCCGTGGTTGATACTAAAGGGACAAAACTTAAGGTGCTTTGTACGGCCCTAAGGAGATAGCAATAACGTTAAATGAAATGCATAGTAGCCTAGGCTAGCCTATATAGCCTAATGTGTAAATGAACCTCAGCCTGCCATTCAGTGGTTATTTTAGTGACTGTTGCTGTTTGACTTACAATCTGTTATGGTGTATTTCCCTGCTATCTAAATAAAAAGTCTATGATCGGGTTTTTGTTGCTCGGATCGGATACAGATGTAAGAAGTGGCTACTCCGCCACCAGCCAGTCTTGCCATCTCCTCTGCAGCATTACTTTTGACGCCGTCCACTAGCTTTAAACTTCACCCACAGGTTCCGCTGGATATTTTTTTTTCCTTTCTGAAGGACATCGATAAAAAACCTACACTTTTTGCTGTATATCTGGCGGCACAACCCCAAACACAACACGTTTTCGTTATTGTTTCAACTTTGATCAACAACAATGTTTTAACTATGTAAGGTCAGTGGAAGCCGCTTGCGTTCTGCCACCCGGAAGGATCTTGGAGCCTATTGTTTACAAACATTCTGAAATGCCGTATACACCATCAAATAGAACACTGTAAATGCTAGTTTGAACACTTAACTTTTCAGGTAGCCGATAGGCTAGCTAATCATTAGCCTTTCAGACATTAGAATGTCATTATAATGCTGCTAACATTAGCCTACATGCTGCAACACAGGTATGAAATATATTATGTTTTAGTGACCTTGTTGTTTCTATGAACATGAATTGTTTATATGAAACATCAACTTAGACGAGGCATAAAAAGCCCTGTATATCCCCATTAAGAACTTAAACCTTTGAACTAGCTAGCTAGCTGATAAAGCTGGATGCTACCACCGGGTAGACACTGCAGTAAAATGGTTAGCAAACCGTCCATGCCTCCGGCCCGTGAATATTTCAGTTTCAAGGACGAAATCAAGAGTGTCCAAAGGGGTGAAAACCACTTTAAATCGGGTCACATTATTGACTGTTGTGTGTCGAGGGTCAGCTTGTGGGTTTTGTATGGGCCAGCATGAGGAACAAGACCTATCAAACCTACGAAGTTGTGTGGTGAGTTTTGCAGGGAGGTTGGTAATGCTAGTTAACATTAGCTAGGCTACTGTAGCCTTCATACTGTATATCAATCATTAACCTAGAAATACTTCTTCGTACATTTAATGAACATTTTGTGTAATAATTCAAGTTAATAAACTTAATATGGTGGTCCAAGAGCAGACCATGCACCGGTCCATGCATCAGGATGGCAGTCAGATACGAAGCACTGCACAATGTTGCTAACGTTAACCGCCTTCACACACACGATATAAAATACACGATGGTAAATATAACATTCAATACCAAAACACTATTATTTACACGATTACTCCTGAAATAACTGCTATTAACTATATAAAAATCATTGTTTGGAGGAGATGGTTCGCTGCTGTCGCCGGTTGGAAATGAATATTTCGCGCTGGTTCGTGCTGCTTATATATTTTTCAGTGAGGCCCGGTGGTTTATGGGATGAGTAGTTCCTTCGCTTGGAAATGAAAATATGTACAGTCTTGTATCTTTTACTTTTTTTGGACTTTCTATTCGTTTTTTCACTCGAAATGATATGTTGTATGCTTATGAGTTACGCCGTAGCTGATTAGCCTAAGACATGCTCTAAAACTCTTTAGATACGGATTTTTCCAAAACGTCAATGGGAGAAATGAATGGGAAATTTACTTCCGGAAACTAAGCTCTCTCGGAGGAGGGGCGGGACTGTGATGCTCTATAGATCGTTTGTGTAGAATTCTAGAAGGAACCAGGGAAATAATTCACTCCTCAACAGGTTAAAGGCGCAGTCAGAGATTTTATGCGATTTCTAGACCAACATTTTTTTTTGTCACAGCAATCGTCTCCTTACCAACGCTATCATCCCATTACACCTTGAAAAAAGTCATAACACAATATGGACTGCAGAAATATTCGCGAGCTAGGCTAAACACTAATTTGGTAGCGAAAGCAAGACATGACAAGACAGTGTTCATTGGAAAAAGAACATTCCCTTTTCAAAAGTTTGCACGTTACACAAATAATTGACAAGACATACGAACAAAATCACATAAGAACAGCAGGGTTAGACCTATGTGAATAAGTCACATTAAGTTTAGTAGTGTGCGTGCATACTCTGCAATGAAATACGATGCACAATGCTTATTGCAGTATTTTTCTGAACTGTGAAAAGAAACATGGTGCATAATCCTCGTTTTTAATCTCATGCATTGTTGTTACACCCCTACCTCATAAAAATCAAACTATTTCAAGCACTGCAATGTTTTTGTAGAGTTAATTTTGTAGTAAACAAACGTGGGTACAGTATAAAATAAGAGTTTACAGGTGCTGGAGAAAAAAAGTGATACAACAACCTTCTCTGGTCTCAACTAAGAAATTACATAAAAGTACATAGAAATACATTTGAGAAAAACATAACTGAGGTGAGCATTATAGGGAAACCAGGCAAGCTTGATGCTTTTTCTCTGCGAAACTCCCCCTCCCTCGGTCTGAAGCTCTTTTCCTTTTCTTTGCATCTTCCGTCAAGGGTTTTCGCTGCTTCTTTGCAATTATACACACGTTTGCAACAATCGCTAGTGTTTTGTTAGCCTACCTCTGTGCTGTATGCAGGATGTAAACTGATCCTGCTTCGGTCGGCGGGTAAGATACACCGAACTTGCAAGTGGGATATTCTTCTTACAGGCAGTAGGGGCGGGCGAGAGAGTCTTTATTCGCCCTTTAGTTCGGTGTATCCTACCCGCCGACCGAAGCAGGATCAGTTTACAGCTTAGAGGCAGGCTGACGAAACGCTAGAGATTGTTGCAAACGTGTGTATAATGGCAGAGCCGGCGAAGAAGCAGCGAAAAACCCTTGACGGAAGTGGCAAAGAAAAGGAAAAGAGCTTCAGACCGAGCGAGGGGTTTTGTAGAGAAAAAGCATCAGGCTTGCCTGGTGTCCCTTTAAAGGTGAGGATTTCAACCTGTTCATAAACGAATGCAATGTTCAGGATACAGAACCAGTGTATGCAATTTCAAAACATGATGTAGAAATCACCTTAACTATTTTTGTTATGGTGATCTATACTATACATATGCTCCAGTTAATCTTTTCTGTACGATATGTATGCAAAGAACAGGGATTCTCACTCCAGGGTAGTACAATCCCCTCGGTCATTGTCACTTATGTAGCTCAAACTTGGAATAGTGTGCTCTGTCCTATCCTGGCAATTTTCCTCCTCAGTCATTTGTCTTCGCCGACTTATTTGCTTCTGCAGCTGAAGCTTACTGGTAAAGAAAACAGTTTTCCATCCTAGCTCACTGGCCAACATCTCCACACCAGCGGGAACTGTGTTGTAGTGAGCCCTGAAAGTGTGTTCCCAAAATTCATTTGAGCCACACAACTAGACAAAAACAAAAAAGCACAGTAGTCAGAGTGGGACAAAGAACCAAATCAGTCTGAATGGGACAAATAACCAGACAAAATGTCTTTGAAAAGAGAGGATAAATTGGCATTAAATAGGACAAATTCATAGCAGCTATTCTAAAGACTAGAAAATGCAATTCCAAATTTTTGCATGTAAATGCAAAAAAGCTGCTGTGTATAACATTATATTACTTACAGTATTATTCAGATTACACAGTCTTACAGTATTCTTGAAAACCACTTACTTGGTTAGATGTTAGCTTAGAGTATATGACAGTCAGTAAAAATAAATGGTCAATTCAATATTGATCAACATTCTTTGTTTTAATACAGCAGAATGATACTCAGAATACACTAATGAACACTTACCAATGTAAGCTTGAAGTAAAAATCACAGTTGTGTACAGAACTTGATAATACCAATCATATTATCCTAAGACAGATCTATTTATCAGTGGTAACTCTGAACTGGCAGCAACAGCTAGAGGCCTCAGTTAATGGTATTAGGTCAAATTTGATGGTGATATATACACTGAAGAATAAAAGAGTCAGCCCTTCAGATTATCAGTTTTATACAGAACTTAGGTTAGAATCTTATTTTTCACACAGCACAGCTCAGGTCTAAAAAGAGAGGTCTAACAGCACAGCTATGTTTCACAGATGTTACAGCACAGGTATGATTCAAAGGTATGAATGGTTGACAAATATGATTTCACAGGTATACATGTTCCATATAGTTAGTGAGTATAGTCCTCACACAACAATATAGTTCTCAGAATGTCTCAGTGTAGATCTCAGATAAGTCTCAGTACGGTTAAATGGTATGTGCACAGATATGTTGAGATATGGTCACATGTTTGTAAGAATGTATGTTAGTAGGTATGTTGCTAGCGACATTGTCAGAGATGAATGGTTGACAGGTGTGCACACAGACAGGCACACACGTAATGTCATACACGGTCATCACCACTGGTCTGTTCTGGAACCTAAAAGGCAAAAGCAAACAAGTTTAACAGCTATAACAAAACAAGGAATGTCTGCAATTGTACAATTGTTCAATACAACTAAGGTATTTAAGTGAAGTTGTTACATTACATTAGGCTGACACATTATAACCTAACGACTAACATGGTAAACAGTTAAAGCTTTTTAAACAATTCTCTCAACAATTCTAGGACAATTAAAAAAAGGTAGAGTAGGCCTACAATACAATTGTTGCACCATCAAGCTACTGGTAGTTAAATACTAGCCTATAATATTAAATTGCAAACAAAGCAGAATTCTGTGTTTTATTGTTTTCAGTTTTAGTATAGGTGATAGCTAATCATATTTTTTTTTTAAATATAAAACGTAAACAGCTTAGAAAACTTTGCAGGCAAAGGGTCTGTTGTTGCTGTTGATAATAATATGAGTAAGGACAGATCATTCTGATACTAAGTATCTTGATAACCAACTGCTATAACTTAGCAGCTTGCTAGGTCTGTCAGCCACATTTTTTCCTACAGATTACAATGTACTACAACTGAAAAGTTTGATTCACGTGCCAGGCTACACTTTAATTTATAGACCAGAACAATGCAGAAATGAGTAGGCCATGTAATCATTGTAGCCTATGTTGACAACACAAACATTATAAGTTAGCTCAACTTCTGTTGTGTGTTTTAACAAGACATAGTCGTATTGTCTATTTCCTAACAGTAGCCTATTCATGGCTTTCATAAGGTCCCTTTTCACAGGAGTATTAATAAAGCACCAATGCATTCATAATTTAGGCGCTTGATTGTATACACCTGTGGAAAGGGACCTGATGAAACCCACCAATAGACGAACTATAGTATACCGTGATAACGTTAGTGTTTACTTAGGCTAGCTTCTACGTAAGAATCAGGAGCGTAGAATGACACGTAGCCTGGCCTATTTGATACACAAACAAGCGGTGTACAACGTTAAACATTTGTTAAAATAAAAACAGGAGCATATATTTGTTAACTTTAACTAAAATGTGAACGGTAGAAGCTATAATGTTATGACCATCAACAAGTAGCTAACTTGGGTGGGTTTCATCAGGACCCTTCACACAGCCTAGCCCTAGGCTATAATCAAGCACCACGCAATCTGCATTCATAATCTATTCTAGGTGCTTGATTCTATACACCTGTGGAAAGTGACCTGATGTTGAATAGAACCAGAGCCTAGTATCTGTAGGCCTAACGTTACTTCTCTGGTTTACGTTAACGTTCTAGTTAAAATGCTGCTTAGCTGGTTACTAGCCCTAATGAACAAATGTAATGTTACGTTTGATTGTCGTTAGCTATCGAAACCTACAGCTAATAGGTCACTGTAAAGTTGACGACATATTAACGTTGATTAACAGTGGGTTTCCTTACATAATACATATCAACGTAGCAAGGTGCTAACGTCAACTATTTCACTAACGTTAACGCTACCTAACGTTAGTTTAGTTATGTGTGACCCATCATTTCATACATATAACGCTAACGTTACATAATGTTTGACGACATAAATTACTCAAATACCAAAAACCGGAACACTTACCTTGTCTGTAATTACAGAAATGTGCCTCTGAAGGAGAGTTTTACAAAGTGACCACGGCACAGCAGGCGAAGACGTTCAGCAGATTCACAGCTCCAGCGGTAGCTCGCGTTCAGCTGTTGATTGCTTATTTCTTTCAGCTGTAGGTCACGTCATAATGCTAAAAGTTGCCGCCAAGGCGGTCAATGTTAAGTCAATGGGAATTTATTGCTCTTTTATCGTAAATATCTCAAAAAGTATAAAGTTTACAAATGTAAAAATTATATTGTACAATTGTCCGTTACAAGACCTTTGTAGGAGTGTTTGAATGACGTCAGACGGTTCAGTGGTTTTACAGTCATTAAACGTCGAATTTGGTCGGAAGAAGAATAATAATAACTAGAAAAGCATTTCCTGAAGGAAATACAGTGCATGAAAATGCAAAAAATATGATGTAAAATATCATACAGAGTAAAAACAAACTATTGGTTGCTAGGTAGATGAGGTTTAATATAGTTGGAATGACTGAACAGTTAAATAGGTGGATAGTTTATATAGTTAAATGATTTGCTTGGTAAATAAGGTTTAATATAGTTGGAATGATTGAACGGTTAAATAGGTGGATAATTTAAATGGTTAAATTATTTAGGTAGATAATTGACGATAACTGACAGTTGGAATGGCTCTAATGTTTGCTAGCAGTTATGCTAACTATGTTATCAAAGATAATAATGTTAACCAAGTTACTTAACTTAGTTAACTTAGCTAATGTTTTCATATTTAGTAGTTATGCTAACTAGCATGTTAGCAATGCTAACTATGTTAACCATGTGACTTAACTAACCTAGCTAATCATTTTTAGTAGGTATGCTAACTATGTTAATTAACATGCTAACATGTTAAGTATGCTAACCATGTGACTTAGCTAACCTAGCTAATCCTTTTTAGCAGTTATGCTAACTATGCTAACTAACATGCTAACAAAGTAGCATGCTAACTATGCTAACCATGTTACCAAAGATCCTTAATATACAAAGATAAAGCAGCACAGGCTTCTACAATGGAATGGAATTGTACACAGTTCCTGCCTCCTAAAAAGGCGTGGTCAGAATGCGCTGACGCTACCTCGTTGATGAAAACGTCAAATATTTTTCATTTTCGCGCCTCTCTCTTGCTGTGACCAACTGGAGCTGGCCTGGGTGACTGAATTTGGTACATCGTCGTGGCAAGATGCGGTCTGATTTCCAGGTAAGTGGCAGTTTGAAATGTGGCAAGGTATTTGTGATTAGTCTGTGTCAGTGTAACGAGTTATCTATGTAGTAAAATGTCTGCGGAGTTTAGGTAATAACATTATTATTATCTCGTGTCGCCGTCATGAATGTTAGCTCATTGAGGAGTAACGTTAGTTGACGTTAGCTAGCTAACCATCTGATACCGATAGCAGAGCTAGCTGAGGCACTAGCTACCAGATTAATTTGGTAGTTAGGCTACAAAGATAATTTACGAACCTGATATTTGCTCTACCTAAATCGGCATCACTATAGCTTGTGGATCAGATCTACTGCAAGCGACATTGATTTAGCAGTTTTGAAATGTGTTTAGTTGCTAGTAAAAAATGAGTAGCTACCGTATGTACACAGTTGTTGGTGCACTGAATTTTATTATCAGCCTAGCGTAGCAGCTAGTGAAACATTTAGTTTTACGCCATATTCTCTGTCTGTCCTTGATGACGCGACGATTTTCTCTACTGATCTCTGCCCCGATCCTGCACATTACATATTTTTGTATTAAGTTTGTCTCTGATGGCAAATGTGTAGTCAGGGTGGCGCTCAACGATTGTGTTGAATAACGTTACATCAGTTGTGAGTAGTTTTTCTCGGATGGTCTTGCACAGACCCTTATCAAGCAGCACTAAAATGAACGTCATGTTTGCTAATTCTCTCCCCAGTTGTTGGACGAGCAGAAGGACGCTATGGATGGTGAGGATGAACCCGCGATGACAGGGAGGAATGAACTTGAACCTGTGTTATTCAGAGGATAAGTCAATGCTATGTACTGTGTTCTGTAACTGTCCGCTCTTGTGGCCATTCAAATGTATAGCAGCTAGGGCAATTCCACGCAAAACTGTAACATCCATAACACCAACACAATGCCATGGTATTTAGTTGGCATTATGGATGTGACAGTTTTGCGTGGAATTGCCCTATACAAGTTACAGACTTTCAAAGTTAAACATATCAAATATAATTTCATATAGGCTACTAACAATCAGACCTGAAGACTTCATGAAACACTACCAAAATAAAGTTGAAACTAATTCTACAAAAGGCACTCCAAAGGAAAAGCCTTTTTGGCTGCATTGGCCAACATGTTTCGACCAACAGCCTGTCACTATGAAACTCTGTAACTAGATTTAAACTTCCCTCTGTATGGAATCTATTATTCAACATTAGTTAACACACTGAGAATGATTGCTGCACTATATGTATTGTTCTCTAGCAACCTGAAGGTCCAAGACTCAATCCACTGAAGGCTCTCCGTAAGATGGTGGATCTGATGTCTGCTTTGTGGTCCTATAGGACGACGCCATGGATTGGGGTCAGAGATGCGCCTGAGAAGTAAGTGTTTGTGTTTGTAATCAAGTGCTGTAATCACAATTTGACTGATGCTAAAACTGGAGTAGGGGATTTGAATGGACATTTATACCGTGAATTTAAGACATCAAAAAGCCTGTTCATGGCCTCAAAGAAGTCAGTCGTAGTATTTGCCTAACTTGGCAGCCTCTCCAGCTGTATCATAGTCTTCAGTCCTATTGTGTTATCACAGCATTTATAGTATGAAGGATCATATTAAGCAAAGCAATGTGCAGGTGTAGTAACTTAATTTCAAGAACATAAGAACATAATTGTAATTCATGATGTTTTTTTTTTTTTTTTACTTTGCGTGGTGTTGTCTCTGTTTTAGGTGCTGTAAATGCTGGCCATATGACTTCAACCTTCATCCAACCAAACGAAGAGATCCTGCTTTCCTACACTCCATTCAGGATGTTAGTTAATTCAAAGACAATAACAGTATTTAGTTTTGTAAATGCTTAACTACCACTCAATGCAGGACACATCTACTGGCAGTTGATGGAGGGGGTTTAGGGCAGTTGTGCTATTCTTTTCCTTGTGGGTAGACTGCAGAATGTGGCTATGTATGCAGGTGTTAAATTGTGGGATTTGTTGAAAATGTGAATTTCAAATAAAACCATACCATTCAAAGTTAGCCTCACACACTTTATACCCTCCTTTCCTCAGGTTTACTTGTTTGGATCGGATGGACAAGTCGGCACTCCTTATATTAACAAGCTACCTCTTTCTTCTACTAGTTCAATAATATGGTATCTGAAAGAGAAATGCCAGTGTTCATCATATTTTTAGCCTTATGTCAATGAAAAAATAAGTGGTGTATTTCCATTGTAATTTGCGTGGGTAGTAGACCTAAGGATATGGCCGTGTGGCGGCGCTGTGGGATACATCGATTGGCGCTACTTTATCAAACATCAGAGGTAAGGCTAATTGAGAAAGCAGACGTCTGGTTAGGTGTGCTAGTTAGCAACTTGTTAACCAGGGGCACGTTTCCCATAACCATAGTTGCTAACTAAGTTAGCTACTTTGTTGGTTACAATGCAAACTATGGTTTTGGGAAACGCACCCCTGGCTGTCCAGATTATTATGTGATATGACCTACTTGTTAAACAATAATATGCAATACTATAGTACAGTGGTTCTCAAATGGGGGTACGTGAGATTTTAAAATATACAAATAATTTGCAATAAATGTAGTCATGGATTACTATCCAAATGTTTGAATTTTGTATGTGTTTATTAGTTCCAAAGTTTAATAAATTAGACACTGATGGCACAGTGCTCTGTTTTAAATCTTTTTTTTCTCAACCAAAAATGCTTTGCGCTGGTTAGGGGGAAGGCTACTTGGCTGAAAAAATATTTCACAGGGGGGTACATCACTGAAAAAAGGTTGAGAAACCACTGCCCTAGTTTATGTGTATGGCCGTCTGCTATACAGCCTATTTGAACGCAATCCATTTTCGCGATTGAGTGATCAACATCGAAGTGGTAAGCAACGGTAACTTATTCCAGAGAACCTTCGGCTACTTAGTAGATCGCGTGCCAGTGGGTTACAGAAACAGACAGACAAGTGGCAAACAAAGTCGTTTTTCTCATTAACTGTTCATCTGAAAAACGCCATGTCGATGTCAGAATGTAAGGAACACATGTGAATTACAGAAAATGCATTAAAATGCCCAATCTCGAGCTGTATAATTAAGGGCTGGGGCATAATCCGAGAAAAAATGATTTCTTCCATAGGGCCACAGTGTAAAGAATCTCTCGCTAGTCTCCTAAAAAGGCGTGGCGCTAGTGAACCCTACGTCATAGGGGAACAGGAAGAACCCTTCTGTGAATCGTCTCGCTTTATCAACCGTCTCTGATGTTACTTAGCTAACTTAGCTAATCATTTTAGCAGTTATGCTAACTAGCATGCTAACATGCTAACTATGCTAACCATGTTACTTAGCTAATCATTTTTAGCAGTTTTGCTAAAAATGCTAACTAGCATGCTAACTATGTTAACTAGCTACAGTGGGTAGGAGTCATAGTTGATGACAAGTAACAGTTACAATAGGGAGGGAAAGTGAAAACCAGTGCCCCAAGTGGTTGCGTTCCTATCAAAGAGCAGCTCCAATGTTAAGTCCCATAGACCTATTTTAAAAAAATACTGTGAAGCCAAATCAGCGATCTTATCCACCAAAAATATTTTTCAGTGTCTATACAGTAATAATCTTCTAACTGTGAAAATGTCAGACTCTATTTTGCCTTATTTTAAAAAATCGAAATTGCTCCTTTTGTTTCATAAACGAACTACAAAAAAGCCACGTGACTTTACCCTTCGACGTTACTCACGGTAGCATGGTTTATTTATTAGCCTGGTTAGCATTGCCCCTTAACACTTACTGCCAGCTCTTCATGTGAGTAGAACCACAACACCAGTTATCCAGACATAAAGGTTATCACCACGCGGTTTACATCACCTTCCGTTATTACAAAAATATGTAAGCCAGTTAAGCAAATTGCCGTATTGATCAGTTAGAGATGAAGCGCCCAAACCTGTGACGTCACATGCAACTGTAGTTTGTTATCACCATGTTACGACAAAAACTCAAAACAATTCAACTGATCCTAAAAATAAGGTATGACCACTTGAAGCAATAGAGGTGACCCCAGTGCCTAACATATGTAAGGCATTAAATTAAGATCCCAATGTGCACCGAGATATATTTTTTCTAAAAAAAAATCCCATCCCCTCCGCTAAACTCTAGGAACGCAACCACTAGATGGCGATGAGATTACTTTCCCTCCCTATGGCTGAACTAGGGGTGTCACGATTCTCCAAATCCTCGATTCGATGTAATTTTCGATTTTAAAGTCACGATTCGATTCGATTTTCGATCTTTTAAAAATATTACTATTAATGCATTCCTTATATGTTATTTACTCTTTTTGGCCTTTTCTTTTTCGGGGGGCTTTTATTTTGAAACCGCTTTGAAACCGTTCCAACCGCGAGGTTGTAATGTAAACAGAACTAACATTAGGCTAAAACAGAGACGTGAACATGGTAAAATGAAACAACACAGAATGTTAATTTCATTGTTTCAGCACACTTCGAAGAGACCCAAGGTTAGTGTTCATGGAATATGTACTTATAAATGTGCATCTTAAGCCTTAAAGTAACTTTGGACTGTAATTAGACCATCTTTTCACTTGCTAAGTTGAGTAGGCTAAGTTAGTTTTAATTGACGTGAATGAACGAATACACCGGTGATTTCAAAGTAGCAAAAGGGGCTTTGATTTCGGTAGGTTGATGTGTAGGCCTATATTTTAACTGGCTGCAGCTTAAAATTAGAGGAGTGTTGACGCTGCAGTTCATCACGTGCATGTGTGTTTGTGCGTCTTGTCATACATGCTGGACGTGACATTGGGGGTGTGGCTGCATCGTCGATTCTACTTTTAAGTTCGAAGTTCGAGATTGAGATGTAATTTCGATCGATTTCGAAATAAAATCGAAATCGTGACACCCTTAGGCTGAACAGTTAAAAAGTTCAGTAGTTTAAAGGCTTAAATTGTTTAACAGTGAAATATTGTAGTGAGGACTTTTATTTTGAAACAGTTTTTGGCAGAGGAAGCAGTTGAACAGGATGTGTAGTCTTAATAGGGCCAGTTTGTATGCTTAAAACCTGAGACTGGCAGTTGATGCAGGTGGCCCGAACACCTGCCATAGGATTCTAAATAGAGCATCACATTCCCGCCCCTCCTCCGAGAGAGCTTAGTTTCCGGAAGAAAATTTCCCATTCATTTCTCCCATTGACGTTTTGGAAAAATCCGTATCTAAAGAGTTTTAGAGCATGTCTTAGGCTAATCAGCTACGGCGTAACTCATAAGCATACAACATATCATTCAAGACTGTACATATTTTCATTTCCGAGCGAAGCTCATCCCATAAACCACTGGGCCTCACTGAAAAATATATAAGCAGCATGAACCAGCGCGAAATCATTCATTTCCAACCTGCGACAGCAGCGAACCCTCTCCTCCAAACAATGATTTTTATATAGTTAATAGCAGTTATTTCAGGAGTAATCGTGTAAATAATAGTGTTTTGGTATTGAATGTTATATTTACCATCGTGTATTTTATATCGTGTGTGTGAAAGCGGTTAACGTTAGCAACATTGTGCAGTGCTTCGTATCTGACTGCCATCCTGATGCATGGACCGGTGTATGGTCTGCTCTTGGACCACCATATCTTATTAACTTGAATTATTACACAAAATGTTCATTAAATGTACGAAGAAGTATTTCTAGGTTAATGATTGATATGGCTCGTACAGTATGAAGGCTACAGCCTAGCTAATGTTAACTAGCATTACCAACCTCCCTGCAAAACTCACCACACAACTTCGTAGGTTTGATAGGTCTTGTTCCTCATGCTGGCCCATACAAAACCCACAAGCTGACCCTCGACACACAACAGTCAATAATGTGACCCGATTTAAAGTGGTTTTCACCCCTTTGGACACTCTTGATTTCGTCCTTGAAACTGAAATATTCACGGGCCGGGGGCATGGACGGTTTGCTAACCATTTTACTGCAGTGTCTACCCGGTGGTAGCATCCAGCTTTGCTATCAGCTAGCTAGCTAGTTCAAAGGTTTACGTTCTTAATGGGGATATACAGGGCTTTTTATGCCTCGTCTAAGTTGATGTTTCATATAAACAACAATTCATGTTCATAGAAACAACAAGGTCACTAAAACATAATATATTTCATACCTGTGTTGCAGCATGTAGGCTAATGTTAGCAGCATTATAATGACATTCTAATGTCTGAAAGGCTAATGATTAGCTAGCCTATCGGCTACCTGAAAAGTTAAGTGTTCAAATTAGCATTTACAGTTTTCTATTTGATGGTGTATTGGCCCTGACTAAGTTCGTGTGATATATAAACCACAATCCTTGTTGATACAAGTACCAATGTTCGTCTAGAAAGTCTTTATTCACATTAAGATTTTCGCCATAGGCAGTAAAAGACTCCGCCATCTTGTCAATCATTTTCGCTGATTCAAGTTTCAAACTATGACTGAACGGCCTTTCCACCAATCAGAGGCATCACTGTGGGATTGTTCAGGATTGTGGGTAATGAAGTACTTATCCAAGACATCGCGAATAAAAGACATTTATCTCAAAACGAGGTTAGTGCCCCGTGAACTTTTGGCGTCTATATGAGCATACAAAATCGCTTAGTACAGCCGTAGCTGGTTTTGAGTCTACCATGTGCAGTTAAGTTTTTATGGCTTATACCCGAATTGTCAATGGAGAAATTGCATTGAATTCTTACTTCCGGAAACTCCTGTGGGCGGGACTGTGATGCTCTATTGCTTAACGGCTCTATTGTGATGTCATCAGCCCATGTTAAGTCTATGGGGAAATTTTGAACAGTTTTTAATTAATAGTTTAAAAAGTATACAAGTTACAAAGCTGAAAAATACATAGCACTCTTGTCCTAAGTAAGACCTATGTAACATAGTTTGAATGAAGTTTCTACGTTAAACGGTTGAAGCTGCATTAAATGCGTTAGAAGAAGAAGAATAAGAAGCCTAGGAAGAACAGTACAGTGCATTTTCATGCACTGTAAAAACAGATAAGAAGAACAGTGATAATAGTCCATTGCATTTACATGCAATGCAATAACAAGGCCTAGCCTACTCTGGTCCTGCTTCACCTCAGTGGTTCTCAACCGGTGTGTCGTTACCGGTGTGCCATAGAATTTTGAGGAGCCCAATACATTTCTACAGGCTTGAAATAAGGTACAGGGAACTTTTTTTTAAATGCATCAATGCACCTTTTTGTTGAGCAGAATAAAATTATGTTGAAGTCATAACTCACCTTACTCATGAACACTCATGGAAGAAATATGGGCAAATGAGAATGAAGGCCCGGCTGTAATAGCCTAGTTGTTTGTGACATTCATCATAATCAGTAACCTAGCCTGGCCAATTGGTGTGCCTTTGGCATTGTGGTTTGACCTCTGATGTGCCTTAGACCCAAAAATGTTGACCTTATCCTATCTCTTCCCCTTAAAGTGTAGGCTACCGGTATTTTGTTGTCACCTTTCTGAAAGCTTGAGAAGTTTGTCCAAGTTGTGCAATGTCTTCTAAATTGAGATAGGTCATGATCCGAAGCAGGAGTCGTCTGGGAAGGCGTTCCAGGTAATCGAAGTGTCCCTCACATAGCGCTAGAGTATGTTGCATGATGCGAGAACCGAATACCACTCGAACCTGGCCTGGAGACAAATGTATCATGGTAAAGTAGGCTAGCCATGAAATGGGTCTTTGCTCGACATCACAAAGTGAAGTGTGGCCCGTCGAGTCCTCATGAACTAGAATAGGCCTATGCCTACGTTAACAATTGCAATTTCAGCTAAACATAATAGGTTATAACGTTACTCTTTAACATGCTGTTCTCCAGATAATCTGAGTGTGACTCCCTGAATTCTCCAGGTTTTGTGCTTTCGCTTCTCAAAGAAATCTTCCACCATCTCCAAATCACCTGTAAAGCACGATGGTCAACGTTAAGTGACACTTGTTATGAACTGGAAATAAAAGCTATCCGACATAACGTTAATTTTATGCGATGTTGAATGTTTTTGCTAAGATAATGGGGAAACATTAGCTTCAGGCGAAACCAGCGAGTCATGTCACTGTTGGCACTTCATGAGATGGAAATTTTAGCCTACATAGATGTTGGCGATCACAAAAACTCACTTCTGATTTTGCTATTTGAAGATGAAAGTAATCCTTCATTGGAGCTGGCCCTTGTCCGCTGATTTCGAACAAAGTTTCCCCCATAAGACTCGCCATTTGTAAAGACGCACCAGTTACTATAGCAACGGGGCAGGGTGACCTAATCCGTCGTCACGCCCAGGCTGTGCCGGCTAAAACCTTTTACTGTCTGTGGCTAAAACGCAAGTTAGGCTAGGCTGATAACCAAAACAATTATGCATTTTATGACTAAAGCATGAAAGTTTCACCATATAATCTTCACCCCCTAAGGTTTAATTTCAGACGTGGAGCCACTTCAGATCTAACCTCTGGGGCTAGATATTTGCTGTATAATATACACATCTTTGAGGAGTAAAATATTTTTACAAATCATTCCAGAATTCTACTGTGAAGATCTAGAACTTACATTAACTGCCATTCAAACTGGTTGCTTGAGTTCATTATGACACTTTCAAATGGAACCTTTAACTGGCAACATTCTAATCACATACAAATGTGATTTCTTTTTTCACCTTTAGACCTACAGTACTGCTATGCCTAGATAGATAGATGCATAGTGGAATGGTAGATAGTAAATAATATGATAAAGAGCAATTTAATAAGGACCCCTTTCAAAAAAAGACACAAGTATTTGTCTCAACAATGTTTTCCTTTTTTAATGTCATGTCTCTATTGGCTGTGTCCAGGCTCCTGAGCAAGAGCAAAGATCAGTGCACTTGAAGGCAGCCTTCTTGCACCTGCAACGCATAGTACACCCTTTTTTGCAGCCACAATGGATCGGTTAATAACAGCCATGGGATGCCTCTGGAAGAGTGGTCTAGAATGGCTGCCATCCTGTCTCATCCTTCACCCATACTTTGGCCTATAGGACACTGACTGGATCTGCTCCCTGCTATCTTAATTCAATGATCAAGATATTATATCCCCAACCGCCCACTGCAGCACTGTAAAAAAATCATTTCCCTTGGTGTTATCTTAACTTCTATTCTTTTGTCAAGTTGACTATGATTCACCATTGTTCAAATAACTTAGAAATCGGTGTTATTGTCCCATAAACTAGTGGCACAGTTGATACAAAGCAGTTAGGGATTATGGGTAAATGCTACTTTCCTGTTTATAATGTTTCTTTTTGCTCATTACTGTTTATTGTGGCTTTTTTGGATTTGTATGAGGTAGAATAACTGATAAGCAAAATTACTGTAAGAGTTTCAGAGTATTGTCAGGATTACCTACCCTGGAAATCCAGAGTTCTCGCGAGAGCATAATTTGAATTGTCTCTGCAAGAGACTCCGGCAATGAGTAATGATGCACGTTACTTTTACCCCTTGCATCTTGTGTAACCAATCACATCAGTGTATGTATAGGCGGGCAGGAGGCGAGCTAAACAAATGACGGCAGCGCTGCAACAAATCAGGCAGTAAACATTGGTCATAGTGTTATCCAATTGCGTCGAAGTCCAGAATCAGTCAGTAAACATTGGTCGTAGTGTTATCCAATTGCGTGCAGTGAGATTTTCAAATTTGGTGCTGCCCCTCGAGTTGGGCCAGTTTCTAGATTATCAGGGTCTGGATTTTCCAGTCTAAGGATTACCATTAAGGAGAAGACCATTATTAAAATATATAGAATATTTTAGAGAGTAGACATATCTCCTTTCCGGGTTCAATGCAAAATTGATTACTTTCTCAATTAGCTTTGACCTGCCCACTTGGAGGTGTCACAAAGTTGGGCACTCAATGCTTACTTGCATTATGTGTCTGTGTACTTTCTCCTGGGATTGATTTTATCTTCACCTTATATGGTGGTGGTTCTTGGACTTTATATGTTTACTATGCATATAATGGATATGAAAGCTGTAGCAACTGGATTGATAGTTGTAAAAAGAAAGTTTATATTCATGATGTCAACACTGCACAACTAAGTGTACAGTATATACATCTGTCCCTAACTTCTGATCATGTTGTGTCAACCAGAGGTCAAATTCAAGACTCTTTTCCCAGTGAGTTGCCCAGTGCTCTCTGTTCCTGAGATAGTTTTGGGTCTTTCAAGAGGGGTCTAAAGGCATATCTGTTCAACATTAGTTTATTTAGTCTTTCTTATGCATTATGGTTTTGCCCGCTTAATATGTTGCTGAAGTGCAGCCTTTGTGGGCGGGATGTTCTCTAAAGCTCTAGATTTCTTTGCAAACAGGTTTTCTGGCCGCATTCACCTCCATGATGTCACTTGTCCTATACATTAGCACTATAAAGCGCTCCAGCAGTTCACTCTGATCATTCTTCAATTGCATGAGCTCATTGAAAGCTTCAGTAACTTCTGTGAAAGATTTCCCTGTCTCCCATGCAGTTTGATGTCTTTGGTATCAAGGACCAGCAGATCTTGGCTCTCTTCAAGAAATGGGTTACCCATCTCCTCAATCACTGTTATGAAGGACCTAACATGCTCCCTGTGCTGCTCAAGGCTGCTCATGGTGATGGTTTTCAGGTTGTGGTGACCTTCCATTTTCAAATTCAATAATTATTCTGGCAATTTCAGGGCCGGGCCCAGCCACCATCCAGCGTTGCAGTGCCCCGGGATTCTCAGTTAGTCTAACTGGTCCACCAGATCCTTTGATGAGTGCATTGTTCTGTTCATGACACTGGTCTATTGCAATGGCTGAGAACTTGTTGCATGTCTTATGCACAACAAACCTCCCAGCATGGAATTCTTTCAGGATTGCTGGGTGTTTCTTTGAAATGTTTGTAGCCATGGTGGTCTGTTTTGAGCTTGGTGTTTGATGTTTTCTCCATCGAAAATCATAGACATCAATGCAAAAAGTGATGGTGGGGGGACAGAATCATTCTGACTACTGGGATGGAATGAGCTGTCAAAGTGAAACTTAGAATCAAAAATCTCTTTGCGCACCACTTGTGCTGCTCTCACCAAATGCATAGCATCACTCATGATCGTGGTCACAGGCCTTCATGAGAGCATCTCTGATATCCTCTTGAATGTTAGAAGTGTGTCTCTCACCTGTGCATGAGCCCTTAAGTCTGGTTATACTGTACATCTTGCCTAGATCTATATATCTGTTATAACTTTATAAAGTAGGCAAATTTCCAATATTAATGAAGGAACAGTGCTTAATACATTAATAAAATGTTCAATAGTACTGCCTCATGTGCTATTACTACTATGTCTTATAGGCAACCTTGCATTTTTTTATATTTATTATTATTTGCCATTCTAACTTACAAATAGTTTTATATTTAATGATCAGAAAAATCACTTCATTTAATTTGCCAAACTATAGGTCTAAAGGTGAAAAAAGAAATCACATTTGTATGTGATTAGAATTTTTGAACCAGTTTGAATGGCAGTTAATGTAAGTTCTTAGCCTGGCGGGCCATCCTATATCATTGAAATGTATAGTCTGGAATCGAATCATTCACCTGCTTAATCCAAGGGGCGGGCAGAGAATTGTCTTTCAAACTGCCTAGGCATGCAATAGGCCAGCACCATATCCGTATCCGGTCGGCAAAACGGCAAATACATCCTTCTTTGAAAGGAATGACTTAAGTGCATTGTGTTGCTCTACTTTCAAATAAAAGCACAAGTCCAACTCCTCCAAAGTTGACGCCGATTCACGCTCTTCGTTTGCCATAGCCACCTTCCTTGTTGTTCACCGTCGCAGGACTGTCGTTATCCCGTTAAGCCCGCCTTAAGACTCTCTAACAAAATAGAGCGCTGTGATTGGATGAAGTCCACGGCGTCAGCCAATAGAAATTCCTATGGTTTGATACTAGACGTACAGGCTGAGCAAATTAATTTGCCGCCGCTAGGGTGCGTCTAGATTTCTAGGCTAGTAAGTTCTAGATCTTCACAGTAGAATTCTGGAATGACAAATATTTTACTCCTAAATTAGGGGCCGTTTATACGAGAACGATTGTGAAGGAAGACAACAAAATATGATATCATAAGTGCCTTTCGTTTACACGGCGACCCCGCCATTGGGGCTTGAAGACGCAAAAATCTGAAGACTCCTTCCAGAGTGTAGAGTTTTGAAGACGACCCGGGTTGCGTCTCCGTCTAAACCATGTCTATGGTCTAAACGGCTAAACCAGAGCCCGTTTACAGAGAGCCGGATCACTCCCTATTAACTCCATTGTACCTGCAATCTGCTGCAGTTCCGCTAGGGGCGATCACGAATAAGTGCAAAAACAATGGGGGACTATGGAGCTAGACGGCTAAATGTGTCTCTTTAACCTGGTTGTCCTTGAAAAATCGAAGATTGGATTGTGGTTTCTGCAAGATCAATATGGATTATAGGTCAAAAGTTGAATGAACGAGTAGCCTACTTACGTCCTTTCGATTTCTTACAGGTTGGGTCATTGTTGCCCACAACTCACTAGCTTTCTGCTAATGAATGACATCATTGACACATTTGAAAGGCTTTTTAGAACAAATAAGTGACTCAAAAAATATAATACTCAGCGGTGTGTATTTTCTCTGCCCTCTCTTTCGCATGCAACATTCAAATTTCTGGCCAAAAAATTATATCCCGAGAAAAGTGGATTTGAGGGGTACAGCTCCATAGCCCTCCATTCATTCTGCACTTATTCGTGAGCGCCCTCATGTGGAACCAGAATTGGAACTGCAACCAGTTCAGAAACCGGAAGCTTCCCGAGAGTGGCGGTTCTCCCATGGGTTCTCCCCTTATTAGACATTCTCTGGCTAAACCAAAGATCCTTGATTATCTCTCTGGCTAAACTGTCAAATTAGAATGTCTGCGCGTGACGTATCGGGGTTCTATCCTAGCGTTCATGGGCTTCGTAAAAACCTTTCTCCGAGTGAAAACATCATCATTCCGCGTCATTCACGTCACTTAACGTGTGAGTCACATAGATATATACACTAAAACATACACTCACTAATCCTAAACAAACAACTGTATTTGCTTAAACTATAGTGTAAGATGCTCGTGAAAGAAAGATATGCAGCTTCCAATGATAAAAAGGGCAATATCTATGTGTGAGTCAGAGGTCGGAAACTGGGGCTAGATTTTGCTAACAGAGTTGCCCAGTTAGGGGCTCGTCATCACTTTTGTCGTCACGTTGTAGTTCGTTTGTAGTCCATGTGGCCTTTCATGTCCAACAGTTTTAATGTGAACTTGGGAATTTGCCCTTTTTATCATTGGAAGCTGCATATCTTTCTTTCACGAGCATCTTACACTATAGTTTAAGCAAATACAGTTTGTTTAGGATTAGTGAGTGTATGTTTTAACCTTTGTTGTGGCATCCGTGTTTGTCACACATTCCGTTGGCAAAGCACATGAACACTTGCTGTCGGAAAAACAAACTAGCCATGGGGGCGGTCCTTGTCATTCCGAGGTGCTCTGAATGCACCATATCACACCACCACCCAGCGGTCTGCAATGCATATCCAATCGAATATCACATAGTCTTACGTCTTCATTTAAACAAAGATTTCCCCCTGAGAATGCTCGTCTAAACGCGAATAAAAAAATGAAGACGAGACGCCACTTCTGCGTCTTCTCTTTTCATCGTCACCGTACAGCAAATATCTAGCCCCAGAGGTCAGATCTGAAGTGGCTCCACGTCTGAAAATAAACTTCAAAGTGTGTAAAAACACTGAACAAAAATTCATGCTTTAGTCATTAAATGCACAATACTTCTCATTATATGAGCTTAACCGCTCCACTACCTCTGAAATTTCAGAAATAGAGATTAGACCTTTTACATGTCTATGGTTTGGACCCGGTCCGTGGAACGCTTATCAGTTACATTTTCTATTAGGCCTACGAAACTTAAAAATGGGAAATTGAAAAATGTAATTCAATTTCCTAACATTGTGTTTTTTGTTCACCAGGTAGGCTAAATACGCAATTAAGATTTTAGAGTAATTTTTCTGATTTTGCATATGTGTTGAGCTTGACAGAAAATTGGATAATTAAAAAAAAATAATCGGAAAGGTTCTGTTTCTGCATGCGCCTCTAGGCTGCAGGAGAAGCCAAGCCCCTCCCAACCCTCGTCGTCATTCCAGTGGCTGCGGGCAGACCTGGCTCAAGTGTTATTTTGATTACTAAGTTTTATATAGGCCTACCCAAATGTACAACAATTTAGCGCTTAACTTGAGTCCTTTCTTGAAATTGTTAAAAGATTGGATAACAAAAAAGCTACAATACTGCTTAAACATTACAATAATGTGCTTGTTAATTCCCCTTGTTAATTGTCTTTTTTCTTTTCCTGTTTTTCTTTTCATTTATTTACTTATTAATTGTTCTTTGTTTTGTGCAACTTGTAATTTTATTTTGTATAATTCTAACTGTACTGTTTCACTTTTGTATTATCTTCATTTGTATATTTGTATTATGTCTTTAATAAAGCAAAAAAAAAAAAAAGACCTGGCTCAAGTATGCATTACAGTCATTTTACAGTGTGTGGGCCAGACCTGGGCCACCAGCAAATTCTTTAGGGGAAATAGATGTGACCCAAGTTCTGTTTAGTATGTCTCCTAAACAAATGTTGCATTGGAAGTAAGAAATACATCGGGTCATATAGTTAAAAAATGTTTAATATATTTATACATATATTTATATATGTACATACTGACTTAACGTCCATAATAGTGTGCTTCGTACAGTCAAAAATGCTTTCAGGGTTATACATCGTAGAACATTTTGCCTTAGCTGTCCAGATAATAAGCAGTTTGTAAGAGACCATACATTTCCTCCTGGTACGTTCAGAACATTTGCTTGTCCATCATGTTAATACTATAACAGTGTCCTGACAAGCTGAAAATGGATTCTCATAATGAGTTTTTTGACCTCTTTCAGGCAGGAAGTAGGTCAAGTGGTTGATATGAAAGGCCTTTAAAGCAACACCAAAGAGCTTTTTATACCTTAAAATAATGTTTCCAAAATCGTTTCAGTGGTTCATCAACTCGTAACAGGGTGAACGGCAATTCTGCATTCGCTTCGGGGCCCTCTATCGGCTATAACCGCATTATGTAAGTTTGCCAGATCGGGTAGCGGATCTGTAGTTCGATGGAATGAGACATGAGAAACTACAAATTTGACTTGCATCTGATGTCGCAATACATCGTACTTTTATAAGTCATGCAAAATATTCTACCTTGTCTGTGGACTTCGTTATTTGCAAAGCCGGTGCTGGATAAACAAATAGCGTGCGTGCGACAGAGGGAAAGTTCTTTGGTGTTGCTTTAATATGTGGGTTTTATTTTTACTAAATGAAATGAGGTTCCCAATGTAGAACCATTATATCTGACCACTTTTAAAAGTACATCTCTTTACTGTCTTCTCTGTTCTCTGAGCACAGTTTAATATGTACAAAGTGTGTGCTTAAGAGGATTGCAAATATTGATATGCAATAGGAGCTTACTTTCTAAGCATATAAAGTAACTTGAATTGAAGCTACATAACAAATACGTATATCTTCATGACATGGCAGTGAGTTCAAAAGGTGTTTTTTTCTCTTTTCCCAAAACACTAGAAGAAAGGGAGGCTTCCCTCTGGACTTGCATCACAGCGCTTTTTTTCCCCTTTAAAACAATAAGACACTCAGTGCTGTGCATCTAAAAATCTGCCTTTTTAGACTTAACTTCTTGGTGTTTGGAGTACGTGGTGACATGGAATGTGTGTTTTAGTGTATGTGAGTGCTTGGATGTCACGTCTGTGCTTTTGCATTGGGAACATCACAGGAAGGGGTTTGTGGAAGAACCTCCTGAGGGGTACGACCCTGCGGGGACACCTCCCTGCAAGAGGAAACAAAAAGAGCAAACATACAGTACTCATCAGAGAATTCAGTCAGTCCTTCAGAAGACCATCACAATCACATGATCTTACTCTGACCATAAAGCTCACCATGAATGGATTGTTGGACATGCCAGGGGCTGAGATCCCCTGCCCATAAGAGGTCATGGGAGGTTTGACCTGTCCATAGACTGGGAATCCAGCGCCTAAGGGGGAGTAAGGGGACATGAAATGTCACATTATGTCAATTAGCCACCCAGCTACCACAAATCAAGACTGTTTTGATTTGGTTTTGGAAAAAATGTGTACCATCTGTACCAGTGTACCATGTGTGTAAGAGTACAATGCTTTAACGCACATATATGGAGGGGAGACAACGTTTATTCATTCTTGATTAAATAGCTCAAAAGTTAGACATTGTTTCTTTGTTGTGTTTCTGTTTTTTTAAAAATAGAAATAATTAAGTTGGCAAGCTTATTTTTTTTATCAGTGCAAACTGCATTTGTTTGATTATGGCCATTGGAAGCCAAGTTTTTTGGCGGTTATTGAGATAGCTTGCTAATTTTAGATAAAACTACTGCCTACTGCTGCTTTAAGTGACCTACTATTTTAGCTACGTTCTCTGAGTCCAAACCCCCTCATATCTTGTTACATGATGACCGTCCGTCAGTTCTAAATCAGAGAGACACACATCCAACCTTTTAGACAGACCTACAGAACCTCAACAGGATTAATGAAGCACTCAGGTTGGGTCACCTAAAACTTAGACAGACATGTAGAGCACACCTGTCCTCTTAGAGTTGTGTTCAGCCTGTGGCCGTTACGGGTGGAATCTGCAGCTGGCTATGCAAATAATCAACACAACACTTACCAACAGATGAACACAGCAGATGAACATTAGCTACTACCACTGGTAAATTATGTCGTACTTCATTTTGTCATCTTGTGCATCTTCCTAAGTACATCCTAGAACTCACCATTGGGCTGTTGGTGGTATGCAGAGGGCTGAGCGTAGGGTGCCTGGCCTGGGAAGGGCTGCTGGAAAGTCCCACTGAAGCTGGTAGGGAGGCAGTAACTGGTGGCGTTCCCGAATCCTGCTGGCATACTCATAGAGCCTGTTCCAAATGAGGCTGTGACATTCAGACTGACAATCAACGACACCGAAGCACTTATTTGTTTCTTTCTCACAGCTCTATCCTTTCCCCCATTACTTTTAAAGTTGATCAAATGCTGAAAGTGCACCAAAGAGAGATAATTTCATTTTAATATATATATATATATATATATATATATATATTATATATATATATATATTACATATTACCCAACACTGTTGTAAATCCTAATAGCCTGCCTCATTCAATTCAAACAAACTGAGAATGTGTAGGTTCATATAATAAAGCTTATTTACTGTTGTTATACTGCTGTGGCAATTGGGGATACAATATATTTGAGGTACACAAGATATGTTTGCCAAAGGCCATTTTGTACCTGGAGCTGATGCTCTGCCATTACTCTGGAAGGGGTTGGTAGACATAGGCTCAGGGGCCATGCCAGCAGCTATAAATGGGTTTGTGGATGGAGCAGCTAAAAGAAAAGAAAGACACATCTATAAGATAGAAGAAACCAGTTAAAAACACTCAGATAATCAAACCAAAAAACTACTGTAAGAACAACAATCAATTCGGTTTATGCAGTAGTCCTTTAAAACTATGGCAACATTATTAGCCAGCTAATCCATTTCTGGTGGAACGTCAGCTGTGTTGTTTAATTTTGTAAGGTAGCCTACCACCGGTAGATTAAGTGACAGAACAGTAGTTAGTTAAAGTAGTAGTAGATAAAGTGGATATAGCATTCATTTGTGATAGATTTTTGTTTTTGTGAGTGATTAAGAGGATGAAGAAATCTTGTGGTGAAGGGAATGGAGAGCCAGGCGCTGAAATTCAAAAGATTTAATTTCCTTTCCTATCTATAAGGCTCTGTATAAACCCAATTAAATAAGAAAACAAGTATAAGATTACTATACCAACTATACCAATACTATTCGGGGGGGGGTTATCACAACCAAACTTGAAAATAAATGTGTGCCCTCACCAACAAAACCTTGCTGCATGACAGGAAGTGGTGGATGGGTGGGCACTGAGGTGGCACCTGGTACTGCTCCAAACATACTCCTGGATCAGCAAGACAACCACGCTCAAAATCAAACCAAGTGACAGCCAAGGATGCATAATGAGCATCACTCTTTGTGTCGTGACACTTACCCCTGAGCAGCGCTTCCTGTGGGGGCCGAGGAACTGAGGGCACTGTCCAGCTCAGCCAGGGCAGCGTAGCGGTCCCCTGCAGATGTGACGGGTGGAGTGGGTGCCGAAGCCATGCTAGAGAGGGAGGGCACGGACACCCTGCCACCTGCACATAGACAAACACATACCATACAGTCAGTAGAGGAAGTAGAGAGTATCAGACAATGGTGTTATATTTGCTAACTGTGCAGGCTGTTTAATCTTAAGTTATTTACAATACAGGGGGTAGGTGTTACATGTTTATTACCATGGAAATACTGCTTAGGTTATCGATAAAAGTTCATAAAGAGAAAAAATTTATAAATAAAGACAATTAAAAAGTTGTGATATCTGTTTAAATGTATATAATCATTTTAGCAAGAGTGTGCAATATGGATGTGTATGTTATTTCTTTATGTAAGATAATATTATTTTTGTAACATTACCATGCTGATTTGCCAGAAACAAAGCCATATTGTTACTCTGCTACAAGCTCTAACTGATTGCACATGGCAATCTTTTTTTTAACACCAGCAGAAATTAATGGATGCAGCAAATTACATATATTGACATGCAATGTGGTATTACATACAATAAACAGACAATTAATGTTGAAGGGAACCTCTGCACTGTGAACAGGGTGTCAGGTGGGGGTTCTGGGTGTCATGTGGAGATTATACCTGTATGACAGGGATGAGTGAAGGGCTGAGAGGGGGGTGAGGTACCAAAATGTGAGGACGAGGACCCACTGGAATTTCCAAATGAGTCAAAATTGGCAAAGTCTGAGTTTGAGCTACTTTGCGCTGCAGCAGTCACAAACATGAGACATAAAACCAAAAGTGAGGAGAAAAGCAGAACAAAAAACACTGAAGTAAAGCAACTGAAAACTAGACAATGAAACCAAGCTGGTAACATACATGTGACCTTTAATGCATGGTTGTGTATGCATTTACAAAGGTGGTCATGTGCAATGCTAAGCACTTTCAGAAGATCAGACATCCTTGTTTGCACAGCTCAACAAGTAAATCAAACAAATAAAGGAAAAACAAAGACGGCAATGGTTTGTTTTGACTTAATGTAATATCACGGGCAAATTGCTTTTTAGATGTGTTTAAGTGAATAGGACATACCAAGCACGCCTACTACAGGTCAGAAACAATACAATACCTGAAGGGCAGTTGAAATTGGCAAAGTTTGCAAAGTTGGTGGAGCCTGCTGTCTGAGAGGGTGGAGTTGCAAATATGTCTCCACCGAGGTCAGAAAGGAGGTCAAACTTTTTCTCTGACTGAGGCTGGACACGGCTGATTGCCGGGGACTGATTAAGGTAAAAGAGAAATACATGTGGAGAGAGAGAGAGAGAGAGACGGAGAGCACTTAAATTATTCAGTATGGCTGTGGATCCACAGTATGTAAACAATATGAAACTGTCCTCAATGCCTCTGAACCACAAAGTCCTTCTTCACTTTTTACACTGATGTTTTGGTGAAACCTCATCCTGGACATCCCTGGTCCTGTCTCAGCTTGAATGAATCCTGACAGGAGGATGCTTGTCTGCATAGCTTTTGGAGAATAAATAAAGTGCACACTATCAGCAATGGTAAGTAGAGCCATGAGAGTTAATACCTGGTTGGACGGAGTCTTGCTCAGGTGCAGGGTTTTGAGAGGCTGCACCTCAGGGGTGCTGCTTGTGCTGCTGGCAGAGGACTCAGAGATTGAGGCCTGGACAGAAGCGATGACTTTGGCCTGTTCAGGGGGGACATACCTGCAGCCAAACAAAGGAAAGATAGACCGGAGAGGTGTGTGTAAATTGCCATGATGATACTGAGAATTGGTGCAAAGGTGCTCACACAGCTCACCATCTTTTCTTTTCATATTTTTCTTGGAGGAACTCCTTGACCTTCTGTGGTTCACGGAAGTCTGGGATAGCAGAGCTTCTGTCATCATAAAGCCCAAGCCAAATGTGTTTACAAACCTGCACCATTCAGTAAATATGTGGTAGGGATTAATTAAATAATAGAGCAATGGCAGAAGAAAGTGGAAAACATCTGAATAACCGAGAAATACTGCAAGAGATTCCTGTTTGGCAATACCACAATAACAGCATGCTAAAAACACAAGCTATAGCACTTGAGTATATTAAATGCTTGATCTCTCGGTATGTTAAAATATGCCTTACCTCATTGCTGTGTTTCTGTAAGAAGTCAATTTCATGTTGTGTGAATGTTGTCATAGAGATGGACTTCACACGATGCGGTGGGTTGAGGCCACGCCTTGGGGAGACAAGACGAGCATTACGCAAACTGTTCAATCAACACTGCATCTTGACGGAAAAGTCATTATAGCACATTTTCATCATTGAAGTGACTGTTTCACGTGCTTCAGCCTCATTAGTTTGCAGTTTTTCTCAGTCGAAACTGCATGGCTCTAACTGCATTTCGAGTTGCATAGAAAGTTTTTACAGACCAAGATGCACAAGTCAAAAACGTAGCCAAAAAGCGTAGGTGACGACAGCATGCAATCCTACCAGCTCATTTAATTTAGCAAATCTAAGCAAGAGCGACTTTCTGTTTGCAAGTCCAAGTTAATATGCCTATTCAACATTTTCTGTAGGCTAGGTCACCCGTCAGGTTATAACTATTATGTAGGCTATGACTATGAAATGGGTAATCCGTTATGGCTGACTAACGCTACTGTTCACTGATGGAGACATCCCTAGGAGGGGTGATGATTAACGAAACATCAGCAACAGGCAACTAGCCTTGTTTATGACTTACAGAATCCCGGAACAGGTGGTACAAACAAAAGAGCCCACTGTCATGTTAGCGTAGGTTGGGCCGCGCTGGTCGCAATCAAAGCATTTCCTATTGGCAGGCAAGCTAGTCATTTCTCGGAGCATCTTCAAATGCTTCTCCTCCTGTTTTCTTTTCGCACTCGCCGCCATGACCAATGTAGCGCTGGTCGTCGCGGGAGAGGATGGTGCAGTAAAATAACTTGTTAAATTTAGCGCAGAAACAGACCAAACACCAGTCTTAACACCATCCACCGCAATCTTCCAGGCACAGCTATCGCTCAGAATTCCTTCTTCTATGGAATAGTTTTGCTTTCCAGATTGGTACCGCCACCCGCTGTATTGGAGTGCGTCATAAGAAAGACAAGTTCTACCATTTTCTGCTATAGCCTAGCAAAAGTAGCCTACTTTGGGTTCACCTTCTTGTTTCCATGATTGTATTTTGATATATTGGTATATTTCCACGAATGTATCGTTAGATTGTATCAAAATATAGGCCTACCAGTAAATCCCAGATCATATACCTTTCTTTTGGATATGTTCAACTTCAATCCCATCCAAATTATGGAGATTCTTGGTTTGAAACTGTTTTTTAATAGCAAGGTCAGGGGGGTATTTCAAGTAGCCTGCGTACGTGGTTTAGTGACCAACCTGGGTTTGAATACCCCCCAGATATTTTTGACTCAAGTCAAAAATGTAAACATCAAACACACATGTTTCATTTGCATCCTTAATCCAAACGTTATGTTACAAAACATAGTTTCCTCATTCATTAAAAAAAACGGTGAAATATCTAACAAATATGATATATGAATTATACAAACATTTACATGTTCAGAATAATATCCAAAACAAAAAGCCTTTTTGTGCAAATAAAGGCCTTGATGCACTGATGCTGTAGCCTTGTCTAGCAGTCCATCAGTGCAGAGAATCAGGTAGTCCTGCTTTCCACCAGCAGAGGGCAGTGTCATTTGGTCTTTCGTTGTTTTTCTTTGCCATGGCACACTGCCTCTACAGACTGAATAGAAAAAAGATTCAGTGGCAGTTCTACAACTGAAACACTGAATATTGAAAATATTTCCAACACAGCTGTCATGCAGAAGCTTGTGCAGTTTTATTTTACCTGTCGCTTCCGTGTCACACGGAAAAAGTCCTCAATTCGTGATTGATGACATTTCCCAGCTGCTTTTGCCTCCTCTCTTGCTTTGCGTTTATCTTCACGAGACTTACGAAACTTCTCCATCCGACCACGAACTCTGTCCAATCTGGCAACAAAGAAGAGAGAGAGAGAAAGAGAGAGAGAGGAGATAGAGAGAGGTGTCACAGAGGAAGACCTGAGTGCAAATAAACAGAAATAAACTAAAATAAATAGGTCTGTTTATGAATAACTGACATTTGCTCTTTTGATAAGTGAGTGTCTTCATCATCAGTCATCATCACCCCCCAGGCTTACTTTACAACATGTTTCTCCTGGCACAGGAAGCCAACCAGACCCTCTTCATCGGGCTCCTTCCATTCCAGCTCTGGTGTCGCAACCTGCAGGCTCTCAAGGAAGAGGTTACGGGCTCTCTGAAAAGTCCAGCCCAGAGGGACAGGATGTGTCTGAAGGAAGAATAGGACGAGTTGGGGGATTGTTAGTGATGATAGATGGAGGAATACAGACACAGGCACCAGAAAAGAAAGCACTGATAATCACAATTAAGTGTTCCTGGCCAGTTTGGTGCAAGTACCTTTCTATTGACATTCTGTGACACACACTCTATGGTTCGGTGTTTCTTGATTAGCGACAACGCTCGCTTGGGTCCAAGACCTCCAATCTTGTCACAGTAGTCACATCCCAGCAAGATGCACAAGTCCACAAACTGGTTAAGATAAAAGGTATGTGTTTGAGAAGTCATTTTGTAATCACAAAAGTGTACGGAACCAAGTAGTGAATTGTGATGTCAATGAGGCATTTTCTGTTAATGGCAAAATATGTCTCACCTCCTTTTGGGACAGTTGTAGAATTTCTAAAATCTTGGACAAGCAGAATTCTGTGATATCACTATAAAAACAGACAGAAATAATATTATTATACGGCTCCGAAGAATGCTGCAGAAAATTCCACTGATATGAACAGACTGTCCCATCGTTCAGATGTTCGATATTTGTTATATTTCACCACAGCAATAAATGAATGACTGCTGCCAATGGGAACAGTTTTTTGCTTCTGATTCATGCCCTTCATATCATTCCGCAAGTATTCCGTTCTCTTATCATAATGGAACTTCATTGAGAGTGAAAGTCAGCAAGTAGCCCTACATAATATGTTGACAATAATACTTAACAATGGCTTAATCATTTTACACAATTCCTTCCAAATGACTTAGGTGTAATCTTAAAGGCCCACTCTGTAACATGTAAGTCATTTCATCACCAATTTCTCTCTAAGGAGCTCTCCCCATAGCTTTGGGGTGCATATTTCACAACTGTGTCTTTGGTCTTTTCGCTGGCTCTGCCATGATGAACATCTAAAAAATGAAGCCATTGCTGCTTCTTCTTATAACTTACTGGCATGGCTAACCTGTGCTTGAGGGGGGCATGTGTATGTCCAGAGAATTTTAAGCATTTTGTGTTTCTCGCTAGGACATTTCTGACAGGCTTTCCTTATTGTTGGTCAGTGTGGATGCTCATACTAACAGTTGTCTTTATAGTTATTTGTTGACAGTGTGGACAGCCCCTAAGACCAAGACAGCTATATAACTATATTAAACAATCAAAAGTTCAATGGGATGGGAGATATTATGTGACTTCAGCTCCATCTTCATCTCACCTGTCTTTCTTAGCATTAAGTTGGCGAAGGAGAAGAGAACCTCCAAAAGCTAAAGTGTCCATATCCTCTGATGCCACTGCATCTACCACACCGGTCTTCACAAGATGGGCACAAAAGGCCTCTGCATCTCCAGGCGCCTGGGCACAAGAGAAAAAGATGATGATGGTGCATGGTGGTCTATTTAGCACCATTCGTCCCCAAATAAATATCTCCTGAGATGAATACTGCCAAATGCTCCATAATATTACTATTTAGACTGTATATAAATAACATGACCATAAAACAAGAAAACTGATGTTAAACATATAACAAAGAACAAGAAAACGGAACACTCACCATGAGAACAGGGACGCCCACAAGCTTAAGTAGCTGCACACAGTCTCGTGTCTGTGAGGAAACTGAATGAAAGCATCGTTCAGCTCAAATTAAAAGGATAGCTGACTGAATGAGCAACATTTTAAGTTTCTGTA
This sequence comes from Alosa pseudoharengus, assembly GCF_046254945.1. NCBI lineage: Eukaryota > Metazoa > Chordata > Actinopteri > Clupeiformes > Clupeidae > Alosa > Alosa pseudoharengus. Next base: position 28,156,496 of record NW_027468663.1, read on the forward strand.
AGCAAAATGGTCATGTCCTAGCCTAGAAATCTAGACGCGCCCCATGCTGTCAATGCTCACGTGAACGTGACGCAGCAGCCACGGAACAAACACACAATGCACATGCCACAGAGGCGGAATTGGCCGTCAGAATGGCAAATATAGAGTAATGTGTGGAAAATTCAAAGTGGCTCAAAGTTATTAGCATGACTGTTTGGATACAATGTTGTCATAGCCAGTGTTGACAATAACATACAATAACACATAACAAGACATAATAATAATATAATTCATCTTACCTGCATTAGAGTGTGGACGTGAAGGGGAGTTCCAGCCTTTATTCTGAGCTCGCCTCTCCAACTACATAATTGTGATTAGAGAGTCATAACCACAACACACACACACACACACTGTGTTACTGACTGAACATTGCAACAAAGAGACCAAAGAAATGAAAAGGTTCAAGTGGTCCTACCACAGCTCTTTTTTCTTCAGGGGGCCTCCCGTCGATGACATAGACTGGTTTGATATCATACTCCAGAAAAGTAAGTGTGCGAAATAACAGCCCAGTCAGAGGACTGCAATTGTATAATAAAGATCACATGAGACATGAAGGGCAGCTAACCTTACAAGAAACTTACATTTCTTTTATCTACCTTTTTATTCAAATCTTAGAAGCCACCATGAAGTTAGCCAATCATAGATCAATGTAACCCGAAAATCTCTGATCAGAGACCTACCTCAAATATTGCATTGTATGAACCGCGGTACGAAACTGATTCAAAACAATGGATGTATCCAAAGCGATGATCTTTCCTATGAAAAGTAAAGATATTAGTTTCCTTAAAACTCATTAATAGGCTCTCATTTAACTTTCACTGTCTGATTTACTAGCGCAACCCTGATTACCCACAAAAAATGATTTCTAATGCAGATGTCAGCCTGGATGCTACATTCAGATCACTTGGGGATGTGGTTAGCTAGCTAAGTTAACTCCTGACATGCAAACATATTATGCCATATATAGACTAGCTAATAGATGTAATCATACGTAATGTCAGATAACATAAGGATAATGTCACATGAACCCCAATGTAATTATTGGTTAACAACTAGGCTAGCCTTAGCCTATAGTGTGAATAGGCTAACTAGCCTAGAGGAAAGAAGTTGGCACTGACCAGTGTAATCGCTGATCTCCTTGTGAGATATTGCACCGGGAGCATCAATTCGAATCAAATCGGCCAGTTTGGTGATCCCCATGTTTATTGTGACTCTGACCATAGACAATAAAATAAACTGACTCTGACCAATGTTAGACTTTGGCTTTTAAAAACACCCGGAAGCAGGAGAGCGACACCAGATGTTGTGACCAGCTGATTATCCTCCAATGAATGAACGTCATGTTGGTACACGACAGACCGTAACTTTTGTAGCACGTTACTTTTGCTACATCTCAGTTCTATCTGCAGGTTGATATAGACAAAATTACCAAAGCAATCTTCAACTGCTGACAAATAAAATCATACATAATGAGTTTCAGATGTCGCCTTCTTTAATAAATTATGACGTATTTACATGTTTCTGTCCCAGCAAAACTGACAATGGGAGCATGAATGGCAGTAACTTTGCTATATAGTTCACAGTCCATGGAATGTTAATATTTCTTTTAAAATATGCACAACACATTGCACAGACAACATGCTATTCATCCATCATGTTTTACAACAAAACTGCACATTTACTTTTTCACAGTATGACCATCTCTGGACTTTCAGGGAGTATGCAATGACTTGTTTAATAAGGTCTGCTGCACATAAGAGTGTCTTATCCACATCAATATATATATATATATATATTTTATTTAACACAAATATTATGAATGTGCAAAACACAGACGCTCATGAACAACTTCTAATTTTCATGTGCATGCTGTATTTTTATGCTGATGTTCCACCACAACACTTCTTACATTTCATAATATGTATGATGAGTACATTACCTTATGTACATAAACACCCCTGAACACATGATTGTTTAAACCAGATGAGGACAGGATGGAAGATTCAGACCTCTTCAAGCACTTTGCATGTCCAGCCTCCACATCAGTCCAAACCACCAGCCTGGAATTAAGAACTTCGATGAACCTGATGTGGATTTCTAACGCCGGAACCACACCCAGGTGTTGACTAGCCAAAATGCCACGGTAACAGAATACATGATCATTTCCCTCCTGGTCCTCTCTTTGTTTTCTTGCTCCAGCAGGTGAAGGCGCCGGTTCAGCTTCACGATCTGAAATGGGAACTCAAGCATTAGCGGACTGGACCTGTGAGTCAAACATCAGCATTGCACAGTGTTCTCTCTTGGATACCTGTCGTCGTAGTGAAGCAGCGTCCACCAGAGAGGTTTCCTCAGGGGTGCATTCCAAACTTAGGTCATAAGCTGGGTGGCCAACTCTTCAAAGGCAATAAAAACAACAATGAGGTTGTATAGGGATTTGACAAACAATACGGTTTACGCACATTGTGATGACCAATTTATAACATGTTCTACAAAATTAACAAGTCTGTGCGCTGTACACTAATGCTAGTTTCTGATACTAGCTAGAGAAGAATCACAGTCTTCTCTTGACAGTCTCTTCATTTTGATTTCATTGGTCATTGGCATTTCATTGGATTAGTGCAATGCCCGTTCAAACATGCTATTCCTGTAGAAAACCCAAAGCCCAATTGCATGCCCGCAGGTAGGCCTGCTTTGAAAATAGGGATGATAGGGAAAAACATAATTCCAGCTAAGCATTCAATAATGAATACTGATATTATATTACATTATAATAAATGTGCAGTGAGCAGAATTTAAGCATGTGATATTTCTTATAGGCATAGTTCAAAATGACATAAACAGCTTTTTTGAGTTAAGGCTATGTTTGGCCTATTAAATAACTTGATGATAGAGAAGATGATATGATGCATCATTAGCCTACATTTGCAACAATGTGACTCAAAAACAATGTCTGGTAGTCTATAAGTGACATCACGCTCTGTCTGCCACTAATTCTCTGTAGCTGATAAAAATAACTATATCTTTAGCCTATTGAATAACTTGATATAGAAGACAAACCATTTTGTGGAATGATGATTCATATGAAATTTGCAACGATGTGACTGAAAAACAGTCTCTGGTAACCTATTGACATCACACTCTGTCTACCACTTGCTGTCTGTAGCTGGTCATGCACCATTGCATCATTCATCAGAATTGTTGTTTGTTTATTCAAAGCCTAAAGACAGTCCAAAGTAGCCTGGGCTATGAAGTGTGAGTTTATTGCACATGGTGTTTACGTCGTTTTGAATAGACACAGCATAGCCTACCCGTGTTTGTTGGCGTCATTTTATGCAAGCAAACAGCATACAGGTGTCCTTACTGTTGAGGTCAGACATGATAATCATCCAAAGATCTTGCATCTTGACTTTATACCCGTGCTGTGCTATTCACGCCGTGCTATGTAATGGGGCAGTGGCCAGCGGTTAGAGCGGCAAAAGCCAACGTGTGCTTCTTTTACAGATATATTTAACAATCTCTTTTGCATTCTTTATCCAAACAACGTTAAACTTGGCACTGCACTTACTCGTGTCCGTAGCAAGACACCTGCCAAGTTTGAAATCAATCAGACGAATGATTCGATAGACATGCGAATAACAAACAAACAGACAGACATTCCTGTAATTTAAAATAGATTGGGTGATATCTTCCTTAGTTATTAGTAACTTCTCTCTAGCCCCACAAAAAGGAAACTATATGTAAACAAATACCAACCAACTAGGCTGACTCAAGAATAACCTCAAATATGGAGGTTTGACATCAGTGACAATCAGTCTTTTAGCTCCCCTCATACAAGCCTTTTTTTACACAAACACAGTGCTTTTCTGCGCTCATTCTCAGTGTCATTCAATGGTCATGGTCCCTTTTAGCCTAACTGACGGGTCAGAGTGCAAAGGTTGGCCAGTTCACCTGTGATGGGAGTCATCCAGCACTTCTAGAACCTGCTGGTAGGCACGGCGGGTAGTGCACTGGATGTAGGTCAGAATGCCGCTGGCACTGTAGAGATTCTGGCCGTCCTCAGGGGTAACGAGAGGAGGACACACGCGGACTGGAGGGGCCGATGACGGGCTCACACTGGAGGAGATGGAGAAGAGCAGGGCAACAGAGTGAACACACAGCCAGGATGAAAGACCCAAGAATAAAGTCACGAATGCCATTTATTTCCATCTCAATGCCACTCCAGCACCATGAGAAATAATTATGCACTCGCCCAAGATCAGGAAGCAACTCTGTGCTTCAAAGGGTGAAATTTCTATGGAAAGGATACGGTCTGTCTATTGAAAAAAAAAGGAAAGAATGTGTGGCCTCATCTCCAAAAAGGACAGTAGAGGTGTACAGCCAAGACATGTGGCTTAAACAATGGCAAGAGCAGGGCTGAGCTGAGCAAGTGTGTCAGCCAAATAAGTCAGTGAATACTGAGCAGGTAAAGTCAACTCACGCCTCATGTTTGGTTGGAGGCCCTTGGTGGCGGACGACAGAGTTCTCACTCACACAGCGCTCTCGACGGGACTTTGCGTGAGATGGAGTCTGTATAAAAGGGTACAGGAGAGGACACTTGACTAAATATCCTCAATCATGCATCTGCAAAACTCCCACAACTGAATGGCTGGTGAGGGGCTTTACTGATATGCTATTAACTCAAATAACAAAGGTGCTGCTAAATACTGAACCATACTATAAATGCAATCAAAATCATCATAAAAGCCATAAATGAATGGCTACAGGTACAGCCATTAAAGTTGACTAGTTGTTATATTCCTCATTCTGACTTGATCAATGAACTGATCAGAGAGGCAACATCGCTATAGTAATCAACAGCAATGATTATAGAACAATTTGGTTTAAAGTAAAACTCTGGTTTACTACAATGTGAATGCAGATAGATTGGTCATGCAGACTCACCTCCTCATTACCCTGAGATGCACTGGATGGGTCTGGCTCAAGGAAGTCCAGTGGCTGGTCATTGAGAGTGAGGACCCGTGGGGGAGCCATCAGGGGCACCGACTCCACTGGAGTGGCCTGGATCAGGTCCAGGTCTCTGGGTCTGCTGTACCGGGAGTCAGCATTGTCACCTGATGGTGGTGAGATAGTAGTTTGATATCACATGTAATAAAGTATCTATCTATCTGCAGAGCACACAGGTTAAGAGGGTCAGCTTAGTGACATTCTCATGTCATAGTTGTTTGAAGGTAACTTGAAATATACTACTGTAAAATACAATCACACATTGCGTCCACAGTGATCATCTTTTCTGGTATACCTGAACAGTAAAATGGTCAAGGTGGACTCTCCATAGATAACCTCAGAGATAGGGCTAGGATAATATGTCTACAAATTCAAATCATGATTATTTCAAAGTTTTAACTTAAAATTACAATAAAGGAACAATGTACTAGTCCTCTAACAAGTAGTAGTCCAGTTTGCCATTGTGCTACCAGCTTTATTTTGAGTGAACTCAGACTATGGGCAAGCACAGACCTAGCAGACGGTAAGTCTGATCACATCAGGCCTGTCGATGAGTGTCTGTGGCTCCAATCGGTCTGGTGTACTCAGCATCGGCAACAGGTAGGGCCGCACTCGCAGAGGACAGTTCACACACACATTTGTTAAAGTATTAACCGATTAATTGACATCAGCAAGACTAAGTCCAGAGAGGTTCTAAATGTCAATTTTGATATATTTTCAATGTATTGCCCAACCCTACTCCGAGATCCACTGTTACATTACTATACATTATTGTTCTTAGCATTGACTCAGTACATCTGTATGGCTTCAGAGGGTTTAAAATATGAACTGGACATGGACAGGGTAAGAGGAGATATGCGATGAAAAAAGTTTGGAATGGTTGTCCCGCAAATGGCCAAAACACAATGACAGTCTAAATCATACCAACAAAATGCTTACATATCACAGGTGAAATGCAATCTTTAAGGTCAGTGTGTTCTCTTTAGACAAAACTTGGGCAACTTGAGCACTGGGCCCAAGCTCTCATGCGAACACTGGAAACAAATAAAACCATTTCAGTTATCTGGTTGTCCCCAACAATAAAGCACAAACCAATTATTGGGACACATGATGTGAAATTACTTGCATACCTGCCACTACTATCCTCTCTGGAACATGCATCATCGGGAGAGGAACATCGGGGAGAGGGGCAGGGTGGTCCTCCATCGCACCAGCAGCAAGTTTGAGTCTTTCTGGGATGCGCATACGCTGACTGATGCCTTCCGTGTACTCTAACTCATAATGGATGCGATTCATTTCTACCATATCGGTAGAGGGAGAGTATGCTGTTTCACTCATCTGTCAAGAACAATTGGTAATTTTGACACAAAGTGACACTAGTTACATATAAGTAATAACAAACATAAATGTTACCACGTGCGATACATACGACATAACAAGCGTATTAAATACACGTTACCGCAGTGTTGCTATCCATGGGCGTAAACAGGCTTAAACTTCAGCCTCATCGTATCACGTCAGCGCGGTGAAGTTGGCTGGACGTTTGATATTCAGTTGATATTCGATTTTAACTTCCCCTTCATTCGAGATCGACAACGCAATTCAGCTCAATGGCGTGATCAGAGTTAAATAAAGTTGACATTATTACAGAGTATTAAGCGAAAACAACTAAATTATTATCGCTAGAGATTGATTGCTATCCTACATATAAGCTTCACAGCACTTCACCGCCTGTTCTGTCGCTAGTTCTTCACCGCTATGTTATCTTTAGCTAGATATCTCACCAACTAGCCCCCCTGTGATGATAGCTGGCTATGCAATATTAGGGCCATCAGACATTTAATAGATGTCTTACACACTGTCTTATTGGCATATTTGTGTGACCGAGGAATAACTTGAAACGAACCTGTCTATAACGAAGTCTATAACGTTACCGAGTTGTAACAAAACCGAGTCATGAAGAGAATGAGACATGCTAACATTATGAATGAGACGCCATTGCTAAAACACATAACGTTAACGTTTGATGTAACATGAAGTTAGCATTTGCAAAGGTGACACTTACTTAATCCTGAAGACAGCGTCGCGTTCTTCTTACATCTGGTGAGTGACCTACACAAAACGATTGCTATACCAGTATTGTCTTTAACCAATTATAAACACTGGTAGATGTCATTTTAGGTTGGTTGGTTTGTTAGCCTACTGACGTTGAATCTTGGCACACACTAGCTAGGTTGACAGTACGTCCTTGGATGCTTAGCTATTTATCTGGTACCAGAACTATTACTAACTCACAGCAGAAATATTAGCTACCAGTAATCATTAATGTCACCATAAGCTATGAATGACAACAACCTAGGCCTAGCTTCTTCTACGTTGCTAAGGAAATAACTAAAATGTTGATAAACACCAACATTTCAAGGCGCGAATCCTAATTGGCTAACTCATTCACCTATCGCATTTCGCGGGTAATTTCCGCTGCATCCTCTACATCAGAGCGGTGCTCTACATTCGAGACTGGTAATAAAGTAACCAATCATCTCTGGTTGCGCTACAGAAGGGAAAAAACGGCAATGTCGATTTCACCAGGCAGTTTATGTTGTGATAGCGTGTCAAAAGGACTTCTTAAAATTGTGTTGGGTGTGCTTGACATCTAATTGTAAGTTTTACAAGACAGACCCTGGTTGTAAACAAAAACAAATGGGCCATGCCTATTATGTGTTCTGAGTGGGTCACACCAAAGAGGTAGCTTATCATCAACCACCCAGACTAATCTGAATGAATACAACCACTGCCTATTAATATATTCAATTAGGTGTCATAATCGTGAAAAAAAACGACTGGTAGACTAGGCTACTCTAGCCTTCTCTGAAATGCTGTTGGCAGGTCCATTGACTGTCAACCAAGCTCATTCAGGCCAGAGGTGCTGCCCCTCTAACATGCCTACCACATAATTCCAACCATTTTTTAACCACTGAGTGAATAAGTGAAAACACCTGTGTAAATTACAAAACATGCACCTTGTGCTGTCTACTGCTACAGAAAGCATTTTCCCCCCTCAATGCTTGTTAGGCGCTTCTATGATTCTTTACTGATTCTGTTTAGCACAACTCTTCAGACAGTAAATCAGCTAATTATTGAGCACAGGCAGACAGAATATAAATATTTCAAAATGTATAGCCTATGCGCGGAGGACTTTAGTTTCTGGGAGTTCTTCAACTCTTCACTCAAGGATTCGGCAAAGTGGGGAACTTTTTGCATCATCTAGTAGCTCGCGTACCACCGGGGGTACGCGTACCACAGTTTGGGAATCCCTGATCTAGGCCTATACCCCTTTTTGGACCGCCCCCCAAAAATGGAGCACAAACAGTGTTGATGTCCTAGCCTGGCGAGCCAGACCCACATTAAAATGTAGGGTCTGGGCACTTACCGTTCGCAGTGCTCAGTCCAAGGGGCGGGATAATCAGTTGTCTTTCAAATTCCCTTAGGACGCAATAGGATATTTGTTTTCAAGTAGCAGGGAATTCAAGCCAAACCGTTGCAACTCTGCCATCAATCATTATGTTAAGCCCACCAAACTACTCTATACACGATTTCAATGCCTGATTAAGTTTCGATTTCTGGAGCTCACAAGCCAACGGAGAGTTGCTATGTCCTGTTTTGTGGTCTAACCACAAATTAGCTCACCATCTTTTCAGGAATATTTTGGTAACCTGTACAAGGTCTTTGATTACAACATAAACATAAATGTTCCCTCCGTTCAAACAAATTACAGTTTTTCTCAGTCGCTTTGGTGCTTTTCTCAGATCAGAATAAAAATTCTCATTACTATTAGTTCAACCTCCACAAGATTTAGTCATTTGTGCACATCATATAGCAAATTCTCCTTCCTCTGAACAAATTGCAAATGCTTTTGAACATGTATCAGTTGCTTTGTCATGTCAGTCAAAATTAACTATACTTATGTTATGGATGCTGAATAGTCGTTCCCAATAAAACTAATAGTCTTCATTTCATTGCTTGAGTCATTACATACAAAATTGGTGAACTAGTTATCAAATTCTGTAGAATTGCAAAAAGCATATACAGTAAAACTGTGAAACATACATATTCCTTAACCTCAACCTGTTCTTGCACTGACATAGTTTTTTATATTACCTTGTCTATATTATACTTTACTTTCCTATTTGTCCATATTATTTATGCTGGTCTCTAGACCTTATTCTTGCACTGTTGCACTGTTGGACTACTGTTGGACTACTTTTTGCACCTTCACCACGACACTCACTCTATTGAGCACCTTACCATGCACACATACCTACAGGACTACTGTTGGACTTTTTGCACCTTCACCATGACACTCACTCTCTTGAGCACCTTACCATGCACACAGAACTACAGGACTACAGTTGGACTACTTTTTGCACCTTCACTATGACACTCACTCTCTTGAGCACCTCACCATGCACACAGAACTACAGGCCAGTCCCGGCCCTGTCACTGCAAGCATCTCATGCTTGATCACCCTCAAGCACACCATGGATTTTTTTTTAAATTTAATTTAAATAGTATATTTAGTATTTAGTTTTGTTATTTTTCTTATCTTATCTTTCTTATCTCGATATATGTTTATACTTATACTTACAGTATATTTACCATTTCTGCTGTAAGTGCATGTTGTGTGTGATGTCTGTATGCTACTGAGACCTTTAAATTTCCCCTTAGGGATCAATAAAGTATCTATCTATCTATCTATCTATCTCACTTACTCCCCTAACTACAGCAATCTGTAACTTTACTGTAGTTTTCAAAAGTACTGTATAGTGCTGTCTTGAGCATTTTCAGGTGTCACCAAGTTCTGACCTTTTTTGCATAGGAAAACACTGAGAGCATAAATTGTCGTAATGAAAACCGGACAAAGCCATTTGACTATCTTGTTCATAAACAATGTCAAAACTTCTCATTTTGATGACACTGGCAGTTTCATTGACATAAATACTTGCTTTTGAGGAATGGACATACTTTTGAGAAAGTGACATACTTTTGCAGGTTATCCACTAGGTTTTACAGTTTGCACTAATTGTTTTGTGCTGTGCAGATGTTAATAGTGATGTGAGAAAAGCACCAAAGCTACTGAGAAAAACTGTAAGTTGCTACCTGCAATGTCAACAGCAGATGGAGCTATTATACATATATACGGCGCTGACTACAGAGGGGGCTGTCTGCATCTAGCAGTCTACAAGGTGGCATATAGATAGATAGATAGATAAATAGATAGATAGATAGATAGATATGCATTACATCATGTACTCCTCTGATATCCACCCAGGTTTGTTTAATATGAGAGTGGGAAATTATCATTTTTGATTGGAAAATACAATCTATATATTAGTCAGAGGGGGGCAGCCGTGGCCTACTGGCTAGCGCTTCGGACTTGTGACCGGAGAGTTGCTGGTTCGAACCCCGACCAGTAGGCATGGCTGAAGTGCCCTTGAGCAAGGCACCTAACCCCTCACTGGTCCCTGAGCGCCGCTGTTGTTGCAGGCAGCTCACTGCGCCGGGATTAGTGTGTGCTTCACCTCACTGTGTGCTGAGTGTGTTTCACTAATTCACAGATTGGGATAAATGCAGAGACCAAATTACCCTCACGGGATCAAAAGAGTATATATACTTATACTTAAAGGAGGCATCCAGTGAAGGTTAACAAAATCTCTCAGATAAAAGGTTCATCCTTTCAATGTCACACTTGTAGGATGGCTAGAGGTCAGGGATTGTTATACATAGATCTGGGACTTTCCTGCTTGCCTGTACCAGGTTTGTCCCTCTAAACTGTGGATTTAATGGCTTACAAGGGGTTAAACCTTTACATTCAGTCAGCTGCCGTTAAAGGGATTACTCACCCCAGACCCCAATTTTCACCTCTGCTCTGCGGCTGTCTAGGGCGGGGTTGCTCTATGGTCACCAGGGGCGTGTGTTGGTTTTGATGAAGGGGTGGAGGGGTTGAGCAATGAGCTGTGTGATCATGATGAGGAGCATGGTCATAATTTGGATAGATAGATTTTTATGCAAGTCATTTGGACAAGATATCTATACATGTTCAATTATATATATATATATATAGAGTATGTCAGCAGGTGCGTAGCCTATTAAAAAGAGGATAACACACTTTCAGAGCATTTTACATCAGCATACAGTCAGGTACCATATTTTTTGCAATGTGTGATCTTTGTCACAGGACTGCACTCACTGTCCAAACTGAAGAGGTTGCTGCCCCACTTTGGTAGTAAGGCACAGAAGTGGAAATAAGGTGCTTTGAAACTTTAATGAGCCTGTCATCCTAACGATTTGGCCCTTCCAAAACACTGCCCATCCTTACCTATCTGTCCCTCTACAAGGGGCCGCTGTAACCTGAAGCCATTCAGGAACGACGACCACCAGACCTTCAGAGGATGGTGAGCAACTAAGAGAATACTGAATGCTCGCCATGAGCCTCACGCTGTTTGTCAGCTCCACAAGTTATTATTGCACATACTTTGTCAGCTCTCTCCTAAATGAACATCATGGCTATACAGTTTCCTCCCCTCCCCCACCCAAATCACTCACATAAACACCCCTTGTCTGTCATTAACTAAGTGCATTGACCTAGGCCATTGACTCTAAACTGTTCCTTTTAGGCAGACACAAAGGCATCGGTGAGAGGTCAGGGCCCTCTATTGTATGCGGTTTTGACTCCCAGTGAACTGCTGGCTTTTGTGTGTGCTCAGCAAACCACGCACACACTCCAAAAAGAGAGGTTAAGCACCCCAGTTCCCCGCCAGTCCAATAATAAAAGCAGCCCCTTCCGCAGAACCCCCCTCCAGCACCACCGAACACCCCCCCCCCCACACACACACACACACACTCAAACAGACTCGCTGTGTAGTCACTGTGCAACACCATGTGCTCCGATACCACCACTACTTCTTTGTAACAAAAACACAGTGCTCTGCATGTTTTGCCTCTGACACAGGCTCCGTCGTCGGGTGCCTACTCTGTAAAAGACAGAAACAGAGGGAGGGGGAAAGTGAGGGGAGGGGTCTGGGTATGGGGGAGAGGGGGGCCGTAGGAAAACAACAGATCATCCCCCCCATTGCCATCACACACGCACACACACACACACACACACACACTGGCCCTTATCCCTTTGTGTTGACAGTGTTAATCCATGTGAGCAAACCCTGTGCACTATGGCCTTGTGTTGAGTGTGTCCATCTCATAAACATTTAGCCACGTACACACAAACACATACATGGAGATGGAATCTCTCTCACGTGTAAAAAAAAATCCTGCCAAACTTGCCCTTTGGGATGAGAAGAGTTGTTTTTTATTCTGCTTGTTTGGTGTTGATATTAAATATTACATTTTCATATTTAGACAAATGTTTTTATTTTTATTTTTAATAATTGCATCTCATGCCATGTTTTCATGTCACACACACACACACACACACACACACACACACACACACACACACACGCACACACACACACACACACACACAGACACACACCAGAGCTGTGTCTCTTTTTGTTTTTGTCTGTGTGCACGTGGGTGTGGGCATGTTTTTGTGCTCTTGCCCCTCTCTGCTGTGTGTGTGTGTGTGTGTGTGTGTGTGTGTGTGTGTGTGTGTGTGTGTGTGTGTGCATGTGCATGCGCGAGTGTGTGTGTTTTTCCCCACTTGTTTACTTGCCAAGGGAGAAGCTGGGAGTGGTTGAGCCGGCTGGCAGGATAAGGGGTTGGGGCTAACGAGGTCACACCCTGGTAGCCGTGGCGATGATGATGGCCCTCCCGCCCTTGCCAGCCTGACTGACACGCACAGTTCCCTTGCCCACCCGAGTCCCTCCTCCCCAGCACGCTACATGACAGCATCACTACAGAAGGGAGCTGAGCTGTCCATGGTACTGAAACCAGGAAACAGACAGAGAGAGGGAGAGAGAGAGAAAGAGACAGAGAACAAGAGAGAGAGAGAGAGAGAGAGAGAGAGAGAGAGAGAGAGAGGGAAGGAGGAGGAGGAGGGGGAAGCTCTGCCGCTGTGAGGTGGGTAGGCGTGTTCTTTGTGTTGTGAAGGCTGGGTTAATGTGCCGTGGCGTCCACACGCATCTGAGCTCCCCATCCGAGAGAGCGTGTGTGCAAGACCGGGAGAGGCATGCCCAGCCAAGCCTCTGAGTCACAAGCGCCTGCCTGGGTACGCAAACACTTCACCTGAGTGAGGGCAGCGCAGTGGGACCGGCCGGACTCCTTTGGACCGCCTCTGTGGAGCCATACAAGCGGGTTTCTGGACTATTGTCTGGTACTTGACAGTGAATGCAGGATATGTGCTTGGGTGCGAGTGTGTGCGTATGAGTGTGTGCGTATGAGTGTGTGTGTGTGTGTGTGTGTGTGTGTGTGTGTGCGTGCGCGCGTGTGTCTGAGTGAGTGAGCGCATGGAGAGGATGCTCACTGCAGGTTGCTTCTGTGCTTGTGGATTTGCATAGCATGGACAAATGAGGAGGG